>NC_086160.1:32076187-32706187 GCF_035149785.1 Candoia aspera
TCTTTCTCCCAGACGTGCCATCGCCTCTCTGTCTCGGAGAACTTCCTTGACAGGTAGGCGCATGGTTTCAGGAGCCCCGTGGAGTCTTTCTGTAGCAGGATGGCTCCCAGGGAGAAGTCTGAGGCGTCGGCTTGGACCACGAACGGCCGTTCTGGGTCCGGGTGCGCGAGGATTGGCTCCGTAGTGAACAGCGCTTTCAGCTTGTCGAATGCGGTCTGGCACGCGGGAGTCCAATTCAGCACTGTGCCTGGGTTCTTGGCGCATCGGGTGTCCCCCACCCCTTTGGTTTTGAGGAGGTCCGTTAAGGGGAGGGCTATCTCAGCGAACCCCCGGGCGAATGACCTGTAGAAATTCGCGAATCCCAGGAAGCTCTGTAGTTGCCGTCTGTTGCGGGGCCGCTCCCAGTTTAGCACCGCTTCGACTTTTGCGGGGTCCATTTCGATGCCGTCCCCGGAGATTCGATACCCCAAATAGTCCAGGCGCTCTTTGTGAAACTCGCACTTTGTAGGCTTCGCATAGAGCTGCGCCCTTCTGAGCTTGTCGAGGACTTGCCTGACTAAGGTTACGTGTTCCTCGTGTGTTTTTGTGTAAATAAGGACGTCGTCGATGTAGACCAGGACCCCTTTAAACAGGTGTTCATGCAGTACCTCATTGATGAGCTGCATGAACACCCCAGGGGCCCCCGCGAGTCCGAAGGGCAGTACCTTGTACTGGAAAGCGCCTAGGGGGCAGTTAAAGGCCGTCTTCCATTCGTCCCCCTCCCTGATTCGGATGCGATAGTACGCCTCGCGAAGGTCCAATTTGGAAAAGACTTTGCCCGTGGACAGGTGGGCGAGCATGTCCTTCACCAGGGGTAAGGGGTATTTGTTGGACAGGGAAGCCGCGTTTAGGCCCCGGTAGTCGGTGCAGAGCCGTAGGGTCCCGTCTTTCTTCTCCCGGAATAAGACGGGGGCTCCGACCGGTGAGCATGCTGGCTCTATGAATCCCCTGTCTAGGTTTTTATCGATGAACTCCCGGAGGGTTGCCATCTCCTTCGGGGTCATCGAATAGATTTTTGGTCGAGGTAAGGGGACGTCGGGCAGTAGGTCGATCCGGCAATCCGTCTTGCGGTGGGGGGGTAGTTGGTCAGCCTCTGCCTCTCCGAAGACCTCGGAGAAGTCGGCGTATTGTTCTGGTAGGTCTGCTGTGTTAGCGGCGTTGTCTTGTGTGGTCGCCTCCGCTCGTCCTACCGTGGGGTTGCTTTTGCCGGCTGGAACTGGTGCTCGATACTCGCCGTCGCCGAATGTGAAGGTGCGGGTCGCCCAGTTGATCTGCGGGTTGTTTGTCGCGAGCCATGGCATCCCCAGGACTGCAATGGGCCGTCCGATGTGCGTGACTACGAACGATGTGCGCTCAGTGTGAGTGCCCATTTGCAGGGTGACCGGCTCGGTTTGTAGCGTGGCTGGTTTCCCTCCCGCTGTAGAGCCGTCCAGCTGGTGGAATGCCAGCGGCGTGGGGAGGGGGAAGCAGCGGAGGTCGAGTTTGGCGACTAGGTCGGGGTGGATGAGGTTTATTGAGCACCCCGAGTCCACTAGTGCCGCGGCCGTGGTGGCTCCGTTGCCGGTAGAGAGTTGAATTGCTGCCAATATTACGGAGCTTTTGTCGTTTCGTTGAGGTGGTCCGCGTTGCTGTCCCACCGCCTGCCTCGCCAAGCGTCTCAGAGCAGGCGGGGAGCATTTCCCGCCGGCTGGTCGGGGTCGGTATTGTCCTCTTCCCCCCAGTAAGCGTCCCAGCCCTCTTTCGGTGTCGCTGTGGCCACGGTCATTCGGCGGTGAGGCGGCGGCCCCGGGTTGGGTGGTTTGGGGCTAATTTTCGGGGTGGGCTTGGGCGCGCTGGTCGGCGGTCGGTTGGCGAAGCAATCCGCCGTCTTGTGCCCTAATTTGCCACACCTCCCGCAGGGCTCCCGGTTGAACTTCTTTTTAGGGTATATGGGGCCGGCCATCCCCCCGTGTGGTGCGGGTACCTTTTTCCCGGCATCGTTTGTGTCTTCCGTGGTTGTCATGAGGAAGGTGCGGTGCGCGTGTTCGGCTTTCCCCGCGAGGTGGATCCACCCGTGTAACGTTTCTGGGTCGTCGCGGTAGAGGGCCCATTGGAGAACGTCGCGGTTGAGCCCCCTTTTGAAGATTTCCAGCAGGGTGGTCTCGGACCAGTCGCTGACCTTCCCCGCGAGGGCTTTGAACTCCAGGGCGTAGTCAGGGACCGTGCGGGTGCCCTGTTTAAGTCTTTGGAGTGCGCTTTTCGCCCGTACTTTGGCTAGGGGGTCTTCGAAGTAGTTTTTCATCTCTTTGATGAAAGCAGGGAAGGTGGCGAGGGCGGGGGAGCTGGACTCGTACAGTTGGACGTACCAGTCCGCCGCCCTGTCTTGGAGTTTGATCGCCACGGCGGCGATCTTGTCGGCCTCGGAGTCATAGGAGTGTCCGTGCCTCCCCATGAACTCCCTAGCGTTGGTCACAAAAAACGAGAGTTTTGTGGGGGTCCCATCGAAGAAGATGGGGAAGTCCTTTGGGGCCCGGGCATTTTGTGCGGCCCCGCCTCTCGCTTCTCGGGGTGTGGTGTCGGCCGCCTGTGCCGTCTGCTGGCCCTCCGCTGGCCCGTGTGGGTTCGATGCTTCGCTCGGGGTGTGGGCTTGTGCGGGGACGTCGTTGGGTGGCGCGGGGGGCATAAGCGCCTGGAGCATGGTCCGGAGTTCCGTCAGCTGAGCCCGCATGGCCGCGAGTTCAGCTCGTGCCTCCTCGTCCACAGCCCGCGCCGCCGCTGGGGCCGGTTCCGTTGGCGCGTCCTCGGGGGTGGGTTGCCGGCGGGGTTCATCGTCCCTCTGCCGCGGGTCCGCTTCCTCCGCCGTCTGATGGGTGTCTCCGTCGTCCTCCTCCGTGTTGAGCGCCGTGGGGCTGTCGCTCCACGCCCGTTGCTGGGGTGCGATGTGGGGCGCGGGGTCCTCCGCTGGTTTCGGAAGTCGTGCTGCTCCCTCCCGCGGTCGGGTTGCCTCCGTCGCCATCTCCCCTTGGGGTTGGAGCTGAGGCTCGGGTCGGGTGGAGTGGGCGTCCATGGCTCCGGGAGTCCGCGGTGCCTCTGGCCTTGGTCGGTTCTCCTCTGCCTCTTGCCGCGCGGCTCGCCCTCCTTGCCCGCGCCGTTCCGGCCTCATCTTGCTGGTCTTCTCGCCGTCTACTCCTCCCGCGGCTCGTTGTCGTCCGGTGGGGCTCGGCGAGGCTGAGTTTATGACTCTCAGCTTTATGTCATGCGCTGCCTCCCTCTGAATAACATTCAGACACTGGTTTGCGAATCAGGCTCTGGTTTATTACAGGGCAGGTACAGCGTTGGTAGAAAAAAGCTGAGAGTGACAGGAGCGCGCCGGTGCGGGGTTTAAATACCCCGCGCCGGTCAGCGCCCCCTCGTTCACGGTCACGTCACCCCCCTTTTGTCCCATGCGTTGCCCTGCCGGTGGGTGAGGGTTTCCGGGATCGCCCATCATCAGGTTTCCATTCCTCTGCTGATTGCTTTCAGCTGGGCGATCCCCGTTGTATTGCCGCTGATGGTTTGGGTGGCTCCGTGATTCATTTGGCTATTGTTTGTTGGCCGTTAGTCGTTGTAGGTTGATGGCTACTTAACTTGTACCCCTTCACCTATTTCCTTGTCATTGTCATGTGTGCCATTGCGCTGATGACTTTAGCTCAACGGCACTCATGACATAGAGTTGCCAGTCTCAATTGCAGTCATTAAGTGAGGACTACCTGTACTCCTCTGTCAGTGGGGAGAAGATTACAAAATCCTCAGTGGCAGCAATAATCCATCAGGGTGGGAAAGTAGCAGTCCCCATCCATTGGCAGAAGAGTACCAGTCCCTTGGTGGCAGTAATGAATCCAGAGGGTAGAGGTCCCCAGTTAGTGGGCAGGAGATCATCAGACCTTCTACGATCAGAGGTTTCCTAAAAGGCAGATGACATACAGTCCTTAGCAGGACAGAAGTCTGTCAGTCTCTTAGAGAATAGTGAGAGTGAAGACCGAAAAACAGTTATACTCTCACATTCAAATTGGACACATGAAATAATGGACTTAAGCTATAAGACTGCAGATTCTGAAAGTAAGGGGGGGGGGGAATTTTCCTAACAGTAAGAGAATTTTGAAAATAAAACCAGTTACCCAGAGATGGTTGGCTCTTCTTCTCTTAATGTGCTCACATGGAGACTAGATAGATCTCCTGTTGGAGATTCTTAGTTTGCATTCTTGCACTGAACAGAATGTTGGATTGGATGGCCTAAATGGCCTTTTCCAATACTATGATTCTATCATTCTTACAATAGTTATGCATAGGATTGTATATATCTGTTCATAGTTTAAGGCAGACATGGACAAACTTTTTGGCTTTGAGGACACACTTTAATTTTGCTTCTTTTCTGGGCCATGCAGGGAAGCAACAAGAATGAACATTTTTGGTCTTCAGGAATGGATTGAGAGTGATACAAGAGTTTCGCTGACTTCCAGGGAAGAAATAGTGAACTGAAGATGGCTCCACTAAAGGTAGAGTTGATGGCCACGGCAGAATGAAAAGCCAGCAAGTAGACCAGCTCTTTGCTATTCCTCACTGGACACGTAGAGGACTTGAGATCACTCCCAAGTGCTCCATACAGTTGCTCCTCATGAGGAGACACAAGACAGCAGTCTCCAGTGGCATTAGAGCTCTGGTTGATGAGGGAAAGCCATCTTGCTCAAACCACAATCAATGTCTTTAAGGATTCTAGGTTCACATACTTCCTTTTCTAATCACTTTTGAAAATTGCTTGTTAACTGCTTTTCAGCTATTAGGAACCTTTGGATCAACACAGTTTACAGCCCCAGATAGCGAAAGGGTTGAAGGAAAGGATCTAAAATCCTTAGAGAAAGGATTTTAAATGAAAGTTTAAGGACTGATTATTTTTTCTGGAATAAAATTATTTTTTCTGGAATAAAAAGAAAATTCTGGAAATTTTGGAATAAAAAAAGGGTGATTATAACTTGATTTTTGAAAGTTAGAAATGGGCTAAGGGTCCAGATTAATTTAAAATAAGATTTTGGAATTAATTATAAGAATCCTTCACATGGGAAAATGCTTTTGTTTTGAATTCTTAAAAAAAAACATAATAGAATTAGAATTTGAAGTTTGGACACTAGAGGGAACTAGAAGGAACTAAGCATTATAATTAAAGGAGAACACTTAAGTTCGACTTACTAATACAGAATGGAGCAAAATATTTTACACTGGACATATTGAAGGATATTTTTAGCAATGGACCAAAAAATCACTCTTTGAGTGAGACAGGCAGTGACTAAATTCGAAATATAAATAAATAAATAAATAAATAAATAAATTTTAAGAGTGTCTGCTTCTGTAGATACACTGTGTTTAAAAGATTTATGGAAGAAGAACAAGTTTTACCAGACAAGACTAAGACTGATCTGAAAGTGTATTTAAAAATGACAGGTTACAAGAATGACATGGAAAAAGAAGTTATACTGGACATACAAAAGAAACTGGCTGATGTCTTAATAATTAAAAGGGATATACAAATAACAAACCAAGAGAGTGACCTGGATAATTTTGCTATATTGGATTTACAAAAGAGATGTCATGAGTAAGGATGGCGAGCAGGGGGCTCCCACCCAGATTGTCAAGCGCATGCGTAGCACTGAGGAACTGTTCAGCCATTCAAAGAGACACAGATCGGGACCGCCTTAACCTTTGGGGTTTATATGTCTGGGTTTTCCCACGCCTTCTCAGTTTGTTAGGATTCTTGTTAAGTACTACTAATAAATATTAGAGACCAAGTCCTCGTCTCAGTGTGTTTCCTGGTAATCAGGACAAGAGGCTTGCTAAAGCTTTGAAGAATTTTGTGAGAAGGAACAAAGAAAAAATGAAAATAAATCAAGTTTTAGAACGTTATTTACAGAGAAAAGTTGTTAAAAGTAAAATATAAACTGTTTGTTTATATTAGGAATATAAATTGAGTTATTTGATCAAGGTTAAAAAATATATGTTTTTATCTCTGGTAACCCTTAATGGACTTCTGCTGATCAGGACTGAAATGACGAGGCTTTAAGGATTTGTTTATAGATAAGAGATGGGATATGGGAAGAAGAGATTATTTATTGTATTTTAAGAGAAGGTGATAAGTTACTAAAATTGTTGATACTTGTTGTGATGAAGGGGGAAGTCATTTCTTTATATATTTCTTTTCTTTTCTTTTCCTTTCCTATATTCTTATTTTTTCTTTTTTCTATCTTTTTCTCTATTTTCTTTTTCTTATCTGCACCTTCAATTTTTTTCTTTTTTCTTTTCTTTTTTTTAGTTTGTATTAGTTTTTTATCATTGTAGTTGTAATGTTTAATAAAATTAATATTAAAAAAAGAGAATGATATAAGAGTTTCAGTGGTGAATAGAAGTGTTTCTCCTCATAGAAGCCTGTACTGGTTAAGATGCTGTACTAGGACTGAGAAAACCAAGGTTCTTGATCTGTCAAACATCAAAATTCTCTGGGTGACTTTTGGCCAGTCATTCTGTCTCAGCCCTATGTACTTCATAGGACTGTTGGGAATGGGTGAGTTGGAGGAATGACTGCTCCTGAAGGTAAGGTGGGAAATCTAACTAACTAACTAAATCTAACTAACTAAACAAACCAGTAACAAACAAACAAACAGTAAAGTGAACATCTGACTAGGCAGCAATTTTTATTCTAACCTAAACCTACAAAGTAACCATTCGAAGAGGCACCATGTGAAAAGGCACCCCACCCAATCTTTTGGGTGTTCAGGTAGCTATCACTTAGATACTACCCAATTTGGAGCATCTGCAACTGCAACCACTGCTCCAGCCCTGGATTGTATCCAATGAGTTATGTTTCTAAATATCCCAGCATAAAATTCTGTCCCTTTTTCAAAAATGTAGGGACCTAGGGAAATGGAATTTGAGAATGAGACCAGATGGCATAAAACCAAATCATGTCTTTACCAAACACTGAATCAGAAGCAAGATTCAAGAGTACCTCCAAAATGGAGAAAACATTGGTGATTCAGGCAAATTAATAGGTTAAAATATAGTATTATACCATGAATTTCTTTATCATGAATTCATGAAGATGACGCATTACCATTTTTTCTTTACTTTTTTAAAACTTAGCAAATATCTACGAATAAAGACAGACTTTATTTTGCTAGTTCCTGGAGTGGTTTACCCACAATCTACCCAGAAGTTGCTTCCTTCATTCTATGAATCTCTGTGGGAGACACAGTATGAGACCCCAACCCTGAGAACTGCATTCCTAATATGACATGCTAAATAATAAAGCATAAGAATCTGATTTGTTATTATTTGGTTGTAGTGTTTTCTGTGACTGAATGGTATTTGCTATCCTATGCAACCAGAAACTTGTAAAACAAACAAAGTCAGCCTGGAAAAAGAAAAGCAAAAGTGTCCTGGCTCTCTGCTTTTTTCACATGAGACTATCTTGACATTTCTCTAAATGTGGCCAGTTCCAAAAATATCAACATACAATTGCTCATCATAAAAACTCAGGTTTCAAAGATCAGTGTTGCTTCTAGATCTTCAAGGAGAGGTTTCTCCAGGGCTTGCTCTACTTTTCAGAGCCCATCATATATGCCAACATTTTGAGCAGAATGATTGAAAGTGCCAGAAAAATGTTACTTTCTTAACTGTAGATTACCATAAACCATCTTTGAAAACATGAATGTAGCATTTATGCAGAAAAAAATTGCAGGTTAAAATGTTGTTTTTCTAGAGATCCTTGAATAAGTATTTGAGTCTTTGGGAGCAGAATTACCATTTGATGAACATTTTTAAAAAGCTTTCTGGGTGAGTGCCTATGAGCATGGTGTGGTTGAACATGATGTGGACATAATTAAAAATAAAATGTCCAAAATATGTCTGAAGTGAAGTAGTAAAAGAATCTTGTTTCTTTAGCTTTATCTGCAGAAGAAACAGAGAAGAGAGATGAGGTGTCTGTGTGTCTGTGTGTGTCTGTGTGTCAGCATGTGCCAGAACTTTGTCTGAACGGGGAAGGTACGTAGGGTTGGGTCTTGCTAGTACTCTGAAATAAGATCCCCAGGGATTAGGTCTGGACTGTATGTATTGGATTTTACTCCCATAATTCTCAGTCAACCTGGGAATTATAAGAATTGCAGTCCAGCATATTTGAAGGTAACTGGTTGTGGAAGATTGCTATACACATATACCTAGGGATAAGCCCAGCTAAATCATGTCAAAATATCTTCAGTAAATGGAGTGACACTATGAATTAATTAACTACTCCTCCCCAGGGTAAAATTGCCTCTTCTGCGCAAAGCCTATGAAGGTACAAGTTCATAGGCATAGTTTTGCTCTCTGTTCCTGAATAATCAAAGGTTTTGTATTCTGCAGAGTTCTAAATGTTTTAAAATGTATGATTGTCAGGGAGCAGGACGGTTGTTAACTTCATGATTTCAGATGCTCATGTTATTATTTTTATTTTAAATCTGTCTATCATCTATCTGCATATCTATCTTCTAGCTAGCTATCAAGCTATCGAGTTTGTTGCCAAATAACTATGTTTAGTGTCATGGCTCCAGTTCTAAACCCAATGAATCCTTTATCGCATGATGGCACTATGCGGTCTTCCGCGTTTCACGCACCTGCCCCTTCCTGCTGTTGACTGGCTTTTTATGGCAGGATGGTACCCTGGGAGGGGGGGCATCCTGACATTTAGCAATAGAGGAGCAATAGGAAACTCCATTTTATTCTGACAGACATAATGTGGTTAACCTTATATGTGAATTTAAAATGTTAAATATATTCCAGGTGTTTTTTTTTTAATTTCCTTAAAAAAAAAGAGAACAGGTTTGGTATAACTAGAATAGTCCTTCCTGCCTGCCTAACTTAAAAGGAACTGAATAGTTGTTGCATCAAATGGCAGAAGAATAGTAGGAAGAAAAAGTTCTGTGCTTCACAGCCACAACTGAAATAACATAACATAGCCTTTTAAAGTAGGGAGCAGAAGAACATTAAATGCAAGGTCTAAAATTCCCATCAATACTCTGCAAAAATATATTGTGTGGTAGTTCAGTTGTCTATCTGAAGAGCTGAGTGTTCATAAAACTTACAAATTTCTGGAAATGATACTTTCTTTTTTTAAGGTGATCATTCAAACCATATCACCTTTGATATTTTTCTGTTTGAAAGAAAGCTTTTACTCTACATTGGCAGCATATAATGCCACTGACATTTTACATGGTTATTAAAAACAAGTGGCTTATTATATGTGGGTTAATTTTAATTAATTCACTACTTGATACCTCAAGCATCAAATGATTTTTTAAAATATATGCAGTTTCTTACAGATGTAGGCTTTCATGTTTACATAAGGGATATGTATGTATGTATGTATATCCATAAACTTTCTTGTATGCAACTGCTGCTTCTAAATTAAGAAGACAAATTCAAACTACTCATGCTATAACCAAATACTATTAATTTTATTGTGGATTTTTTTTTAAAAAAATGCTTTCCGGTAATGGCTAAATGCTATACAAAAATAATATTGGGCTAGTTTGCATGTCTCTAGCAGTGAAAAATAACTGCAAGATGGAATTCCAAGAATGAGATCTTGCATGGCCTCCATCTCCCTTAGAGTCTACAGTCTCCCTTAGAGTCCAGAGAAGCCTCTGATGCCTTTTTTATCTATATAATACAGTGTAAGTGTAAATGTTCTTGCACGTACTGCAGCATTTTTCTAGTGAAAATTCCCATTCCCCACCCACCCACCCACCTCCGAAATTGCTGCTTACTCTGAGAGGGAAACTCCTATACAGCAGTCTATTTTCCATGCCAACCCACAGTTTTGGGGCAAGTAAGATTTTCATAGAGAAAAGCAGGCAAGGAGAAAGACTAAAGTTCCATTCCATCTCCTAAACCTGGATTAGAAGACTCACAGGTGCTATTCCAGAGGGAAGCATTTAATTTGTGTAAAAGTGATCACCTAGTTTGACCTTTTCACCATACACTTGTACATATCTTCTAAAGAAAAAAGAAACCCTACAGAATTCAGTGAGTCTTTCTCTTTGGTACATTAGTGAAGGAATGCAGCCTTCAATTGCCTGCCTATTAATCATGTCTACTAAAGAGTAGTAGAGATTTTCTCCCAGATAAAACTGTAGATTGAGAAATGGTGTAGATTGATCATTCTACAGAAAGAATTTAATAACTTTAGAGAATGTACTGACATTCTTACTCTACTGAACCCTTTCTCAAAATGGCAAGACAAATCATAATTCATCCTTGAAAGATCTGGGAAATGTACTTATTTTAATTTTATTTATTTATGCTGAAGGCTTACAGGCTACTTCAATTGTAACTGAATTTGTTCCATAACAAGTGTATATTCTCTAAGAAAAATTACAGTGAAATCAAAACTGTGATTTCAAAGTGATTTAAGTTAGCTAAAATAGGCAGGATAACAGACGGTGTATTATTGCCATCTAATAACATAAACTGAAAATATGTTATTCACTACCACTGGTTTTGAAATGTCAGAAAATGTTCAGCATCAAATATTGACTACTATCAAATATTAGGTGTTAAATATAAAATATTTACAAGCATGGAATGCTGGATGCCAAATATTTGATGAATATTTGACCTTTAAATCATCAGTAGCTGATTCCAAAGAGGATTTACAAAGGCAAATTGATTTAGGCTTGAATTTCATTGCTAGCACAGGTGTTGCTTCAGAGAATCACAATAAGGCACCAATCCTATATCTATAGATGAACTAAGTAACCACTGAGCCAAGCTTTTATGGAGATAAAACCATCTAACAACTGGTTATCTGGGAATAACTCCAACAGTTCCATGCTCTGAGTCAGATGTGTATTTTAACAAACAGCAACAATGAAAAGAATTGTGTTTATTTCAACAAATTATAATAGCCTGCAATTCTTTGTTTTGAAAATATGAAGGTACATGCCAGCTATTTTGGGGATTAATACAGTGAAAGTAAAATACTATTTTTTGCTTAGAAAACACTCTCTCTCTGAATAATATAACTGTATCCAGAGATAACATCTTTTTGTATAAGAACAAAATATTAAGCAAATATATTGTAAACACTTTAAATATTAAGCAGATACATTGTAAACACATTAATCTATTTTTGTATACTTTGTGATTGAATGTATAGCATTTAAAACTTTTTTTCTAAAAGATTAGGTGTATCCTTGTTAATTATTTATTATGTCATCCCTTATAAATGCCTCTGATGAAGGAACATAGTTTTTGAAATCTTAATTGTGGCAGTTTTGAGAACAGATATCTGATTTTACATTCTCCCCTTCCCCTTCTCTTTTTGGCTTGCCTGTTATTCATGTGAGTGGGAGCGGGAGTATTTGTGAAAGTGCCATATATGATCGCAACCAGAAAAAAAGTTGACTTTCAATCAAATAACATTGCTTGTTATTTTCATTGATCTACATTTTTGAGTTTAAGCTTGTTACCCTGCTATTCAGTAATAATTGTAGTTATAACAACACTTTGCCCTCTATATGTCATATAAAGTTGAGAGAGATGATGTTTTAGAGTTAATTGGCATATTACAAATTCACAAGTCAACTGTGGTTGTATGGCATTTGTCCAAGAGTTCTCTTTTAGAAACTTGAATGCATAATTTTCTGAACTTGTAACAAAAAGATTGGAGCATAGACACAGTTCAGAGAAGCTTGGAAGAAAGCCAACAGTACAGCATTTTAAGAAAAAGGAACTAGAGGGCAAGTCAGAAAATGGAAGACCTGTCAATTTACTTCTCTGCCAGATAAGTTTGGTAGAAAGTACTGTTAAAACTAAAATTGTGAAAGACATAGAAGAGCAAGTCCTGCTGAAGACGAATTAACACGTCTGCAGTTAGGTCCCTCTTCATCAACCCCATCAACCTGCCTGAACATCCTTAAGAGTATTAACTAGCATGCTAATATACAATCCAATATGCTGTAGGTTACATTCTGGGTGTCCAAAAAGCTTTAGATAAACAGTTTCATTTTATCAATTTAGGAATTTCAATTACAAGGCAAAAATACAAGTCTTTTAATGGACTGCTACCTAGTTAAAACCAATGAAAAATTAGGAAAAACCAAACAAACAAGATCCCTTCACTGCAAATATTGAAAGTAGGCCTATTTAATTTGTAAGCAAAATGAATTCAAGGAATTAGCAGCAAAAGACATAAAAATACGCAGCAGTGAAATTCAAAATAAACTATGAAATATTATAAAACCACTTCTCTGGGCTGTAAAAATGGAGAAGAAAATTACAAACGTGAGATGGACAATATCATGAGGGAAGACAGTGGAGTGAGGGAGGAGGGAGAGAAAGAAAGACAAAGACAGAGAGTGCACATCAATGTGTAGCAGAACTTTGAAAGGGAAAGTCACTGTAAAAAACCCAGCTATACAGTATGGTTATGTTGGTTATGGTGGAACATACCTGGTAAATCAGTCTCATCCAAAAGAAGATAAGACACAACTAGGAAAAATGCAGAAAAGATTAGCCAAGAAGAACAAGGAATCAGGATGATCCCTCTCTCCCCACTCCATGATATTAAGACTTGTAGCCACACAATGAATTGGCAGTTGGATAATTACAGATATATGAAGTACAGTTTTACTTATCATACCTATCAAAACTTGTTACCACAGGAGTTAGATCATTACATTATTTCTTAAGATTTAATTTATAGAGAATATTCCTATGATAATTAAACAAAGCTTCTGTCTGAAGGAAACATGCAGTGGAGGATGGCTTTTGCATTCAGGCCCTCTTGAGGCAATGTTTCCCAGGCTGGGTACCCTCCTGATGTGTGGACTTCAATCTCCAGCCTGCATGGCCTTGCTGAGAATTCTGACAATTGAAATTCAGACCTCTGGAAGTGGCCCTGGGAAGCACTGTCCCAGAGACATTGGATTGGGTGGTATTCAGATAGGATCTGGATTGAATAGGCCAGCCTTTCTCAACCTTTTGACCCTGGAAGAACATTTGAAATATTTTTCAGGCCTCGGGGAACCCCTGCACATTCAGGCTCAAATATAGGCCCGAACTTACAAAATTATTTGTTTGATGGGTAGGCCTGTATATATGCATTAACGGTGTTCTTAAACTAAAAATAAAGAATAAAACGTACCTCTTTAATGTGAAGTTTCCCAAATTTGAATTATTTTTAAATAAATTGTGATCTCCCAGGGAACCCCTAGTGACCTTTTGTGGAACCCTAGGGTTCCGTGGAAACCCTAGTTGAGAAACCCTGGAATAGACCTTCCACTTTTTAAAATTGAGGGGTACTTTATTTGTATTCTTAGGAATTCATGCCGACTGCAGAGTTGTTTCTCTAAAATGCGTATTGATGAAACACTGAAATATTTGTAGTGAAAAATGTCATCATATGTCAATGTTAGCAAATTCATTCATCCTGCCCACTGTTTTAATATATAAGTGTTAAATATTGAAAGAAACCATGAGGATGTTGCTATCATGCTTATACAATAAACTGTATAAGTGGACTACAAAGTGGAAAAAATTCAGTGACTCCTATTGTGAATTATATGGCATTTCTGACTGTTGGACTCTCTGCACATGGAATGAAGCCTAGTAATCACTGGAAAGTCTGTAAAATCCATGGGCATTTGGAGGCAAAAATATACTTCGAATGCATCTGGACTGAGAAATTAACGAATGATCAGAAATTGATAAGGATGATACGACAGTTTACAAGGTACCATGACTCTCATTGAATCTGTCGTGATGGCAGTCAGATATCCAAATACTTTGTTCTAGAGAACTGATCACCAGAATTCGAAAGTAGGAGCTAGCTTATTTTCTCATGGGAATATTTTCCCATAGGGGAGATAAAAGGGGGCCGCTGAATGGCAAGGAAGGTGTAGTCTTGAAAACAAAACTCTGGAAAGAAAAAGAATTTTAATGGACAAGATATAAGAGTTGGCAAACTTAAGATAAATCTAGACAGCAATGGCTGTTGAAGATTGGTTGCTTTAGTAAAGAGGATGTACTATGACTTATACAACAAAAAGTAGAATTTAGAATTTATTGGACTTTATTATGTTACTATGTTTGTATAGAAAAGGACTGTCTAAAACAACATTCTGTAATAAGAACAATGCTGGTACATAGAACTTGACAACTGGACAACATAAATGGATTCTCTGTGCCCTTACTGTGGCCAGAAGACTGATATTGCAGCATTGGAAAGATGAATGTATGGCCCCATTTATTCAATGGATTGAGGACCTGATTGCACTTGCCACCTATGAGCGGATTGCCTATAGACGTAGACTTTGTATGGACAAGTATAATGAAATATGGAACTCATACACATTACAGTAGGTTAAAAAAATGATAGTCATACAAAAGTATTAGAAATATATATGTCCTTGAATAATATTTCTATTATATAACTATATTTAGAATTGTAACTGGTTACTGCTATAATGTCATATTATACATTTTTTTTTCTTTTTTCTTTTTGCACTTTTTGGTAAAGAACTTTTTATATTTTTTTCCTCTTTAGACAATGTATGTATCAAGGCAATGTTTTGCTTTGTTTTGTTTCTTTTCTTTTTTTGTTAGCAACTAAAAAACAATAAAAATATATTAAAAAAGGAATGTTGACCGAGATGGACTGAGCAGTTCTGAACTGTCTGAAGTACTGGTTCTCAGCTCAGTGGAGAATGGAATGGTATCTTATTGTAAACATAACTTGCAAAGCTAGGCTGGAAGAAACTGAAAGTAGCTGCTATCTTTATAAAATAGAAAAGAGTGAATAAAAGATGTTTGCCCTATGTTTTAAGTCAAATCTTGAGAATCCACAAAAAACCTTGATAGGTGTGGATAGCCCCAATATAATGTTTTATTAGGAAACAGGTTGGCTTTCTATTAAGAAAAAGAGGGACAAAGGGAAGTGGTCATCCTGTTGTATAAGAGAGGTTAACAACATCACCAGTTTGTATTTCTGATAGATGTATGTTTTCAGTTGGTTTTGTCATCATAACAGTCATCATGGAAGCCACTTTCTTAGCACAGCTATGGATTGCTCTCAAAATTATCCAAATCTTGAATATCCTCAAAAAAGTTGAGCCATGTGTGATCTCTTTATTTCTGCATCAAGATTCAGCTGAATCTAGATCCTGTTTGGACTTTTTTTTTTGTCTCTTTGCCCATCCAGTAGATGAGACTCCAAGACTACCATTTGTGGAAAATTTATACATAACACAAGAAAAATGTAATAGTGAC
Source organism: Candoia aspera (assembly GCF_035149785.1). Taxonomy (NCBI): domain Eukaryota; kingdom Metazoa; phylum Chordata; class Lepidosauria; order Squamata; family Candoiidae; genus Candoia; species Candoia aspera. The sequence continues at coordinate 32,091,536 of NC_086160.1, forward strand.
TTTGGGTCATCAAGAGGGACCTTTTATAGCTTTCATTTTTCCATTGTGATTTTTTAGTATGCTACAGAATACCTTATATTGCTGCTGAAAATTTGACTAGATGCCTATCTACTTTTTGTAACCATGTTGTTAAGACTTACTTATTTACAAGCAAATAATTGAAATCATACATTGTTACTGAAGGCCAAAGTGACAAAATCCACTCACAGAGATACATACATGTTTAGCTTCATTCAAGGCTAAGGCTACAAGAAGTCTATTTCACTAACATTGCATAGATCTGCTCCTTCTCAGAAAGGAGAAAAAATTCTTCTTCACATCCTTCTTGAATTTTCCCCATCTGACTGTTGCAATTTGGTCTACTATAAGAAATTTGGTCTACTATAAGAAATATTGTGAGCATTGTCTGTGTGTGTGTGCGTCTATTGCTAATAATACATATTCCATAGTATTTCTAGTATAAGGAGATTATTTTCTATTTAACTGTTTTTAAAGATGCTTGATTCAGTCTATCAAAAGGGAGCATCCTAAGGATTTAGTTTATCATACTTCATGAGATAGTCCTACATCTTTCTTTCCAAGCTCTCTTTCCATTATGGAGGTAAACCTGTACTTCAAATTCTACATGGAGAAAGGCAGCTTGATCTTGGGATTTGGTAAAGTAGCTACAGTTGAGGAAAATGATAAGCACCTCCACTTCTCCTACTATTTGGACATATGCTATTGCATTTTAAATGCAGTTAGGATCCTAGTCTTTGGAGAACCACAACAGAGCAAAGTGGAAAATCAAGATAAAACGAGATTGGTGATATTCAGGGTCTGGAATTGATTGATTCTGGCTTAGGTTTATGTGTGAACATGGACACTGTTGGATATACTGTATACCATGGTTTAGGGTTATGTTGTATAAATTTAAACAATTTAGTGTATTCAACCATGTTTAATCAAGTCATGATTTGACATGTGAATCAGGCAAATTTGCCACATAAGGTTATAATCGTTTTTTTAATAATAGTAAATTACCAATTTTAAAACTAAACAAATGTCACAATTTCCCTATTGAGATATATTTTTTTAAAAAGTCTGTTATTCTACTATCTAAAAATGTTACTAATTATGGGTAGATTCAGCTCTGTTACAGACTACAATAATTGTACTTGTAACTGTAATTCAGCAATTACACTTAAGAGATTCTAGGTTGGACAGCACAATTGTCAGCCATAAATTCCTTCTAAAATGTGGAGGAGATCATGGATGATGATGATGATGATGATGATGATGATGATGATAATGGACAATAATATAGATTATATACAGTACAATAATAGCAAATGTGTGTAGTTTAGGGTTGAATTGTTGGATTCTTGGAGTTCTCTGGGCTTGGCTACTTTCCTGATGATGTTTCATTAGGTAATATCATCAATGGAGTATTTTACAATATATACAGAATATATTTCACTTGAGGCTATCTGGTACATGTGGATGGATCCTAACAGCAACGTTTTCCTACAACAGTCACTTCTAACCTGATACCGTCCTGATGTGTTGAATTCCTAGTTTTCCCAGTTTCATGGGTTGATCTTGTAGGCTTGGATTGATGGGGATTGTATCCTAATCCCTCTAGAGAGTGTCAAGTTAACCACAGCTAGTTCACAAAAATAGTAGAACATATAATAAAACTCTCTCAAAAGAATTAAATGAAAAATGTACCTAAATTCATAATATTGCTTATAAAATATATAAGATACTTATAGTAGTTAATCTTATGGAGGAGGAGGGAAAATCATTTTAATCTATGCCATGTGCCTTCATGCAATTAATTTCCAGAGAAATTTTATTAAAGTTACCAAATAATGTAACAGTGCAATGAATTGGGAGACAGTATTTGTTCATTAATTAACCAACTAAATGAGAAAACCTCCACACATTTCTCAAACTATGAATTACAAGAAGGCATTGAACTCGATACCTCACTAGGTGCTCATCAAGATTACATGCTTCCTGGAGCAGAAATGTGAGATGCCCTATCACCTCAAATCTTGGGCACAATATAATGCCACTTAGATGATGTCATTAATATAATTAACATTTTAAGCAGTCAGTTTTGTTCATGCACTACTTAAATTCCTAGAGAATTGCTTTAATGTAATTCAGGAAGGAGTGATTGCCCCTTCAAAATTACTGATCTCTGGAATGAGGCTCACAGACAAGCTAGGATGCAGTTCTATGACCTTTTGAATGAAATATTGCCGTGAGTGAAATAGGGATTGTGATCAATGATAAAATTGGACACCCGTATTTATTAATTGAACAAGACATTAGCAAAGAAACTAAACAAAGACCAACTGCCCAAAACAATATCTCTAAGCTTCTTTTTCTTCCCTTTTCTTCAAAGGGAATTCATTTTTTTTTTCCTAACACAGGGACTGAATCTTATACAAAAGACATGTCAACCTATAATTTGCCTATGAAACAGAGCATGTGATTCATATAAACATAGTTCTCACCTTTGAAACCTACATTCAAGCATGAAATAAGTTTGCCAGAGGATTTCTTTGCACAGAGAAACTGATAGGTAAGTTCATCATACACTGTACTTTATATATGCAAATGCCTTGAGTGATTAGGATTATCAAAAGTTATTCTGTCCTCTACTGTAATCTCATGCATTTTGCTTTTGTGGGGTTTTCAGTGAGACTTAGTGCTTCTCCTGTTTGGCTTTTCTTGTATGCCTATTGTCAGGGCTGAATCAAGGAGATGACAACCAGCTACAGACAATCATTGAATAACATGTTTTAGTAACCCAAGGCCACCAAGCAAATTGCTAAGTATCTGTTCATTCACAAAGATGGGAAGAAAAAGCCCAGAGTTGAAACTTTTTTGAATACAGGCTTATATAAAGGCTTTAACATTTTTGAATTGCAGAGGGCAGATCATCTGTGGGTACATATGTGGCTTCATTCTTATCTTCAATAAAGACTCTAATCTAGCCCAGTTGTATCTGAATCTTTTGTTGAGTAAATCTGTTTTTGGAGAATTAAGATTGATTGAAGCTTCACCCCAGATAATCCCTGCTGCCACACCTGGAAGAAAATCTGGTTGTGTCTAAATTAGCCTGTCTGGATACTGTTTGGAACCAGAGAAGGCAGGATTTGTGAAGGGCCAGCAGACAAATAAATTAATCTCCATGAGGGAGCTGCCCAGCTCTTTTTCATTTTCTATAGATGAGTAACCTGAGTTCAAGACAGCAAACAGTACCAGAGGCCAGAACTCTTGTCCACCAGGACAAGACTACAAGGAAAGCATGGAGGGAAGTGATGAGGCATGTTTGAACAAGAAGATGAAATGGCTACTTTAGGCAGGCTCCAAATCCCACAGCAATAGTACTAAAGTTTTGTTTTTCTTCCTTAATGTTGCTGATGCCCTGTTGTTCTTTGCTATTCTGGTCTGTTACGGCGGCCCCCCAAAGGGTCAGACATGACTCGGTGCTTACACAGGGGACCTTTCACCTTTCACACTGTTTTGTTTAATGCATTAAATAACAAGTTTGATCAGCATCTTGGCTAGACAAGATTTTCATACTGAATAGTAATTCAGAGTTTTCCAGCCATGGCTCTTTTTCTAGTTCTAAACTGTCATCTGTGATGTTCTGCAGTTTTGTGGATGCCCTGGAAGAGAAGTTGAAAACATACCAAGTACCTGGGAATTGTGCAACTTAAATAAAAACATTTATGAGAAAATAATGTAGTAGAGACTTGTTTTAAAAATTAAGGCAGATCAGACTTTTAATTTATTAACTAGTCGTACTGATCTTAAGATATCTGAAGCAGAGAAGTTTGATTTCTATAATGTAGCATTAACAGGGGAAGAAGCTTGCTAATTCAGGAAATCATCTCAACACCAACATACTAGAAGGATATAAGAAGTTCTTATCAAAATAACCTTTTAAAAAATCCTCATTTTAAAATTCAAAATATTTTTAAGTTGACTCATTGTGTGAATAGCCACAACAAATAAGATTGTGACATCTACCCATATTCTGTATATTAAGATAGAGTTGCAAAAGTTCTTTTGGCACTGATTAGAAAAAAAAAATCTCATTTTTTTTGTGACTGCAACTTTGAGGAAATAATGTCTAAATCCCCACAACATCCTTGAATGCTTTGCTAACCAAATGATCTATAAAATTTCTGAATTTCTGATAATCCAAAATAATGCCTCCATCCTGCATTATAGAATATTAAATGAGATACAGACACTTGCTATGTATGTGTACTGCTTATTCTGTTAGAAATGGGGAGGAAGGAAGATAGGATAGGAAAATATGGAGATAAAAAAATCAAAGTATAAATACAAAGAATATAAGGCAAGAACTATATCAATCAAGTTGCTATAAAATATTTTTAACTTAGCTTAGAGAAAAGAAAGGGCTTTGTGTTTATAGCAAGTTATCAAGATATTCAGGAAATGAAGATATTCAGAATAAAACACTTAAGATATCTGCAATAATAGCTCAGCTATGCAGTGGCAGATAATATTTCCAAATGTAGCTGTGATCTCCTTTTTTATTGCTGCAATGTATTTAATAAAGGAAGAGATTTATTGGATGCAAAAGTAAACTAGGAATGCCAAAAGCTTACATTAGTTTTAGTCCTCTAAATCTTATAATTATTATTTTGATCTCTCTACTTTTCAATTTTATTTCTATGTGATATTCATATTGTATGTTATCTACAGTGCTGTATCTAAGAAAATACTGATCTGCAAATTTAATGTTTCTACCTTAAGAAGCTGTTTTGAATTTCCTAATGTCTTGGCTGTCAAGTCCTGCAGAAAGATAGTCAATTTTATGACATTTATCTCAGCTCAAACAGGTTAATATTCATGTAAGAATAAGTGCCTATTTCTCCTCACTAGTCTTGGGTAATGAAATATGTAGGATTGGCAATAAATGAATATATGGAGATATATATCTCTATGTATTGCCAATTATATTGAAAATGAAAACAGTTTCTTAAAAATATGCTTAAACCAAGACATACATTTTGCTAAAACATTACTGCAGTTTCAATATAGTTAAAATCGTGCTAAATAAGACTATCTATTCTAGGTTATGACATTTAAGACATTTAAGACATTCTACTAAAATCTGCAAAGATTATTGGTCTCCACTAGAATCATCATAATTATAGTGATGGTATGTCTTAAAATGCCAACTGCTTTTGTACTTGTCAAAAAGATTTCACTAATGTCAAATCAATATTGAGTCATGACAATTTGTTAAAGAGACTAGGACTTTGGAAAGAGAACAAAGTGCTTGAATGATAAATAAACTCCACATTTTCAGGTAGAGCCTATTTTGGCATCAGCAATAGCCTACTTAAAGAGTTGCTGACTATCTGTATAGTTTTTAAGTGCTGATCATTGCAACATACTGGCAGACATCCAGTATGTTCAGTGCAACATACTGCAACATCTTTTTAATCCAGGAAAAATTGAATGGCTGTTGCATTATGCAAATAAATTTCTGTTTATGCAATGGAACATTCCTTTGTTCTTCTCTGCCCTGAACATCTGAAAGCTCCTCAGGGTTTCCCAGCTTTATGGAACAGATTTGAAGGATACACAGAAGACTGAGTAGAAGACAACAAATTTGTATTAGTTGTACATGCCGTACCTTATCATCCCTTATTTTCAGTGTCCACAACATCATTCTATCATATCCAGATGTAAAAATGAACCTGTTGATCTAGTGGTATACTATCTGCCATACTATTCATGCTACATGTATGCAAGGCAATCACTAAAGTTTAGACTGTGTTTCAATCTGTTAATCTCATTTCCTCATCTATTGGTTTTACAATGATGTAAATATATTGTTATTGTGGAATTTTCTTCAGTGGAAGACTCTAATGTTTAAAATACATAAAATAATGTTCTCCTAAAAAGTTTTGATATGCTATAGAATCTAATGAATTTAGATAAAAATATCTACTTATTATTATTATAATATAATAAAGGATATGAATGGTATTGAGAAAGCAGTCTGGTTTAAAATATAATAAGTTTTCACAACTTCTGGCAATTATGACTACAGCTTCTCACAATACTCATAAATTTGAAATTAGCAACATATACTGTATAGCAATAATATTTTCTATAGCCCATATCTGAAACTCCATTCATTTCTTTAACGTCAAATGCTGCAAGACTATGATCAAATGGAGATGAAAAAAAACACTTTTATATGAATGCATTTATTTGAATATATATGCATATAGAATATATATGCTACCTTTAAAAGAGGGCTTTCTTAAAGTGACATACAAAAGTTATGTAAAACAATATACAGTGTATTACTATAAACTAAAATAAGGGTACAAACAGAACAATAAAACAGCTGGAAGATCTACAATCAGTTTAAAACAATCAACTGAAAATCATATGTTAGAATATCCACTAAACAAACGAAAACTACAAACATCAAAGGCAAATTTGTATTTCTTACCACTTACCAGAATAAAGAAGAAATTTGAAGATATCTTGGAAAATGAAAGATCTCTGCTTGACCAGTAAGATGTTAGTTCTCTGGGGAGAGCATTTCAAAGTTGTATGAAATATACACATATTCAGGCTATGATCCTTTGTGGATGTGTATTGAAACTAAGTGTGGTTAAACATAAAATGTCAATGACTATATGAGCAAAAGGGAAGGAAAACTGCATCCCAGTGTATATATATCTAGGCATTTCAATTAAACTTCAGGCATCTCCAATCAGAGAGGAATGAAACACAGGAAGGAAGTTATTTCCATAGAGGTAGTCATGTTACTTAGTCCTTGCAAATCTAATAGATTTATTTGTGGACCAAAGGGGAAAAACTATGGGAAAAATCAATAGCATCTACACTGAGCTACAATCTGATGGAAAATTGGTACAAAATGTTCTACAAATGGTATATAACTCAGTCAATGACTGCCAAGATGGACAAATCATACAACATTAAATGTTGGAAAAACTACAACAAAGAAGGAATACTTTATCAAATGTGATGGTTATGCAAAAAGCCCCCAAAATATTGGAAAGAAATATACCAAAACATCCATAAAATTCTGAAATTAAAATTTGAACTAAAACTACAAATGTTTTAATTAGGTATGATCCCAGAGAATATATGTGAAAAGCATCATATTTTATTAAGGTATATGCTGACAGTGGCAATCAATCTAACACAACATTGGAAAGAGAAACCTTTCCATCAGAACAGGATTGGGAGGCTAAAATTGAGGAATGCGCAGCAATGGAAAAATGGACTGTAAATACAGTATTCACAGCATAGGTTTAACCAAATTCAAGCAGGAGTGTTTCCTTTGTATGCAACACATTACACAGCAAGGCAAGACAAGATACTTAGAAAATCTTTTTGAATAAAATGAAAAATGTCTTTAAAATTCATTTAAAAGAAACAAATAGAAAGGAGCAATAACCACAGATGTCCAAAGCACAGCATAAAAATATTTAGGTGGCAATTAGCAGTTGGGAAACAAAAAAAAGGGGGGAAGAGTGGAAGTACTAGAAAGCTTTTTCCTATATATAACTGTTGTTGTTGCTCCTTTCTATTTGTATCATTTTAATTATTTTTAAAAACATTTTCTTTTATATATATATATATATATATATATATATATATATAATTTTCCTTTTTTGTTTGTTTTGTTTTTTATTTTTTTTTATATCATATTTTCACTTCAACCTTCACGCTAGTTTAATTTTATGTGTGTATATGCATTCTTTTCCCTTCTCTTTGTTTTTGCTTTTTTGTTGTTTCTTTTACCTAATTAATTTTTGGTTAATTAATATTAACCAAATATGATGACCCAGAGATATAGTTATACCTTGTTTGAGGCTTTTAGGAAGTGTCTTAAAACCTTCCTTTTTAAATAGACTTCTGAGGATTTTGATGCCTAGTGGGAAAAAGAACATTATTTTTTTATTGTTTGAATGCGTGCATTTTTTGTATTTTGACATTACTTCACTAAGATTCTATGTGCACCATATAGAGTTGTTAAACTGGGGTGGTATAGAAAATTTATAAGTAAGAAAAGAAATAAGTGCCAACAGATTTATTCAGATATACTGTAAGCATCATGGACTGAAGCCGATTTCATAGGTATGGATTTGGCATATAGACATGCACATTTATTAGGGAGTTTAAGACAGAAATTATGTACTTTAAAATGTATCAATCCAAATGCTATCTACAAATTTCTAGTACAAATAAGATAGTGATATAGCAGTTGAGAGGGAACATTAAAACCAAATGTAGAGTAATATAATGCCAATTTTCAGATTATTCTAGAGAAGAGGTAGAAGTATTTGTTGAATTAAAAATGGCTTTTAATTTTTTTAAAAAATGGTAATTATCCTACATTGTAGTCTTAGAAAATTGACAGTCCCATCAAATAGCATATTCTATTTTCCTCATAACAGCTTTAAAAGCATGATTAATTCAGTTTGACTGTGATTCAGAGGCCATTTGTTATTATGTTTTAAAAAAATGAAAATTATTTGTGGGTGGCATTCTTTTTTCTCTCAATATTCATGTTTCCTGAATTTCTTGTCATCTAATATAAAACTTCAATTTAACCAAGGGAGCCATTCAGTACAGAGATAATTGGTTGCCTTACAAAATAAATTTTCAACTAGGTTTTAGAAAATGTGTCTAATTTCTGTTATTTAGTTTTGCAGATAGCAGGCTTCAGAACAACTGGGAATTGGTAAAAACTAGTGAGTTGCTTTTTGTGATGGTAGAAAAACTGCATAAAATGGACATTGTCTGAAGGATAGTTATGTCTTTATTTCTAGAAAACAGTCTCTGGGGAAGGTGGAATACCACACTTTTGTCCTGATTTTCTACAATTTGCATATTGTGTCATGATCTCATCCAGAAAGTTGCAAGAGTTAGGAATATATGGTACTGCATTATACAATGCAAGCTTACATGGCCACCTTGCCTAATGTTTCTTCTCTGGCTGCTCATAGAGGCCCTTCTTTGCCCTTTGTCCTGGAGATGCCAAGGACAGAACTTGCATGCTTTTGTCTCTCTTACAGGTAGAGCAAAAGACAAATAGACCACAATGGTGGGAGTCCAGCATTCAAAAGGGCCTTCCAACAACTGCACTTATGGCAAGTGCTGCACTGAAAATGCCTTTTCATTTTTAACCAAAGGAGTAGGAGAATTTCAGAGACATGTTCCTGAATAGAATGTGAGATTCTTGCACTTTAGTTTTTAGAAAGCTGAGGAATACATTATGCAAAAATGCTTTGGTGCTTTTTCAAATCAGGAAGTCTGGGTAGAGAGGGAGGCTGCAGAGTGGCAAAGTCACCTGCAACAGAAACCTATTGCATTTTTGCTATATAGCAACAATAAAATAAACTTAAAAACATCACCCAGATAAATTCTAAAGGCACTCAAAGATGAAGTAGTAAAAAAAAGTTTCTTTAATAGGAAAGCTGTATTTCAGGAAATTCAGACACAAATATTGGCAAAGTATTGGTCATAACTTCATTAATAAGGACTATTCTATGTAAAAACATGTATCAAAATAAGTGTTTTATATAAAACAAAATTCTTAATTATGAGAAGAAGGCAAGGGAGGTAAAATGCTTTCCTATGTTGGTTTGTTTCCATATGATTCTCCTCTTTCATGTTATATACTGCTTTACAACTGCATGGAAAATGCAACTGGGTTGTGGGCAGTTTCCCCTCATATCTAATTACATCAAAACCAGAAGAAATCCTGTATGGAGAGATAAGCAGGGACATGTCTAGATTAACATACTTAAGTAACATGAGAATAAGTATAGGTTCAGTTAGAACACTCAATATTAGTTCAAGTGTTCTTTATCTCACTGGTAACTTCTGAGTGGTTTGTTTCCTCAAAGCACTTTGATTTCAGATATGCTTTAAATCTGAAATCCCTTCTACTATTAAAATTTTAAATGTTGCATATTAACAGGGTTGTTTTTTCTCCTGAGTGTCTTTCAGATCTACTAATTTTATTTATTTATTTATCAAATTTGTCACCGCCCATCTTCCCATCAAAGGGACTCTGGGTGATTTACAATAATAATCAATAAAACAATAAATTTACAATAAATTTACAATATATAAAAATACAATATTTAAAATAATTACCAATAAACAATAATTACAGATAAAAAATAGAGTCCAAATGGCAGATAATAACTCAGTCCTTGTACTAAGGCTACAAAGCTATGTTAACAATTATGACCAAAAGTATTATTTAATAAGAGCCAGTTTGATGTAGTGGTTAAGGCATCAGGCTAGAAACCAGGAGACTGTGAGCTCTAGTCCTGCCTAGGCACAAAGCCAGCTGGGTGATCTTGGGCCAGTCATTTTCTCTCAGCCCTAGGAAGGAGATAATGGCAAACCATTCCTGAAAACCCTTGCCAAAGAAATTGCAGGGATTTGTCCAGACAGTCTCCAAGAATTGGACAGAACTGAATGGATTTTTAAAAAAATCATTTAAATTGTCAATTTAATTTATGTCAGTGTATTAAATAGCTCTGCTAAGATCTATTCATGTGTTTTGTACTCTGTCTAATAGGGATAATTCATGTACTATTTCTTGTTTTTCTCTAATGGGAAAAAGATCCAATTGCTTGTGCATAAGAGGAATGGGTTGTCAAAGCAAGGGAAACTTTATCTGCCACCTTCACTACTCTGCAATTAAACCAACCTGGTAGACTTTAGATGGAGTCACTCTACAGATCAGATATCTGAATCACACTAAACACCTAGCTTAGCAGCAAATGAGTCTATGGAAACTCACTGCTTCTGCCTCTGAATAAATGCTGCTCCCAAATTTATTATGCAATTTGAATACAGGACTTTGGCTTTGCCTGCCAAGAAATAACCAGAGAATAAAGCTATATTTCACTGGTATGTATGTTTGAAGCATACCTAGCATTATCATGTAGTGTGATGTGTTAACAAACATCGTAATACAACAATATTGCTTATTCCACTTGTAGCAGAAGGAGCTACTATGATTCCATTATATTTCTAACCCCCCTTTTTTTTAAGGAGAAGAAGAGCTGGATGGATGTACAAGGACTGTGATTATGTTCACTGGGCACTGCACTGTAGTATGTGTCACTGCACTGAGAAGAGCCATGGAAGATCTTTCTATTCTGCAAAGCGTCTGGTATGGCTGGAAGCACTCCTGGCTATTTCTATGTTAAAGAAAGACAGCGTATTTAATGAAATAAATGCCACCATCCTGGAACCTGAACTGACTTTTTTTTCCCTGTAGATTTTTGAAACTCACTGTTATCTACCAGTTAAAACACAAGATGATTTACTGACATTGGCCATGCTCTAGGTTTTCCAGTGTGGATTCCAATCTTATGCCTTTTTAAGGTTCATTCAAAACAAAATAATTTTGCCTTTCATCAGGTTTTATATTGCAACGTGTGCAATATATCTGCAATGAGATTAGCCAATCATGTAAGCCAATATAATTAAACCATAGAGAATTTAGTTTACAGAATTAATCTAAGTTTTTCAATGTGGCAATGTGGAACATGTAGCAATCTGTGTCAATGATAGATGTTTGGAAGAAAAGTGTCTGATATAAGTCATTCTTGTAGTCCTTTACAACTTATTTTTTTCAAAATTTCTTCAGGGTTTTGGTTTACTAAATCAGTAACATTAAAATACATGTCTGTGTCTGAATGGATAATGTTTGCATTTCAGTTTTTACATTTTTCATTAGCATGTAGTCTGGGTATTTCATATAAGACAGTTTGTAACCCCTCCTATTTTTTGTACAACCCAAAGTCTGATCACCAGACTAGAATAAATTATCAGACTAGCAGTGGGAACACTACTGGAGAAATCTTGGGGAAAAAGTAACATGGGGGGGCGGGGAGAGAGACTTTTAATATCTATCTGTTTTGAGGGGATTATCTATTTGGAATCTTTGGATATGGAAGTCAGTAAACACATCCTTTGGTTGGTGGTTGAGTGTTTCTGTTTCCATGTGAAAGGCATTATTAATAAATTGTCCATTCCATTAGCTTGTTAAAATTGTGAATACTCCTTAGATCTTAGGTCAAAATAACTGTGAAGAATAAGCTTCCAGGAAAGTATTCTGCAGAAAGAAGCTGTGAAAGGCATCTGGAGGGAGTGGATATCACATCATTGATGAATTCTTAACTCCCAGAATTCTGTATATTGCCATATTCTGCAGTTTAGAAGAATATTGACTATCTCATAATAAAGTTGTGAATAAGCAAAAATATTTACTACAGTGCACTCTGTAAGGTTACGGGTTAACAGAAGGAAAGGGAATATATAAACTCTTTACAAGGCCCTTAAATTATAGAGAGGCAGCTTTTGCTATCCCTGACCTTGGCTTTATTGCCCAGAGGACTTACACCAGCAGAAATTTATTTTCCTGTCCTTTGTTTTATGGGACATCTATAGAGTTTAGTGTACATTCAGAGATGGAGTAATATGGAAGTTATAAACCAAGGGAATGTCAGCATACAAGGTATTGCAAGAGCGTTTACAACAATAAACCCAAATGGGAAGTATCACCTATGATGATCATATTAAAGTTAAGGATCCCTGGTATATAGAAACTTCAAAACCAGAAATGGTATGAGCAGCTGCTTCCTTGTTTCTATTAAAACATTTCGGAAATGAGTTTATGCACTAGCAATTGGAAATAACACCACTGAATATTTGTAGAATTATGTTGTACAATTATTTATCTAGTCTGGGTCCTAGTGATATTTCAGGCCCTACTTCTGAAAATATGATGTCTCTATTTTAAGGATTCTGCAGATCACTATCTATGAGAAAATGCTTTCAAAGACAAATGTTGCATTAGATTCAGTTGAATCAAAACAAAGCTTCCCTCAGTAGATTAAACCCAAGTTCAGCATTAATTATAAAGCTCGCAATTTACTGATCATGTTATGGGAATCTTGAAATCATATAATGGACCCAGGTACAGCACATTTTAAAAACAAAAGTGCTGTTTAGTTAATAAATTCTATCTAGTTTTCTTCAATCAACAGCAGCAGGAACAAAAAATGTCCAATTTCTTCAACATAAAAACAATATATATATTTTTTTCATTTCCAAGCATGTAGACACATGAAGATCTATTTCTTGTATTTGTTGTTGTTTAAAATAAACCTTTCCACTGTTTGTTTGTTTGTTTGTTTGTTTCTTAACTTGTCTGACTGAGGGAAATTTCACACTGCAACCTAAGCTGCTTGTCTTCCCCACTGATCCTTAAGCCACCTTCAGAAATTCCAGAGTGGAGTGAAGTGGGTCAGTCTGGACTGTGGCCACTGCAAAACCTGATTGGTTATTCCCTTGCTTTTTGCTCTTCCCATCTGTGCAGGGAAGACAAGTCTTGCTTGCTGCTCTTTCATGGACTAATCTATCAGTACCTATCTTTTCCTTTGAGGGATAATTCTCTTCTCACTCCCTGTGCCATTACTTTGTTTTCCCCAATCTTTCCACTATGGAAGTCTTCACTCCCCACCCCCCATCCTTCCCACATTATCCTTTTTGATAGTAACACAGATCCTTTCTTTTTTATTTTTTTATGTTAAGATCTTATCATTGCTCTGATGCTACAATAATCAGAGCAACAGGGAACATTCCTATTTCTGCACTCAGGAAGTGGTGAATGGGCCATACTAGTGATGGGTCAAGCAGAAAGTGCAGATCTGCCCTGAGTGAAGTTGGAGAAACTAGACAGCAGGTCACTCATTAGAGGGCATAATGGCAATTTATCAACTGGGACTGCAGCAGGAATAAATGGCAATTGGGCTTTCTCCTATGAGGATAGTTTGTGCTGTGTAATATTTGACAGTGCAATGGAAAGGCATCTTCTTAATTGATTTTGAGATAAACGTACAGTATAGTTTAATTCTCAAAGATTAAACTTTGAGTTGCTTCTTATTTTTATTTTTATTAAACTTGAAAGAGCAACTTTCAACATTCAGTCTCACTATGATGGCTGATCTGATAAGATTATAATGTCCTTTTTCCCCAAAAAGGATTCTTACTGCATCTTATATCATCACAACTTCTGACAATAACTTCCTGATTGGAAAACATTATAATCATCTGTGATGCATTCTATTCAGTAGTTATCCCAAGTAAATCTTGAGAAAGTCTTGATACTGTTACAAGAAGACATCAAGGCTTAGATCTTTAATCAGTAGTTTTCTTTAGTTTTTTTTAACAGTGGAAGATTATTGAGGGATGAATATTTATGTAGAACTGTCTAAGGAAAATTAGAGTCATTCTTGATCAGTAATTAACCTAAATTAAGAGCCTACATTTGTTTAGTAAAAGACAGCTGAGTTGTATCATCTAATCTCTCATATGCTTTAACATTTTAAATAATTAAAATGCATATAGATTATGTTCAAATTGCCAGCTTTTTTCATAAAAGGAAAATCTCTGTGTAGAGCTGATGTTTGTGTGCCAAGCTTTTACTGAATACACAGACATTAAAAAGAAAACAATAACCCTTCAAAATCTCAGCACAAATAGTGTTATTAACGGGTTTTTCAAGTAATCATCTTTTTTTTAAAAAAATATAAACTTGGTTATAATTCCCTATACCCATTTTTCTTTGCTTATATCTAATGACAGCTCTCTTTGCAGAACAGACAGTCAACTTTTTATGTCTTGCTGCACTATGTGATTCCATTGCAATTTTAATGATGTTTCTCAATATGGATGTGATAGCAGACAAAACAGCCCACAGAAATAAAATAAAAAAACGACATTTTAGGAGAATTGTCATTTGTGTTTTCTGAAGTCTTGGCACAAAGTACTGCTGCTGGTCTTTTCCTCATAAGGAGATAACTTCTCAGTGAATTGTTCCATCCATCAGTATTATAGAACATAATAAAATATTCAGGCTTGACTATTCTGGTTCTTGTGAAAGGGCAATTTCTCTGCAAGATATTCAGCTTAGATACATAACAAGATAGGGTAGAAACAAAATGAAAGCATTATTTTTCCAACTGAAAATCTATTAGTTTAGTGCAAATGGTTCTCCTCCCCCGCCCCCCAAAAATTCAGGATAAAATTAATGTGATAGACCTATGAATCTCACATTTTAGAATTTATCAAATTAATATTTAACTTTTTAGATCTGCTTCTCTGTTTCGATTATTTCTTATGCAGAAGAAAATTATTTGCAGCTAAGGTATGTTTGATATACAGAACTCTTACAAAAGCTGATATGCCTGGGTAATGTATCAGTATATAAATAAATAAATAAATAAATAAATAAATAAATAAATAAATAAATAAATAAATAAATACATTTTAAGAGTGTCTGCTTCTGTAGATAGACTGTGTTTAAAAGATTTATGGAAGAGGAACAAGTTTTACCAGACAAGACTAAGACTGATCTGAAAGTGTATTTAAAAATGACAGGTTACAAGAATGACATGGAAAAAGAAGTTATACTGGACATACAAAAGAAACTGGCTGATGTCTTAATAATTAAAAGGGGTATACAAAGCAAGAGAGTGACCTGGATCATTTTGCTATATTGGATTTACAAAAAAGGTTTGTTAAAGTTTTGAAGAATTTTGTGAGAAGAGACAAAGAAAAATGAAAAGAAATCAAGTTCTAGGACATTATTTGAAGAGACTAAAGCTTGTTAGAAGTAAAAGGAAGGAATATAAAGTTGGTTTATTTGATCAAGGTTAAAATAGATATATTGTTATCTCTGGTAACACTTAATGGACTTTTGCTGACCAGGACTGAATGCCAAGTCTTTAAGGATTTTTTTTATAGATAAGAGATAGGATATGGGAAGAAGAGATGATCGGAAGGTCGGCGGTTCAAATCCGCATGACGGGGTGAGCTCCTGTTGCTAGTCCCAGCTCCTGCCAACCTAGCAGTTCGAAAACATGCAAATGTGAGTAGATTAATAGGTACCGCTTTGGCGGGCAGGTAACGGCATTCCGTGTAGTCATGCCAGCCACATGACCACGGAAATGTCTACGGACAAACACTGGCTCTTCGGCTTTGAAACGGAGATGAGCACCACCCCCTAGAGTTGGACACGACTGGACTTAATGTCAAGGGAAACCTTTACCTTTACCTAACAAGTTACTAAAATTGTTGTTACTTGTGATGAAAGGGGAAAGTCATTTCTTTTCCTTTTGTTAACTATATTTTTATTTTTATTTCTTTTCTATATTTCTATTTTTTTCATTTCTGCACTATTTTTTCTTTTTATTCTTTTCTTTTTTTAGTTTGTATTAGTTTTCATTTTTTAACTGTAACTTTTAATAAAATTACTAGATAGATAGATAGATAATAGATAGATATAAAAATATATAAGATCAGCTTGCCAGGTTAAATACAGCAACCTAGTCAGTCCCTGTTCAATTACCTGTGAGCTGCTGAGAAGTACACTTTAAAGCATCTCATTCTGTCTCTGAAGATGCCAGCAAAACATCAGGATACCAAAAAAACTAGACCACGGCCATTCAGATTGAAAGCTCATCACTTCTTGATTGACCCTGGCTGTGAAAGCCTATACCAGTATATCTCAACCACTACACTATACACTGTAGCAATGCCTTAAAAAAAATCAATATTTTATTTAAGAGATGTCTGCAAGTCCATGAGTATGATAGTATGACTGCATAGGTTGTCCCAGTTCTTACAGAAGGCATTCCACATTGATATTGCTGCATTATTTTCAACTGCAATTATATAGTACACTAACAAATTTAAGTGGCACTGAATAGTCAGAACTAAAGTCTATGTCATGTTCCACAGTGATCAAAGGAATCTGCAGCTGCAGTGTTTGGAAGGATGCTGGTGAGCACCACATAGGATTGATTATCCAGATAATCTAGTGTCTACCTGTGAAACAATTACAGTATATCACCATTAATTAAAACATTCTTTAACTTTTGAGAAGGTGTTTATAAATAGAATCTTATTGTAACAGATGCATTTTTCATTACATGTTTTAAAAACTGCAGTTCCTTATTAATATCTTTTCCTTCAGAAAATATATTGGGATTTCAGTGAAGGAAATGCTATCCACATTTATATGTAAAAACAACAACTGCCTCCAGAAATCTTCCAAACATTACCATATGGGCATTTACTTGAAACTTCTATTAATCACTTTCATTTTTCTAATTTAGATAAAGAACAGGGGGAAATGAGGCTTATTCATGTAAACACCAGCATTATTCATTGTTCTGCATCTTGTGCACAGGCACTGGCTGCTTGTTTGTGTGTCTGTCATAAGCATTAGTTAGAAATCACTGAATCTCCTACAGTGTGTTCAGAATGTTCATGCATATCTGGAAACAAAAACCTTCTGTTGTTTCATGTTGTTGAAACCTTTGTCATGCACATATCAACTGGTGCTTCTAAGGTAAAGGTAAAGGTTTCCCTTGACGTAAAGTCCAGTCGTGTCCGACTCTAGGGGGCGGTGCTCATCTCCGTTTCAAAGCCTTGGAGCCGGCGTTGTCCATAGGACACTTCCGGGTCATGTGGCCAGCATGACTCACGGAACGCCGTTACCTTCCCGCCGAAGCGGTACCAATTAATCTACTCACATTTGCATGTTTTCGAACTGCTTGGTGTGCAGGAGCTGGGACGAGCAACGGGAGCTCACCCCGCCGCGCGGTTTCGAACCGCCGACCTTCCGATCGACAGCTCAGCGGTTTAACCCGCAGCGCCACCGCGTCCCCTGCTTCTAAAGGAAGTACAAAATTTCAGTATAATCTATATGCTGGTATACAATTTAAAAGTCAGAAACCTGCATCATTGTTTATTGTCAGATCTATGAACGAATAATAACCATGTTTGTTTGTTTGTTTATTCAGTTTTGACATATTTGATCAACAGCTTTAGCTGATTGTCACACTAATTAATTAATTAAAGGCTCCAATGGCCTTCCTTTTATTTAACACTCATTTACAAAGTAAATAAAGTATTTGCTGAAAATCTCTATTCCAATTTCTTTAAAAGAGGGTTTGTTCATTTTTCTATCTTGTTCTCAGGTTGCTTTTGAATTTCTTTTGTTGGCTATAACTTTTTCCATTTATGTACACGTTACAACATGGCAGGAAGTACTGCTGTTTTCTGGTACACTGTTTTCTGTTATTCATCTGTCTACCTGACTGCCTATGTCATTTGCCTGAAAAAAGGCTTTGTGGGAGCAGTTCCTTCATGGTATATTCTCTTAGGATTGATTAAACTGTAGAAAGCTAGAGAGGTGCAGAATCCTAGAGAAGTGGTGCTACATGAAAACAGGACACTTGTATGAATTCTTCAGTCT
Source organism: Candoia aspera (assembly GCF_035149785.1). NCBI lineage: Eukaryota > Metazoa > Chordata > Lepidosauria > Squamata > Candoiidae > Candoia > Candoia aspera. The sequence continues at coordinate 32,109,927 of NC_086160.1, forward strand.
CCCAAGAATTAAGGAAAAGTGCAAAAATCTCATTTTCTATTCATAGGAATTGGGGGAGAGGAATTAGAGCTATTTATTTTATTGGAATGGATAGTTGGAGGTAAAGTAACACTGTGGTCCTTCCATTACTGTGGGGATCTGAGATAAAGACAACTGTTTGTTTTGACTTATCAAGTGAGCCCCAAAATTCTGATCCCAGGTCAAGTTCCATCGTTCTGTCTTCAGCATAGAAGACATTTTTTTAAAAAAAGGCAACATTGCATTAATATGCCTAGTACTTTGAGGCCACCTGGTTACTATGGTAACCCTGCTTTTCTAGATCTTTTCATTTTGGGATGTGGTTTTTATTCCATTTTTGCTGAAAATGAAATAGTAAATTTCATTTCACTACATGCCATCTGATACATTTCAAATTATCTGATCCCAGAGTAGATGCTTGGGGAGTGTGGATCTATTCAATTAACTAGTCTGATGTATTCTGTGTCCTATTCACATATGACATAAAAACTTTCCAGATGGACAATACTGGATAATGGAATGCAGACAATTCAAGGATTTCCTAGACCCCAAGAGAGAGAATGAAAGATGTAAAAAAAAGTGTCACTGCTTAGAATTTTTTCCCCATGATACCTTTTCAGTTTAGTTATCCATCTCTAAATCTGTAATTTTTCCTAATTGGTAAGAGTTAATTATATTGAGCACTCACAAAAACATTTATTGTTTTTAATTTTAAGACTGTTATACTGGCTTTCCAAAAAGCATATAACAACATCCATAGAAGCAAGAAAGAACCTCCATGTGAAAAAGGCCTGCAAATTCCTGAAACTAAAGCAGTGATGGTGAACTTTTTGGGCTCGGCGTGTGAAAAATTTAGAAAATGCCTAATGTCAGCCCTGGCTCATTCAAGCATTCACACAATGACAGTCAGAAGTCCTGGGTCCTTTAACTGTTTTAATGAAGGGAAATGATCAGGACAAGAGGAAAGCTGCGAATGGAGAATTCCTGCTAAAACATACATTTAAAACTACATTCCCTTAATTGCTTTCTTTTCCTCCTTCCCACGAAAGTATGTCACCCACCCCTTCCCATCCAGGTGGTGTTGCTGGTGTATCTCTACTCGTTGGCCTTGATGTGTACCACCATAAATCTCTAGCCATAATAATGCAATTCACACTCCATCCCAACACCCCCTCCCATCTGGCAACGGAGAGTCTGACCCAGTGATAAGGAAGTAATGGAAGATGCTCCGATAAGGGGCTCTGTGAACCTTTTGGTCAGAGGAATCTGACACCTAACTTGACTCTGCTGGCGTGTCACCCTTCCAAACAACAACAACAAAAGCTTGGCACAAAGCCAGCAAAAGCACACCCCTTCACTCAAAGGCATGCTGCTTCACACCCCTTCGCACAAATTGCAAGTGGCTTCTCCTGGAACTGGCTTTGCGCAAATGGGCTATTATTATTATTATTATTATTATTATTATTATTATTATTATTACCCCCTCATGCAAAGCTGATTCCTGATTTCTGCAAGAGGAGGCAAGAAGACAGCAAGGTGAGCTGGGATGACAGAGGGCAGGGCAGCAGGGGTCTTGGAGGTGGTGAGGGCGGCTGCGACTAGGACTGGGCTGGGGCAGTTGTGGCTTCCCAAGACATCAGTTGTCAGATGTTGGTGAATGCTGGCATTTCACCCAAAACATTGTGGTGTGTCACCTTGGACATGTGTGTCATAGGTTTGCCATCACTGAAATAAAGTAGGGTCACCCAATAGTAATACCATTTCTGTGGCACATTCTGGGGCTTACTTTAAGCCCAGAAGAGAAGTCTGAAGACAGAGCCCAGCCATTTTTGGTGTCCAAGAGTCAAGCTTAGTATTTCAGTTCTCTCCTAACATTCACCTAGTACAATAAAAAGTCAACAGGAAGGATCAGACCTTCCTGTTTTCAGCAACTGGCCTGAAAACAACAATTCAAATCAAGTTCTATTTCTGGTGTGCTTTAATTTTTGAGAGTGATTAATGACCCTACTAGTATTAAACTGTGAGCCAGTTTGGTATTGTGACTAAAGCACCAGGCTAGAAACCAGGAAACTGAGTTCTATAGCCTGATTTAGGACTGGTGGCTTTGGGCTTGTCTCTCTTTCTCAGCTCTAGGAAAAAGGCAATGGCAAACCACTTCTGAAAATATTGCCAAGAAAACTGCATGGACTTGTCCAGTTAGTCACCAAGAGTCAAGACAGACTTGAAAGGAAACACATATACTGTACAAAAGTATTAAACTACTGTCTGCTGTCTGCAGTCTGAAGATACAGTAGTATCAGAGTCTGTCTGAAAAATGGCAGGCACTGATATTTGACTGCATATCTTAATTTGTTTTAGCCCACCTGATCTCTTCTGCCAAGCTGGGGACAGATGCTATTCATTCTCTAGAACAAACTAGGCAACTGTTACTCAGTATGCTAGTCAGTTAATTATTTATCTCAAGATAGGACAAATTCATGTCTTCCGTTTAGAGATTTTTTTTTTTTTTAATGTTATGTTAGATGTGCCTGAAATAATGCCCCCACCTACCCACCCACAAACATTGTTCTTCTTTGGGCAGTAATATACTAAAATTGGAATTGGAATGACACAGCATATTCTCCTGCTCTGAAGAATGCTTTGTTTTACTACAGGGTTGATAAAAGTTCATTTTACTCATAGAGAATCACTTAAATGTCCAGACTCTGTTGCATTTCATTCAGGCAAAACTTTACAAACTAAGTTTTGAGAAAATGTCTAAAATGTCTGTGATACTTGGTTTATGGCACCAGGGAAAAGAAACCCTTCAGATGGCATAGCACTCAATGGGCAAAGATAATTATTACATTTGCCCTCTCATTCTCTGCTGCATGCCTGACAGAGAAAAGAGGCAAAACTGCTTATATTGCCAAGATGTCACCTGCTTATTCAGAAAAATTCCAAGACTACAGTCACCTGTATTAGAAAGAGAGATTGATTTCCATCAGTGCAAGAGGGAACTCAAATTACCTTGCAATGAGGAATTCTCCTGGCCTGTGGCACATCCATATGGAGCCCCTGGGTGAGTTTCAAAATCCCAAAAACATTATGGTAGGTTTTATAGGTTGATCATAAAAAATGTACTTGACCTAATGACTTATTTAACACATGCAGATTCTGTGATGGCTAATCATTTGTACTAGAGATATAAATTGTTTGCTCCATTTATCCTGAAATCAGCTATTTCCCTAACTTCCATATGACTTTTATGTGAATTTTTAATCCTAAATTATACACACAAAATCACTAACTACTGCAGTGTCTTCTGGACAATTCCCTCCCATTACACTTGGGTACATTATTTCACTACATGCTTGCAGCAGTCCCCAACCTGATGCTTTCCAGATGTGTTGGGTCTGCAAATTCCATAACTCCAATCTAGCTAAAACCCAGGGATTGGACACATGCTGTTTCAACACTTTTGGAGGAGGACATTTGAACAAGGTGTTTTGGGGTAATTCTGTTTCACCAGACTCTTGGATGTGTACAGTATGTGTGCATTTTTAAATTAAGCAGAATAAATTATGAGCATCTATGTATTCTGTTGAATGTGTAGTTTGGTTTTTGAGATTTTTTAATAAGTGTTTAAATAGCCTGTGTGTGTGTGTGTGTGTGTGTGTGTGTGAAAGAGAGAGAAAGAGAGTAATAATTAAGGAAGTATGCAACAGAGGGGAGTTTAACTTTACCCCATGCATGATTCTAGTGAAAACTGTCTTCCTCATAGCTTCTGTTTAGCACACCAAAGAACCTGCCATTGGTATCAATAGAGATACCCCTTCATGCTAAATAGCAGCTCCAGTAGAAAGGAATGTTTATTGGCACTGTAGCACAGGAGGAAAAATATCCTCTGTACATCCATGGTCCTGATACTCCCTCCCATAATTCCTATTTTTAAATATTCATTAAATATTCAGTATAATGAATAATTGTCATGGAGTTGTAGATGGCATGTTTTACATTCATAAAGCTCTAAAAACCCCTGGCATGTCCTGGTAGAATTGGGAAAGATTCTTGAAGATTGTTGCTAGTCACAGACAAAGCAGACATAACATTAAATGTATGCTTTAATTTACCATGCATTTTCTTTAAATACAACAGAAAAAAGTGATAATAATTAGGAACACCACAAACATAGAAGGGAATTTAGCCCTATACTTCCCTTCCTCCAATTGGTGCCAGCTCCAAATTGTTTGTTTATTCAAGGGCAGCAGTTCCATGGAAAGTCCATGTGTCCAATGTTAGGTGTTTATTCTCTGATCTCTGCTTCATAGGTCTTTCAATCCCCTTCATTCACCTGGTGAGAAAAACCAGCAGCTACTCTATGGTAGCTATTTTTTCCTGGTACAAAAGTTTTGTCATTTACTAATTTTGTTTCCTTTGATTTAGCCAATAGCGTTATTCAAAACAGTGCATCCTTACCTTTGTCTTCTTTGTTTACCATGTATTAATCAATACAATTGTATAACACATATTCAGCAGTGACAGAAAAGCAATTATACTGATGCCACTCTTCTAATTAGATGCTGTAGGTCACACAGCTTATAAAGGGAAATAAACCATTCAAACTATTCAGGTATAAATGTTTGATCTGAAGAAGATCTGTTGAACTTATCTTTAAAAATTCAGTAATTAATAAGTTGTAGAAAAATCCTTGAAGGGGATGGCTAGATAAACTATTATTTTGTTCCAAAAAAACCAGCAACAACAATAATAATAAATTACCATTTTATCCTTCCTTGTATTTTTCTGTCTGAAAAGGCTTCTGTCATGTTCCCCGTTGCAAGGCATATGTGCATCACAACGGGGAACATGCACATTAGGAAAGAGGAAGGGATAAGCATAATCCCTTAATCACTCACATATCCCTCAAGCACCCATATCCATAAAGGAATCACCAACAAATAGAAACGCCCCTCAGACCGGACTTGGCACCCATCGAAAGATCGGGGGAACGCCTTCCCATTACCCTGGGGGACGCACCTGCACCAGACGAAGGCGGAGAAACAAAGGAGAATGCCGGAGATCGCCGAAATCGCCCATCAGCAGACGCATCACAGTCCCAAGCACCCATCCGGTCCTGGCTCAAGGGTCAACGGGGGGTGGAGTAGGACAAGGTCCGCCACCAGGGTATAAACAGGACACCCTGCCAACACATAAGGATTCGCGTCTTTTTCATTGCATGCATACTGTTCCAATAAAGCCGGAAATCCTTAGACCCTCTAAATGAGTCCGTGTCTTTTTTGAAGCAAGGCTGCCCATGACAGCTTCTCGTGTTTGAATTTAGAAACAGCAGCAGCAGAGTAATACTCTTTTACCATATTATTGAATTGTAACTGTACAGGGTGCTGTAAACAACTGGCTATGTTGATAATGCTTCTGAGAAGTGTTTCGGTTCTTTGACAATGGATTGACTTACCTACATGAGAGACTCCTGGCAAGAGAAGGGCTACATCTCAGGTAGAGTAGGATATGTTCAGCAGGCACTGCCAATCTCATCATGATCAGGGTGTTAATCTAGAGATAAAGGGTGTGGATGGCAAAACCCTAGAACTGGAGTTTTATATACTGCTAAGGACTGGGGCCAACATAGGAAACAAAGGGAGAAGCCCAAGGGTGGAGGGGGCACTATTGGCAGGAAACTACAATAGCAAAGCCAGTAAGGAGTATCATTCATGATCTCAAATAATTCTACACTAATGCACAGACTACGGCAAACAAGATGGGACAACTTGAAATCTTCCGCTGGAGAACAAGTATGATGCCACATGCATAATTGAAACTTGATGGAATGAGACACCCAATTGAAACAGCCCTGTAAGCTGTAACTTATTCAAAAGGTACAGACTTAAGAGAAGTGGAGGGGTGGGGTAGGGGGAGCTTGCATTGTACAAAAGAAAGTATATGCCTGCACAGAAATTCACACACTGGAGCATAGAAATCCTGTTGAGAATATTTAGTCAGGAATAAAATGGGAGAGAGAAGGAAATGTAATATTTTGAGAATTTGTTATAGACTGCCTGGACAGAGAGAAGATAAGTATAAAGACTTTTTGTAGCAGATAACTAATCTTTCAAAGAGGCATGATAGTGACAATGGGAGAAACTCTAACTCTTCCAAAAGTGAAATACCTAACTAATTTCTCCCGCTGCCAATTTGTCAGAAGAAATGGATCTGCTGTGCTAGACCTAATTCTTACCATTGGGGATAAAATAGTTGAAGAAGTAAAGTAAGTAAGATTGGAATTTTGTAAGAAAGGAACTGAGTTATCCTTGAGATCATGATATTCAAGGTGCTGGTCTTAACCTTTAGCACCTCTCCCTGATTGCATCAGCCCATCCCATTAGGTTTGGCAGAGAGGGCATACTACAGGTACTATCTGCAAGCATCTCTGTCTTGGCGCTTGCCTTATGGGACATTCTGCCCCCCTGAAGTTAGGTTAGCTCCATCCCTGTTAATGTTTCAAAAGTTCCTCAAGACCTGGTTATGTCACTAGGAAGTATATAAAGAGAACAATGTTGATAGACACAAAGCTGTCTAAAATGATGAAAAGCATCAGACACATATGTGAAATGGAAGGAGGGATATAACCTAAGAAGGATACAGCCAGAAACTGTAAGGATTGCACCAGAAAGGCTAAAGTGCAGACGGAGCTGAAGCTTGTAATAAATGCCCCAAACAAGGGACAGAAAGAAAGACTCTTGGGGATACATCAGCAAAAGCAAAAGTAAATGCAAAGAAGCTGTAGGTCTATTGTGAGGGAAAGGTGGACGGGGGGGGGGGGGAGGGGGGATGGTAATAAGTGATGGTGAGAAGGCAAAATATCTTAACTTGTAATTACATCTATCTTCTTTCTGATGGGAAACAAAGCCCTCTCCGGCTATTGTTTTGCCACTAGTGAAAGAAAGGAGCTACATCTCTAGTAATAGAAGGAGAAAGTAAAATGTTACTTAGCTAATTTAAATGGATTCAGATTTCCAGAGTCAAATGAATTATATCCTAGGTTACAGAAGGATCTAGCAGAGGTGATTGCAGAACCACTAATTGTAAGGTTCAAGAACTCCTAGAAAATTGATATGTCCCAGAAGATTGGTGGATAACAAATGCCCCTATCTTCAAAATAGGAAAGGAGGAGGACTAGGAAATTATAGACCTGCCAGTGGATGTCTATAGTGATCAAGGTCTTCAAGCATATAATTCAACAACGTATTTGTGAGTACTTGCATAGGAATGCAATAATTAATAAGAATCAGCATGGGTTTGTCACAAACAAGTCATGCCAGACTAATCTTATTTCCCTGTTTGACAGTTATTAGCTGAACAGATTGGGGAAATGCCATGGAGATAGCATATGTTGGCCTCTACAAAGCATTAGACAATGTCTCTCATGATATCCTCATTAATAAAATGGTATAATATGGGCTAGATAATGCAACTGTTAGATGGATTCACAAGTGTTTGAATGGCCACACCCACATGATTTTTAAGCTGAGCAAACAGCCCATGAATTATAGATATTTTAACAAACAGGAAAATTCTCAAAGATAAAACAGCTGTGCCAAATTTAATTAACAGTTCTATTATATGTCCAAGTTCTGTAAGAATTATCATATAGGCTAATCATAGACCAAGAGGTTACTGTCAAGATCAGTGGCCTTGTTGTAGTCAACCTTAAAAGAAAAACTAATTCTCCATAACCAGAAGCAATCAAAGTAGACCACATTAAGCTTCCTGGAACTCATGCTTATAACATAGTTCTGGCTTTTATCTACCTTTTTCCCCTTTACCTTTTGTTGCTATATTGTCCCATCCCTTCCCAATGCAAAGTTCAAAACTATTTTCTGTTGTTTGACAAATTAGGAAAACTACAACTAAACTCTGTAAGGTAATTACAGACCCATCTGACCATCTATCATGACAATGACATTAGGGAATCCCTTGCATATCTGAAATGAGAACATCCAGGTCTTAAACGATATATTGACACATTTTAAATTAAAAACTCAGTAGGTTTTCAATGGAACCTCTTTTTTTTAAGTATATATAAACACGGGTCTTCTTAAAGTTGGGCTTGACTCCAGGTGACTCCATGGATGTGTGCATATAGTTTTCTTGACAGCAATGATTTGCCATTGCCTTATTCTATGATATTTGTTCATTCATCCATTCATTCCCAATTTGGTTTACAGCCTGGTATTCCCTGGTCTTCTATCCAAATATTGACTAGTCTTACTAGCCAAGACAAGGTCAGCCAGATGCTGCCACTTGCTGAAACAAAATATACTCATAATTCTCCTCTCTGATCAGGTATTGACCTGTTATGTAGAATACAATGTTACATCTGCAAAATATATGGAATATAGAAACCTACAGAGGGATCCCAATAAAGTTGGCTTTACTTATTCCCATTGAAATAAATAGGTTTATTTATTTTATTTTTATCCCACCTTTATTGTTTTTATAAATAACTCAAGGTGGCGAACATACCTAATACTCTTTCCTCCTCCTATTTTTCCCACAACAGGAACCCTGTAAGGTGAGTTGGGCTGAGACAAAGTGACTGGCCCAAGGTCACCCAGCCGGCTTTTATGCCTAAGGCAGGACTAGAATTCACAGACTCCTGGTTTCTAGCCTTATATCATGACTAATTGCTCCACTGAATTTCAGTGGGAACTAATGACATCAATTGTCTAGATCCATCCCATAGATTTGTGATCAACAATGATGGTGTCTACCACACAAAATAATGGACATGATCCTTCAAACATTTTTAAAAAATTAAAATAATTTCAAAGAAATTAGTATTAAAAAATAAAAATCTTGAAAGTTACCAAAATCTTGAAAGATTCTGTATTCTCATACTAGATCACATGACATGTGGGGCATTTTGTTATCTCAGTGCCTGAAAAGGAGATCTACATATGAATATGTGTACGTGTGTATGTTTTCATACACATATACACACACACATACATATATGATCTACACATGAGTATAAATAGTGTTTTCCAGCTTCACTTAGGTCATTCAAGAACAGGACATTTGCTTAATGACCTTTGTGAATTCATACTTTCCTTTCTAAAGGAATCAGAGATTGTCAGACGCATTTTTTTTTTTTCAGAATCATTTTTAATTGAGGTTTTCATTCATTCATTATAATGTATTTGTGTTTTGAATCACTGGACTGGAAGACCACACATACCTTAATGAAATGCAGACTATAATCAATCTCTAAATCTATGAAAGTTGCCATCAGTTATTGTATCATTTTTCAGATGGCTTCCTTCTTTCCATATTTAATATCTCATTGTATTTTTTGGTGTGGTTATATAAAGAAGAGCTACTGAGTCTCTGAGTTTACCATAGAAATTGCAAGATTACATCTTGACTGGAGAAACTGTTTGAAATTCCTATTCATGCTTTGTTGTGTTACGTTGTGTTTGGGACAAAGGTATCTAGAGGCATGGTGCCAATTCATGTACAATGCAGACTAGGTGATAGTTTTTGAAATGGGTATTGTGCTTTCTTATTTTTTTGAAGGCTTTGATTTAACTGAGTGTATTCTAATATAATTCTCAACATGGTTATCCTCAGCCTTACTCCATATCCCATTGAACTCAGTCAGAGGGATTTTTTCCCCATTACTTCTGGGGATGGTATATAAGTGCACTGTCAGCAATGGTGGCCTTGAGATGATAGGCTGTAGGATATAATGTGTTTGCTCCACTCCTGATCTGCTCACTGTTCTATCCCTAGTCATCCATTCCACTGAGGTGAACACAATGCAGACTTTGGGAAATATCTGTAAAGAAAAACTGCTGAATGCTTACCAACTCTCTCTGCAATTGGAAATCTGTTTGAATCAGGTCCAATTTATGGAAGAAGCCTTTAGGAATTGAACAATCTCCTATATGTAGTTGTTTCTCCCTTTCCAAGTACGGTGTCATAAACGTGGTATGATAGGATGAATATGACACCAGCTTTAGCTATAATCTCTCCCTCCTTTCTCCCCACCCCATGCATTTACAGTTATGGAATGCAAAAATTGGATTTTTTGATTATACAGACAGCAACAGGCTTCATATCACATTCAGTTATGTTATTATATGATATGATACAGAGCCAGTTTGGTGTAGTGGTTAGGTACCAGGATAGAAACCAGAAGACTGTGAGTTCTAGGCCTCCCTTAGGGATATACCGTAGTACAGTGGTCAGTTTGTCAGGATAGATATCAATAGAAACCAATAGGATCTGTTATTTTCCAGTTTTATTTACGCTATTTATCTTGGATAGTTTTTTAAACATTTAGACAGACAAAGAGGAGCTGAAATGGGGAGATACCTAGCTTTTGAAATTCAGTAGGAATTTTTTTTAACACTGCATGCTATATCCATTTTGGAAGAAGTGATTGGAGAAGTGATAGGAATTGCTACTCACAATCCTTTCACAGTCATAAATAATTAGAGCAGCTCCTTGACATGCAATCTATATTCTTCTTCAAAAACTCCCACTGTGTCATCTTAAACCATTTCAGTGATAATCCTATCTTGACCTTTCTTTGCAGATCCCATCACTTACCCTCCCATTTGCTCTTGAAGCTAAGATTGTACACATCCTATAAATTAAAACATTTGTGAAAAAGAGACTTATTGTATGAATTTTAAAATATTTATTATACATAGGAGACTATTTGTCACCAAGGTTCTTCCAATTCTCTCTGTTCTTCCTCCTTTAACTATGGACATATATTTCCTCTTCAGCAAAGGATCGTTACCTTGTCGTGGTGCTGGAGCTTGAGCACCTCAATGATGCCATGAGCTAAACCGTGAAGGACACCCAACGACCAAGATGGGAAGGTCATGACAGAGAGGTCAGGCTAAATGCGATCCCTGGGGAAGGTAATGGCAACCCACCCCAGTATTCTTGTCATGAAAACTAAATGGATCAGTACAACCAGAGATATGTCGGTATACCATTGGAAGATGAGACCCCCAGGTCGGAAGATGGTCAAAATGCGACTGGGGAAGAACAGAGGATGAGTTCAACTAGCCCCAGACGTGATGACGCAGCTAGCTCAAAGCCGAAAGGACGGCTAGCGGCTGACGGTGCTGGTGGTGAACGGCGAATCCGATGTTCTAAGGATCAACACACCATTGAAACCTGGAATGTAAGATCTATGAGCCAGGGCAAATTGGATGTGGTTATTGGTGAGATGTCAAGATTAAAGATCGACATTCTGGGTGTAAGTGAACTGAAATGGACTGGAATGGGCCACTTCACATCAGATGACCACCAGATCTACTACTGTGGGCAAGAGGACCACAGAAGAAATGGAGTAGCCTTCATAATTAAGAGTAAAGTGGCTAAAGCAGTGCTCGTATACAATCCAAAAAACGATAGAATGATCTCAATTCAAATTCAGGGCAAGCCATCTAACATCACAGTGATCCAAATATACGCCCCAACCACAGATGCTGAAGAAGCTGAAGTAGAGCAGTTCTATGAGGATCTGCAGCAACTACTGGACAACACGCCTAAAAGAGATGTTATTTTCATCACAGGAGACTGGAATGCTAAGGTGGGCAGTCAAATGACACCTTGAATTACAGATAAGCATGGCCTGGGAGAACAAAACGAAGCAGGACATAGGCTGATAGAATTTTGCCAAGACAACTCAATGTGCATAACAAACACTCTCTTTCAACAACCTAAGAGACGGCTTTATACATGGACTTCCCCAGATGAACAACACCGAAATCAGATTGACTACATCCTTTGCAGCCAAAGGTGGCAGACATCTATACAGTCAGTAAAAACAAGACCTGGAGCTGACTGTAGTTCTGATCATGAACTTCTTCTTGCACAATTTAGGATCAGACTAAAGAGATTAGGGAAGACCCACAGATCAGCTAGATATGAGCTCACTAATATTCCTAAGGACTATGCAGTGGAGGTGAAGAATAGATTTAAGGGACTGGACTTAGTAGATAGGGTCCCAGAAGAACTCTGGACAGAAGTCCACAACATTGTTCAGAAGGCTGCAACAAAATACATCCCCAAGAAAGAGAAAACCAAGAAGGCAAAATGGCTGTCTGCTGAGACACTAGAAGTAGCCCAAGAAAGAAGGAAAGCAAAAGGCAACAGTGATAGGGGGAGATATGCCCAATTAAATGCAAAATTCCAGAGGTTAGCCAGAAGAGATAAGGAATTATTTTTAAACAAGCAATGTGCGGAAGTGGAAGAAGACAATAGAATAGGAAGGACAAGAGAGCTCTTCCAGAAAATTAGAAACATCGGAGGTAAATTCCATGCAAAAATGGGTGTGATCAAAAACAAAGATGGCAAGGATCTAACAGAAGAAGAAGAGATCAAGAAAAGGTGGCAAGAATATATGGAAGACCTGTATAGGAAGGATAACAATATGGGGGATAGCTTTGACGGTATGGTCAGTGAGCTAGAGCCAGACATCCTGAAGATTGAGGTTGAATGGGCCTTAAGAAGCATTGCTAATAATGAGGCAGTAGGAGCTGATGGCATCCCAGCTGAACTGTTCAAAATCTTGCAAGATGATGCTGTCAAGGTAATGCATGCTATATGCCAGCAAATTTGGAAAACACAAGAATGGCCATCAGATTGGAAAAAATCAACTTATATCCCCATACCAAAAAAAGGGAAACACTAAAGAATGTTCAAACTATCGAACAGTGGCACTCATTTCACATGCCAGTAAGATAATGCTCAAGATCCTGCAAGGTAGACTTCAGCAATTCATGGAGCAAGAATTGCCAGATGTACAAGCTGGGTTTAGAAAAGGCAGAGGAACTAGGGACCAAAGTGCCAATAATCGATGGATAATGGAAAAAGCCAGGGAGTTTCAGAAAAACATCTATTTCTGTTTTATCGACTATTCTAAAGCCTTTGACTGTGTGGACCATAACAAAGTGTGGCAAGTTCTTAGTGGTATGGGGATACCAAGTCATCTTGTCTGCCTCCTGAAGAATCTGTATAATGACCAAGTAGCAACAGTAAGAACAGACCATGGAGCAACGGACTGGTTTAAGATTGGGAAAGGAGTATGGCAGGGCTGTATACTCTCACCCTACCTATTCAACTTGTACGCAGAACACATCATGCGACATGCTGGGCTTGAGGAATCCAAGGCTGGAGTTAAAATCGCTGGAAGAAACATTAACAATCTCAGATATGCAGATGATACCACTTTGATGGCTGAAAGCGAAGAGGAACTGAGGAGCCTTATGATGAAGGTGAAAGAAGAAAGTGCAAAAGCTGGCTTGCAGCTAAACCTCAAAAAAAAACCAAGATTATGGCAACCAGCTTGATTGATAACTGGCAAAGAGAGGGAGAAAATGTAGAAGCAGTGAAAGACTTTGCATTTCTAGGTGCGAGGATTACTGCAGATGCTGATTGCAGTCAGGAAATCAGAAGACGCTTAATCCTTGGGAGAAGAGCAATGACAAATCTCGATAAAATAGTTAAGAGCAGAGACCTCACACTGACAGCAAAGGTCCACATAGTTAAAGCAATGGTGTTCCCCGTAGTAACATTTGGCTGTGAGAGCTGGACCATAAGGAAGGCTGAGCGAAGGAAGATCGATGCTTTTGAACTGTGGTGTTGGAGGAAAATTCTGAGAGTGCCTTGGACTGCAAGAAGATCAAACCAGTCCATACTCCAGGAAATAAAGCCAGACTGCTCACTTGAGGGAATGGTATTAAAAGCAAAACTGAAATACTTTGGCCACATAATGAGAAGACAGGACACCCTGGAGAAGATGCTGATGCTAGGGAGAGTGGAAGGCAAAAGGAAGAGGGGCCGACCAAGGGCAAGGTGGATAGATGATATTCTAGAGGTGACGGACTTGTCCCTGGGGAAGCTGGGGGTGTTGACGACTGACAGGAAGATGTGGCGTGGGCTGGTCCATGAAGTCACGAAGAGTCAGAAGCGAATAAACAACAATATATTTCCTATTTTATAGAGGACAGTTTTCTGTTTGAAAGACTGCCCAGTCCAAGCTGGTTTGAAACCATAAGAAGGGAGGTCAGAGGATTTAAATTCCTCATTATCACTTAAGTAGGACTGCAGGCACCTCATTTGGAGGAGATGTATTTCTACTTAAATTTTCATAATTATTTTCCACATAAACAAGCATATGAACATTTTATGCAAATCCATGTTATCTCCCCCATTTCCCCTTTGATGATACCTTTCTTCTTCTTTGGTGATACAAATGTAGCTACCATATTTTCAGGTGCATTCATCTTGCTCTTCCTATAATTATCCTACAGAACTCAGGTGGCATTCTCATTTGTTCTTCCAGTCCATGGAAGGGGAACAGAAAGAGAAAGAAGAATTCTGCAAGTCAGTGACTGGTTACACAATTGATGTCACTGGAATAAATCTGTTTATGGAACCACAATGGACCGCCAGCACAAAATAGATGGCATCATATAAGGACTGGTAAAAATGTGTTTGACTAAAGTATGGTGAGCTTGATTAAATCCTTTGGGGGATGGATGGAAATGAAAATCCTTAATTGAGGACTTAAGATAAATTGTACTATAAAAAGTAGGAGTATTGTTGAAATGGCCCCTTTTAAGCCACTCAGTGAAAAACCAGAAAAAAAATTGGCTCATCAATTTCATGACCTTCATTTTCTACACACTGCTGCTTAGAGTACAGGAAGGGAACAAGAACTTGTAGTAGAAAGGCAAATATGGTCATTTGATGAAAAGAGATCAGATTGGATGATTCCCTTGGTTGAAATATAGCAATTGAAGGGTACAATTTGTTCAAAAGGAACAAAAGCATTAAAAAGGCAGAAGTTGTACTGAATGTCAAAAATAACCTTTTCCTGCTTAGAAATGCAAATGAATGAATTTGGCTGCACTACAAAGAGAATCTGTGTTAAAATAAGCATAGATCTTCCATGAAATTACTCATTCATCAACACCTTTCTCCTTCAGAGAGTAGAAGAAAGAACAAGAGGCCCAGCTAACCTTACTTGTATTACTCAAATAGCTGAGGATGTAGAAGTAGCAGAAACATTGACCATGGAATGCTAGAGCATTTGTTTTAAAAAGAACTCCTAAATTGGATATTCAAGCAGAGGCTAGATATCCATTTATCTGGAATGTTTTAATTTGGATTTCTGAAAGCAGAAGGTTATTCCTGATGGCCTAAATGGCACCTTCCAATTCTATGTTTATATTAAATTACTGACTTTATATCATGTAATGAGTTTGTCTAAGCAATGTGCCAGTTTCACTTCTTAATTATACAAGCTTTCCAAGATCTGGATTCTATATTTATTAAATAATCTTCTAGATAATATGAAAACAAATATATAAACTATTATCATTTTCAAAATAAAACCACTGGTGAATGATAATAACTTATTTGTTACAATAAATATTGATTTGTGAATAACAACTTACTTATTGGAGTAAATATGGATTTGAATGAAATTGTTAACTTTATACTATAAATCCCAAGAAAAAGAATAAAAATTAGTAGGGCAAAAATTTGAGAGTTGTACTCACCTTTAAATAATTCCAATTAAAAAGTCAAATTTAACTATTTATTAGAAAAGCCATTTGATTAAAGATGATCAAGTATGGATAGGAGAATATTGGATACAGTAACTGGCTTGGTCCAGTCCATGAAAGTAGCCATCTGGGTCAAAGCCAAATCTGCACTCACAACCATACAGTGGAGAGAGAGATTGCTTGATTTTTTTAAAGAATACAGTGACATATCAAGCATTGTAGGGAACTATATTGTTAAATTACATTTTCAATTCATTGGAGAACAATATTGCAGCAGAGCTGAGTGGTGCAACTGTAGAAGCAGCAAGTTTTTATTATTTTCTTCTTATTGTAAATAAGATATGTGAAGGTTACTGAGAAACTGGCCAGTTATATTATTTCTATGAGCTAATAGTTCATTTTTTACAACTGTAAAAAATATTTCATGCTATCTTATTTATATGCTTGAAACACAATTGGAGGTGATCAAAATCTTTCTCAGAATAAAAATGTTATTCATTCTTCAACAGCATTACATCCTTTCTTGTTTTATTTAAGATGGCTGATAAGTTTGCCAGCAGATTGCCAGTTAGACTTTGCATAAAATGTAGAAACTTGTCAGTTAGGAATTGGATTTAAATCTTCTGTTCTTTTAAATATAATGAATATAATTCATACAGTATATCAAGATGAGGGTGAGTATGAATCTGATCTGCACTCCTGACAAATTGCTTAGGAGAAAAGAAGTTTAGTAATAATGAGCCTTGAAGGAAGTTTTTTACTGATTTTTCAACTACTGGAGAATGTCTCAGCTATTGCAGACTCCAAATGATGCATAAACAGTTTTTAGGGTGATCATTTGAGGCACATCTTCACATCTTTAAATGTATATCCTTCCACTCCTCCCTTCCTCCCTCCTTCCCTCCTTCTCTCCCTCCCTCTCTCTCTCACATACACACACACACACACACAGCACACACAGTACTCCGGTTATAAAAAGAGCATTTCTATATCTAGGTTGGAAGAGTTGTACTGGGAAGCAAAGTTTTTGAAAGGATCTGTTTTGATATTTTACACCCAGTTTCCTGGCTCCTGTTAATGCTGTATTTTCACAATGCTTATTATTTAATGTGATGGCATGACAACTTTATCTGTGGTCTTTGGAAATAAGTTTTTAAAGCTACTTTAATACATGAAGAAACAATTCAAATTCTTATGAGTTTCTCTTAAGTAACATGGCAGGGAGGGATTGCAGACTTCATTCATTATTTTTGGGGAGGGTGAGCGGTTGCAGCAAATAAGATATGCCTCTTGCATATTGTCTGGAATAAGATTTGGGATTTTTTTCCTGTAGGAGAGGGAGGGAGGGAGGGAGGGAGGGAGGGAGGGAGGGAGGGAGGGAGGGAGGACCACAGTTAGCAGTTTGATTTTTTATGACAGAACTTTGGATTTCAGTCCAATTCCAAATTGAGAAGTCCTTAGTACCATCATTAGAACAGTATTTTATTACTGTAATCTCACTATGCACAGTGAGAAAGACTGTTTGCCAGCTTGTTTTTATCCATTATATTTAAAAGAACATAAGATTTCAATCCAATTCCTAATTGGCAAGTTTCTACATTTTACATATTTTGGCACCTTTTTCTGGAATATGCATCATTCTTTTGTGCGCGTGTGTGTGCATGCATGTATGGATGCATGCTCGCATGCGTGGACTCATGGTCAAAGGAATGTTAGTCTGTAAAGGTGTATACTAGAATTGAAAATCCTGTACCTTACATCTAGTCTCCTGGATATAAGATTGAAGTCTTAATGCTGCCTGAAAGGTGGTCTAAGATGAAAGATTGCAAGCAGTCATTTTGGCTGAAGGGACTGCTTCTAGGACTGTAGCTAGGGACCTAACATCTTTAGAGCATCTTTTGGTCTATACTGCAAACTGATACCACCTACTTGTGCATGTTTCTTACTGAAGGGAGAAGTTTTCATTTGATTTTGGGAACATGATTCACACTGCATATCAGCACATTCTATTTGAATATCATTGCAATGTGACCATTCAATGTAACCATTAGCTTTTGCTTATAGGGAAAGACAGCTGACACCTTCTAGATTGGCAACTTTAAGATGTCTGGACTTCAACTCCCAGAATTCCCCAACCAGCATGTTTGAAGTCCAGACATCTTAAAGTTGCAAAGATTGAGAAACTGATCTAGATGTTTGGACTACAACTTCTGGAATTCTTGACTCTCAGTCTTGGGCTGATAACAGTTGGAATGAAGTAACACTGAGAGGCCACTATACATATTTTGAAATGGAAACTGTAATTGCATACTATTGTTTAATTTTTCCCTAGTCAACCTGATCTTAATCTAATTGTTCTCTTAAAATCTGAATGCTTATGACTAATTGCATCAGAATATGAACAATGATATAAACTGCAATTTCACTGAAAGCATTATCTCCTTAACTAGATTCATAAAAGCTTTTGATATTATTTCAAAGAAAATGTAATAATAGAAATACAAGACACAAACATATACACCAAATATATGAGGATTATTGATATATTTTCTGTATTTTTTCCTTTCTTACAAAAATATGTATTGAACATTAATAATTCCCTGTATTTATTTTTTAAGATAAAAGCTGCAAGCTGATCATTGCCTCTGAACTTTATGGATTTCATTAAATATACAATGTAAGAAAACTTGCATCTAAACTTTCTTTTTGGTGAGTGGGAGGTTGAGCAAAATGATCATCAAGTGGAAAGACTGATCTATAGATTCTGACTCCTTGGATGTTGAACTAACTTGTCAGTATGTGAGCCTTGGTTCACAAACTTTATCTGAGTATACCTGAACAATCAAACATCCCCTTCAAAGTGATCCCAGACTACAGTATGGATATTTTGGAGTGAATGTCATTACTTATGTCACCAAGATAGTATGACACATCTTGCCCAGGTGCAGGCAATAAGGCAGCGGGGGTGGGGGAAAGGTTGCTGCTGAAAACCTAAGGAGGATAGTGGTGGATATGGAGTTGGGTTGCTCATGCCCACGTGCTGATTGGCTGTTTGGCACTTGTGGCTGTGCAGCAGTGACAGAGGAAAAGATTGTGTGCTTTCAAGTCAGTTTTTATTTTATTTTTATCAACTGCCCTGTACAGTTTTCTTGGCAATATTTTTGGGGCTTGCCAGTTCCTTCTTCTGAAAGAAGTGAGACAAGTGAGTGGCCCAATATTACCAGCTGGATTGGAGGCTGAGTGGGACTAGAAATCATAGTCTCCTGGTTTCCAGTCTGATGCCTTAACTCAGTGTTTCTCGGACTTCTTTCATTACCCAAAATTGCTCATCAGAAAGTCTTTTTTATCCAATGTAGGTTAAACACTTTAAGTCAATTTAATGGGTTTGAGTTTCATTTCCCAAAGAAAAACCACTTTTACCCACAATGAGTTGGGTAATATACTCATGTTTGGGAAGCACTGCCTTAACCTTTACACCAACCTGGCTCTCAGCAATGAAAGAGGGTGATGTTTAAAAATGATCAATTCTGGGTGTCAAATAAATTTACAGTTTATAAAATACGATTTTATAATATATTGTAATTAATTATTAATTATTTAAAATAATTAAATATTATACTAAATATAAAGTATTATAAAATAAAAAATAAAATACCAAGCAAAGATAAATTGGAGAAAGAACAGATAAAAAAATGTCACAGATATTTGGAACAACAATGTTATCAAAGTTGATGATATATAGTAAGCATTGATCATTCAAGGAACAACTTACAAAAGGATAAGAATGGTTGTATTTCTTCAGCTGTCCTAAAACTCTTCAATGTGTATATTTTAATTCATTCACTACTGTATTTATTTATTTATTTATTTATTACAATTCTAAGGCTGCCCATTCACCAAATGACTCTGGACAGCTTACAGGGTTAAAAACAATTATTCTCTCCCCCCCCCCCCCGATTTATAATATACAGTATTTTAAATTATATGCTCAGTCTTGGGAAGACTACAAAATCCACTGGAATTAACACATTTCTTTCCTAGGCTGGGAATTTCATTCATATAGCAGTTAACAGTCCATCAGATTTTGAATGATTGATTGTGTGCCATCTAGTACTGCCTCTTTGCGACCACATAGATAAATCATCTGTAGGATTATCTTTCCTGAACCAGTCTTCCAATGGTGCGCCATTGGGCTGCAATCAAGTCCATATACCTTTCTGCTGATAGTCTTCATCATCTCTCTCCTTCCACTTTTCCAGCATTATGGACATCTCAAGGGAGCTGGATCTTTGCATAATGTATCCTAAATATGATAATTTGAGCCTGGTAATTTGGCCTTGAGTGATAACCCTGGATTGAGTTGTTCTGTGATCCATTTGCTTATTCTCTTGGCTATCCGTGATATTCCCAAGAGTCTTCTACAACATCAACTTTCAAAATCATCAATATTCTTTCTATCTGTAATAGGCAAATACTCTGACTAATATGAGATCAGGTCCTACTGTATATAATAGCTGCATATATAACTCCATAGTCAACATACTGGATTGTACTGATTGAATAACAAGTTGGACTGGACTAAGGCTGCACTAAATCCCAGACTTCAGAGTTCAATTTCCTGTATCAGAGGATGGAGACAGAAATCTGATTTAGATGGGTTATTCTGTCTTCCACATTAGACACATCACTTGTGGGGCTTCATCTTTCCATAGTAGATATAATTCAATCTCAGATAGTCCTAAACACAGATCAGAATGGGAAGGGTGAACATCTAGATGCTCTAAGCTTCCTCAATTCCTGACATTGCCCTAACTCACCATGCATGTGCAATGAGGGAGAAAAATTAAACAAAAAACAGAAAGCCAATCAGGTGCAGAGCCTGTGATAACAGAGCACAAAAACAGACAGGTACAATTGGTCTGCCATTATTACTTAAGTGTCTCTGATTAAATGGAAAACTGTATTTAACTAATGTTTGTACTGTTACATAAGGGCAAAAGATTCCCACTAAGTTCAGTGGAGTATACTTCATAGGAAGTTGTTTCAGAATTGATCCTTGGTTTTGATTCAAGCCATTATATGAAGTCAAGGTATATAAAAAAGAGACCCTGGTTGTGATACTTTTATATTTATAAATGTAATGAATATCTTCCATAAGAATAAGATATTTAACTTACAATGGGATATTCTTTGTATTTGATTTAGTGTATTCTGAATTTTATGTTCATATGAATGAACTTTGGGCTTGAATGATGCAGGGACTGTTGCTGATACCCATATTATTTGATCAGATGATTAATGACGATTGCACTGAATTCTAGGACAAAATTATTTATTCTGAAATAATTTTAAATCTAGCCAATGAAATATTTGACATTGCAGCCTAAATAGTGCTCTTTCATACCCATTACTTTCCACTTACAATTCAATTATAATGTAAAAAAAAAAAACAGCCTTTGACAGATCCCCCCCCCCCCCTCAGGAATATTTGTTATAAATGTTTAAACCAACTTTTAAAAAAACCCTCTTGGCTTTGATTTTATAGTAGAACTGAATCCAGTTAATGGATTTCAGAGTGAAAAGACTGAGTTACTATGGATACAATGCAGCCTGAGAGCTTAAAAGGACAAAGGGATAAATGAATATAGTACTGGTCGCTTAGCTGTTCTTTGGGTGATTTGTAATAAGTGCAAAAATTAGAATCTTTGCAGAAAAATGAAGAAAAATGCCATTTTTAAAAATAAATGTATTTCCTATTTTCAGTTTTACTGTAAGTCACCTCTTATAGGAAAAATGTATTTGGTGAAATGGAAGGGATTTAGGTATCATATTTTAGTCTACGTGCTATTTTGATGTAACTGCATTCTGGTAAAATATGAAGACTAGGAAAAATTGCAATGGAGAAAAAAACACATGTCTACTGACTTTTGATTGCCCATGATTGCATCATTAGCAGATTATTATTATGATGGTTGGTCACACAGTCAGCCAGATGTTTAGACTGGATTTGGCATTTTTGTTGTTGCTGCTATTATTATTATTATTATTATTATTATTTATTGTATAACTCCTTCATGGGAGCATCTGATTAGTCACAATCCATTTTAGAACAATAAATAATCATGAATACTATGTGTAATCTTTGTATTGTCTGCAATTTGTTAACTTTCTATCCTCATACAAATCACTTGCAAATATATTGAACAGTATGTGACCTAGAATGGTATTCTGTGGTATAGCATTCAACACTTAACTTCAGCAAAGCCATTAACACACCCTATACAATTGTTAATCTCTGTAGCCGTTTAATAGTGGCATAATCCAACCCACATTTTTTTCATGTTCACTCTTAGAATCTCATGGGTGAGTATGTTTACTGCACTCCTGTGACCAATTAAAGTAGTTGATCTATTAAAAAGGATTAGGTTGCTTTGATATGATTTATTATTGATAAACTCCAGCCAAATTCTTGCCAAGGAATTCATTTTTTTCTAAATGCTTGCAAACATGCTTAATAATTTGTTGTAGACTTCTGTCTAGTATGGAAATCAAGCTGATCAGTCTATAGTTCTGCTCCCTCCTTTTTTTTTTTTTTAAATAGGAGCAATGTCTGCTCTTTTCTAGTAAGTCTCAGGCTCCTAAAACCTGAAGAATCACTGCCAATCACCATCAACACTACCGCTACATATGGATCAATTGTATGACTCAATACTGGACAGCTTTCTAAATTAATAATTTATCTTTTTGCAAGACTATATGGGTATAGTTTATGCTCATGTGTACACAAATGGCAGAATACATTTGTGTTTCTGTGTGGTGATCACACTTGCCCGTTTTGCACAATGATTATAGATGAATAAATCTGAAAAAAAAGAAGCCAAAAAAAAATGTCTTCTGCAATATCAGCCTCTGGGACATAATCTTCAGATCTTCATAATTTCCTTTTCATGCTGCAAGTTGCAGTATGTCAATTACTGGCAACAGGGAACAGGTCCTCTTCTGTGGTGACACTTACCCTGTGAAATGGCCTCACCTCTGTGATATCCCAGGCCCTGACACTGGTATTTTAAGGATAAAATATTTTGGAATATTCTCCCTTCAGAGATCAGGATGTCTCCAACCCTGTTGGCCTTTCATAAGGCTGTGAAGACTTGGTTATGTGCCCAGGCCTGGGGCCCTGAGTGCGGTAATGGTCTCATTTCTTGGCTATATTAACATCTTACATTGCTTACTTGGCAGCCATGTATATTTTGTACTGTAACTGTTTTAATTGTAATTGTTTAATTGTTTAATAGTTTTTTGTTGTTTTAAGCCAAGAAGTCACTTGTTGAGATGGCTGGCTATAGAAATTGAATGAATGAATGAATGAATGAAGAGTGAATAAATTGAGAGTGGGAAAGAAGGAGAATGTACTTCAATGCAGTTGATGAGACTTTCAAAAAGAGAGATGTGAGAAATTTAAATAACAAAAGCAATGTATGAAATGGTATAAGGGAGTGGTAGAAATGAGGAAAATTTGTAAGGATGGAAAGAGATGAAGTAATACACTGAATGATGTTGGTGTCAACTAGTTTTTGTTGTTTCCTTTCTTTTCCTATTTCATGCCTTAATTTTTTTAGCTTACTATTTCTTACTCATTTCTTCCACTCTGAATAACATTGCTTAGCTCAGAAAGAACAGCATGATGTGTGTATATATGCATGTATATATCTTATGTTGGTGTTCTTTGTGCCTTACCAATATTGTTTCTTTTTAAAAAGTTGAATATTTTAATTCTGTTTTATTATTTTTCGTCTGATTTTATTTTGCCTCTACTCTCTTCTTATCATTTTTTTCAAAATAAGCAGTATATAAATATAAATGCATTTAATCAATAAATAAATGTAAAAAGTCTTAAGATGAAAATTCGGTGTGCTACTGTCAATTTTATTAATCTATTCTATATATTTCTGTGAAATTAGAGTTTAAGTCCGTATGACAATTTTTATATATCTGGATTTCTGGATTTGACTAGGTATGAAGTTTATTTCTTTTATTTCTGTACTGGTTGGGACAACATATAGAAAGAAAAAAAACCAGCCTCAACAATTTGAAATTAATATTGGTATTTTTAATATGAAAAATACCTCCTGACAAGCTTTTTTAAAACTGAGGCACAGTGGCAACACTGTAAATATGGGAGCAGCAAACCAGAATGAAGTATATAATTAGCAAGCTGCTTAATAGTGCTAAATGTGGGGTCCATGATCCAGGACCTCTAATGTTCATATTATTTTCATTCACTAACTTTGTTGTGCCCTATATAAAAATAATATCTGAGGGATTTAAGAGAGAAATATCTATCAATAGAAAATTGTGGTTTATGGATTTCTGTGCTAAATTTACTGCATTTTACAGTATATGTTACATTTTTATGTGTTAAAATGTACAATGTATTTTTCATTTTTATATGTTAAAATATTAGATATTTTAACATATAATATGTTGCAGTTGTGAATGCAACTGAACTAATATGAAATTAAAAGTTATTGAAAAAGAAAAGAAAAGCCATGCCAGGATTTCTTTTGATCTATCAAGTAAAAACACTTTTATTGCCTTATTTACTGTACATGTTATAGATTTACATATTTTTAATTGCCATTTTTATTCATGGCTTTATAGTCTTATTAGGTTTTTATGTATTTACTTTAGTTGCTATATTGTAATGAGGTTACAGAAGTTCCATACAGTCAAGAGGGAAGAGGGGAAGAAGCAGATTAGGCTTGACCTCAAAAGAAGAAAGCAAAAGTAGAAAAGAAGCAGTGAGGGAGAAAGTTCACTTAAGAAGTGTGTGTGGTAAAGCAAGAAGACAGAGGGCCAAAAATGGATGGGTATTCTTCACCCCTGCCTTAATGGAATCATTCTGCTCAGTTGTCACTATCTGAAAATGGAGAAGGAGGACCATTGGTTAGACAGAATTCTTCTACTGCTCCTATTCATTGTAGCAGAGCATGTGCAGGATAAATTCGCAGAAGATTATGCCCATAGTAAGCTAGCCACATTCTGTTTATGGGGCTGCAGATATAATATTCACACTGAAGGGCATAAGCTGATGCTTATTGCTTTTTTTCTGTATGTAATATATAGCAATTTGATCTTTCAGTATGTAGTTGTAAATGAGACAAAGTACAATTGGACCTCAGGAAGTGTTTGGTATAATGAAGAGACAATATATCAAATACATTGGCTAACCCAACATAATCGCAGAAGTGCCTGTTGAAGAATTACTGTGCAATTCTCATACATACATACCCATCATACTATTCCATGCTGAGGGAACAGTATGTGAAATGAGAAAGAGTATAGAAACAATCAGCCAAATAAACTAAAGGCATGAAATTAGAAATAGAACATAAAATGTAACTAAATCTATTTTACATCAAGACCATTCACTTTCTCTTTCTACCTTTCTATAAACCATCCTCATTTGTACCATAGCTATACAAATTGCCCTTATTCTTACTTTACACTTCTTAGCACTTTCCTTTTGAAGATTTCATCAATCTCTGAACCACAACTATCTCAGTCTTCCCTTCCCTTCCATCTACTTGCCACTCCTTCATATATTTGTTTTTCAATTTTATCCTCATTCATTCTTCTATATCAGTGTTTCTCAACTTCAGCAATTTTATAAGATGTGTGAACTTCCACTCCACATGCTGGCTGGGGAATTCTGGGTGCTGAATACCACACATCTTAAAGTTGATGAGGTTGAAAAACACTGTTCTATATAACCAAACCACTTCAGCCCATTTATATATATAATGGTCATCCACATATATTCATCACCCATTCAATTAGGCAATATCATCTTATGAGACCTAGGAAGCATGCTTCTCAGTGATGGATATTCCCACAGACATTTGCACTGTTCCCACTCTTTTGACCTTCTGCTAACTGCTTAAAATGTGTTTGTTCTTCCAGGCCCTAGGCTAGCTTGGGGGTTGATCCCCTTTCAGTGGTTTCTTTGGTGTTGTGCTTTTTCTTTCCAGTCAGTTATCTGCTTCTTTTTCTTGACGCACTTTGTTTTTTTTTTAATTTTTATCTATAAGCCTCCAAAGTCATTACAGAGTCAGGCAGCCTCAGAATTGAAAATAATAATGATAATAATAATAATAATAATAATAATACCCATACAAATTTCCAAAATACTCCTTCAAGATTCCCTTATTTAATTTCATCCTAATTGTTTCATCACTTTTATTTTTAATTCTATTAACTCTTCATGAGACTTCTTAACTCATCACTTATATTCATCAGAAATTACTGTATGTTTTATCTTTTAATCTAAACTCTTCCTTGCTCTCTTTGGCTACTTTCTTTGCAATTTTTTTCTCCATACACATTATATCTTTCTCTCATCCTCATTTTTTGCAGCCATCATTCACTTATAACCATTTCTTCCCTCCCCCCATCTACAACCTGTTCTACTTCATTGTTCTACCACACATTTTTTTTCTTCTACTCCCCACATGCTACACTTTTTTCAAATTTCCATGCTCCCCTTAAGTCGCACACTTTTGTATTTATGATATAATTATTTTCACTTTGTTCCAAGCAGTTTCCACATCTTCTTTCCTTACATCCGCTTTCCATTCATGCCATTGGAAGATTAATCTTACAGTTTTCATACAGGTTTCCTGTCTTCTTTTCCTGCAGTTATTCTAATTTCACTCTAAATTCTTTATTTTCCTTCCATGTCTATTATTTTCCTTAGATCCACTCTAGATACCACCAGAAAATGGTCATCCCACTTGACTTCCCACCACTCTTTTATCCTTTCCCAATTCTCTCAATATTTCAACATAAATAATAAATTCAGTTATGCTTTAATATGTATATCTATTCCTGGCTTAACCTCAATATATGGTAGCCAATCTGAGGCCATCTGAGATGTAAAGTGGCATTTACAACATGTCGGACTCAAAGCAGGAAGAAAAAACCACAGGTGGTTGTTAGGCATAAAGAAAGTGTGAACAAAGGAACTATTGGTAAATCAGAGATGGAACTCTGACCTCAGAGGAAGACTATCATTGCAGAAAACTAAAGATTTGCCTTAAGTGCATACAAAATAGAACCAAACCCTAACACTATTTTGTCTTGTTACCAGTGTACCTAGAAATCTCTGTGAAGATTTTACCCCACAACCTGGGGGGAATTTTACAGCTTTCAGCAAACTCCCACCTCACTGTTCAACCTCAAAGGGAGAGAAAGTTGTGCTTGCTTATGAATGTAGCCAACCAGCCCTTATAGACTTACTAGAGGTAGAAGGGAGTGGTCTACAGTCTGACCTCAGGGGAGACTCAAGGAGCTTGCATTTATGCAGTGGCAGTTACCTGAAGGTGAGCAATAGGATAGGCATCAAAAAATTCTAACATTGTTGAATGTTTGAATAAACAGATTTGGTTGAAAATAGATCAGGGAGGGAAAAGAGGTAGAACAATTTTTTACATCAAAAGAACCTCATTTCATCTCTTGAAATTTAGAAAATGGATAATTGATACATACATACATACATACTGTATATATAATATAGAATTTCATATTTATAAATATAGAATATAGAATTTTATAAAGAAGGAAAGAATTGAAGTACTATTCTATGTAGCACTGCTACCTGAATGGTATGCCTGTAAAGGAAAAAGAAGTTACATTTTCTACCAAAGCTAAACATCAATACACATGTTTAAGGACTAATAGAGGTATGCATTTTGAAGCTGTTTGAATCACTAGACTTTAAACTTGCTCAGGCTTTTCAAGTGCATGGATAGTCTAATCCTGAACAGGAACATGGATGTAGCTTCCTTTTTAAATGCTGTGGCAAATACACAGACTTCAAGGCAAACAAACATAGCCCAAGTGAACCATCAATGAAACTGGGCTCCTTTTGCAAGAAGTTTTTATTGACACCCGATGGTCAAACAGGCAAATGGGTTGTTTAGCAAAGCTGGACTGAGTATGCTCAGGCACTGTGATTTTCTGTGTAACTCCATGATAGATGCCACCACCAGACACAGGACCACAGGAATATTGTCATTGCTTTAATTTAATGTTTTTAATATTCTTTCATTGCTTTCAATAAGCAATAAATTAAGGATTTGTATATTGGTCCATTTTTTTTTAGAAAGCAATAATTTATTGGCAGTAAATTAAATTACAAATTTTCAAATTTGCCAGAGCTTATCTTCAGGCTGAACTATAAACAATCAAAATCCAAAATAAGGGAGTTGTGCAAGAAGAGAGAATAAGATTATAATAGTTATAAAATGGAAGGGATGGGACAATTTGCAAACAGTATTAAATATTCCTGTGCAAAATATCTTGGTGTAATAATAAGAATGAAACAAAGCAGTACAGAAGGTCTGTAAAGTGCTTCTAAACTTTCCCTGAAAATTTATGCATCAATCAATATTTTTTTGCATCTTTAAAAGCAGTCCAGTTTTGAATTCTGGAGTTTAAGAAAAACAACAACCAACCAGCAACAACAGCCCCCACTCATACCTTTGGATTTTGAATCAGAAATACCCTATATTAAAACTTTAATATACTTAAATTACTTTAAGCATACTTAATTACTTTAAGTATGATCTATATTCATTCCAGGAAAGTAATAAATCGAATTAATATATTATAAAAATGTATAGACATAAACTACTGCACACTATTTAGTTCCATTTTGTGTTTGATCTCTCTCTTGCTTGAGAGGACTCTCATTTAGCTTATCAATCACCTGTTAGGAAAAACAAATTGTATTGTTAAACTTGATGGCAAAAATTCCTTCCATTGATTGATTAAAAATGTTCTCCACGACATTCAAAGCTAGGGGGAGAAGCAGCGGTTTGGAGACTCTTAAAGCATCCATACCCAACCAAGAAAATAGCGTATGTTTTTATGGTATATTTTGCCATTTTATGTAAATTATATTCCTTTTACAATTTTTCAAAGGTTTTAAAAATGTCATACTTGTTAACTGATCATGAGTAATTATCTCATTTTACCCATATTTTTCAAAACAATTTTTTCTTCCTATTTTTTAATAATAATTAATCTATTGCATCAGTTTTTCTTGATGACAAAGATAAAATTTATTTTTTCCCCAGTAAAGCCCAACTATTTTGAATCATCCTGAGTGCTTGAAAAATCACTAATTGCTATATTATTGGAACTAGGCACTTCCCAGAGATACTAGGCAACCTGAAATTGCACCCACAATGATAATATTCAATAACATTTTCACTCAATTTCACTAACATTGTTAGTGTTAACATACCCCATGATATACAGTATTTTTTTTAAAAAAAAAATCATTTCTTTTTTCTCCAGGATATCTACTTTAGCTGCATACTTTGAGACATGTTCATTGCTGGTTACATCACCAGTGACACAAAGTTAGTTATGTTTCTGGGAGCAATATTAGAAGAAATCTCCAAAGTTTAAATAGTTCTCTGTACACGTCAGATTTAAAGCCTCCACTAGAGAAATAGGGCTAGCTAATTTCTCACTTGAAGCCACATTTCTTCAACAGCCTCACCAGAAGCCTTCCCTATTCAGAAGGTGGCGTTCCAAGCTGTTCCTTCTGTTTACAAGGTATATTATCTCCCCCAAAATTCCAAGAACAGCAGAAGATAACATATTTTGTGTTTCTGCTTATCGAATCTCTTCACTAACTCTCCAAGGTGCAGAGTCCTGTAGTCTGAGTTGGACAGCTATATAAATGTTCTAAATAAATAATTAAATGAACTCAAGCATGTCTTGACAGCTCAATATAGACCAGATGCTTTGGCCACATCTAAGAAAACAGAAATGTTTTCTTTTTATGATGGAATCCAAATCTGAAAGCAAACCCATGTTTTATTTGTATCAAAAATTAAAGAATATTTTTAAAGCTAAAACTGACATTTATTATGCATGGACTAAAGAATTGGAATCTATCGTAATGGAACACCAATGGCTGCTAATCTCATATAATACTAAATCAGTTTCATCAGATTTAAGACTGAAATTGATTTATCAAAAGATTCTATTTTGGGTCTATTGAATGCTCCACACAACATATTTGAAAGGATGGAAATCAAATTTTCTCTGTTGATAACATAAAAATTTGAGGGGTCATTGTTTTGTATGTTTTAGTCTTGTGAGCTACTGGCATACTTTTGGAACAATATTTTAATACCTATAAGTAAATTTATGGGGAAAATCTCTTAATGTTAAATATGTCGATGTAACCTTGAATTATGTTCCAAAACATAATACTTACTGGTAAGACCATCACTCCCCAGTGGTGTCTACCCATCTCATTAGATCCAGCAGAATAGGCAGGCCCCAGGTCCCATCAGTGAGAGAGTGCCATCTAGCAGGACCCAGGAAGAAAGCCTTTTCTTCCATGGTGCTTGCCTTTGGAACATCATCCCCCCCCCAAGATCAGACTTGCCCTGTTGGCCTTTCACAAGGCATTAAAAACTTGGCTTTGCTGTCAAGCCTGGGGCCCTGATAGTGTGGGTGAGCTCATTTTTTGGTCTAATTAACTGTGAGCTGTTTGATTATTCTTGGCTGCTATTTGTTTTGTTATTTATGTTTTAATTATTAGTTTTGTATTCATTCGGTTTTTATTTTGCTTTAAGTGTGAGCTACCCAGAGTTATTTATGTGGCTGTTTTTCAGGAACTTTGGCTATATCAGGCATGGAGAATTGCAGAATTATTTTGAGAAATTGGAAAAGCATTATTATTTTGGATATTAAGTATTAGATTCAAGACATGTATAATATATCCATTTTGAAAAGGCAATTTTTCTACAAATCAACAAATAACACAATATGCTTCCCTCTGGCACCAATTTCATGATAATTTACAACAGATTTTTATTCTTCTTTGATCTGAAATATTTATGTATTATTTAACATTTGATAAATAGATGGTGTGTTTAGATAATTTTCTTTGTCCTTTTTTGTTTTGTTGTTTTTGTTTATAATTATTTATAGTATTTTAAAACTTTTGTTTATAGCTTGTGTTTGAATTTTTTGTAGTTTTTTGTGTATTTTCAAATTTGTAATAAAATAAAGTTTAAGAAAAACTATGTCTAGTTGTCATGAAATTCTGCTGAAGTTAGCGAGAACTATGTTAACCATAGTTAACCTACCCCACTTATTTCAGTGGAAAATACATTTCTATCTACTGTATGTATATATTTATTTAGAAGTAGTCTTCCCTACAATAGGACTTGAGTAGATTAATTTAGCCTTGCAATCTGACTTACTGGGTTAATCTTGGTATTTCTACTAGTTTATATGCAAATAACATATAAAGTTAGTTAGTTTAGTATTAATACTGAAGAACTCAAACTCAGAATCCAAGTTTACTTTTTTTCTGTCAGAAACTAAAGGAACAGTTTAAAATCTATATTACAAATATACAAGAACCTTGGAGTCAAGAATTCAACACTCTAGTTCTTTTCAGTCAATTGACTTCAATTTTGAAGAAATCTATGTCCTGTGACTTAAAATTGGAATTAATTCATCAAAAGACTGTTTTTAGTAACTACTGGATACCATCTAGAATGTTTCATAAAGGATGGACTAATTATTATTCATGTTGGCATTGTAAGAAATTTGAGGTTGTTTTAACTTGTATGTTATGGTCATGCCCTTCCCTAACCCTGCTTTTAGAGTAATGTTATACAATACATTGACAGAATTATTCATAAAACTCTGGTTTGTAATGACATGTATATTGCATTATCTACTGACTGCTTGGAATTTAACATGTTCAGAACAAATATGGGTTGTTCGTGCTCTAATAATAGCAGAAAGAATAATCCTCAGGAGATTAATACTATAATCCAGATATAAAGGATTAACTTTCAGAGTTGTGTGACTTAGCGATTTTTGAGAAAATTATATATTCGGTTAACTAGAAGATATCACCTTATCTTTCTCTTTGGAAAACATTCTTGGGCAGGCTTGGGCAGCATTGAGAGCTTCGGGTTTGGGTTTTTTTGTTTTTTTTTAAGATTTACAAGATGAGGTAAAATCGGGATACAGTTGTAATCACAGGGGTTTTTGTGGTTGCTGTTCTTTATATGTATTTTTTCTTGTATAATGTTTTTCTTTCTATGAGCATTTGTGTATGATAAATCGTTTGTTTTTATTTTATTTTGCATTATTTTATATTTCTTTGTTTGAAAATGGACTAATAAAAACTGTAAAAAATACTGTTTTATATATAATATTGTCAAACATTCTCAGTAAGAAGAACATCTTTATTTCTAAAGAAGCATATCATCCAAAATTAAACAAGTATAGCCAAAAAATAAATCATGATACATTCAATTTTTGAACTATTCTTTCCTTATATTATAAACTAGATATTTTTTTCTTAACTTCAATGTGGGACCCTATAGCAATTTTAATTTTCTTCTTTTCTATATTCTACATACATCTTTCTGATCGTAAACTGGTATAAACCTGTCTAGCACATCAGGAAAAAAATGAATTATTGTAAAGGTCTTCCATTTATTGCTTCATTATGTATTATATAGATTTTTATGCAGAATATAATGGGAATATAAAATGATATAAATAAATCAGTGACACTTTGAAATTCAACATCTGTCCCTGGTGTTCCTAAGGATAATTTAGTTTACTCAGACATACTCTCATGCTTCATTAAAATACATGTAAACTATGACTTCCTGAAGGTGAAATGAGTGAACAGGCTCCAATGTAGAAAACATTTTTTGTATACTTTAAGAGCATTTGATCTTAACAGGAAATGAATATGAACAATGAGATGTTGGAAAATTTGTCACACTGAAATAATTTTGGATATTAAAATATATTTGCTGTAACTCTCAGCTGCCAAATAGCCATTGGTGTATTTTGAACACTGAATAACATAATATCTCTAATGATTCTTAGTATCCACAGAGGAGACATGTCAGAATTCAGATTCAACCAAATTAAATAACCCTGCTATAGATATATATGTTTGTGTACATGTATGTCTTAGTATCTATTTCTTTTTACCTAGTAATTTATAACTTACAATAATAAATGATTCGGCATTGTTTTGCTCTTCTCCACTGGATTCAGAAGCTAAGAAAGGTTAGTATTTGGGTGAGAAATCAACAGTGAATTCTGGACAGCTTGTTAGGGAGGCAGCAGCACTTTTTATGGCTTGTCTTAACATATCTCAGGGACATGCATAAATAAGCAAGCAAGCAAGCATACTCAATGGATACAAAATTATGACTGTAATAGTGGCACTTTTAAAAAACTAGGTGAAGGGAAGATAGAATGGTGTATTTTACTTATTTATTTATCAAATTTATATAGCCTCCCATCTCACAAACAAGAGACTCTGGGTGGTGTACAAAGAGCTAAAAACAATCAATAAATACATTAAAAATATTAAAACCCAACTGAGTACGGGAGAAAAGGACATGGTTAGCAAGCTGAACTGGAACATTCCATATTACAAAATTGTGTTCCATTTGTCTTAGGCATAAAAGGCACTGAGTAAGATTTATAGCTTTGTGTATGCATATAGTTTATCTAGCAGATATGAGCAATCTGACAGCAGAGGGAGAGTTCACACCAAAGATTTTTGCTTTCAATAAAGTCAAGGAAAAAAGAAGCAAAGAAGTTCAGAATAACTGTTTCCCAACCCAATCTATCTCATGCAATTGCTATTAGGGAGATATAATCAAGCTCCAAAATAAAAGGTAATATCTAAATAGAATAATACTAGGAAAGCCCTCCTTGTTTGAGGCAGATAAAGGTCTTAGTAGTATCTGCCAATACCCACCCATATTAAAAGATTAAATAGCCCCACATTCTGTGGCACACTATGGGGAACACCTAGTTTTTCAGGTAGATAATTAAAACTGTACAACTACTATGATACAAAGTAACTGGATCAGGGTGAAGGAAACAAATGGGATGTTTTACAATATACTGTGCTCTAAGTTCAGATATATACATTGTCTTGCATCCAAAGTGTTTTTAAAAGGAAAACAATTATTATTATTATTATTATTATTATTATTATTATTATTATTATTATGTCCATATTACCTGACGGACTGTCTCATCCCTATTACATCATCCCATCCCACTCATTCAGGCATGTTGTGGGTACCGTCTCCAAAAGAATGTCATCTGGCGGGCCCCAAGAAGAGACCCTTCTCTGCCATTGCCCCTGCCCTACGGAATACTTTTCCCCCAGAGGTGAGGCGAGCCCTCACTTGTCCTGTTCAGACTATGAGACAGCCAGGCAGAGCTACTAATAATATTCTTTATTGAACAAACTATTTACAATCATAAAAGTTCTTGCAATACATTAGAATATGTAGTTCAATTCAAGTCCAACCAGATGGCAGAGGACACGAAGGCAACAATGCAATGTCAGGCTGTGGCAAGGTAGTAAGACAGAACTTGGCCACTTCTCTGATGGAACCTGCAAGGCTGAAAGGAGCTAGAGTGCATGGCAAGGGCGAGGCTGGATACTCAGGTTGGTATCCTGGCATGCAGGCTGGATCAGGTGGGCACAGGGAAGCTAGACAATGCTTGGCTGAAGTATCTAGGCAGAGCTTGGTACTGGAAGCAAGACTGGACTGGACTGGAGTGTTCAGGCTAGGCTGTGAACCAGAGGCAAGGCTGGATTGGACTGGACTGGACTGGAGAATTTAGAGAAGGCTGCAAACTGGAGGCATAACGGGATCACACTGGAGCAATGAGACGAGGCTTGGAGCTGGATGCAAGGCTGTGCTTAGCAGGGACGGCAGAGAGAGGCTCTACTGGAGCAACCCATGCAGACAGAGCTTCCGTGAAGGCAGAAGGCTCTGGGACTAGTTCCATGCTGGCTACAGGCAAGGCTTCTGATGCTGGTAAGGATTCTCCCACTGGTGTTGTGAGCTCTAAGGAGTGGTTGTCTCTGGCAGCTTGCTCTTGGCATGCCTGCCTTTTTATTTGCTGCTTTTTGTGCCATTTTCCTTTACTGGCCAATCGCGCTTCTTTCTCTTTCATGAGCTTCTTCTCTCCCCTCTCAAGCACTGATTGGAGGCTTCAAATCTCCCTCCACAGTTTGTCCAGTCCTCTCCTGAGATTTCTCCCTCTCTGCTGAGTCACTTCCTGGATTAGATTCCTCAAGTCCTTGCTGATAGGTTTCGTTTTCCCCTTCTGATTCCGAATAAGTTTTGTTTTCAGAGTCAGAAGCAGGCTGAAACCTCACACCACTCTCCCGGCCTTCCAGAAAGGACTGAAGACCTGGCTCTGTCATCTTGCTTGGGGTAACCAACCCTGGGGATGGTTTGCACCATAACGATACTCCCTGGAAATTAAATTAAGAACTTTTTACCATCTACCTCTTGGAATATATTATTTATTAAGAAGATTATTTTCATTGTATTGTTTTATTGTTTGCATGTTTGTGTGTATGTTTTATTCCTATTTTATGTAAACTACCCAGAGTCACTCTCTGAGTGAGATGGGTGGTGAATAAATTTGATAAATAAATAAATAAAAATAATGAATACCATCAGCCAGCTTTACTTGAAACAGCTTACATCCTTCAATGATACCTTTAAGACCATCAAACAACAACATCTGCCTATCCCAGGTCCTTGGGAAGGACTTGATAAGTGGATAAAAATGCCAAATCTAGTCTAAACATCTGGCTGACTGTGTGACCAACCATAATTTAAACTCTCAGTGATTCTGGGTGGCTCACAACTATCAAACAAACAAACAAACAAACAAAAACAGCAAAACATAAAAAATAAAGGAAAGAAGATAGCAACTGAGATGAAGTGAGGGGTCTCTCTCTCCCTAGCTGAAGGCCTGGGTCAAGAGCCAAGTCTTCAGACCTCTTCTAAACAACACATTCTAACAGAGTGTTTATCAAAGAATACTACAAAGCAAGTAATCAAAATCCCTCTCTTTTATATCTTTTTAAGGTCTCAACAGGCTTAACTGATGATGAAGTGCAAAAAGAAAAGCACCTGGTTTTCTAGTCTATTATTTTAGAATTGTGACTTGTAAAGATATGGAATGTAGGCACATTTCTTTATTAGTTTTAATGATTCTCCTATAACATAACCCATTATGTATATAAAATTGTGCAGTGCAGATCATTTAAAAATATTGACTCCATTTTTACTGCCTAATTTGGCAGAAAAGCTTTCCATTATGTCAGGCTTTCCTATGCTTTTAATTTTAAAATCCACATATTTAAAAAGACATAGAAAAATTAATGTTGGTTAGAAAATCTGTTGGTGGTAGGGGGCTATATTCATTGTTTTGTTAAGAAGGTACTTAAAGAAATCTCTGATCTGAAATATTTGCTATACCTAATGAACAAATTAATGAAAAATCCAGTATTAACTCACAGAACAGGATTTTTTTAAGAAATAAGGAAATTATTCCAGTTGCTTCTTTTGCAGTGGTTAAGCACTATCTTTGAAGCACAAATAACCTGTTTATAGAAAAGGGGAATAATGGGATTATTTACTTTTGATTAAATTTATCAACCATTTGCTTAGCATTATTTAGAAAACTGTAACTCATGTTTTAATTGAAAAAAATCTCAAAATTGGGCAAAATAACTAAAATTACAATATATTACTGTACCAACAAAAAACCCAGTAATCTTCCTCTTTATATATTATATATTATTAAATCTGGTTGCTTAACTATGTGAGGACTTCAGATAACCACTGTCAGCCAAATGATACTGGGTTCCTGCAGGTGGAACAATTTTAGGCATATGGTTTCTATATAAGCCAAGATCCTGTAGTACTAGTGTTTTGGCTCACATAGAAGGCAATATGAGCATAGCCATATGTGCAGCCACATATTTAGGCTGAATGCTTAAACATTTACAGGATAATGACATCACTTGAGAATGTCAGCAGGGGTGGAAGTTCTCTGAGAAAGCTCCAGATTTAGTAAACATGAATGGGGTGAATAGTAAACTGAATGACACAGAACAGCCTTCAGCTGCACCAAAAATTCACAAGCATCACTGTTAGCCTAGGAGGAAGGAAGTTGCATTCAATAGAGAGTTATGATCAACATTTGATGACATGGAATGAAAAATGACCCAATTACTGAATAAAAAACATTATTTAAAGTGATTTCATTAATAGTTTGTGCATATAATGGACAATACTACTTCAACTCTACAACATATATTTTAACCCTCTGTTTTTCCATGTTGAACACACACTGTAATCTCCTGCACCATACTGGAGTTCTGTTGGACAATTTGATCTTGGAACTAATACTGAAAATGAGAATGAAACATTTGAAAATATGCCTTCATATAGATAAGCTTTCAGTAATATCAGACATTAATTAATTATTGTATCATCTCAGACATGAGACTTTAAATAAATATAATTGTATGTTAAACAAAACTGTCAGATATTTGGCTGCTCAGAAACCAGCTGGAAAAGAGTATTTCAAGTTTCAAGAACAAATTCATATCAGTCCATTAAAGGTACATGATAAGGCATGTTTCTGTAAGAATCACTCACCAAAAATAAACTTTAAATATCTATAGGAACATTGATAGTTGGACTGCAACTCACTGCTGTTTCATCCAGCAATCAGAAATAATGGTATCTCTTACTACTAATGGAATCCTGACAATTACTGTACTGTTTTCAAGGTCTTTACAGATCAGTCTCTTTATGATTAATCTTCCCACTTATCAATCTCAGATTAATTGGCCTAACATTTTCTGGATCTTCTTTTTCTACAATTTTGAAGATTGGGGAAACATTCTTGACAACTTTCCCCCACCCCCCAGTTATCTGGAACTCCACCATTTCTGCAGGATTTTTCAAAAATAATATATAATAGTTCAGCCAGACCATCACCTATATTCTTCATTACCATGGGATGCAACTCATTTAATCCTAGAGATATAAATTCATTCAAAGTAAAGGTATATTCCCTGACCATATCTCTATGCATCTCAAACTTCACTCCTGCCCCTTCATCTAGCTCTTCACAATTGCCTGGTGGCACACATACTTTAGTTGGAAAATAACAAACAAAAGGAGTTATGTCAAGAAATGTGCTGAAAGCAACAGAAAGAAGATGATAAAAACTGGCTAGTCTTGAAAAAAGATCTGAGTTGTACAGTATATGATCATACTCTTCAAATACCTGAAAGGATATTGCATAAAGCAAGGTTGAGATGTATTCTGTCTCATTCCAAAATGCAGAACAGAGAATAATGTATTTAGGATTCTGACTTATGGTTAGGAAAAGCTGCCTAACAGTAAGAGCAGTTGAACACTGGAAGCTGTTACCCAGAAAGTCAGTAAGCTCCCTTTCACTGGATATGTTCAAGTGGAGACTAGAATACCTTCTTTCTGTGTCGTTTTAATTTGGGTTCTTGCATTAAGCAGGAGGTTGGATTGATGGTTTATATAGCCCTCTACACTTCTGTGATTCATAAAATCTGAATAGAAATAGGTGTGTGTGTCCATTATATGAGCTCTGGTGGAAAAGGAGAAATAATTGCATACAACTGCAACCCCCCCCCCCCAAATAGTCCAAACGTTATCCTCAGTTTTGAACAAGGAAGGCATTCGAAGAGTATTACTATTTGTTGATTTGAGAACAGGCATTTAAAAAAGCAAAACTAAAATGCCTCATGTTTACAAAACAACCTAGTGTAATCTAACTTGTATGGTTGCTGTAGAGCTGAATGAATTGGATCATTTAAATATTTAGTTTAAAGACAGCAGTTCTCAGCAATACTAATTTAGCTTAGGAGTCGAGTCCCAGAGGTGTCAAATGTGACATAAGCAAAGGAATGAAAAGTTCTCGTTTGAAGCATATAGCAATGGCACAGGTATCATTAGAACAAAGGATCTACAGTACATGGAAGCTGCAGGCAGTGACCTCAAATCTCAGCTGCTAATTGGATTCAGAGTGAAGAGGTACCAAAACTATTCTTCCTCATTACAACCAAAATTAAATTCCTTGGTTTGAAATCTAAAACAGTGTTGTGTTTGTTGGTGTGAACTTTTGGCTGTGGCATCTTAGTGAACCAGACAGTTAATGCCCAGCTATGCTAGAAAGTGCCTGCTTTTTTTTTTTTTTTTGAGTGTGTCACAGCTGAATTATAGAGCAAAGCAAAATTGCAATGTTTATTTCTCTGCAATATTGCACTACCTGAAACTTTGAGAAGCATATACAGAATTAAATGTGATAATACACTTTGTTATGATCAAACACTAATCAATATTTCTTGCTTTCTTGTTGTGGATTTCATTTTCTTTTGTATCATTTCCAGTCTTTCTTACACATTTTTCCCCTAAAAATAACAGGCCAGAGACATTTTTATCTACAAGAACACTACTTTAGATGATTGCAGTGAAATAGGTGGTCCACTATTCCTTCAGTTTCTTTGCAGAGATGGCATTTGCTGTCTGTCTCCTCAATTCTATCTTTATATGCATTTGTTTTTAAGGCTCAGTCTTGTGCAGCCAGAATTAGCCCCTCTGTCTCTTTCTTCAACTTTCCTGCTCTTAGCCATTACCAAGTCTTGTTATCTGCTTTGCCTGCTAGTTTTTCAATGTACTGGCCATGTAATACTTTGCCTTGCCATGTCTCTTTTCCCATCTTCATTTGGTCTTTCAGTTTGGTCTGTCTGGTATTCAGTGAGCCTTCATGGTGTACTAGTTTCAGTGCATCTTCCTCACTGTCCTTCAGATATTCTTCCAATCCCTTTTTTTCCTCTTCAACTGTCTGTATACTTGCAACATTCCATGCCCACCTATGCTCCTTGATAAATAGAGTCTGTTAACATTGCTGTGTAGATGAAGGGCATGATTCATTGCCATTATTTTTTGGGTCTTCCTATCAAGGGTTTCTAGTTCAGCTTGAGTCCAGTCCACTATTCCAGCTATATATCTAATTACTGGAATTGCCCAGGTGTTAATTGCCAATGGTATTTCCACGACTAAATTTGGACTTTAAGATCTTCTTCACTCTTCTGATGTATTCACTACTAACCTTCTTCTTGACTTTAGTGTGCTTAATGCTGTCAGCCTAAAGGATACCCGGGTATTTGTAGTGATCTTCTTCATCCAGACCCTTGATTTTATTTCCATAGGGAATCTTGATTCCTTCAGTTTTCACTATTTTTACCCTGTTGATGGTAAGGGTGGCACATTTGTCCATTCCAAACTCCATTGCAATATCTTGGCTGTATATTTGGACAATACTGAGCAGCAATTACATTTCAGATGCTGTTTTTCCATACAGCTTTAGATCATCCATGTAAAGGAGGTGGGATAGCCTGGCAGAGGCTTTTGATGTTTGATAGCCATGACCTGACTTGTTCAGTATTGTTGACAGAGGAATCAGTGCAATGACAAACAGTAATGGTGATAGTGAGTCTCTTTGAAAGATTCCTCTCTTGATGTTAACCTCTCCCAGTCTATCACCATTGACCAGCAACTGTGTTTTCCATTGTGCCATTGATCTTTGCACAAAGCTTCTGATGTTTCTATTAACTCCTGTTATTTCTAGGCACTTGATTATCCAGTCATGTGGCTGGGAGTCAAGTGCCTTCTTGTAATCAATCCAAGCTACATTCAAGTTGGTCTTCCTTATCTTACAGTTTTCCAAAATCGTCTTGTCAATTAGGAGCTGATCTTTTGTCCCTCTGCTGTTTGGGCAGTTTCCTTTCTGCTCAGATGGAAAGAGTTTGTTTTCAACTAGCTGCTGTTGGATTGCATCAGCTACCACATTAGGCAGCAATTTGAAAGTTGTTGGTAAGCAGGTAATTGGCCTGTAGTTGCCTGGTGCTGCCCCTTTTGTTGGATCTTTCATTATCAGGTAGCCTTTGCCAGATGTTAACCAATCTTCAATTTCACCTCCTTGCAGTATGGTGTTAAACTGCTTGGCAGTGAATGGATGCAGACAAGACAGATGTTTCAAGCAAAAACCATGCAATTCATCTTCACCTGGTGCTGACCAATTCTTGATCTTTCTTGCCTTTTTCTCTAACATTTCTGCTGTTATTACAAGTTCTTTCATTTCAGCTTCTTCTTCTTCTTTTTTTAATCCAAGCTGTATTCTTGTATTTCTTTAGGTTGTCCCATAGCTGTACCCAGAACTGCACTGTTTCTTCTTGTCAGGTGTTGGCTGGTTCTTTGCAGTCTCTCTGTTAATGGATTGGTAGAAGCATTTTTGATTCAATGGAATTGGGGATTCTGCCTATAGTGTGCAATTTGAGCTTCATATCTGCTGATTTTCTTGGCTATGGCTGTTATTTGCTGCTTTGTTATTTTCAGGCCTTCCTTGATCTTCCTTGTCTCTAGGTGATATTTCCTGATCAGGTATTCTATGGTCTTCTTGTTCTTCAGCTTCTTTTATTTCATCTGTTCTAGCTTGCTTGCATCTGATGCTGATGCTGATCTGATTTTCCAACCCGATCTTCCATTTTGGTGATTTACTGTTTGGCTTTTTTTCTTGTTTATTGATTTTGCATCCAAGATCTTCAGCTACAACTGCAGCTGTGCTGTACATTAATTATTATTTTTAATATTAATATATATATATATATATATATATATATATATATATATATATAAGACTCCCAGTACCCTAAGCAAATCAGTGCCATATGTATTTCTGGGGGGATGCTATGGCAGTCTCCTTGGTACATTATCCAAAGTTTTATTGATCTTTCAGTCTAGACAATAATTCTCAGGTGAGTCTGTTGATTAGAAGAAATTTGATTTATTTGTTCAAAGGGCTGTGATGTTTGATTTGATTTATTCAATGCTTTCATTTTCCTTGGTACCAATATCTCTACAGGGGGTTGTGTGAAAAGTAGCAGTAGCTGACAAAATAAATAATATGGCCTCTGAGTCTTCCAAAAACCAGGAAATTAGAATGTAAGATATGGGGAGAGATGTGACTAGGCAGAACTATATGATAGAGATGCCCTTATTTCTGATGCAACATGGCTCTTTTGAGACTATATATATTTACTTTAGATGCATGAGCACCTATGGAAGAAGGTGTATAAGGGCATTTCTCCCCATTTATCCATGATGCTCAAAATCCCAGCTTTCATTTTTAAAAGAGGTAGTTACTAGCCCTTCAAGGAGGAAATATATGAAACAGTTTTGTAACAAATATCCACTTCCACTTTTCAGTGAATTTTGCCACCGCATGTATTTTAATTTTCTTTCTATTTACAGTATATAATAAATCCTTCATCTTTTTCTCATTCAGCTACCTTGGATACATTAAGAAAATGATAAATTCTGCAAGATGTTAAATTATTCCTCAACAGAGCCCAGTTAAGATAACACCTACCTGGAAGCAAATTCCTTGGAATTCAGTGGCTTTTACTTCACAGCAGATGGGCAAGGCTGATAAGATATTATTTTCTTACTACAATTGTCTTTCAAACTGACTTTCAGTAGGGTGTGGGATTATAAATATACTATAACTCATAAATGTCATCAGCTATGGCTTATTGAATATACCATAGTGTCTTAAGACACAAATCATGCTATAACATATACTATTTGTTACAAATCACATTTTACTAATTTCAAAAATAGGTTGGAATAAGAAATATGCAAACTTTGTTTACTTTGTATCATCTTATGCAGCTGGTAGGCTTGACTGAAGTGAATTGATTTGAATTTTTCAAAATAATCTTTATAGATATTCCATTCATAAATCCACTGAGTGCATTCATTATTGGAAATGTTATTCAACTGAATTGTGAACTCAGATTTTATTTGCCAGAAACAGTTTGAATATAATATTTGTAGATTTATGATGATCTACTAAAGTCAGTAGGACATCATTTCTTCTTCACTCTCAATCATACTAACATTCACTTTCTGTATTTGAATCATAATAATTTGTTCCTGAACAGGTTTTTTTTTCATCTATTTTTGTCTCTTAGAAAAATAGTTCTCTGATTATTAAATTATAATGCATATTGCCCATAACAGATGAATCAGTGAAAGTTGTTTTCCCAGTATTCAGGATTTTATGGACATATCTTGTCCTAACAGTCAGAAATCACGCTGAGACGAGGAGTAGGCCTCTAGTGTTTATTACTGCTACAATAAACAGAATCCTAACAAACTGAAGAAGCGTGGGAAAAACCCAGACAGATAAACCCCGAAAGTTAAGGCGGGTCTGATCTGTGTCTCTTTGAAT
Source organism: Candoia aspera (assembly GCF_035149785.1). Taxonomy (NCBI): domain Eukaryota; kingdom Metazoa; phylum Chordata; class Lepidosauria; order Squamata; family Candoiidae; genus Candoia; species Candoia aspera. Next base: position 32,152,796 of record NC_086160.1, read on the forward strand.
GGCTACTCAGTACTACGCATGCGTTTTCCCCCCTGGATAGGGGCCCCCTCCTGCTTACCATCAGTACTCATGACATCTCTATTACTTTAGCAATCTGAGTTTGAACACTTCTGTTATCTAATTTTTCTCAGTTGGACATTAATACCTGACTATTTTGCATTTACTTTTCTTTCCTTTGAAATTTTTTGTTGATTTGATTGGTCATTGAAGCAAAGATGAAATAAGGAAAGTAATTTATGTGTGGCATTTGAAAACAGTCTTCTGATTGTTCTAATCTCATCAATATCTAGTGTAATACATGTTTAATCTGATGCAAACACCTGTTGCCTTTAATGGGATTAATGGGGTGCATGTTTTCTTACATGAACTTGTTCATATGTATATCGGATCACTAAAATCCTCTGGCTCATTTCAACAATTCCTAAAATACCCTTGGTTAAGTAAGAGAAGCAGCTGTGATTACCATTATCCTCTAGGACCTATAGGTCATCAATGACCTCAGTGTCTGTGACAGAAGATAATGTCATATATGGTGTCTATATCACAGTAATGTCTCTCTCTCCTCAGTTTTCCTCTATCCTCTTTGTTCTTAATAACAGGACATGGTGACAGAAAAAGAAAATTTCAGCAGATTTATGTGCCTTGCTTTCTCATTAATGGCCTTTTGTCATAATGTAAAATCCTGAATAAATATTTCTAATACCTTGGTTGGGAATTGTTGTAATTATTAACTTATTTGTTTGGTTTATCTGTTGCTTCTCTTAGGATTTTTAAGATAATTATTGTTATTTAATATTTCAATTGACTAAAATAAAAATATTTTAAATAGTAGATGAGTCATATTTCAATCTTATGTTCCCTCATTTTAATTCTTTTTCAAGTCATCTTTCTGTATGGCAGAACAATAACGATGTTTTGCATTTATTTCTTTCATGTGAAAACAATTCTGGGTTTTTAAAACCATAACGTATTAATCTCCTCAACTTTATGTTTCTGTTTACTATGTTTTCAGCTGAAATTTTTGTTTTGCCATTACAACTGAGATTTTCACCACAGTTTTTCCAAGACTGAGCTAAAATATGTAGGTACAGTTGGACTCATTGGATATATATGAAAATATTCTCATAAATTATGAAATTGTCATAAGAAATGCAAAAGTTATATTCTTCACTGGCACATGAGAATATCTGTCCCAAATCATTTATTGTTAGAATTTTTCCACATACTGTGTAGAAAAGCATCTGTAAATGTGTTTTGTAGAAAAAAACAGCATTTAATAGAACAGAAATTGAAAAAAAAATCAATAGGGATCTTGATTTATGCGAATTGCTTTGCTTTTTGTTCAGTTTAAATAGAGAAGACATTTTTCTCCATCTGGAGTGTTTTTTGTTGGTATTTATATATCAGGTAGATCCAATGCATATTAAATTAAAGCATGCTTAGTAAAGCACTAACTAACAGTGCATACTGTACTTTGAAAATGATTCAGAAATACTTTGGAGCTAATATAAGTGCAGATTTTCTCTGCTATTCATTAAAGTACCTTCAGAACTTTCTGCTTCAACCAGCATCAGCCTGACTTATCAGAACAGTCATGCAGAAGCTGCTCATAGGTCCACATTTCTGAGAGGTTTGAAGGCTAAAAGCTAGAAGACACTGCTGTTCTATAACAGCGTCAACACTTTGGAACAGCTTCCTGACAGAGATCAGAGAAGCCCCCTCCTTGCTGTTTTTTTCACAAATTGTTAAAACTGATATTTTCAGAGGGCATTCTCTTAGGTTTATCTTTTACTTTTACTTTTTTTGTTGTTTCTATTTTTGTTAATTATTTGTTGTGAAACCTATTTGCTTTCAAGTTTCAATCAGACTGTGGAAGATTTAACTTGTTTTATGTTCTATGTAAACTGCCAAGTGTCATTTGATTATGGTAGAGGAGAAATGTAATAAATAAAGAAATATACCCTGATTTTTTTTTCAGGCTTCTTCATGGGTCTGAGAAAAAGGTGATATTGCTTCTTGACTGTATGAGCTTTAATGAATAGATTATCTAAAGCAACAGTACCTTTTTTTTTAGTCTCATGAAAGAAGTTGGGCTACTTTAATGAACAGCAGGGAGAAACTATCATCCCCCTCAAGTTTTGCTGTGCTGCCTCATCATGGCAGTGGGGTGGGAAGTGTTTCTGGGAGGATTAGCAAAGAAGGCTGGCAGGGTATACCAGAAGTATATAATCCCAACAGGGTTACCCAGGGTGTAATCTCAGCTGCTCAGCTAAAGTAAGCAGCACCTATATTGGGCAGCAGCAATATAGGAAGATGCTGAAAGTGGAAGATCCCTTTAGTTTCATTTCATTTCATACTACATGGGAGAAGGCAATGGTGAAACACTCCTGTGTTTCAGCAAGAAAACCACATGGATAGAAAATATCAGGTCAGAATTGTGTGGGCAATGGTTTTCCTTGGACACTCTATAGAAGTGAAAGAAGCAGCATAAAAAGAGTATTGATGCTTTTAAACTTTGGTGTTGGAGAAAGCTCCTAAGAGTACCATGGACAGCCAAGAAAACAAACAAATCAACCCAGAGTTCTCACTTGAGACAGTTCTCACTTGACCAGGCACAAATTATCATACTTCAGATACATTATGCAAAGACCTAGCTTTCTTAAAAAGTCTATAATGCTGGAAAAGGTGGGGAAAAAAGAGAAGAAGAGGACAACCAGCAGCAAGGTGGATGAACTCAATAACAGCATGATTGGAAAAAAAATTGGGAAGTGTAAAATGGGTGGAAACATAATGTATTAGGGCCACAATTAAATAGAAGTTGAGAATTCTAGGGCTGCATATCATCATTATGTGTCTGTGATACTACTATAAAGAGAAGAATCAATTGATAAAAATATGAGAATATAAATAAGTTCCTGGCTTCTATATAATATTTACTATGATTCAGAGTTCTTCTATCTTTGGAAAGTTGTGATCATACCTAGAATTATAAAATGTTCTAGAATCATTACAAATAATTTCCTCTGGAAATTTGGTATCTCTCAAAATATATAGGTATATGTATACACAGTTTTTTATTGGTTGCTCTTGGCCTCTTGTCTGGCTTTGTTTTCTCCTATGGCAGAAAAAGTTTGAAGCACCTGTTTCATCTCTTAATTCCCCCACTAAATTTTCCCCCTCAAAAAAGACCAGATTTGTTGACCTTACTACATTGGAAGTATTTTGGAACTGCATATACAATGCTGGGGGACCACATATGGCCTTCAAGGTGCTGGTTGATCACTGTTTTAAAATCATGTCTCCAAATCTCTTTTCCTCTTCCTAACAATTTTCTGCATTCCTTCCCTTTACTTCTTAACCATCAAGTTCACAGCCAGGAAGCTCTTCCTTTTCCTCTTTCAGTTTAAGCTAGAAAGCAGAATTGCTACCTCTGCAGTCTTTTTCTTTCTAAATAATTTCTCTGAGCCTAAGTGGGTCAGAGCATCCTGAGCAAGAGAAAGGAAAAGGCTTGGGTTTTCAGGCCAAAGTGCTACAGAATAGTTTTAAAATTATAAGATCTTTTAAATGTCACAAACAAAATCAAACAAGGCAAGATGTCTTGATGGGGCCATAGGAATTGTCCTGGAGTTAACTGCACCTGATAGAATTAAGCAGGAAGATCATTTTAGAAACCCAAATGTGATGCTTGTACTGAATTTCCAGAAACTATTATCATTTGGAAGAGCTAATGTTCTCAGAGAATCTGAATGGTGTTAACTTTTTGTTAAATGTTTTGATCTTACTGCTTTTAAAATCTGGCAGGCAGGCGACAGCCAATTTAAACACCTACTGCTTAGATGGAATACAGCCTCACTTTGTTTTGTCAGTTGCCTACCTATTGCATCTAATCCTTGATCAAGTAAGAAAATGTTGTTGAGACATTTTCATTTCAATATTTTTTATTAAAGAATGACATGGCTGTATGTTAAGCCCTCTTGGTAGGAATATTTTGCAAGACATTGATATCACAATGCAATAAATATACATTTAGGGATGTATTGATTTTAAATTCAGTTAGAAACCTATTTTTCTTTGATATAAAGGTCTCATGGTATATATTCCAAAGTCTCTTTCAATTTTATCTGAGATACATGTATCCTCTACCACACACTCACCCAGGAATATACAGTATTACCTGAGATACCACATTATAAACATAAGCATACTGGAAGAAGAGACAAACACTCATTTCTTAGGTTGTTTCATATTCCCTCCAACTTTAATTAATATGGTTTGAAAAAAATTACATAACATGACCGAGGTGATTATATGAATATATGCCCTACATAATTCTATACAGCAGCAGTGTGCAACTTCCATTGAATTGAGGGCCATACTGGGCTTTGTACAGGATGTCAAAGCAATGTACTGCTGCCTCAAGCTATAGGGGATGGGATGGAGGTGGGCGAATGGATTTGAGATAGAGATATTCAGTTCTAGATGTGAAATAGAATGTATTTTTATTCCCCCCCACAAAGTATGAAAGATTTACGTATGTTGCTTCAACTATGCAGCCCCTTGCTGGATACCGCAGAAGATGGATCCCAAGGAGAAATATCCCATCACACATGCTGCAGTCTGTCACCTATGAGTTTGAAAACAGTACAGAGACAAACTCTCAAGGTCTTGGCCCTGTCTCTGGAGGCTGTTGGGATCTGGCTGGGGAAGAACAGGCATGGGCTGAACCATAGCAGGACTGAGTGACTTGTGGTGCTTGGTCTTTCCAGTTCTGGGAAGTTTCCATTTCTGTCCTGAATGGGGTTATACTTGTTGGTATATTGTTTTCTGCTACAGATTAAGGTTACTATGGTAACTAATCATTCTGGTCAGGTGAAGAGGTCGAATTTAATTGTCCTCAGTTTAAGTGTTAATAGTTGCATTGCTTAAGGGAGGAACCTTGCCTGGACTTGTTTTAGTTTCAGTTTTCTTTTAGCCTTGCAGCCAGTAAGCAGCTCTCTGAGAGAGCTCTCTCCTCTCTGAGTGCCTGTGAGAATGCACAAGCCTGTAAATATGTTTTTGTGCTTTCTGTAAATAAATTTATTTTTATAGAAATGCCTGGTGTGTGACTTTTCTGATCTCTCCTGGGCCAAATGCTTTCCAGCACTCTGCCAACAGGTTATGGACCCAATAAGCAGCCCAGTAAACCCAGTAAAACCCCAGAGAGAATAGAGAGATCAGCTCCACACCTCATGCACAATTTAAAGGCAGGTAGCAAAGACCTGTGAAAATTTTCTTTGGAGCCGCCTGGAGATTTTCCAGCAACTGCCGGTCTACAGGACAAAGAAGTCAGTTGAGGTGACATGCAAAAGAAGGAAGAAGCCATGGCTGCCTCCCAGTCCTCAGCGATGCCTCTGGAGCGCCTGTCAGAGACCAACTATTTGAACTGGGCCCTGAAGATGGAAATGTATCTTCACAGAGAGAATCTTTGGCTGCCAATTGGTGAGTAAACCCCCCAAAATCCCAGTGCTGAATGGCTTAGACAGGATGAGTGGGCTAGAGCCACCATTATCCTGGGAGTTGAGGACAATCAGCTAGTCCATGTGTGAGGTATGCAGTCTGCAAACCAACTTTGGGATGCTTTGAGAGACTTATATGTAAAGGCAACAGCAGGGAGTAAAGTTACCCTGACAAAAAAGCTGTACAAAGCCTACCTTGCAGAAGGAGATAGCCTTCCTGAGCACCTGCATTATATTCAGCAGCTGTTTGTTGAGTTGCAAGAGAGAGGAATGGAAGTTATATCTCTCACAAAATCCTATATCCTCCTGTCCTCACTGAATGAAACATGGGACACACTGATTTGTACCCTGGAGGCTATGCCTGAAGCAGACCTCACCCCATCGTATGTTACACAGCGCTTACTCTATGAATGGGAGAAGAGAGAGGAAAGATCCCCCACTCCACATCTCTTCTGGAAAGCTGCAGTAGCAGAAAACAAGGGAAAAGAAGCTGAGGCCACAGCACTAGCCAGCCAGCGATGCTTCACTTGTGGTTCAGCTGGACATTTGCAGAAAGACTGTGCCTTGAGACCCAAGAGCAGAAAGACAGGAAAAAAGGACACAAGGGCAACACAGAAGAAGGTTCTTCAGACAACCCAAATTGCACAGGTTGCTGAGAAGGGTAATTCTGATGTATGGGTTTTAGATTCTGGGGCCAATTGTCATTTATGTAATTGTAAAAGCTCTTTTTTGTCACTGTCTAAAACAAACAGACAAAGTGTATCTTTGGCTGATGGGTCTGTGACCAAAATTACAAGGTGACTTGTATTTATCCTGCTTGGGAGAAACTGTAAAAGGTGTGTTGTATGTGCCAAATTTACAATCAAACCTTTTATCTGTGGCACAACTGGCTGCAACAGGGTATATCATAACATTTAAGAAAAATGGTTGTGAGATACGAAAAAATGGGAAATTGTGTGCTGCTGGTATATTAAAAGACTCCTTGTACATTGTGCAAAATGCAAGGAAGCCAAGCTGCAAGGCTGCAGTTGGCAACACTTCATATCATGACCAATGTGTACACCTGATGCATAGAAGATTTGGTCATGCTAATTGCAAGTATATAGCACAAATGCCACAGCTGTGTGCTGACCTAAAGATAAAACCCTGTGACAAATACTTAGACTGTGTAGTTTGCAGAGTCCAAAACACTAAAAGCTCCTGTGAATAAGCACAGTGACAGAGTTACAACTAGACCTTTGGAAATTGTACACTCTGACATTATTGGTCCTTTTGCTCCAAGTCTTGGACAAGCAAGGTATGCAATGACCATCATTGATGATTTCTCAAGATACACATTTATCTACATCTTAAAACATAAAGATGAGGCATTTGAGAAATTTAAAAGTTTTGTGACATGGGCAAATGGAAAATTCCCTAGGCCTGTATCTGCACTCCAATGTGATAGAGGGGGAGAGTACCTTTCTCACAAATTCAGAAGGTTCCTAGTGGAAAAGGGAATAGAACAAATTCTTTCTAACCCTTGCACCCCTCAGCAAAATGGTGTTGCTGTAAGAAAGGGCAGAACCTTGCAAAATGTGATGGAATGCATGCTTAAAGATTCGTATTTATCTTTTAAGTATTAGCCAGGATCAATATCTACTGCCCGTTATGTACAAAACAGATTGTATAACTCTGTGATTCAGGACACTCCATTCCATTTGTTTTATGGTGTGAAACCAAAGGTAAACCATCTTAGAGTGTTTGGTAGCACTGCATGGGTTCATATTCCAAAACAGAGAAAGAAAGGAGGCCCCACAACAAAGAAAGCCATCTTTGTTGGCTATGAACAAAGCCAAAGGAGCTACAGGTTCATAATGGGACAGAAATTAATAATTAGCAAAAGCGCTTATTTTGCTGAACAAAACTGGGGGAGATTAAATTCTAGCTCTCCAGTTGATCTGACCACCACAAGAGAACAGCAAGGACTTGCTGATAGTGATCTTTTGCCTGATGAGGACATTAAACCAGAAAAGCAAACTGAAGATCTGTCTGATGAGACAGATGCTTCTCAGGAAACTGATAGGAGTCAAAATTTAAGCCCTGTATTACCTCGCAGATCTCAGAGGAGTAATAAAGGCGTTGCTCCATCACGTTTTCAGGCTGAAACAGTAAAGGCTTTTCACATATTCACAGAACCTGAGTCTTTACAACAAGTGAATGCTTTACCACCACAGATTGCACAAAATTGGCATTCTGTCATGCAACAGGAGTTAGCATCCTTGAAAGAAAATAAAACATGGAAACTGGTAAATCTACCTCCCAATGAACGCTGTCTGGGTTGTAGGTGGGTTTTCAAACTGAAAAGGGATGCTGATGGCAAAATCCAAAAATATAAAGCAAGGTTAGTTGCAAAAGGGTTCACTCAAAGGAAAGATTTAGACTTTGACAAGACTTTTGCACCAGTTACTAAAGGTGAATCAATTAGATTACTGTTAAAAAGTGCTGCACTCAAAGGAATGTCAGTTCACCACTATGACATTCAAACTGCATTTCTCTATGGTGATTTAGACCACAAATTACACATGTAGCAACTCCCTGGCTATGAAAAAGGGGAGAATCTAGTCTGTGAACTGCAGAAGTCAATCTATGGGTTAAAACAAGCTGCTAGATCCTGGAACCAAAAATTAGATGAAAAACTGCAGAGTTTTGGTTTTGTAAAAGGAAACGCAGATCTATGTGTATATATGAAGAAAGACAAACAAGGCTGTATGTATCAATGCATGTATGTTGATGATTTGCTGCTGTTCACATCAACAGAAAAACAAAGGCTTGATTTTGAAGCCTGCATGAAAGCCTTGGAACAGTAAGAAATTACCTAGGCTTGGAAATACAAAGGGAGAAGAATGGTAGCTTTCTGTTAAACCAAGGGAGATAATGTTAAAATATTGTGAATGGAAAGACATACAGAGTTGACAAAGCAAATTGGTCTGCATCTCATTCCATAGCATAAAAAGGGGAATGTTGTTATATTGTTTTCTGCTACAGATTAAGGTTACTATGGTAACTAATCATTCTGGCTGGGTGAAGAGGTCGAATTTAATTATCCTCAGTTTAAGTGTTGCATTGCCTAAGGGAGGAACCTTGCCTGGACTTGTTTTAGTTTCAGTTTTCTTTTAGCCTTGCAGCCAGTAAGCAGCTGTCTGAGAGAGCTCTCTCCTCTCTGAGAGCCTGTGAGAATGTACAAGCCTGTAAATATGTTTTTGTGCTTTCTGTAAATAAATTTTTTATAGAAATGCCTGGTGTGTGACTTTTCTATCAGTCCTGGGCCAAATGCTTTCCAGCACTCTGCCAACAATACTGCCCTGTTCAGGACTCATGTCCAATCTGAAGGGCTTACTGGACATTTGGGTACTACTTGAAGAGCATATGGCAGGTGTGGGTAGGAAACCTTTGCACAGGTTCCACTCGTGCACACTTGCATCCATTCCTGAATTCAGAGGCCCTCCTCAAGATCACTCATGCCTTGGTTGCCTGTGACTATTGCAGTGTGCTGCATATGGGGCTGCTTTGGAAGACCATCTGGAAAATACAGCTGATTTGGAATGCGGCAGCACAAATAGTGATGGGCAAGTCTCACTAGGCCCATGATATTCTTGCTATGTGAGCTGCACTAGTTGACAGTTGCCTTCCAGGTGTAATTCAAGGTGCTGCTATAATAAAGCTGTACATGGTATAAGGAAGGCCTAGCCATTTAAGAGACCCCCTGTCTCCCGAAGGGTCTGCCCATCCTGTTCACTCCAACAGAGTTGGCTTGAATTGGATCCCATCAGTTAAATAATGCTATCTAGCAGGACTTGGGAAGTAGGCTTCTTGCTAGCTATATTTGCCTTTTGCAACACCATCCCCCCAAAGATCCATATAGCCTCCACTTTGTCTACCTTCAAGCCATCTTTAAAAACCTGTTCTTTTGCCAGGTCTTCACTTAGCATGTTTGGATGGCTCCCCTTTCAGTTAGGGGTAGTGTTGAGACTTTTTATGTTTTGTGAGTTCCCTCATATGTTGGTTGTGCAATGTTTATGTAGAAGGTTGTGAATCACTCATGGACATTTTGGAATTCGGCAGCTTACAAATATGATAAACAAACAGACAAACTGGTTTAATAAAGATAGATGTGCATTCCCAGCTGCTATTTATACAAAGAAAAGCTAAGCAGGTGTGTTACCACCAACTAAATGTTGGTAGGGCTCTGAGATAGCAGTTAGAGAAAAGCGTGTTTATCACAGCTTCAGAAAATCCCCATACTCATTGCCAACATTACCCCTTAGCAGCCCCAAAGATTTGACTACTCTACCTAAGATACAAAAGCTTCCACAACCACTTTTAATAAAGGAAAACTGGGTTGGGCCATGGGCTATTCTTGGGATGCTTCAAACAGTAAAATGATGTCTTTCAAGTCCTACAGGGTACCCCATCTCAGACTCCCAAAAAATGCAAAATAGGGTAGGATAGCTGACATTTTTGGCATACCTACCCTCAGAGGCCAGTGAAGGACCACATGTGGCCCTTTGGTTGCACTTTTTGCACAGCTCCTGTAATACTTTCTTGCACAGGTGAAGGAACTGATTTTTAATCCAATACAAATGCTTTGGATATAAGGCTGCATTTTCTAGGACTGTGAATATCCTTCACAAGAGCTGCTTTGGAACATGTGGGAACACATACAAAGTCCCACTTTTCATTTTGAAAAAGGACCTGTGCCTTTCGAAGCTACTCCTAGCTATTTTTGCATTCATGTGCATCCACAGCCACTTCATTTCCTAATTCTAGTTGTCTCCACATGCATATTCATGCACAACTACCTTGTTTTGCATTTTTACCAGCGAAGCAAATTGCTTGTGCAAGCACAGGCATGAGGAGAGAAAACACTGTCTTATTTTCAGCAGGAATGCTTTTTGTGTTTGGCTTCCATGGCCTGTACCAGCCTATTACTAGAAAACTGCCAGGAACTTGGGAGTGCTCAAGAACAGAGTGCATATATGAAGGCAGGTGCTTCCTTTATAGCCTTGCTCAGTGATTACTGGATAGCTGCTATAGATACATGGTTCTGCATTCTCTGGGTTCACTTATATGAAAGGGGCATTCTCGCAATCTGCCATCCCCAGTGGTTTTCTAGCCAATCTACTGGGGAAAGGTTATGTAGCCATGGCTACATCAAACCTCTTACAGATGGGACTAATATAGTTGTGGTCAATAGTTTCCTTCTTTCAGAATCAAGTTGCCACGTATCTTATTTGTAAACTCCTCCCCATTTCCATGTTGTGCATAATATTTAATGTTGCCAGGCATAGCTTACTTTAAAAAATCCAAGTCCACTTTTTATTTAATCTGTCAGAAGATTTAAATGTTATTCCATATATGCAATAATTAAAAACAAATCAGGCTATAGCATTAAGAACTGGGGTATGCTACAATTCAATGTTTGGATTTGTGCCTCATCCAAAATTTGGGTTTTTCAATGTAGAATTTATATTTCAGTTTAATGAGGTATTTAAATCAGAACATTTTCAGTTTTGATTCCATCTATTGTAGTTTATGGTTCTATTTGGTGTTTCATACTGCATTGACCATGGTTTTTGATAATTATCCTTGCTTTGATATTGTTTTAGTTTCTTAAAGTGAAATATTCAGTTGTTCATAATTAATTAATGATATCCTGGAAAATAACCTCTTAGACATATTTATCCCTTGTTTTATTTGTCCTTTACTTCCTTATTATTTTTATTTGATTTTTTAAAATGTTTTTGTTTATCTTCTCTAAAATCTTTTTGTGTTTGTTTGTTCAATAAAGAAAGGAATGGGATATGCTGATGATACCCAGCAGCACTGCAATTGCAATTTTAACTGCAATTCTAATTCCAAGGAAGAAATCAGCACCTTTGAACATTGCTTAAACTCAGGAAGAGACTGGATAAAATTAAATTTAGACAAGATAGAGGTATTGCTGGTAAGGAGAAGGTCAAACTTGGGAACTGAAGTAAAGCCTGTTTTGAATGGAGTTACATTCTCCCAGAAAGAGCAGACTTGCAGTTTGGGAGTACTCCTTGATTTCCAAGTGTCATTGAAATTGTAAGTGACAACTATGAAAAGAAGTGTGTTTACATAACTACAACTAGTGCACCAACCGGCATTGGCTGGATCTAGTGACAATTACCCAAGCCTTGGTCACTTTCCATCTTGAATATTGTATCAAATTTTACATGGGGACGCCCTTGAAATGTGAAATTGCAATTGATTCAAAGTATGGTGGGCAGGCTGCTGACCAGGGGTAAGTTGCCTGTACTGAAAGATCTGCATTGGTTGCCAGTTGCTTCTAGGGATAATTTCAAGTGCTTTAGTTGACCTTTAAACTCCAAAGAATCTAGGGCCTGACTATTCGAGGTGCTAATTTGTACATTATGAACCTGCCCAGTTTCTTAAATGAGCAGAAAAGGCCTCTTGCCTATTGCCAGAAACTTGCCTATTTGGTCTGTGGATGAAAGCTTTAACTGCTATAATGTACTATGGCTGCCAGACAGAAAAACAGGCAATTAAATGAAAGAAATAAAGAAATCTGACCATAATAAGCATAGGAGACTAGGATATTCACAGTACAGGTTATGAAATTTATGAACCTACCCCATACTTGATGACTCTGCCTTCAAATATTAAGTGAATGGGAGATGCTGAAAACCAGCACAGAGAAAGCCCTATTCATGGAATATCTTGTTCAGAGTACTTCAGTGGTACTAACTTTATCATTTTTCAAGCATGTAATAAACTGCTATTTTTTCTCTACATAGTTGATCTGTTTTATTTGTGCTTCTGGAGCTGTTATGTGAAATTCTGTGGTTTCAGATGTTATTGGCATTAATTTATTAGGTGGTCTTTCTGTTATGCTGAATGTTTTGTCATACATCCAATTAAAAATAATTAAACACATGTTGTTTTAAGTTATGATTTACTATGTGAATATTAATATATTCATATTTTTATATAATTTGCTTATTGATAGAACACAAAAATATTATTAGTTACTGATATTTATTATTTATAAAGCCATCAAGGCTAATCAGTCACTAATCAGTGATTAAATTAAAAAAAAAGAACAAACTATGTCTGCAGGCTTACAAATTAGGAAGATAAAGACATATGGAAATAGAGAATAAACAGAAGGAGAAGAGGGCAAAACATTTTTTCCATAACTAACCATCTTTGAAGAATTCCTCTTTGTTAACTGCTTTGCGATTCTTTTTAAAAACAGACCACAATGCAAATAAGTTGTCATTTCTATTCAAAATATATTTTCAAGATAATGCAGATAGGAAAAAAAAACTCAATCCAATCAACAAAATGGCTAATTTAAGGCAAAAACAAAATGGGAACATCTTCATTTTCCTCATGTTAAACAGTGGAAGTGATTTTGATTTCAAACATGATCCTCTGTATCCTGTTCAAAAATAATAGCCCACTATGTAATGGGATTTACTTAGGACTATTCCATAAATAGATATAAGAAGAGAATACTGTTTTCCATAACTTAAATAGATTGTTGATCTATTCTCTTCCTTCTTCACTATAGAAGAAGGAAGCAAGCCTGCCTTTGTGTTTGTTTTTCCTTTTCCCCACTAAGAGGAAAATTGATGCTGTATGTGATAACATCTGGTACAAACCAATTATACAGAGAATTTCTGCAGACATACAAAAATATGTATAATATTTCTGTCTTATGCTACATAAACAAGAGTGAATGCTAATTATTATGAACTTATGCAGACATGTTAGTACCTAACACTACAGGAACAAGAGGTATTACTGATGAATATCACTAGTATTTATAGTTACATAGCCAAGCAAATTATATTATGCTCATAAACAAGCTTTTTGATGTTATCGGAAACATTTGGAATTCTGAGAATGTATCATGATGGAGGGTTTGCCTAATCATAAAACAAATGTTGGCATGGCCAGTACAAAACACAGATCTTTTTTTAGAGAAGCCAATTCTTGAGCTGCTTGCTACTCACTCTCCTGTAGTTCCTTCCCTGATGGTTCCTCACCATTTTGACATATTACCTTTCATCTTTTTTTTCTTTTTCTGGGCAGGTGGATATACCACAAAGTATCCAGGTGCAGTTACCCACCATTCTTATTGTCTAAGAATGCCAATGGGGTCTAACTGTAGCCAAAAAATAATATTATACATAAAGATAACTTTCCCATTAGTGATTTACAGCATCTTATAAAGCCATCCAACCATCAAACCAAAATAACATGGTCTAGTGGTTAAGGTGATGGGTTAGAAACCAGGAGTCTGTGGGTTCTAGTCCCGCCTTGGGCATGAAAGCCAGCTGGGTGACCTTGGGCCAGTCACTCTCCCTCAGCCCAACTCACCTCACAGGGCTGTTGTTGTGTGGAAAATAGGAGGAGGAAGGAATATTAGGTATGTTTGCCACCTGAGTTAGTTATAAAAATAATAAAGGCAGGGAAATAAATAAATAAATAAATCTCTTCAAAATGTCTAGGTGATGCTAGGAAGAAGCATGAAGTCACTTGAGGAAATAACTCATAGCCCTCTGCAGAATGTGTAGATAGAGATTCAATTCAGCAGTGAGGAACACATTCTCAGTGTGTGATTTAATTGCCAAAGCCAGAACTAGCTAGATTTAAGACTGCATGATCCTTATTGTCATACATGCATGCATTAGCTGTGATTACTCACTCTTAAGTAAAATACACATTTAGCATGTCCCAAAGCTCTTCCATTTGTGGAGGATTCCACAATCCTATTTCTGTTCTCTATTGCCCTAAGCAGTTTCTTCGATTCCAAATTGTCTGAAACATCAGAACATTTACAAGAACTAAATCACAATATGGAAATCAGCATCTAAAGAGCCTTATACTCGATAAAATGTAAAGTTGTTAATAAACAATGGCTGTAACTAATCAAAGCTTTAGGCCAGAGTTCTTCCACTTCAGTGTCAGGCACTGTACATGAGATTTCCTGAATCAGAGTGTGTGCTTTAACCACTGAACTCCAGTTATGGATCTTATTTTCAGTTGGGAACAGGCCACCTCTTGGGGCTAATGGCTCCTCATCCACCTTGCCAAAGGTACATTACCTTTCCAAGTTCCCATTTTCCCTGGGCAATATTTCCTTTGCTGACCAGGGCATTTCTCCTGGAACTATGTCACTACCCTTTCCCTTTTGCACTGGTTGCCAGCATATTCAATGGCTTTCATCATCCATTACAACGTCACTGATTGTGGGTCAGCCACCACAGTGATAGCCTCTTGATTACAAGAGAATCCTGAGCAATAGGAATTCCTAATGCTTTCTGAATAGTGCAACTGCAGTGAAGAAAAGGCAACAGGTGAGGGCATAAGTGCAAGGGAGGTCCTAGTGACTAGCCTAGGGTATGATTGTGAGGCAATCTGGGAGTGGAAGGTGTCTCTGATTTCTTCCATTTAGTTGGGAGGATGTGCAGCTGCAACTGTTTGCATCCACCTCCAATACTTGTCCAGATTTTATTTTTTTTCATTATCCAGCAGGATTCACAGGGAACTGTTAAATGGCAACATAGCTTTCTAAGGTGCTAGGTTCCAGTGAGCTCATTGGCCTTTGTCATGAGATTCTTCCCATTGCCAGGATTCAATGTGAAGAATCTGTAGAGCTGGTCAGTGGTGAAAAGGCTGTAGCAATTGTAGGTAGCAAAGGTACATTGCAATGGTAGGAAGCCATGAACAGTTCCATATCACTGTTTCTGCATTCAAATTGCAGGGAGAACACCCAACAAGTGATTCTGAAATAGTTTCCCAGTACGGTTCAGGGTGGGCATCAGGTAATCTAGGTAGAGATAAGGTTGGGTAGCTTCTTGTGAGCCATAGACAATCAGGATGGTAATCTGCTATGGTGCAATGGGGGAGGGTCAATATACAAGAGTCCAAGCACTCACAACCAGCTTTATTGGTAGAAAAATGGCTCTACTCCTCTCATGGGAAGAAAGAAGGCTGGCAACAATATCACCATCAGTGAACTGCCACCATTTCAAACAGCAGTAGCAATCAGGATGGTAAGCAGCCACCACTCTTGAGCTGCTTCCAAGAACTTGCTGCTGGCTGCAGTTATTAGAAGTGTATTGGCAGCCTTGGCAGTTCTGTAGGGAAGCAACAGAGCAAACACTGAGAGGGAAGCCTTGCTAGCAGCACTTGTATTCTGTGCTGCCAGATGCAGGATTCTTAGAACAGTCATGTCCTTGCATGAACACATTATGGCTGCAGCCTGCATGGTGTTCTAATGGATGTTGTTCCTGGCAGCCCTGGTGATGGATATATCTGGCACAAAACCATTAGTGGAAAGAGTGATGCTTAGGGTCTGCAGTTGGCTTTCCATTTTCCAGAAGACACAGGCAACCCTGTGTGAAATTGTTAATAGCCTGTGACCATACCTTAACAGCAGGATAAAATACTGCAGCCAACAATCCCTATAGAGGAGTAGGTGGCCCTCACAATTTAATAGTTGGCAACACAGGCCACAGATTGTGATGTGGTACATCAGTTCAGCCTGGGAGTAACAATGATGGCTGAAAGAAACTGTTGTGGAAGTTTGCCTGGCTGTGGAACACATTCTTCTCCATGAAAAGATCATTCTTGGAAGCTACCACAAAGTAGGGCTAACAAGTCTTTCTTGACCCCAGTTGTAGGTATTGTACAGTAGGGTAATTCACCAACTCCACACATAATGGTTGATTAATGGTCCAGGGGCACAAAAGAACACCATAGCAGCAGGCAGTATGTGTGAGTTTTACTCTGTACGTCTCTCTTCTCATTCTCCAGAACTTGGCAAAGTCTGGATAACACAGCTGTGTGTTATGGCACTACTGAAGGAGGACAGACAAAGGTCAACTGGCTGCTCTGGGAATGGAAAATGAAAGGATGTTCAACTAGTGGATATCTCTGGTGTCTGCTAGAAACTTTATGAAAGGTTCAGTCTGCAGCAGTAGAATGGTGGCTGATGCACCAGAATGGGATTGCATACCTGGTCAAATGTTCTTCCTCATACTGATCTAGGCTGTAGCCTGTCATGAAACAGAACAAGAACAAGTTAGCAGCCTAGCAATTCACAGTGTCCCATGCATCCAGACAGAATCCTATGTAGCGACCACACTGTGACATGAAAGTGAGAAACAGGTGGGGACACTCCACATTATGGGAATAGAAGGATAAACAGCAAAATAAAAGATTTCCACAATCATGATGATGAAAGTGTTAAATTTTATGTGGAATGGTGGGCATGGCATAAAGTACTACTTGTTCTTTTTCTTCAAGAATAACCTCATGGCTGGGGCTACATGAAATGCTGCTAAATATTGCCTAGAATTTGGCCATGAAAAAAAGTTCAGAGTTCAGCAATCTGGTCTTAGTTTAGTTGAAGGAACTAAAAATGACAGCAGAGGGGTGAAATGGGCCAGGAACCCTCAGGCAGTGTGTGAGGTGCTCTGGTTTTTATTGGGGCGTTTTGAAGGAGATGGTGTGCTGGGCAATGACTCCCAGGGCAATGGTGTAGCCTTTGGCAGCCAGAGAAGACTACTAAAGGCCCCTTACCATAATGGTGAACCTCACAGCACCTGCAGAATTCAAGTCAGAGAGGAAAAATTGCACCTTAACCTTGCCTGGAGAAAGACTGTTTAGCTAGGTTTGGTTGCCTCCAGAATCCTACAACGCTGCATGTTGAGGAACAAGTAGGCAATGGACTATTTATTTAATTTTTATCCCACCTTTATTATTTTTTATAAATAACTCAAGGTGGCAAACATGCCTAATACTCCTTCCTCCTCCTATTTTCTCCACAACAACAACCCTGTGAGGTGAGTTGGGTTGAGAGAGAGTGACTGGCCCAAGGTCACCCAGCTGGCTTTCATGCCTAAGGTGGGACTAGAACTCACAGTCTCCTGGTTTCTAGCCCAGCACCTTAATCACTAGACCAAACTGGCTTCCATATACTGTAAGTCTAAGAAACCTACAGTAGTTTGATCCTTTACATTTTTCCCAGAACTGCTCTCTAATTTCTAGTCACTACCTGATGGATTGCAATTGTTCACACTGCAGCACGGCATATCAGATGGTGGTTGTCCTTGCAGTTAGGAGATCAAGCTGTCTGTTTCCTCCTGTCTCCAGAAAATGCCAATTTTTGCAACTATTTTGCCAGTGGTTTTGGACCCAGCAAAGCAGTTCCTAGTCACAGCGAGAAAGGATCCACTAGAGGAGGGGAGGAGCCATTTCAGGTCTTTCATGCAGTCCCTCATGGTGGTCTGGCAGCCAGATGGAAACCTGTTTCCCCATGCAAAGAGAACAGTGGGCTGGGGATCATAAAAGAAGGCTGTGTTCTTTTTTGGATCATTTGAAGAGTGCATGTCTTTCTCTCTTATGCATTTCCCACCAGGATGGGAATGGAGAAGCTCCAGCCATCTCCAGAACCACTGCCTCATAGTTGCTCCTTGATCTGCTCTGTCACAGGAATCTTCCAGGATTTCTCCTGGTACCCGCAATTCAGCTGCTCCAGCATGGACCCAGTGGAAGAGTTGTTGTTGGAATATAGAACAACTTCAAGGCATCACTTCTGGAGACAGCAGAAATTGTTCCAATCGAGACAAGGAGGCAAAAAGGGCAAAGGAGGCAAAGGAGAAAGGCTCCACGGTGGGCACGGCAGGGCAAGGGATGAGGAGTCATGGGTGACAGGGGAAAAGGAATGCTTCAACGTAAAATAACAAAAGAAGTGGGTGCAGGCAGAGAAAGAGCCGGGGCAACCAGCAGAAAATATTAACCCATTCCTTCCACATAATTCAAAAAAATTATGGGTGACAGACAGGAAAGGTCTATCAAGGAACAGAATATGCCCTGCCCAAGCAGGAAAAAGCAACTGGCATTCCCTATCTCAGCACCAATGGAAGGGATGTGCAGGTTAGGGGATTCACCAGTTAATATCCCAGTCAGGGCAAGAAGCCCAGGCACTATGCTGCCAGATAGAAATTAGGCTGCAGTTCCTTGAGCCAACTCAATTTCCAGTCGGGTTCAGCACGGGAGACACAGTTTAGGCTGCAGCGCTCATGTTCTACTGTCCTCAGAGAGGTTGCGCTCCCTTATCGCAAAACTGTCCCGAAAGGGCAACGCGGGTTCTGTCCATTTAAGTTCTTTTGCTGAATTATGTGGAAGGAACGGGTTAAATTTTTCTGTTGGTTGTCCCGGAGTTGCAATTGCTGCTCTTTCTCTGCCGGCACCACTTTCGTTATTTTACGCTGAAGCATTCCTTTTCCCTTCGGGGCAGTTCCTTTGAACCCTAAGCAGATTACTGGAGGCGTGTGAAGGGCAGGGCGAGGAGGTGCTTTCGGGGGAGGAGATTTGGCTCCAAAATAGGACGCTAAGCGCCTTTCGCCTGTGCCCTTAATTTGATTACTTAGGCAGCGCCAGCGCACCAGGCGGTGCCGGCCGAGAGGGGCTGCGGCTGGCTGCTCTCTCGGGAGAGGAAGCAGCAGCAGCCGGGGAGCCAAACGAGGAGTCGCCGCAGCGACTGTGCAAAGATGGAAGCGCCCGAGAAGCTGTGAGAGGAAAGAAACGCGTTTTAATCAAGACCCAGCTTTGCCTTCGTTTCCATGACAGTTATTAGGTAACAGAGACATTGAATTGTCTCCCACAATGCTCTGGAGAAAGGGGTGGGGAGTGGGGAACTGGTTGCTCCAGTGACAACGCTGCGGAGTTGTGACTAGCAGGAACTCGCCTCACGGAGAATTTCAAACTCCTGGAATATTCTGCCTCTTCTGCGCTTTGCTTAAAGTCACGGGCAGGGCTGGTGCTTGCTTTCATTTTTCAAAGGAGATCTTCCAAATCGCTCTTCTGATTTCGCAACGTACAGGCTTAGGCAACGCGAGGATATGAACAGTTATCCAGGTGGGCTACGCAGAGGGAGTGAAGCGGAAAGACGTCCAATCAGGCTTAGGCAACCCGCAGCCTGGTCCAAATGCCTCTCCAGCGGATCTCTGTAATCCCAGCGCGGGAGACTACCAGCAATGGGAGAAGTTCCCTAGGTAGAAACAAAGAGAAGAACAGGGAAGTCGAGGTAAGAGGAGGAACGAGCCTTGGTTTTGATTGAACAGCGTGACAGATAATGGTTGAGAGGGCGGGGAGGGCGAGGGGGAAATATCCCTGTTTATTCAACAGGAAGAATTAGAATGGGGAATATCCATTCTGTCCAATATGTGCTGAAATGCTTTCTTTGGGATACCTCGCTAATGCAGGCTTCTCATATGCACCCCCTCCCCCAATTAGGGGACCAATAGACACTTGTGTAAGGGACAATACTAAAAAAGGATAAGAATTGTCAGCTTTGTGCATTTTGAAAAGGGACTCTTGCAGAAAAGGGGTGTGCAGAGGAAGATACACAGACCATTGATTCTGCGGACAATAGATACTGTTCTTTCTGTATTTTCAGATGACATGCTAAAAGTCAACAAAGCATCTTCTTCATAGACTAGGGGGAATGTTTCAAAATTGAATGGTATCAAAAGATCTCCATTGCATGGCTAAGCATTCAGACAGTAATATCATCAGTCTACCAAACATTGGTAAAAGGTTTTCTGAAATACAGATAAACAATTTATTATTTCTTTCCAATTGTCCATTTTTTCTCATCCTATTGTTTCCTTTCTTTTATACAAAAAAGGAAAAAGAAACTATCCTGTCACTGCTGATCAGGACATTCTAGGTTTCTAAGTATCTAGCATCCTATACATTATATTCATAAATACAGAAAGCACATTTTGTAGCAATGATCTCAGTTCATATAGGAAAAGTAAATTTTATAGATGCTGTTTTGCTTGAAGGCTTTAATAGTATGTGGGGAATGAAGCTGCTTGTCTTTTTTAAAAATGTTGTCTGGTAAACATTCCTAATTGACCTTTAACATACATTTCAATTGTGAATGAATGTGGTTGAGAACAAAACAAATGGGGATATTTAATTGAGGAAGATTTACTGCATTTTCTACTGGTGCTCTATTATAACTTCTTTTTTTATAGTTTATATGATTTCTTTTTCAATTCCAGAGAGCAATTTATGCAGTAATATAAAATATCAGGTGATTTACTGATCCTTCACTTAAATCTTGTCATCTGGCAGCTGGCTTGTAACTTATGTAGTGATTATTAGTCCCATTTTCAGCTACAAATATTTTTATGCTTCTGAAAAAAAAAAAGATATTTTCCCCAGATAGACCACGTTTGGTCATATTAAACAAGTACTGATAACTGTGAAGTATCATATCAGAGTTTTAATTACTGGGAATCAACTTAAAGGGAAAGTGTGTCTTAGAAAGAAGCCATTAATAAAATATCTATATATACAGATATAATGCTGTTTGAATGAAAAGTAATAGCATACTATTCACTTACATGAGTAACACATTAGTCTGATATCTATAAACTGTGTATGAGGTTCAGAAAATTAGATATTGACCAAAATCCATTATGGAACACCCCCACCCCCATCCTCAAAAGTTCTTCCTTATAATTTAATTTTGGAAAAGAATGTTAGTGATACTTAATTTTGGAAGCTTGAGCTGTTTGTTGGATATACTGTATGATCTCATGGTGGGACAGCAGAAGCAGTTTCAGGAAGGTTTAGAAATGTAATAGAATAAAAAAGTTATTTTTTTTTCCTTTTTGTAGGAATGACATGTTTTGATAAACTTCATCAATAAAAATATGTGTGGTGAGGCTGTCATATGTTATTTTGAATTTCTTACCTGTACAGTTATTTACCACTGCACTACAAAGGTGTCTGTACAATATCAGTAACATACAATATTGAGGATATCCTGATAGCCTCTTAAGACTGGGTGCAAAATTTTGGAAATCACTGTACAGTCCAGAATTTTACAGCCTAGAATTGAGAAATTCTCTGCATCTTTGATCTCAAATTAAGTGTTTTATTTCAGGAAAGCAACCGAGAGAGGATATAAAAACCTTTTACCATCCTTTCTTTTAATAGATGCCAAAGTCTTGACCACCTCATTTTCTGAAAATTAGCCCCTTTCTACCCTCAAAGACAAAGAAATCATCTTCAAGCGAGATTATAATTTACATTACACAATTTCCTAAACTGTACCTCAGTTTATTCTTTTATGGTTTCTGGGTTTAGGATCTGTTTTTATACTGTCTCATACAGAAGTATACACTTAACAAATTCTTGAATTTTAACTGTTGTAGGGGATTTTTAATTAAAATTATGTGTTTTTATTTTAATATAGGGCTGAAACTAAGGACTAGTGAGTTGCTTCATTCTTCCCACTCAAAACTCTTACCAGACTGTGTTTGAGGCTATATTCTTGGTCCATTTTTTCACTGTCTTTCTTTATTTGGATGACATCAGTAGACTTCAGTCTGACCAGTTAAGAATGCTATTTTTTTTCATCAGTATAAGTGATCTCATAGTCATTTTTCTGTTTCATACTTTTAAAATATATACTATAATAAGGAAATATATTGTTATATTCCTGCCCTGATTAGTGAAAGTTGAATCTAGATTTCTGCTTCCTAATGCCACTTAAACTTTTATTATCAGGACATTCATTCCATGTAAACTTGTCTTCCAAAGAGATCTTTCATGCTGAAAATTCTTGGATTATGCTCTAAGCAAGCCTTCCCAAACTTGGTGTCATCCAAATGTATTAAACTCTCAAAACCCTGGTCAGCATAGACCTGGATTGTGAAAATTGCACAGCATTAGAGGAGCACAAGCCTGGGAAAATATTATGCCCCCAAATCTAAGGCATATGCTTACTTCCTCCAGAATGTTGGAAAGCCTGCTGAATTTTACTGTGATCTGAAGAAACTGAGTGTGAAATTTACAATGCATCCAGTGCTTCCATGAAGGACAAATCACCTTTTTAGAAAACTTTTGTCTGCCATTAAAGGTCTTTTTATTGGGATCCTTCTGATAAACTTCTTTGAAATCTAGGATACTGTTTGAAACCCTCTTCTACTAGTTTTCCATCTTTATCATGCAGCCTTCCACATATTCTAAGCAGAACTATTTCAACAATTTGATTCTCAAAATGCTTATGCTAAACTTATTTAAGGATCAGTTAAACTCTGTGCATGTTTTCTCTCTCTCTCTCTCTGTCTGCTGCTTATGATTCCTGCAAAATGTAGAACATTCTTTAATGGAGTTGAAGTAAGAAAATAGTAATTGCTGCTCTTACGTTATGATGAGCTGCAGCATTTTTTGCCTTAACTGCTTGGCTTAATAATGAGACCAAACAGCAATTACTATAGATTGAACACTTTAAAGTGTCTTATGAAAAGTAAATGATTGCAATACATTTCAATGATATGAGTATTAGCAAAATTCACCAATGTAAATAATACAATAATGTAGTTTGAATAAAAAAATATTGATTGAAAAGTTAATAGGTCTTACCAGGCTGAAAGCTATACAAGCCTTACTTATATTTAGCAAAATGTATCCCCTCAAAACTAAGACTGTTCATTTATATTTTGCATTTGGACCTCAGTCACTGAAAATTAAACTCACCAAAATCTAGCATAATGGTCTGTGCCTGAAAGAATACTGTAACTTAATTACCTAGCATGCACAAACAGAAATGATTAAAATTATGTTGAAATTCTCATCAGTAATAAAGTAGGTTGGCTTGAGCAAGTCATCGTCTCTCATCCTAACTTGCCAGATAGAATTGCGTTAAATGGAGCCAAGTATTAGTGCTCAATGAAAAGTTACATAAGGTAGGATAAATTATATTTAAAGTGCATGATCAATGGTTTATTTAGATTGCACAACATACATTATTTCAGATTTGTAATCCTTTTCAGCAGTTACTGAAAGTAGGAAAAAAAGTTTGAGGCTTTAAAAAGGGAGTAAATGTCTGAAATATGTTGGGTGATATAAATAAAATATTGATAAGACATTTGGAAAATAATTTTACCTTTTTTCATTGGATAGAATGTTGGGTAGATTGATTCTGAAAGAACCATATAAACAGATCTGAACTGCTTTGAGGAACATTGAGTTTCAAGTAAAATATGTAGCTTAATTTACATCAGAAGAATTTGAAATGTTTATCTAGTCGAGAAATTAATATAGTGATTTGTTCATTTAAAAATTTAGCTTTTAAAATCACAAACATTAAAACTTTCAGAACTTACTATCCAACATTCCAATATGGATAATTTCAGAACATTGGACAGCAATCAAGGTTTACTGTGTGTTAAATTGATGTATTTTTGTATGTAATATTTCAGGCCTATAATATTTAAGTTTAAATTTTTTGTAAGCTTTTATTTATGAAAACAAGAATCCATATGCAAAAAAGATAGAGAGGAAAAAAGGAACACTTCAAATTATTTCAGTTATTGAGAGAAGTAATTCATGGAAATGCTTTACCCCAGACTAGAATTTGGAAAATGACTGTTTTTGAGGGATGAAATTGGATTGGTGATATGCCATATCCCCCTTCAAATGTGACAGAAGGTCGTCAGCATTTTCTGATAATTGTATGAAATTTGAGAAGTTTTCCTAGAGTTCCATTAAGCTGCTCATCAATGCTAGACAGCTTCCTAAAAGGTATATTCCTTCTCCATAACCTTCTGAGAAGGCAATAAAAGCTTTAGACAACTTTTTAAAAAGAATGTATGGTCTTGTCTTTCAACTGTTGTAGATGTTATATGCCCTTCTCATAAGCCTGTTAGTCTTTTTGCCTCTAAGTTTAGGATAAACAGCTTCTTGGTTCTATCTACCCTTGGGTCTTTGTGCTTATATTTAATTGGTTAATTTGTTCAGTACAATCATTGTTATGCAAAAGATGGTAGAACAGAAATGCTGAGCAACATGACATTCATTTTTTGTTAATAGTTCTGTTTAGGTATTTTGAGGTGATGCAGGTGGTTATAGCTAGCAGTAGTAATTACAGTGCTTTCATCTGTAGATCCTTGGTAGTTCATCTTTACCTTGGAATACTTTAGTGCTTGTAATTACTCAGCCTCTTAATAAAGACCTCAACATCTGTGCTCATTTTATATAAGTTTATTATAAGGTTTAAAAAGCCAGTCTAACCATTATATAAAAATTACTACAATTTTGCAGTCAGATGCACAGCTAGTATAGTAGCAAAAAAAAACCCCATGCATTCCACCTGTATATTGTCCTAGGCTTATCTATCTCTTATCTGCTTCAACATATGGAAACTGAACATCCACACTGATTAAATTCTTATGAGAAAAGATACTGTTTTGTTTTTGTTTCCAAAAACTAAATAATTGGGCTGGCCAAGTTGTGTAGCTTATACTCATAGAAAAACTTGTACATTGTTGTAGATCATAGCTTCAAAACCTGCACATTTGGTCTCACTGTGTCTACAAAACTGCATTTTGATAAACAAAATAGGTAGAGGGAATATTAGAGAGCCACTCTGGTGTAGTGGTTAAGGTGCTGGTCTAGAAACCAGGAGACTGTGAGTTCTAGGCCTCCCTTAGGCATGAAAACCAACTAGGTGACTTTGGGCCAGTCACTCTCTCTCAGCCCAACCAACTTCTTGGGGCAGGGGTATTAGGTAGGTTCATCACCTTGAGTTGACCTATATATAAAGGCAGGATAAAAATATGGTGATGGTGATGGTGATGGTGATGATGATGATATAATCATTACTGGTTCAAGTTATTTAAGGTCAATAATGGAAAAAATGTATTCACAAAGCTGACTGATCACTGCAGGATATAATAGGTGATTATAACAGGTGAATAAGCATTGTGATGGTGATCATGTGACAAACTGTTGGATCCTTGACATAAATGTTTTCAAGTTCTTACTTTAGACTATGATCCTAAGCAAACAGAATCTCTAGTAATAAGTTTTATACTTAGAAGATGTGATACAGCCCTGCACATAGAACTGCCTGCTTGCCCACAGCCATTTGCATTCAGGCATTATTTTCAATTCCAGTTATACATATAAAGCTAATGATAATTTTGGTGCTGTATTACACATTATATATGTAGGACAATTGGCAGGACCAGCCCATTTTAATGTTTTAGGTGATGTCTGAACTGGACAAGACTAGGATTAGTCCTTATTAGACACTCACCTTTTTAAAATGGGAAACCCATTTTAAATTTCACAGATTGGCTGAACAGGGCTGGAAATCCTAAGCATAATTACTTGGGAATAAGTGCATGGAACTCAAGGGAGCTTACTAAAGAGTAAGTATTTTGCCCACACAAAGGTTTTACCAATTTGTTTCCAAGATGACCTATACTAATTCTTTTCTAGCACAGCAGCATCCTATGCATACTTACTTGGAAACAAAAGCCATTAAATTCAACAGAATTTAAGAATCATAAGTGCTTGCTGAGTCCAGATTTCCATGAACAATTCTTCTTCCTCCTCCTCCTCCTCCTCCTCCTCCTCCAAATTGTATGTGTATGACAAGCAATTTGTGAGAAAACAATTGCTGTGTGGACAGATAGGAGATCAATGATTTTTAAAATTGGCTGTTTATTTTACAGTAAAATATTTTCAATCAGTAGTAATTGAACTTTTTTTTTTCATCCTAGCCTTGCCTTTTTTTTTGGGGGGGGGGCAGAGTGTGGCCTATTTTTGCTTCCAAGAAGATGCATGACATCAAAGATATGTTGGTACACAGCAACATTAATTTGATAAACACAAATAGTGAGATAACAAATTGTACTGGGGTGAGCTTGACCTGTTAGTCATTTTTCTCTTTGGTCATTGTATACATTGTAAATTTAGGATTAAGCTTAGGTATGGTTTATATTTGGAATGTCTCTGAAAATGGATGTAGAGAAAGAAGTTGAAAAGTAGAATAGGTTTGAGTGTGGTTTCAACGAGAACTGAGCATATACCCAAAATGATTAGGAAGAAATGTTCCAAAATGTGCACAAATACACACCACTCTGTTATTCATTAAAGTACCCAATCTTTTTTCAGGATCCACAAGAGCTTACATCACCATTTTACCCCTTACCCTCCCTAACCCACAAAAAAGTTTGGTTTTACCCACTCTGAGGATATTCTGTGGCCTGCAGAATTGTTTTGGGGTTGATTTTTTTCCTATGGCCCATGGATGGTTCACCTTTGCAGTAGCTTGAGAGTCACCTAAGTATGATTTTGAGAATTATTTTCAACTGGAGCTTCCATTTTTGTGCATTTCAATTCAAAGAACATTTGACCATTCAGCATTAGAGAGATATAAGAGATATAAGGACTTTTAGAAACAAAGGAGGAAAAGAAATTATAACAATGGAAATAAACATATCTTATAATGTGCTGGCATTGTACCACATGATGGTCTACTTACTTTGTTAAAGAACTTTTCGGCATTATTGTATATGGTAATTCTGTGGCACATAATGATGAACCTTTTAGTAAGAATCGAGAAGACTTATAGTGTACAACTGTGCAGTACTATTGATTCAACCTCCAAAGTTATTTTGAAGAGGGCAGGAACATGAATATAGCATCTGTACGGAACACTATAAAATAGCCATGTGCTCTTCTGAAATCATAGCAGCTGCAGTTGGCAGCCACATGATCTTGGCATTGCCCTATAATGCTGTATCAGAGCAAGAGTCCAGCTTTACATTAAAGAATGATAAAATCCTTTTATTTGTTCATCCTTTTATTGTATTTCTTTCCTTACTCATGTCAGTGTTCTCAAACAACAAAGCTTTGAGTCTTATTTTTTTAATTACTTATTGGTAACTGTCTGAATGGATTTGGTTCTTTAAATACATAGTATCTTTAAGACAGGATGTTGATAATTTTCTCTACTGAGAATATACAATATTTCGTCTATGAAACATTTCTGAAACAGGCTTTCAAAATTGCAATTTTAAATCTACAACAGCCAAAATAGAAGTTTAATTTTAATACATTAAAATGTATTTAAAATGTATTAAATACATTTATTAAATGTATTTAATAATTTTTTTCTCTTCACTATCAACACTGTATTCTTGATTCCCTAGATGGAATGTGGTTGCTAAAAGTCAACAACTTGATGGCATGTGATGTCACGATCATAGTATTATAGGTGTCTCTTGATAATACATCATGATAATTTGCTAATTTTGATATTGTGTAGACAATAATTTAGGAATTATTTTTCTTAATTATTAGAAGTAAAAGTTACTACTGTACATATAGATAATTTTCCATATTTAAAAGATGCCATTGAAATATCATCTACTCTATTGTAGTGTTTTTGAGGCAAATGTTTCAAACCTATTTTTTTATTATTTTTTATTTTATTTTTATCCCTCCTTTATTATTATTTTTTTATAAATAACTCAAGGCAGAAAACATACCTAATATTCCTTCCTCCTCTTATTTTCCCCACAACAACCCTGTGAGGTGAGTTGGGCTGAGAGAGAGGGACTGGCCCAAGGTCACCCAGCTGGCTTTCATGCCTAAGTCACCTATCTTAATAAGAACATTGGAGAAGTAATATTACCCTAGAAATGTCAGGGAAAGGAAAAATCAGTGGATAGTGATTATACTTGACTTCTACATTTTAATGTATTTAATAACTTGTAGCTTTAATATTTATTTCTTTGAATTTTCTGAATTTAGGATTGCAAAATATCTCTGAGGGTCTATTTTAAAAAAAAGTCACAGGGATTTTTAAATACTTTTTTTATTTTTTTAAGTACTTTAAAAAACACTTTTAAATTCTCAAATGAAAGTTCTCAAATGGAAGTGCAAAATGTTCTAAGGTGATATATCTTTGTTAGTTTTAAAGTGAGAATGATTCTACACAGTCTTTTTTCCACTTTGTTCTTTTTTAAAAAGAAAAGCTTTATAATATGCACATAAGATCACTCCATTGCTGTTTCAGGGAGAATTTGGCTCCATTCTATTACCATACTACATTTGCAGCACATACTATATAAAAGTAAATTATTTTCTCCTTTTATATGGAATTATCATGAAAGCAGTGTTTAGCATTTGTGGCAAGAGAAGACCATGGGACATTAAAATATCGTAACTAATTGTTTCATCAAATAAATGTAACTATTCACTGTGGACTTCGGGCCTCATCCTACATTGTTTTTTTTCTGTTCAGTAATTGATTTCTGAGTCCAAAGTTGTAGAGAAAAAGCAATGTTTGTGCGTTGTGGCAGGACACATTCAAGATAAAATTAGTTAAAAAAAATTAATAAGCCATGTTACAGTTTTAAAATAAGATCATTACTCCATAAATTATGTTGTACTTTGAACTTAAGAATTGCTTGCTAGGTACAGAGGGATTGGAAAAATGGTGCCATAAAGTCAGGACAAGTAGGATGTCTAATTGTAATACTGGAGATGCTTATATATTGGAGAACATTCAAACCGTCTGCATGTCCAGTTAATTAAATAAGTTTCAGTTATTCTTATACAAGGATAAAATTCACAGGGATGAAAAGAAAAAAAAACATACTTGTTTGATATTTGTCCACAGTGACTTGTAAAATATTCATTGCATTCTCACTTGTAATCTAAATATGTTAGGGTTGTGTGGCACTGTGGAAGCAACTATAAAATCTCAGGAAAAGATGCAGCTGCTGTATGGAGTTGCTGAGAGGTAACATGTGCACCCCTGCAGGCACCAAAGCTCCTTTTTTCCTTTGAATCAGAACTGCTGCACAGCCCTAAAATACACCAATGTAAGAAGATATGAATCCGTCCAAGCATCCCTTTTTCAGCCCACATAGCCCCCCACCCCATCCAGCAGCATTACTGAGAATTACATGTCATTTTGAGAATGAAATGGGGAAAAATCCTATAAACAGACCTCAAAATAGGCACATCCTAGTTAAAAAGCAAAGGATAGTACCATAAACATTTCCCTAAAGCAGTCCATCCACATATATGATATACTACAATTTCCTTTCTGTTATTCAGATTCCCCAAAAATGTTAAGTGTGGTCCTTGGCCATTAAACATTGACTTACTCTTCCTCTAGATTAAAGAAATAGCAGCTTGGTCCCCATTATGTTAAAAAGAGAATATTTTTGTATCCAGTTGGGTTGATCTGATGATTATTTGTAAGGTAAGGTGATCAAACAAACAAAAAAATGGTATATATCTGTGGCTCCTTGGAGAAGATGAACTTTTCTCACATTTGAGAAAAACATGGATGCCTGAACAATGATAGTCTCTTTAGTGTTGCTCATTATTCTGGGTCTCTCAGTGGGATTTGCCATTTTTAGTTCATCATATATTCTTGGCTTATATAAGGTACTTAGCAGGACCATGCTTCCTTCCTACCAGACAAGGTTGATCCTTATCACTTTGAACTGTAATTGTTGTTCATTCGTTTAGTCGCTTCCGACTCTTCATGACTTCATGGACCAGCCCACGCCAGAGCTTCCTGTCGGTCATCAACACCCTCAGCTCCCACAGGGACGAGTCCGTCACCTCTAGAATATCATCCATCCACCTTGCCCTTGGTCGGTCCCTCCTCCTTTTGCCCTCCACTCTCCCTAGCATCAGCATCTTCTCCAGGGTGTCCTGTCTTCTCATTATGTGGCCAAAGTATTTCAGTTTTGCCTTTAATATCATTCCCTCAAGTGAGCAGTCTGGCTTTATTTCCTGGAGGATGGACTGGTTGGATCTTCTTGCAGTCCAAGGCACTCTCAGAATTTTCCTCCAACACCACAGTTCAAAAGCATCTATCTTCCTTCTCTCAGCCTTCCTTATGGTCCAGCTCTCACAGCCATATGTTACTACAGGGAACACCATTGCTTTAACTATGCAGACCTTTGTTGTCAGTTTGAACGGTAATACTGAACTAATTTTCATCAGTTTGAACTGATTATACTGTTCACTTGATGAACCATTAGTTCTTTGGATGATCCATGATTCATTTTCTTTATTCTGGCCTATCATGTTCTATTCCGTGACTCTGGTCCTGAATTTATATTTCTATACTGTCTCCTGGATTTGATCCAGCTGTGTGCACTTGGCAGGATGCTGTTCCTCCGTTATCCGTCTGTGTGTTGGAGATGCTTGTGCAATCTGTTGGAGGACCATTTCCTAAAGCAACCTTATGAACCCGCTAATTGGAGCGGCAAAACATCCACATTTTCAAAGGCTTGACACTGATACTTTGAGGCTTTTTCTTAGTTTTCTCAGTGTGAATGTACATGTACCAGAGACATTTCTGCCATGATTTTCTTTGATCCAGTGGCATTCATACTCAAAAAACAGTAAAGCACTGTGAAGCAGCCAAGCTGAGCCTTTGAAAATTGTGGCTGCCTCAGAACCCTGAGTAATCTTTTTAAAGGATTGCTTTGAATGATTTTCACAACTCTGCTTAAATATTGTTTCTCCTATTTGCCCTAGTCTCCATCCACAGAGTGATGGACTGGACATGGTTTACACAATGCATTTGTATATCCACCATTCAGAGATGCATGCATAGCAGAAAGTAAATCACTTTCATTTCATGTTTCTTTTGGCACAATGTTAAAAACAAGACAGATGATTACACTAAAATGTTTAATTAGCTACAATGGTGTAAAATTATGCACAGCATACAAGCTGAGACCTTCTAAATTATAGCTTCCTCATAAAGTGTAAGATACAGAGTGTATAGTTATAAATTAAGAATTCCGTCACTGTTGTATAATTTGCCATTAACCATTTAAAAACTAGCATGAATTGTAATGCTTTAAATTTTTGTTACTTTTTTGCTTAAAGTGCTTTATAAATCACATGCCTTTCCATAAATGCCTTACTATAGTGAGTAGCTCCAATGAGGCAACATAAAATACACATGCACTTCTTTCTCACAGAAGCAAATAAAAGTGGAGGTATGGGGAATAACTGAAATTAAAAAAAAATGACTTTTTCCATATAATTCTTGTAGAGTGCCATTTCTGAATCCACTTTCAGATCAGTCTCAATCTTGTCAGGTAAAACTTGTTCTTCTATCATAACATCTTCGAAACACAGTCTATCTACAGTATAGAGGTAGACACTCTTAAAATTAACTTCTGAGTCCATTGTCTTTCAGTATGTCCAATGTTAAAATATTTTGCTTCATTCTGTATTAGTAAGTTAAATTTAAGTGTTCTTCTCCTTTAATTGTAATCTTTAGTTCTTTCTGGTTCCCTCTAGTGTCCAATCTTCAAAGTCCCATTCTGTTATGTTTTTTTTAAAGAATTCAAAACAAAAACATTCTCCCATGGGAAGGATTCTTATAATTCCAAAATCTTTCAGATCCATCTGGACCCTTAATCCATTTGTATCCATTTTGGATTTGAATTCCAGAATCAAAATTCTAATCACCTTTTTGCTGTTTATTCCAAAAGGGGAAAAAAAAGACCTTAAATTTGTATTTAAAACTTCTTTCACTAAGGATTGAAGGAAACTCACCTGATACTGTAAAACTTTTTTGATCCAAATTTTCCTAATAGCTGAAAAGCAGTTAACAAACAATTTCCAAATGTGATTAGAAAAGGAAATATGCTGTCTTGTGGTCTTGCGAGAAGCAACTATATGGAGTACTTGTGGGTGATCTCAAGTCCTCTCCTTGTCTGGAGATGAATTACAAAGAACCAGTCTACTTTCTGGCTCTTCATTCTGCTGCTGTCATCAGCTCTGCTTTTAGTGGAGCTGTCTTCAGTTCACCATTTCTTCCTTGGAAGTCCCGATGCTACAGTGGATATGCAACATGCTACACCGGACATACGAAAGATCAGACACTGGCTGATATCTTACTAATTGAAAGGGATATACAAGTAACAAACCAAGAGAGTGACCTGGATAATTTTCTTATATTGGATTTACAAAACAGACTTGTTAAAGCTTTGAAGAATTTTGTGAGAAGGGACAAAGAAAAAAATGAAAAGAAATTAAGTTCTAGGACATTATTTGAAGGGACTAAAGATCAAGATTGTTAAAAGGAAGGAATATTAAGTTGGTTTATTTGTTCAAGGTTAAAATAGATATGTTGTTATCTCTGGTAATCCTTAATGGATTTTTGCTTACATCAGGACTGAAATGATGAGGTTTTATAGATTTGTTTATAGATAAGAAATGGGAAATGGGAAGAATGGCCTTGATAATACATACTTCTGAATGAGTTTTTTTAGGATCCAACTCAACTCCAGCATGGAAAACCCTTTTTGTAGCCATGCAAGGCTAAACATGTATGTGGCATTTCATTTCTTTTAAATTTCATTTTATTTACCTTAATTTATTTAACTAATCAGAAGAAAAAAAATAGAAAAAAGAACAAGGTAGCATACATACAGAAACACATACATAGATACATACAATATACACATACTGTACATACACAGTGTACTTTTCATATATGTGTGTATATATGTTAGGTTTTATACAACAGTTTTGATAAAGGATGACCATATTTCATTGTAATGATCTATATCTAATCTATGACTGTAAGCAATTCATTCATAAATTGCATAATTGGAGGAATAACTTTACCTTTCCAAGGTACAAGGATTAGTCTGTTAGCAATAAGAAGGGCATGAAGAATTTTCATATAATAGGCATATATTTCAAAAGAATATGGACATCCAAAAGTATTTAATACTGTCTCAAACTCAAATTCTTTGTTCCTAGAATGGAACAACTTTAGGGCAACACAAAGATATGTTTGAATGAAGCATTATTGTCACTGCATCTCCATCACAATTAATGACTCATTCATTTTCTATACAAATGCAATGGGTTCTAAGTATTTTTTGTTGAATGAACAATGGTCTAAGATTTATTGAAATTTTGGAGATAGATATTAGGACAAAAACAAATATTTGTGCCATTTAATTTAATCAGATATACAATTTTCCCCTTCCTTCTTGTGAATAAGGTAAAGGTAAAGGTTTCCCTTGACATAAAGTCCAGTTGTGTCCGACTCTAGGGGCGGTGCTCATCTCCGTTTCTAAGCCTTAGAGCCGGCGTTGTCATAGACACTTCCGGGTCATGTGGCCAGCATGACGACACGGAATGCCGTTACCTTCCTGCCGAAGCGGTACCTATTGATCTACTCACATTTGCATGTTTTCGAACTGCTAGGTGAGCAGGAGCTGGGACTAGCAACGGGAGCTCACCCCGCCGTGTGGTTTCGAACTGCCGACCTTCCGATCAGCAGCTCAGCGGTTTAACCCGCAGCACCACCGCGTCCCTATCTTGTGAATAGGATGCAGTAAAATGCAGTAAATCACTTTTGCTTTCGCTTTAGCTTCAGTAATTAACTGTTTCTTTGCCTGCAAATGTACAGCTTCTACTATGGTCCATGTGCCTAACTTAAGCCTGTAGCTATGTGTTAAGTTCTCCCTAATTCTTTCCTTAATCAAGAGCATTAATTATGTTATTAGAACATTAGCATTCTTTCTTCTGAACCTGTTATTGCCACTGGACATCTATACAGTGTACTCATGATTCCATGTAGCATCTTCAGTAATTTTCCTCTTTACCCTGAAATCAGGGGCATTGGAGCTATATGAAACAGGCAAATATTCAGTAGTCTTCATTCCACTTTGGATCCAGCAAACTACTGACAACAAAAGCTGCCTAAATCCTTCTTTGCCCACTAACTATCTTCTTCTTTGTCCAAATCGCCAACAACAGTGCCAACTTATTCCTGTCAGAACATAAACCCATTTTTCACTTCACTTCATCAGTTGGGGCATTGCTGGTTGTTTCTATAGATTCCTGACTATTTACAGCTTCAGTAAGATTGTTGAACCATTTTCATCATGGGTCTTAGGAAACATTATCAAATGCATGAAAACAAAGCCAGGAGATAGGAATTTCCAATGTTTACCTCTCAATGCAAAGAAAAACAGCACAGCTTGAGATTTAGTTCTACAGCTTTAAAATACACATTAGTATTGCTTAAAATCCCATAACTGTATTACTCAATATTAAGGGCATGAAGGATATTCACAGTGTATTCCATCAAGTTTTTAGTATTATAACTGGAATATTGGAAGAATGATAATTCATTTTCAGTAATAAGCAGTTGAAAGCAAAGCCTCCCAAATAATTAACTGATTATAATGTAAGCAGGAAAAAAAAAAAGCATCTTTCTGGATCTCCCACTGTTCAGATACGTTTCTTTGAATAGAAAGTTAATAATAGTATATATTACTATCTTATTTCAGTTTTAAAGTAATGACAGTTATTGTAGAAGCACTCTGATCATTCATACTGTATATACATAAATATCTTTTATATTATTATTTTAAAGATGCTTTTTAAAAATTGCAGTTCTACTTGACTTCTAGATGGTCACTTATAGGTTTGTACAAAATATAACATTGCCTGTTATGAGCACGCGTAGCAGAGCATGCATGAATCTAAGGCTTGTATCCTTACAGTTCCTCATGGTTTTGGCCTGAATCCCTCAAACTATACAGTACCATGGGTTACAGATGCATCCTGAGATAAATTCTGTGATTTTCTGATGGTTTTGTTAGCACTGCATGTTAAAAAGTAAAATCCAAGTTTTTGTGCAATAGGAATTCTGGAAAGCATTGGTCTGTTGGTTTTGCACTGCATTCTGTGGACATTAACTTTAATAACCTTTCCATAAAGTTACTGCAAGAGGATTTGTTTTAATTCTAATAGATCTGAAGTTTATGCATTTATTTTTATCTGAAAGTAATGAAAAAGAGTAAAGGCTAAACTACACTAGAATAGGGCTATGCATTAGATTTGATTCCAGAAGAAAGTTTCAGAAAGTATGGAGAATGAATCCATACTATTTTCAAATCTTTAAATCCGTCACTGTGAAGAATTGCCCACAGGTGCCATGTTCACACCCCATAAGTGGCATTGGTCATGCTTTTGGATGATCTCCAGAAGGAGCAGGATGGGGGTATGCATCCATCCTTGCTCTACTTGACCTCTCAGCATCTTTCAATACCATCGACCATGGTATCCTTCTGGACTGGCTTGAGGCGTTAGGAGTCAGTGGCACTGTATTGTGCTGGTTTTCTTCCTTTCTCTGATGCCAGTTCCAGTTGGTGTTGATTGGGAGTGAGAAGTTCTGCTCTTGGTCCCTTCTATGTGGGGTGCCACAGGGCTCAGTACTTTCTCCACTCCTGTTTAACATCTACATGAAACTGCTGGGTGAGATCATCCATCACCATGGGGTGAGGTATCATCAGTATGCTGATGACTCCCAGCTGTACATCTCTGCCCTTGGTGAGCTAATTGATGTTGTTGAAGTCCTTTCTCATTGCCTGAAGACTGTGGGGGGGCTGTATGGGGAATGACAGGCTTCAGCTGAACCCTGGCAAGACTGAGTGGCTTTAGTTTTTAGGGCCTTCTGTATCTGGGGATTTATCATTGTTGGTGCTGGATGGGGTTGCACTGCCCCAAACAGACCCAGTGCACAACTTGAGGATTCTTCTGGACTCACAACTCCTGCTCGATGAGCAAGTGGCAGTCATGGCCAGGAGGACCTTTGCACAGCCTTGTGTTATGTACCAGTTGCACTCCTTCCTGGATCGGGAAGCTCTGCTGTCAGAAACTCATGTCCTAGTCACCTCTTGAATGGACTACTGTAATGCATTCTACATGGGGCTACCCTTGAAGTCTATCTGAAAAATTCAGCTGGTACAAAGTACAGTAGTGTGGGCAGTTACAGTATCTGTGTTCCAAGATCTGCACATGCTACACAAGCTGCATTGGTTCCCAGTTTCCTTCTGGGCCCAATTCAAGGTGTTGGTTATAACCTTTAAAGCCATATATGGCATGGATCCAAGATATTTGAGGGACTGCCTCTCCCCAATTATATCTACCCATCCTATCAGGTCTGGCAGGAGAGGCATGTCATGGGTCTGATCAGCTAAGGAATGTCATCAGATGGGACCTAGGAAAAACACCTTTTCTACCATAGCTCCCACCATGTGGAACTTCCTTCCCCCCAAGGTGAGGTTGGCCCCAACCCTGTAGGCCTTCCAGAAGGCCCTTAAAACATGACTTCGTCAACTAGCATGGGGATCCCATGGTGGAACCTTTTAGATGGTTGTATGACAGTTAATGGAATGCATTCTCTGTATGTTTTCCTGCTGTTTTGTTTTTATTTGTTTTTTATTTTTTTAAATTTAAATTGGTTGTTTTAATGGTTTTTATATATTCTTGATTATTACTATGTAAGCCACCCAGAGTTACTATATGAGATGGGTGGCTATACAAATGTGATTAAATGAATAAATATATAAAACCTTTTTGCATTGAAATTGATCTACTGTCTGGCCCTGTAGTGATCTACAATGTTAATGTTATTGACAGAAAAATAATTGCAGTAAGTGGTACATGACAGGAAGATAATATTCTGGATGGACAGATAAAATACAGTCACTGATCTTTGAATACTTCCTGATTTTTGTTTTTGTTATGGCAGAAAAGTCAAAACCACATGGGTAAACTTTCTTTAGTTATTGCAGTAGAAGAGAATATGTGTAGCTCAGGGTTAAATTGTGGAGTCTTTGGTGCTCTCTGAGCTTGGTTGTTTAGTTATTGCACACCAAAAATATTTCTTTGTGCTTATATACCCATAAGTAAATTAAACACAAGTAAATCTCAGACCAAAGTTTTCAAAAAGTTTATTCTCCAGTTGGCAAAAGGCTATTCGCCATAGGCACATGGAGAATGTTTGATGTACAGTATTCTGGAGGGTGGACATAGGTCATGCAGGATGACAGCAAGGCCTGCTGGTTAATGCTCTGCTTGTAAAGAGCATGCCACCTAGAAAATATTCCACTGCAAACCACAGTGACATAGGTTTTGTGATTGCAGAAATTGCTGTGTGCAATGTAAAATATACTGCAACGTTCTCCTCCTATTTGAGTTTTAAATCTTATTGGAAACAAGCTTGACCATTCTTGAATAAGCTACTTAGATTACTTTCTGGTGCAGCAATAGTTTTTCTAAGACAAAATGAAGTTTTGATTTACTTTTACTTTAATTATGAGGAAGCAAAATGTTGAAAAGAATAATTCTGTGCATTTGAGTTGAAAGGAAAAACTGTATAACGTCTAAATCTGGCTCTAATTTTAGAAGGTTATTTTTAACACTAGCATCTTCATCACAGCAAGCAGAATGAACAGAGATGTTACCCTTTCCATCCCCTGGAAGCAAACTAATGTGTAAATGTATTTTTCAGGATGTTTGGGAACCAGGTTATTCTTAAAAAGGAAGAACTATTGTAATTGGTTTTCAGTAACCTATTTCCAGGAAATTAGATTACATGTAATTATCCCAGGGCGAAGGGAGTCTTTATACCCATTAATAGACTTATCTAATAAACATTTTAA
The DNA here is from genome assembly GCF_035149785.1 of Candoia aspera. NCBI lineage: Eukaryota > Metazoa > Chordata > Lepidosauria > Squamata > Candoiidae > Candoia > Candoia aspera. Next base: position 32,190,678 of record NC_086160.1, read on the forward strand.
TACCATCTCACAGTAATGTACTTTTGCATTCTTTGAGATATAGAAGCACCTGTTATTGCTTTTGCATTTTGCTGGCTAAACTGACCTGAAGGCATATGTCTTGCTGTAGTAAGAGGAATGAAATTCATGTCACTTTGTGTCAGCAGAATGAAATGTGGGATGGCGTATAGGTGCAATAAATCATATGCTAGCAGCCATAACCTAAATATAAGACAACATAAAATTTGTGTAGCACTGGACAAGAAATCAAGCATCTGGGCAGAGTGTGTACTAGGGTAGAAGAGATAGGAACTATATAACCACTGTCATATAACGTATAGTTCACCTTACAATTAACATTCTTCCTGCCAGGTTTCACATAAGGCTTATTTGGAAAATGTTAGCTCTTCTCTTACCAGAAAGTGGCTTACTCTGCAGTTGGCTCTAAGACACAACTCACTTAAAGTGGACTCTATGTTGCAGACAAGAATGAACCCATATACACATAGAAGATTATGAAGAATTTAGATGGACACTTACATATTTGAAGAGATATTCAAGTGTGACATGGCTGTTACATTTTTTTTTAAGAAAACATCCTAATTAGCCTATTCTTGTAGAAATATAGAGGCCAACACACTATTCCTTTCTTTCTCAGTTTCAAAGTACCATCTTTCGGGCTCATTTTTATCCAGTTGGAAATGGTGAGGCTCTGCTGTATCTCCAGGTACAAAGTTTTATTCCTAAATAGTACACATAGGGTGGAGTAGTGGTGCATTGTTTTGCTATACACTTGATTTTATTGAATAATATTTTGATTACACAGGAATCGATTGAACAATATTTCTATATAATTGCATCTTGTATATAGCATTTTGTGTGTATATGTATGTGGGGGGGAGGGGGAAAGAATAATTATTTTTTTGCTGTTTTAATATTTTATAAGAGCTGATTTAGGGAACTTTTTTTTTACCATGATGATACGTAATTAAAACTGAAGGCTGGGGTGCCTCCCTAGGTTTCCCCTTGCTGTATAGGGCCTCTACCTAACTGTGGTGGATTTCAGAGCTACTGCTTCTTCCCAGGAGGGAGGGAGTTCATTCCAGGCAGATAAGAGATTGCACAGTCAGGATTCCACTATTGGGAAAGTTAAGAGGCTCAGGATAACTCTGCCTTAGAGTGGTCACTGAATATTTACCCATAGGTCATTTAGAGTACCTTTAGTCTGGCAAGGTTCTGTTCTATGGCAAGAATAATAAAGAACTAGAGTTGGAATAACGGCTCAGCATGGTTCTTCACCTGATTCTCTGACACTAACTCAGATACTGCACACAGATAAAATGCAAACCTGTATGTTTCTATACTGAAATTCTCCTTGATGGGTAAGTATGGGATTTAAGCCTAACAATACAAACCATATATATTTGTCAGGGCCAGCCCAAGAACACTGGCAAGTCAGTGTAATCCAAACTCCAGTTCTTTATCGCTTTTACCATACAGACGGAATCTTGCCAGACTAAAGCTACTCTAACTGACCTAAGGGTAAATAACCCGGGAGACCCTAGGGTGGAACTACCTTGATCCTCTTAACTTTCCCAGCAACAAACTCTGGACTGTGAATCCTCTTATCTGCCTGGAATGTGCTCCCTCCTTCCTGGGAATCAGTGGCAGCGCCGAAATCCACCACATCACCCCTCCTTCAGGAACACATTCCATCACAATATTAGAAGTAAACTCATGAAGTCAAATGAGATTTACTCAGTGTAATTGTGTATAGAGTTTCTGTCTAGGACCCTATATTTTGCTAAATGAGTAGGGGACTTGTGGCAAACATTTTGATTTTCTGCAGAAAAATTTAAATTGATCAGTTTATAATGTCATCCTCAGGTTGGAGACAGAAATCAGTTCAGAAACATGTTGAACAATTAGAGCTGCAGACTACAGAGTGATTAAAATGCTTGTATTTTGATTGCTAATTTACAGATTTTTTAAATATTCCCACACTTTTGATTTTGGCCTTTTTATCATATGCCTAATTTTGTTTTTTCTATGTTCTTCAACCTCAGGGATCACAGTTTATAGCAGCTTTCTTGTTCTATATTTTCATGTCATGATGCTTTGATTAGATATATTCATGCATACTGCTTTGTATATAGTGTTTTCTACCATTTTTCTAGACACATGGTAGGCAGCTGGGTGACCTTGGGCCAGTTACTCTCTCTCAGCCCAACTCACCTCATAGGGTTGTTGTTGTGGGGAAAATAGGAGGAGGAAGGAGTATTAGGTATGTTTGCTGCTTTGAGTTATTTATAAAAATAATAAAGATGGGATAAATAAATAAATAAATAAATAAATAATAAAATGGTAACATAGGACACTCATTTTCAGCATTAGTTTTATCTCTACCCACTTCTAAGGATTAAACAATTTGCATTGGAATGGTATGGAACCAATTCCCTTTTTGTGGTGGTAATAAACTGTAGAGATTCTTGAAAGTTAAGTTACTTAGATGCTGGTTTCTTCTGTTGCATAATTTTGATTTGGTTAATCTGACTAGATTTGGGTCTTCCTTAGAAAATTTATAAAGGTGCAACCATACATAAAAATTTACCATAAAAGCTAAACGAACAACAACAATTTCAACTCTATGTAAAACCTACAAAACTGTTTTATTAGTTACATGTATATAAAAATTGAATGTAAAACCATTCATTTTAACTACTGAGTACTTTACTGATTTTTAAATACTTAAAAACCCAAGGAAAACAATGAATGCTTTGTGTTTAACTAATCTTCAGGGCTAGTTTTGTTTCAGCATCTAATTCTTATATAGATTGGCTAAAATGTAATAATGGCTCTCAAAACTCTTTTCTGTGCTTCTGAAATATTTTCCCATATTTTTTTCCCAATTTTAGAAGCCAAGAGTACTTTTATTAATTGGAAATAGGTCCTCATTAATTCAATGTGCTTATAATATAAACTTGATTCTATGATGAATGAATAATATCTTCCAAATATTAAGGTGTGGTTTCCAGCTGCGTTGTCATGGGGTGAACATAATGTTTCAATGCTCCGTATTTGCTATGACTTTAATCTTAACAATATATTTTGGAACTCCTTGCCTTTTTTTTTTCTGGAGGAAGGAGAACATTCATGAGTTTTTATATCACACTGCTATTTCAATAACGTGTCATGGCTCTCTACAAAAAAAAAAAAAAAGCTTCTCTTAATGAGATAGGCCAGCCTTTTGCATAACACCAGCCTAATTATCCTGTTTTTGATATATATGCCTTCAGTATAATGATGTCACTGAAACTTGTAATTACCTTGCTTGGACCACAAATTTTCCTAGCTTGTAAGCTTGGAAACAATTGAATTGAACATTATTTTTCTCAAAGTTGCTAACACAGCTTGAAATGGAAAATGAGATTTAGTACATGCACAGATACTGGAATGTATGTGAGTGTTTTCTTATATTTATTTTTAGTACAAGTTCTGTATTGGAATAGTCCCAAAAGGAAAATTTCAAGGACTTAGTGGAGAAGCTCAATAACATCCACAGCCCCCATCTGGATAATTTTCTAACCAAAATAGTAAATATGCAATGATTTATATGACACACACTGCAAATTCTATTAATATGATATATTTGGCTTATGGTGAGACAAAATATTTTTTATTTTATTTTATTTTATAAATTTATTCACCGCCCATCTCTCCCATATGGGGGGGACTCTGGGAGGCTTACAATAAAACAGGATTAAAATATAAAACCATCACATTACAAAATACAATATAAATATAATAAAATCTACATGGTAAAACGATCTTAAACACTCCTTCAGTATGGTAGGTCCCTCCAAATCACTTCATGGTGCTAGCCATCCCCAGGTGTAATTATTCACCTTCCCATTCCAAGCCTGCCTACAAAACCAGGTCTTTAATCTTTTGCGGAAGTCCAGGAGCGAGGGGGCTTGTCTCACATCTAGGGAAGGATGTTCCAAAGGGCAGGAGCTACAGCAGAGAAGTCAAGCTTCCAAGATCCCACTAGATGGAATTCTTTTATAGATGGGGCCCGTAACATGCTCTCCTGCATGACTGGATGGGGTGGGTGGATGTAATAGGGATGAGACGGTCCCTCAGATAACCTGGTCCCATGCCATGTAGGGCTTTAAAGGTGATAACCAACACCTTGAATTGGATCCAGAAGCAAACTGGGACCCAGTGGAGCTCACGCAACAGAGGTGTTATGTGTGCAAATCTTGGAGCACCCAAGATTGTCCATGCGGCTGCATTCTGGACCAGCTGTAGCTTCCGGATATTCCACAAGGGTAGCCCCATGCAGAGTGCATTACAGTAATCTATATGGGAGATGACCAGGGCATGAGTGACTGTTCAGAGGGCCTCTCGGTCCAGTAAAGGGTGTAACTGGCGCACAACATGAAGTTGCGCAAAGGCCCTCCTGACCACAACTGCCACCTGCTCTTTGAGCAGGAGTCATGAGTCCAAGAGGACCCCCAAGTTACTCACCAGGTCTGTCTGGGGCAGTGCAACCCCATCCAGCACTAAAGATGACAAGTTCCTGGCACACAAGGTGCCATTAATCCACAGCCAATCCATCTTACTAGGGTTCAGTCAAAGCCTGTTGTTCCCCATCCAGGCCCCCACAGCCCCCAGACACTCAGAAAGGGTGGTCATGGCGTCACTTACTTCGCCCGGGATGGAGATATACAATTGAGTATCATCAGCATATTGATGATACCTCATCCCATGGTGATGAATGATCTTGCCCAGCGGTTTCATGTAGATGTTAAAAAAGAGAGGGGGGAGTACTGATCCCTGCGGCACCCCACAAAGAAGGGGCCGTGGGGCTGATCTCTCCTCCCTTATCAAGACTGACTGGGACCGGCCCTGCAGGAAGGAGGTGAACCAGCACAAGACTACGCTGCCCACCCCCAACTCCCTGAGCTGACCCAAAAGGATACCATGGTCGATGGTATCGAAAGCCGCTGAGAGGTCAAGAAGAGCCAGGACGGATGCACTTCCTCCATCCCGCTCCTGCCAGAGATCATCCATAAGTGCGACCAATGCCATTTCTGTCCCATAACTGGGTCTGAAACCTGACTGAAAGGGGTCTAGATAATCCGTTTCATCCAAGATCCTCTGGAGCTGCAGCTCCACCACTTTCTCAACCACTTTCCCCAAAGAGGGGAGGTGGGAGACTGGGTGAAAATTGTCCAGTATCCTGGGGTCCAGTGATGGTTTCTTGAGGAGGGGGCGCACCAGCGCCTCTTTGAAGGCTGCCAGAAATACCCCCTCTCTCAAGGATGCATTTACCATCGCCTGGACCCAACCACATGTCCCCTCCGGAGCTGCCTTCACAGCCAGGAGGGGCATGGATCTAATTGGCAAGTGGTGGTGTTTACAGTCTGGAGGATCTTGTCCACTTCCTCAGGCACAACAGGATCAAACTGTTCCCAGATAACAGGGTAAGAACGTTCCCCGGGTATCTCCCCAGATACTGCCTCACACTCAGAGTCCAACTTGGAGCGAATCTGAGCGATTTTATCCTGCATATGCCTAGAAAACTCCTCAGTTCGGCCCTGAAGATAAATCTGTTGTCATAAGTGCAAATCCTAGCATTCAGTGACCCATTTTCAGACTGAGCTAAGGGAATTCAACTACACCAAAGAACAGACAGCCTTAACTTAGAAAAAAACATATTATTTCTCTCAGTATTTTTAAAGAAGTCCCAAACCATGTTTTTGCACAAGAACAATGGGAACTATATTCAAATAATTTAATTATGAAGCTAATTAGATTATATGGGCCAATGACATCCTATCAATCTAACACCATTCACATACATGTTATAGGCAGAATCCCTAAAATCCACAGGAGAACAATAACATAAAAAATCAGTTAGCCATTGTGTTCCAATTTACCCTTTGTTGGTAGCATAAGTAAATATTCATTGGGATATGCATTAAATGGAAAAAGAAACAGTTCATCCCAGAATGATATACTTTATGTCATATATTTGCTCCAGCCATGGTAGAGTATGTACTTTTATTTTTGAGCTGCCAAAGGGACAGAAGATTTTCAACAAAGCCAAACCAACAGTGTTCTCACACACAATCAGATTCTGTTAGTGGGCACTACAGCTGCTGGTGCCACACTGTGCCTGACAGATTGCCCTCCAGTTTGACTGTACTACCCATGATCATGAACCCATGTTTAAGGTTTGGCTGCTGCATGGTGGTACAGATGTCTAAATTGAATGGAATTTAAATTGAGGAACCTGCTACTTGCAGCAAACATTTATTCTATGAGTTACTTATACCGTGAGATTATTGTCTGCTTGATAAATATAGTGTGCTACAGAATCTGGTAGCACTGACATCTGTGGGGACAGAAGGTGTGAAGGGGCAAAATGATAAAAGCAGCATTGTGCCATTGCAATGAAAGCCCTGCCCTATTTGTAGATGTGTTGTGACATTGCACACATGCCCAAAAGAGGTAGAGTTCGCAGAATAACTTTCAATACTGTTTTCTTCATTTTGATGAAAGCGGATGGTTCTGAAGGTACCCAGGTCTGATAGTTAGAGCAACTGGCTGGAGGCTGTGTTGCAATCTTGCATCCTTCACCATGAAGAAGGGTTGGTCATGCAAAGTCATCATCTGCATCATAGCTTATTTCAAGCCTTCACCAGCAACTTGCGCCTGAAAACTGCATTATGCACATCACTTGGCTTAAGATCAAGTGTTCTGCTTCTAGTTTCTAGACAGAGTAGCATAGATCTACATGGTTTGAAGTGATTGCATATGATGCATATAGCCCCACTCTATTTTATGTCCTTTATTCTTGTCTTGAAGTCAAATATTAAACTGGTTAGTATCTGTATTCCTGTTCATACTTTTAAAACAAACAACTGTTTGCCAAATCTGGTCAAATCACTACTGCTGAATGCAGTAGGAGACAGAGATAGACAGAGCTAGAGAAATTCCCTTAGAATAGCTACTGGATTATTTTTTTTCCTCAAATCCCATTGTAATTTCAAAAATCCAATTGCCATATTTCAGAAAAGTTTATCTAAAAATGCATTTTGAGCTCCAAGTCCTTTGGAGCTTGGCTAATTACAATTTTAAGTTAAAATCATTCAGCTATTCTATGTTTTGCTTTGGAAAAGTGTAATATTTTATAAGCTAATTTTAATCATTGACTTATATTTTTATAACAATTTTTGAACAATAGTTATTTTCTTGTATAGCAGTCAGTCAAATCTTTATTTCAGTCATAGATCAGAATAAAGTACAAGGAAAAATTACACCCATTTCAATAATAACAGCGAAACTTATAAGAAATAAAGGTTAACTAAAAACTAGGATTGCTAACACAATACTATAATATTCAAACACTAATATATCTCTATAAAAATTTTTAATATTAATACTAATACTATGGACTAAAAGGGGGCCTCTGGAGGCCACAAAAAGGATATTAAAAACAGATAAAAATACAAATTAAATTAAAGAGGAATTTTCAGCATGTTTATCCATGCAGTACCTTTAATGATGTTTGTGAATTTTAATTGCTGCCTGGCAAAATCTAGTGACACTGTGTGTAATAAATGGTTCCTTATCTGAGAGGAAAAAATCAAGAAGAAAACTTTCATTATGTCTTATAACATGTGTCAAATAAAGGAAGGATGAATGTTTATTGACTACATTGGTAATAGGGCCAGTGGAAAAGCACAAATGTGATGGCATTCATGTTGCCTTGACAGGTTTTTGTACAAATGGGGACTTTGGTAAATTGCCCATTAAGAATTGCAGAAGGTAAAGCATATACTTTATTTTATTTCATTGCTTTAATGTTTTGTGTTCCAAGATCAAGAACCTCAAACTAGGCTTCCAGCAGTTTAGATAGAACATTAATTCAGTTAATGACACAGATTAAAATAATATTAACAAAAATATAAACTGCAGCAACAGAGAAATAAGACAGGTGTCCTGCAATAATTGGAATGTTTGTTTATGCAAAGACTGAGGAAGAGGGAAAGACAGAGTCAGAACACAAGTAGCACTATTAAGTAGCAATAGTAGCAGTATAAAGAAGTCCCATCAGACTTCCCAACAAGCTAAGTTTCTGAAAGCATAGATGCTTAGAGCAGGGTTACCAATAAGGAAGACTATGGAAGATTCATAGAGGGTAAGATGGTTCATGCAGCCATTCATTAACATAAGTTAATCTTGGGAATCATAGATAGATAGACAGACAGACAGACAGACAGACAGACAGACAATGAAGAGAGAGGAAAAGGTTTAATTAATTATATCCAATTCCTGCTGAATCCTACTGATCATAATTCCAGAAGCAGATGTTGCTGTCTGTAGGAGATTTTAGGGTAATTTGTAGGATGTGCTTGAAACAGTAAAATCCACGGTTCAGAGAAACAATTCGACCCCCCCCACCCCAATTCCTCACCCTCCCAGCAGTATTCCTACATGTGGGTAAGCCAAATGTCTTGTTCTGTTATACACATTTCTAAAAATTCTTACATGGCTGGTGTTATACAGTAAGTGTCTGTGTTATAAGACTCAATAATGCCAAGTACAGAAATGGCAGGACCTGGGAGGTAGTGAATTGAGGCTGGGGAGGCATGGGCAGTTGAGGGAAGTGGTAAAGTCAGGGCTGTAGCCTCTGCAGAGGGAACATTTACCAAATGGAGAGAAAGAATGTTATGTGTTTCTAATGATGCTTATCTGCATCCAAAGACCATTTTATTAAGACCCAACTCAGAACTTGGAGGAGGGGGCATATATAAGTAATCATGGCTGTGGGAAACATGCTAGATGGGAGGAAGGCTCGGAAGTCTTCCTAGTGTCCCATGCATTTTGCTACTCTGACTGCCATGTTGACAGAGCAAGAAGAGAGTTTGTATTTTCAAATCCTTTAGGATGTTTTGTGTGCTGCATGATATACAGCGTATTTTAATACCTATGCTTATAGAAATGTCCTTCTTGGAAAAATTCTCTCTGTGTGTGTGTGTCTATGTGTTGTTTGTTTGTTTGTTTACTTGTATCATGGTGGGGCACAGGTTCTATTATTAAGTAATATATGGGAGTGGAAAATAGGAAAGATTGAGAAATACTATTGCATACAGGCAAAAGAATAGAGAGAAAGAACTTCCTTGGCAATATCATTTTACTCAAGATTGGTCTCTCTGCATCTCTTTCATAGTGCACGATCTGCTTACAGATCTAATATGGCATTCATATGCAAAGTGCAAGTGGGTTGTTCTAACCCCCTTTGAGAGATACTGTATGTTAGAGAGAATATAATTTTATATAATATTATATTATATACCTATAAATCATAGAAGATAGATAGATAGATAGATAGATAGATAGATAGATAGATAGATAGATGATAAATAGATAACAATCCTGCTGATGAAAAAGAAGCTTAATTATAATAGCTGAATTTTCAATTTATTTATTTAAAATTGAACTTTAATTAGAAGGGAAAATACTAACAATTAGAATATAATTAAGTCATCTGATTTCCTATTAAAAACATATTAATGAAAACAGTGGCTAGAGATGAAGAGGATTTTCCCACACCCCAGAAAAGCATATTCAATTTCATAGCTAGAATACTGCTAACACAAGTGTTCATTCATTTTCCACTTTGCTATGGATACATTGAGAAAATGTTGAGAGTTGAGAGAAGCAGAAATGACACTAGTCTGAAAAGACTTCCAATTTTTATGAGTGCAATTTTTATGACTGTTGAAATAAGTGTTAGAATGGGAACTTTGTTTTGATAGTGTAGTATTTTAAACATATGTGCACACACACATCTTCTGAAATTGGGAAGAGAATACTGAAAAAGAAACAGAATCAGAAACATAATCTAAGTAGGACTGTTAGTAATCTTAAAATGGCGAATACAAGTGATCTCTAGTTTCTTACAATATATAACTCATCACACTACTGAGATATCAGAAATTCAGTTTCTTTGGAAAAAAAGGTAAGAGACTGACTGTGATTCTGTATTTGCACATTTATACAGGATAAATATGAATTTGTACTCTATCAGATTCTGCTTTTCATCAGATTTCTAGGGAAACCAGTGCTGCCATAGGACTTTCTTCCCCATTTCAAATGCAGTTGCAGCACAGGCCTTTCTCTACCTTTTTTTTCCCCAGACAACAAAGGTCACCTCTCTCCATCCTGATTCATCACAGTGTTCATACTAGTAGAATGCTATGAGGTACAGTATCAACTTCTCTTTGTCAAACTGTGAGAGCCAACACCTTGGGGCACCTAGCTGATTGCTCAACTCACAGAAATGCTAAACTGAAAAATTAGTTTGCAAAAATTATCTGTAATCTGGGAAAAGGATACCTCTCTCCATATATCCCATCATTTTCTCATTGGCAATGAGGCCCCTGCCACCACCACCCCCAGTTTAGTGTCTGCCAGTTTTTATATTCACTTTATGCAGATACCCAGAAATAAGAACATAATTAGAAATTTTATTTAATACGTATTGTGTCAATGAATATATTACTCATTTTACAATTTCCCTCACTCTTACTTTGATAATGAGTCACTGAAATAGTTTCAGTCTTATATTCTTAGCTGAAAGTAAACCCATTTAGTTTTATTTAATAGTGAATATATGTAGGATTATATATAGTTCAAAACTGATCTGTTATATGCTATCGTTAGACTACATGATTTTTCTCTACATTTTTTTCCTGAGAAATTCAGAACTAAATCCAGGGCAGAGATAGGCAACGTGTTGCCACCTGGAAGTGTTGGATTACAGCTCACAGCATCTCTTGGCTACTAGGGTTTTCTCTAGGGTGGGTGGTGACCCGAAATCCAAAATGTTTCTATATTGTGTAGGCTTTCTTCAATTTTAGGTCAATTACCACCTGAATATATACTTTGACTTTTACATGTTGTACAATATTGTTAATATATGAACTTGCAATTTTGTTTTTGCTTAGCAACACTGGGAAAGATCATGATTTAATAATTTCAGATTCAGTTTTCAAATGGTTTTGATATTTACCTTTAGACATTTTTCCTCAGAGATATTTTTTTCCCCTTTATGTTCATAGGACATTCACTACATGTTTTATTTTGCATTTGGTTTCACTGTTTTAGTTGCATGAAGAAGTGAGTAAAAGAAGCATATTCATCTAATTTTTAAAACCTTTTCTTCAAAGCTTTTACCCAAAATTTATAAAGGTTTTTTTTTTTTTTGCAGGGAGGGGGATGTCAACATTTTAACTGTTAGACAATTTTAGTATTTATTTATTGTGTTTGATGTTTTTAACTGTTTATACTTTGTTTTTGTTTTAAATTTTATTAGCCACCTTGAGTGCTCACTAAAGTACAAAGGTGAGACAATAAACAGACTATGTTTATTTTTTGTTGTTGCTTTTTTTCTAACAGTGCATTTCTATAACAAATATTTAATACTTGCAAATGAAATACAATTAATTTTGACTCTTCAAATTAAAAAAAAAAAGGTATTTTAAAAACTACACTTGAATTCAGTTCTAGATCATTCATTTGTTAGTGATTCTTTGAATTCAGAAGTTGTTGAATAAAGCTATCCTGCATGGCATTAGCTTAACTGCTACATAGAACAAGGATCAAAGCAATACTTTTCTATTAAAGTAAATATAGTGGGAATTAATGACAGACAGGATCTAAAACAAGTATGTTTTCAGGGAGTTATTATATTTTGACATGCACTGTAATTTTATAAGCATCTAGGCTATGAATTAGAGATGTTCAGGGGCTTTTCCAAAGAGAGTGTGCATAACTTGAAAAATAGCCATCCCAGTCTCCACAGAGCACAAAGAAGGACCATAATGTCCTCTGTGAAAGGAAGAAATCCTCTCACTCCCCAAGGAAGAAATCTAGTAGCAATTAGTGATTGCCTATTGAGAGGCAGAAAACTGCCCTGCCAACTGTAGTGAAGGGGGACAATTTTCTTTTAGCGCTTTATAAGAAAAAAATGACAACTATGTGCTTTTCTGTATGCAATTTCATATAATATAAACTATTTTTACACAGCTATGTATGTATTTTATTGTTCTGCATTTCCTGAATATGTGCTTCTCTGTATGGAAGTTTTAAGAATGACAGACACTAATGGACTGTGTGCATTACTGCTGCCTGTGCTACAATAGAATCATATTATCATATCACTCTATTTTATTCCAAAGAAAATCTTGGGTAGAGTTCTTTAACATTTCTATTTGTAATACAATCAGAGCTGTGTCGGCCAATATTTTTATCATTTGTTACTACACTGATCAGCTGGAAAAGTTTATAGAGCTTGATGAAACAGCTGCTTTCTCTCCTGGGCCATGACACTCAAAGTCTTCTTTGATAGTCTTTCTTTTCTTGCCTTCTATATAGCCAATGACCACCTACCACAGACCCAGCCCCACTAAGTAGACCAGACCAGGAAATCAACTTCACAGGAAAGCTAAAACTACTTTTATTGAGATTAGCTATAATAACAGAATCTTGCAAGTCTGATTGTGATTTCTCTCCTTCTCCTTCTTATAGTTCAGTGAATTAGGGAGTCATTGAGCCACTTCTGAATATTATCTTATCGTTCTGGACTTCAAAAATGCTTCAGTCTCTTTTGCCTAGGCAATGAAACCTACATATAACCATCAAGGTCATCTTTATTCTCTACAAGATCTCAGCAATAAATCTCAGACCCCCAACTTTATATGGCTTAACTAAACTGCTAGGCTTGAACTCAGCAAAACCTTTATCAGACACATGAAAAAACTTGGCTAGATAATTTCTTTGTTTGCAAACTAAAATAAAACCACATTAAACAGTTGGGTTGCCCTCTGTTATCATGAGGGTATAGTTCCTTCTTATATCCACAACAGTTGATACTGCTTCTTGTCTTTCCAACATTTCAAGGAACTCTTTGTCCTGTGTTTTATGTCCTTGAAATTGAGCAGTTGTTAATAAGACTGGCTGTTACCTTATCTCTCACAGATCAGGTTTCCAAGCGTACACAAAAAGTATACCTGAAGTGATATAATTTCTAATATAAATATTCCAAAAACATGTTACAATGTAAAGGCAGGTCATATACTGTAGAAATATTATATGTACTTGGAAAAAATAGGCAGAAATCTTAGATTCAGGCTCAGTTATCTGGAAGTAAGTGGGCCTAATTCTGAAAATAAACATGTAAAATTATGCTATCAAGTAAGGTAATGTGAATATAACAGAGTTCAATATTCTAGCAAATGTAGATTTTATTTTACTAAGTGGTTTTCCTCACTTAGACTGGTAGCACAATTTAATATGAAATTTTCAATCAGGAGAAAGATTATATTTAAATATAACTGCATCATTGCAATTTTGTATGCACCCTTTTCTGCCTGAGTATTTTGTCCCTTTGTGTGTATTGGAACTACCTTTAAAATATTTCAGCTTCTATGAATAAATAGCTTGCCTTTTTGAACTTCAGAAATATGCTGGAAGCTGTTGTTTCTTTATTGGGGACTTGTTTCTGAAGTGAATTGCTTATGACTGATACGAATTCTGCTCTGCCCTTGAAAACAGTTAATTATTTATGCACAATTCAAATATATGTTATTGCATGCCCAGAGACATATTTGAAAGAAACTAAAAATACCACTGTTTCAGGGAATGTAAATTATTTTCAGAATTTCAGAAATTGAAAAGGGATAAGTGGAAGGAGAAAATGTTGGGCTGGTGCCAAGCGATAGCTCGTAATCCTCACAGACTCCCAAACAGCACAAGAACCCCCGAGGTCACAGGTGATGCTTCACATATCTCTGCCTTGGTGAGTGGAAGTTCTATTTCATGATGATGGCTTGTACAAAAAAACCTAAATTACCAATCCTTAAAAATTCCTAGTATCATCCCCTCTGCCCAAAAGCAATGATCTTGCAGCTTGTACGGTATCCAAAGCTACTTTTATTTTATATGCTCCTCTGTGTTTTGTTCTGAATGCACTGCAGCTATTACACATTCAGGTTTCTAACATTGCTGTCTTTTGTTCCTTTATTTTTGGTTTGCATGTCTTTCATGTGATGGCTGTTAAAGTAATTTTTGGAAGGGGCTGTTTTGTGATGTGCTTTCTTAAGTGTATAAACCAAATTTTCCCTTTTTAGCCCTTTAAGAGTATTAAAAATAACTATATATGTTATATCATATCATGCACAAAAGACTAGTAAAAATATAGATATCTTTACTAGTCTTTTGTGCATGATATGAGTAGGAGGGTCTTATTTAAAGAGACTCTTTTGCTTAGTTGCAAACTTACTTGTGAAATGAACAAGAAACAAGAAAATTTAATTTTATAAATATTTTCTTTTTTCACATTTCCTGCATGGTGAACTTTAGTACGTTGAAAACCTAATAATACATGTAAGTTAAATTACATTTTATTTTTAGGTAAAATTTGTCAGAATAAGATACATTTTTTTCAGATTAATGCATATTCGTTGAAAGAATATTGTTTAATTAAGAAACTTAATACTACACTATACTATCCAGAGAATATATGTCAAATAAAAATGATTACAATCTATTTAGCTTGAAGATTTTTTTTTTTTTTGGTCATTTTGTAATCTAATTAATTTATGTGTATTCATACTATCATGGGTTGAAATTCTGAATTTCACACACAATTTGTATCGGAATTTTCACAGAAGATGTTGTCTCCTAATTTTTTTCAAAATGTTTTGCCAACTGCATGCTAACCTGAAAATAAAATTAAAAAAAATCCCCAAAATGTTGATATTCTCATTTTTATTATGATTTTATCACTTACCTAGTTGCCACAACTTATTTCACTAAAATTTTAAAATGATCTATTTAATCAACAGCACATTTTTCTTCCAAAAATATTTAAGCTAAATCAATGGAAGGATGAGGGATGGGGAACCCATAGTACCTAGAAACTCAGTTCTTTTTCTTCTTGTTGTTATTATTAACCACTTAATTAGCTCAATGGATCTTTGAAGAAAACTTAAAAGTCTTTCTTGAACTTGTGTCATGACTGTAATACTATACTATACTGTACTGTAGTATTATGTAACTATTCCAGTATAAATATTTGGATATTTTATACATAATCCCTTCATTTGCTTACGTTTCTTTAAAATGAGTTCTTTATTTGTTGTGTAGAAAAGCTATTTCTAATGGTTATTTTAAGATATATAATTGGCTAATTATTTAGTAATATTTAACAATACAGGGTATGCCTGAGATACAGATCATTTAAGTATATCGAGTACTTAGTTAGCATTTTTGTTTAGATCAAAAGTATCAATTCTTACCTAAACTGTTTTGTTAAAATGATGGAGAATTGCTGCTTCAATGGTACATCAGTTTCATACTTCACCTTCTTTACCTTCGGAAATGTTTAACATTTTCAGTTTTTTACGTGAGGCTGACATATCAAGTCATGCATTACTAAAGAGCTGTCAAGAAGAAACATTTGGAACATAGAATGGGAAATAAAGAAACAGTCCTTCAGTTATGAAACATGGCCTGAAATCAAAACAGAAGTGAATAATTGTTTAAAATCAGTTTTTTCAACTAAGACAAGTGATAATATGGGGAATGGAGAAAATGCAGAGGCAAACTCTGTAGATGTATTCTAAATGCTTGTTCTTGTGAGATTTTTTTTTGTTTCCTTAATCAGAAAATTTAGCCAGCAGACACTTTGAAACACGACTGGTTAGTTCAAAAATCAGGAAAGTGATTTTTCATCCTCCCCTCCACTTATGTATGCCACATACAGAAAACAGATCAGTTAATCCTTGGGAACAGACGACTGTGCAAATGTATATCTTTGGCTTCTAGTATCCTGGAAGCTATAGAAAAAATAAGGGAAAATGTATGAAGAGGAAAAGTTTTATCTATAGTTATTTTTCCACTCTTTTACATGTTGATCTCCCATCTCCCCCCCCCCCCCCCTTAGGAAATGTGTTCCTCATATATATCATTTTCCATTTTGTTTTCATTTTTCAGGCTTCTTGAAATACTGATTATGAAAAGTAGGGACACAAAAGGAAATAAATAAGTAAATAGGTTGATCACCACTGAAGCTGTGTAATAACTGAAATGGTGAAAGATGTTTGAAGCAAAAAAGGAAGCATGGAGAAAAAATATGTGTACCCTTCCTTTCCTGTTCTTGGTAATTCTTTCCATCTTGTCTTGAGATGATTTCATGTGAAGCATAGTGTAGACAAAGATTCTCATAAACTTCAGTGTTACTTCTAGAGTGGTAGAAATTTTATCTGTCTCCACTCTTCCCTTTTTGGAGAAAGTTGTTGAGAAGGTGGTTGGGTTACAGCTCCAAATGGCCCTGGTGGATATTGATTATCTAGGCTTTTCAGGTTTCAGACTGGGACATAGTATTGAGTTGGCATTGGTTGTACCTCTGGTGGAACCTGGTTATGCTTGATCTCTCAGAAACTTCCAATACTGTTCACTAGGGAATCATTCTGGTCAATTGGGAGGTATAGAGTTCGGGTGGTTTCCCTCCTTCTTTGTGGTCAGGTCCATCTGTGTTGGCAGAGCAGGGGAGAGAGAGAGCAATCCAAAAAGTAGCAATAGTACATGCAAGCAAGTAGAGAAGTAAATAACCCACCAAACTAAAAAAACTCCAGAGACAGCAGTCGAACATTACTTCAGCGGCACCTGAAAGGTCAGTTCCAAGAATTTCCCACATGGAGATGGCATCTAAGGATAACCAAGGCAGTGGGAATCTGAATGAACTCTACGCCTGACCCTTATCTGAGATGGTGGGAAGAAGAAACAGCAACAATAGTGGAGAACCAATGTGGACAAACCTAAAGAGTATAAGTGGGAACAGGTGTGCCAGGCACATCTGATAATCATGAACCTCCAGAGAATAATAAAATCCTGCCTTCTTGCTAGTAGAAAAGGCTACTTCATAATTCAAATGCTTTGTACCTCCCTATTTCTTATCTCTATTATTGTCTCAGACCAATTTTATTTTAATCTAATGACTGAATTATTTATCATACATTAACTATAAGAGCACATAGCTGCTCCACAGCTCTGAAATTTTATATTCCTAAAAGTAAGCCATGAGGTTGAAGGAGATTAGTAGATCTTTAGATATTTCAAATTATTCTGCGTTATGGAATAATTAAGAAAGACAAGCACAGTGTTTACCTAAAAAGACTATTTTTTTCTGAATAACTTGTATCAAAATGGGAGAATTGGGTGCTTGTTCCATTTATTTCATGAACAATGTGCTTCTAGAAACTGAATTGTTAAGAACTTTATTATGATGAAGAAAGCCAAAGTTTGTGAAGTTTTTATAGGACAGGCTGTCCCAAATCAGCCTTTATTGTTTTATGAAGTATTCACACAACAGTCCTAATTAATCCTACACTTGAATTGCTTGAACTAGACTGGCAATTACATTTTCACACTTCCACATTACATGTTAGATTACTTTTTATGAAATATGAAACAAACCCCAAACTTTGATGTTATTTGATCACCTAGACTCCCTTTATATATCAATAAGAACCCCATAAATTTCTGATAACATATAGTGGCAAAAATTCATAAAATCCAAAAAGAGGTGAATCCTTTTTTACAGAACTGAACTTTCTTATCTAACATAACTGAGAAATTGTTCAGAAAGAATGGCAAGCTTCAAAAAGTGGGTGAGCTGGCATATAGGAAAAATATTCTCCTTATAGAATTATAGGTTAGTTAAAGTAGGTTAAACAAATCTCGGTCTAATCTTTGTACTACACTGAAGTAAATCCTGAATTAGATTTCAGTCACAGAATTCTGCAGTCCATCTGCAATGATAAAAAAAAAATAAGAATCAGCTATAACTGACTTGAAGTAATCACTCTCCAGTTTTACTTAAATATTTAAAAAATGAATTGCTGAATCAAGTCAAACTACAAGTATTTGCTCTGCGTGGGCATTGCCTTTTCTTCCAGTGGCATAGTTATATAAAGGGACTGAATATAAACCTGAATTTAGGACAATTGCCCATTCCTAAGAAAGAGGTTAGCAGCAAAATTAATCTGCCTCCATAGCCATATTCTCAGCTAATCTTAGTCAACAGACTCTCTTTTAATGCAGATTATTTACTGAACAAAATAATCTTCCTTTTATGTGAATGTCCTGCTTGTATTTCTGGATTATTCTGTAATAACATTGATTGGCAAAGATACAAAAATTTCAGAAAAGCTGAAAGGTTTTTTCTACACAGAATTGTAAGACACTGATTATTTTGCAAAGCTGATTTTTTTTTCCCTTCAAAATCCATTTAGACACTGCTGTATAAAAGTCATAATAAAATTGTATATACTTTGCTGTGTATTTTTTTAAATGACTTCATGTGCATCTGTAAATTTTGGAATATCAGAGTATATGCATAAACACATTTTGTTGCCTTCAGAACCACATTATTCAAGACAGCTACATTATAGTTTTAAAATGCCATGGTTAGTTGAATCTATCAGGATAAATGCACACCTTGCCTTCCCTTTCCTTGCTAATTTACATATCATCCAGTTTGCTGCAAATGTTAATGCTTCTTGAAGAAGAAAAATGTCTGTATTAAGATATTTCCTGTTATATTATTTTATACAGGATGGTGTTTTTGTGACAAAATAAAACGTTATGTTTATTTTTAATAAGTCAAACATATGTTAAGAGTGCATTAGTGATAACCCTTTTTGGGCATATTGAAAACACATTTGTTTCACTGCTGGTAATCCAGGGCATATTTGCCTGTTTTGATCAGTATCCTTGTAAACTAAAGTATCCATAGCAGCTTATACATTTTTGGCAGGCCATGGATTCTGTTCTTTTATGCAGAGACTCCTGAAGTATGATAGGCATCATATACATGGAAGTGTGTTGGTACCAACGAAGCTTCCCTTTGGGTATAATAATAGAATGTAGAGATTTTCATGTCACACTAACAATTTGGAAAATTTAGTACAAGTTGCCCAAAATTTTGGAATTTTGAGTATATAACATGGGCACCCTCACAGTTTGGCTTCTATAGAGAATGTGACTGGTCAAAAAAACCAAATTGTAGAATGCAATTAGTTAGGTTATTTCCTGCCCATTGCTGTCTGCCATTTCAGATTACTTTTTTTTTCCCAGACAGATTTCAATTTTCAAACAAAGCACTGCATTGCAGCAATCCTCATTATTAGAAATAAATATGATGCTGAAAATTTCACTTTGCTCAGCAACAAACTAGTGTTCCATGTTTATTTATTTATTTAGTAAATAAAATAATCAAAGATGCTACATAGAAACACTTTAATCTAAGCATAGTGTTCTTGTCCTAACACGCCAGAGTTGGAACTTATTGATGAAAAAAAAACAGAGGTCCCACTTCTTCTTCTTCTTAGCATTTTTCCCATGCTATCGCAGTGTCCACTTGTTGGCATATACATCTCCATTTGGCTCAGTCCAAGGCATCTTCAGGGGTGGTGTTCACGCATTCCATGTCCTCCTTAATTCAGTCCATCCACCATTTCTTGGATCTACCACGGGGCCGCCGGCCACCAGGGTCCAGGTGCATGGCTGTTTTCGCCACCAAGTCTTCTTTGCCATGTGTGATGTGTCCATACCATCTGAGCCTTCCTTCCCGCAGTTTTGCCACAATTGGTGCAACTCACAGTCGTCGTCAGACGTCATCGTTCATGGTGTGGTCGAATCGCGTTAGTCCAAGCACCTTTGGAGCATTCGCATTTCCATCACGTGCAGGGCCTGCTCATGCTTTTCTGTCGCTGGCCAGCACTCTGATCCCTAGAGGGTGACTGGGTGCACTACTGTTCTGTAGACCTTTGACTTGAGGCATAGGGGCATCCGACAATCACACAGGACTCCAGTCACCTGGCACCACTTCATCCAGGTGGCGTTGACACAGACGCAGACATATGGAAAGCTATCGCCATCGCTGCATATGAGGAAGCCAAGGTACTTGAATTGCTCTACTTTCTTCAAGTCTTCTCCACTAATGCTGATGGTTCCATCAGTTTGGGGGCTGCATTCCATATATTCTGTTTTCTTGATGTTCAGTTGAAGTCCAAATTCGCCAGGCTGTTCATTTCATTGCTGTATTTGCTTTTGGAGGTCTGCACGTTCATTCGCCAAGAAGATGTCATCGACATAGAGAAGTGACCATGGATGAGGTGATTGGAGGTCATGTGTCACAGTGTCCATGCAGAGGATGAATAGTAGGGGCAAAAGCACCAATCCTTGATGTACTCTGATGTTGATGGCAAAGGGAGGCGATGTTCCCACTGTGCATCAGACCATACTGGTGATGCTGCAGTACAGTAGTTGGATCCACCGAACGTAGGCTTTGGGGACATTATTGTTAAGGTTTTCCTACTAACAGATTAAGACTGCTATATCCTAGTCATTTTGGCCGGGTGAAAAAGGTTGCAAGTGATTGTCTCCTCTCACGTGCTTCATGCAAAATAGCCTGGGGGGAGGACCTGCCCGGACTTGTCTTCTCACTTCTTCTTTTTCTCTCTGCTGGAAATGTAGCTCAGCAAGGCTTGCTCCAAAAAGGGAGCTAGGTCCTTTAAATGTTTTGCTTTTGTTTTTGTTTTCTGTAAATAAATTATTTTTATAGAAATGCTTGGTGTGTGACTTTTTTGACCTCTCCTGGGCTGAAGGCTTTCCCAGCATTCTGCGACAGGTTATGGGCCCAGTAAACAACGCAGTAAAACCCAGAGAGAAAAGAGAGGTCAGCTCCACACCTCATGCACAATTTAAAGGCAGGTAGCAAAGACCTGTGAAGATTTTCTTTGGAGCCACCTGGAGATTTTCCAGCAACTGCCGGTCTGCGGGACTTAGAAGCTAGCTGAGGTGACTTGCAAAAGAAGGAAGAAGCCATGGCTACCTCCCAGCCCTCAGCGATGCCTCTGGAGCGCCTATCAGAGACCAACTATTTGAATTGGGCCCTGAAGATGGAAATGTATCTTCGCAGAGAGAATCTTTGGCTGCAAATTGGTGAGCAAACCCCCCAAAATCCCAGTGCTGAATGGCTGAGACAGGATGAGCGGGCTAGAGCCACCATTATCTTGGGAGTTGAGGACAATCAGCTAGTCCACGTGCGAGGCATGCAGTCTGCAAAGCAACTTTGGGACGCTTTGAGAGACTTATATGTAAAGGCAACAGCAGGGAGTAAAGTTACTCTGACGAAAAAGCTGTACAGAGCCTACCTTGCAGAAGGAGAAAGCCTTCCTGAGCACCTGCATTATATTCAGCAGCTGTTTGTTGAGTTGCAGGAGAGAGGAATGGAATTTACACCTCTCACAAAATCCTATATCCTCCTGTCCTCACTGAATGCAACGTGGGACACGCTGATTTGTACCCTGGAGGCTATGCCTGAAGCAGACCTCACCCCATCGTATGTTACACAGCGCTTACTCGCTGAATGGGAGAAGAGAGAGGAAAGATCCCCCCCCATCTCTTCTGGAAAGCTGCAAGACCAGAAAATGAGGGAAAAGAAGGGAAAGGAACCTGAGGCCACAGCTCTAGCAAGCCAGAGATGCTTCACTTGTGGTTCAGCTGGACATTTGCAAAGAGACTGTGCCATGAGACCCAAGAGTAGAAAGACAGAGCAGAAGAACACAAGGGCAACACAGAAGAAGGCTCTTCAGACAACCCAAATTGCACAGGTTGCTGAGAAGGGTAATTCTGATGTATGGGTGTTAGATTCTGGGGCCAGTTGTCATTTATGTAATTGTAAAAGCTCTTTTGTGTCACTGTCTAAAACTGAAAGACAAAGTGTATCTTTGGCTGATGGGTCTGTGACCAAAATTATGGGACAAGGTGACTTGTATTTATCCTGCTTAGGAGAAACTGTAAAAGGTGTGTTGTATGTGCCAAATTTACAATCAAACCTTTTATCTGTGGCACAATTGGCTGCAACAGGGTATATCATAACATTTAAGAAAAATGGTTGTGAGATACGTAAAAATGGGAAATTGTGTGCTACTGGTATGTTAAAAGACTCCTTGTACATTGTGCAAAATGCAAGGAAGCCAAGCTGCAAGGCTGCAGTTGGCAACACACCATATCATGACCAATGTGTACACCTGATGCACAGGAGATTTGGTCATGCTAATATCAAGTATATAGCACAAATGCCACAGCTGTGTGCTGACCTAAAGATAAAACCCTGTGACAAATACTTAGATTGTGTAGTTTGCAAAGAATGCAAAACACTAAAAGCTCCTGTGAGTAAGCACAGTGACAGAGTTACAACTAGACCTTTGGAAATTGTACACTCTGATATTATTGGTCCTTTTGCTCCAAGTCTTGGACAAGCAAGGTATGCAATGACCATCATTGATGATTTCTCAAGATACACATTTATCTACATCTTAAAACATAAAGATGAGGCATTTGAGAAATTTAAAGGTTTTGTGACATGGGCAAATGGAAAATTCCCTAGGCCTGTATCTGCACTCCAATGTGATAGAGGAGGAGAATACCTTTCTCACAAATTTAGAAGGTTCCTAGTGGAAAAAGGGATAGAACAAATTCTTTCTAACCCGTACACCCCTCAGCAAAATGGTGTTGCTGAAAGAAAGGGCAGAACCTTGCAAAATGCGATGGAATGCATGTTAAAAGATTCACGATTATGTTTTAAGTTCTGGGGAGAAGCTTTATCGACTGCTTGTTATGTACAGAACAGGTTGTATAACTCTATGATTCAGGACACTCCATTCCATTTGTTTTATGGTGTGAAACCAAAGGTAAGCCATCTTAGAGTGTTTGGTAGCACTGCATGGGTTCACATTCCAAAACAGCAGAGAAGGAAAGGAGGCCCCACAACAAAGAAAGCCATCTTTGTTGGCTATGAACAAAGCCAGAGGAGCTACAGGTTCATAATGGGAGAGAAATTAATAATTAGCAAAAGCGCTTCTTTTGCTGAACAAAACTGGGGGAGATTAAATTCTAGCTCTCCAGTTGAACTGACCACCACAAGAGAACAGCAAGGACTTGCTGATGGTGATCTTTTGCCTGATGAGGACATTAAACCAGAAAAGCAAATTGAAGATCTGTCTGATGAGATAGATGCTTCTCAGGAAAGTGATAGGAGTCAAAATTTAAGCCCTGTATTACCTCGCAGATCTCAGAGGAGTAATAAAGGCGTTCCTCCATCACGTTTTCAGGCTGAAACAGTAAAGGCTTTTCACATATTCACAGAACCTGAGTCTTTAGAACAAGTGAATGCTTTACCACCTGAGATTGCACAAAATTGGCATTCTGCCATGCAACAGGAATTAGCATCCTTGAAAGAAAATAAAACATGGAAACTGGTAAATCTACCTCCCAATGAACGCTGTCTGGGTTGTAGGTGGGTTTTCAAACTGAAAAGGGATGCTGATGGCAAAATCCAAAAATATAAAGCAAGGTTGGTTGCAAAAGGGTTCACTCAAAGGAAAGATTTAGACTTTGACAAGACTTTTGCACCAGTTACTAAAGGTGAATCAATTAGATTACTGTTAAAAGTTGCTGCACTCAAGGGAATGTCAGTTAACCACTATGACATTCAAACTGCATTTCTCTATGGTGATTTAGACCACAGATTATACATGCAGCAACCCCCTGGCTATGAAAAAGGGGAGAATCTAGTCTGTGAACTGCAGAAGTCAATCTATGGGTTAAAACAAGCTGCTAGATCCTGGAACCAAAAAGTAGATGAAAAACTGCAGAATTTTGGTTTTGAAAAAGGAAAAGCAGATCCCTGTGTATATATGAAGAAGGACAAACAAGGCTGTATGTATCTGTGCATTTATGTTGATGATTTGCTGCTATTCACATCAACAGAAAAACAAAGGCTTGATTTTGAAGCCTGCATGAAAAGCCATTTCATATTAAAAAGCCTTGGAGTTGTGACCAATTACCTAGGTTTGAAAAAAAAAACACAGGAAGAAAAATGGTAACTTTCTGTTAAACCAAAGGGGAGATAATGGTAATGTGAATGGAAAGACATATAAAGTCAGAGAAGATTGGTTATGCATCTTAATCTGTAGTGTAAAAAGGGGAGTGTTAAGGTTTTCCTACTAACAGATTAAGACTGCTATATCCTAGTCATTTTGGCCGGGTGAAAAAGGTTGCAAGTGATTGTCTCCTCTCACGTGCTTCATGCAAAATAGCCTGGGGGGAGGACCTGCCCGGACTTGTCTTCTCACTTCTTCTTTTTCTCTCTGCTGGAAATGTAGCTCAGCAAGGCTTGCTCCAAAAAGGGAGCTAGGTCCTTTAAATGTTTTGCTTTTGTTTTTGTTTTCTGTAAATAAATTATTTTTATAGAAATGCTTGGTGTGTGACTTTTTTGACCTCTCCTGGGCTGAAGGCTTTCCCAGCATTCTGCAACAATTATGAGATCGTAGGGTGTGCCAAATGCATTTGTGTGGAACACGATTGAAGGCCTTTTCCAGGTCGAGGAATGCCATGTGAATGGGCTTGGTCTTCTCGCAGTGCTTCTCCAAAAGCAACCAACCAGTGTGAATGGCATCTGTTGTTCCACTCTCTTTGACAAAGCCACATTGGGTCCCAGTTAACATTTCATATTAAACAATTTTAAAAGAAGTTGCTTCTGTGGTTTAGCAATTTTCATTGGGAGGTTGAAACAAAATGTCTGGTTTAGCAGGACTTCTCTGTTTGTTTGTTTGTTTGTTTATTTTGGTGACAGTAACATAGGGAATAGATAGATAACTGGTAAAAGATATGGCTGTGCTCTGAAATTCCAGACATTTTTCTTGGAAACATCCTCAAATATTAACACTCTTGATAAATGTAGGTTTATTTTGAAAAAACAATTGGGTTGTTCTGACTCCTTTCTGCTTAAATGCATTCAAAATTAGAATTGATTTAGTCCCTTTTCCTAGCCAGGAAATGGTCATAATCATAATACAGGCTGCAAACTTTATATTTTTTCTTGTTTCTGAAGGAGATTACAGGAGCACTTTGTAAGAAGGACTTGTTCTTCTCTCTGTGTTTGGGCAGAGGCCTATTACATCAATCACATAAGTGCTGTCAATGTATCTGTCTTTGAAATATACAACAAAGGGTAAGAAGGTTGCATAGGATTCCAGATGAGTTTTGTGATTCAATATATTATGGGATCCCAGCTATACATTGCACATGTCACATACCCAGGCCATTATAAATTATATTATGTTTTATTATAACCCTGGGTTTAGGATTTAATGTATTGTGTGAATTGGACCAATGTAATTGCAGCTTGTTCTCCTTTAAATATTCTGTTTAAATCAGAGCCCACACATCAGGGCTATGTGGAGTTCTTAGCAGTATCATGTAAAAAATATTTAAAGAAACTAGAATAGTATAGTATAGACCAATGAATATGATCAAGGGGCTGGAGACAGGGAATTATATATGGTGCCCATCCTATAGAACAGCCTTTCCCCAATAATCAGATTGACAAAATAATCAGATTATTCTGGAGGGCTTTTGAAGATTGATGTCTTCTCATGCCTGATGGTACTATTGACAATTTAATAACTTTTAAACTCTTTTTGTTGTTGTATTTTTGATGTGTATGTTTTGGTATGTTTTTATTGTTGTAAACTGCAAGGAGTCTTTTTTTAAAATTCTACATTCACTTTGTCCTCTAACATCTTTCCTCTCTTCTGTGTCTTCCCAGTTTTCTCTTGTAATATTTGTCTATATTTTTAATTATCTTCAAAGCTCCTTTTGCCCTTTCTCCACAAAAGAAAAAGACAGTCTCTTCTCTCATTCCACTCAAATATTTCCATCTCTGGGCTGTCTTTAATGTCTCCTACTTTGCCCCCTGCCTTCTTTATTCCTGCATTCATTTCCTAATTATCTTGTTTTCCTGAAATGGAACAAGGGGTTTATACTAAACTAATGCTTTTTCATCTCCCACAGTATATATTTCAAATATTTTATATTATTTTTAAAGCAAAGCTTCTGTGAGACAGTTTACAAAATATTTGTCTGAAACAATAAAGTATACAATCAATTAACTTTTAACTCCTTTCTTATCACTGTATCTTGTCCTCCTTTCACAATGAACCGGTGCTCTGTTTTTAGGCTGTTTGTGTCTTCACTGTATGATGCACTTAATGCTTCTCCAAGAAGCCACACCACATTTTACTGTGCAGGAAAGTTGCTGCTGCTACTGATCTCCAACTAGGAGATCCAATAGGCTGCATTAAAACTAGGAATGAGTGGGTGAGCAACCAGGCAAGGATATATCGAGGTATATGACAAAGACACTAACCTGAAACTGAACCGATACTCATTGGTGGGTCCTGGTATACTATCTTAAAAGCCTGCAGTGCTGAGTCTGTCATAGAACAAGAAAGATAGAATGTATTTAAACATATGTTGAAATACTTCCTTTTGTCTTTAAAACAAACCAGTTTCCAACATTAACATCTTCAGCTAACTTGTACTGCATACTAAG
Source organism: Candoia aspera (assembly GCF_035149785.1). Taxonomy (NCBI): domain Eukaryota; kingdom Metazoa; phylum Chordata; class Lepidosauria; order Squamata; family Candoiidae; genus Candoia; species Candoia aspera. The sequence continues at coordinate 32,217,202 of NC_086160.1, forward strand.
CATTGTTCTTCATTCAGAAATTTAAGTGTAGAGAGATGGTACCACAGATATTTTCCTGGTACCACAGGAGAATAATTTTGTAGTTATTGATCGTCCTCAGCTTTGATACTCTCTTATAAAGTGTGTAGGCCCTTTTCTCTTACTCTTCTTCCATGTTTTTCTAATAGCTTAGATGTAATTACTAGCATCTGGTCCCACTGTTTTTTACATTTCCGCTCCTTGTTTTTTGCACTGTTACCACTCACATTCCAGGCATTCTGTTTAGAACTTGACTTTTATTACTCACTCAGCAGAGATGAGAGAAAGCTGATTGCAATTTGCTACCTGAGAACAAAGGGTACCTGCCAACAGCCTTTGGGCAAAATGAACAATGTGAGGCTTTTTGTCACATCTTTTTAATTATTTGGGGACTTGGGGAAAACTTAATAAGAACTGAGGACAAAGTAGAAAATATTTGGGGAAGACTTAATTCATAGGCCTTTTAAAATGCTCTTTAAAATATTTAAATACATTATTTATATTTAAAGATTTAATAAACAGAAGGGGTCCTGGCTTTGTGAAGTACTGCTAGTCAGGTATTTATGATCTGTGGAAGAAGCCCTTTTGAGGCTATTGCTAGCTGCAGAGGTCTGGCTGTCATGAAAAAGTTAAATGATGATCCCAAATTGTACAATAGCATAGGCAGAGACATATGTGCATGCATATGTCAACACAGAGAGTATCTATAAGAACAAGATGAAAAAGGAGGCAAAGTTCTAGAAGGCATAAAAATTAATAAAATTTACATATTTCATTAAATAAAGGCCTTTCTCAGGTCAATCCATGCATCATTTTCTATGGATATAATTATTTCTTAATAAGACATAGAAGAAATAAAACAATATAGCAAGCATGCTGCCATCAGATAGATTAATTTAAAAGTTCTGCTTGCTGATACAATACAAACTTCTTATAGCACTGTCTAAATCAGTAACTTGGCTGCTTCAACTTTTTCAAGAGAAGAACTTTTGAAGAAAAATACTACTTAATATATTTCCATTATAAACTGAAATACCACAAATTAACTATTCAATTGCAAGTTAATTTACTCTCTATTTATGAGTAACAAGTCCAAAAATTGTCTTTCTCTGTTTTGTAAGGTTATTTATTGTTCTCTATTGCCATCTTTCTTTACCATACTTCAGAATAAACAGGAAGAAAAGATTGCTTTTAGAATATGTTTGCAGAAGACTTGCTTTAAAGCACCAAAAGTGCTGTTTATTTGTTCAAATCATACAATACCTGTGATCACACCATGCTGAGGTTGAGGTTGTCTATAGGACAAACAAAACTGAATTGGCATTAGCTCAAGTATAAAATCTTCTGTAATGCACTCCTTTTGGAGGTGTTGTTTGCTGAACTTCTTGCTGTCTTATATAGGTTGCCAAATGGAGTATACTTTTACGCATCAAAACATAGAATCATTATTTTATTTGAAAAGGATGTATACATGTATGTGTTTGTGTAGTGTTAAAGTATATCCCCAGCCCGAATTTTGTGGAGATAATTTTATATCCTATTCCCACAGGCATATTTTCCCCACAAACAACCCTGTGAGGTAGGTGGAACTGAGTGAGAATGACTGGTCCAAAGTCACCAAGCTGGCTTTTATGCCTAAGGGATGCCTAGGATTTGCAGTCTCCTGGTTTCTAGGCCAGTACCATAATCACTAAACCAAACTGGCCCCACCCCAACAACAATATCCAGAGACCATATACCAGCTGGAAAGAGGGCAGGCAAGGTCTGCTGAGTGTCACTGTCCTGGTCAAAACCCAGAGCATTCAGGAGTATATCAGTAAGATGGCACCCTAAGATGAACAGCTGAGAGAATGCCAGAGGCAAAAGCAGACATGGCAGCAACAGATCAATCAGAGAAAGTGCCATGGCAAGACAAGACCCTGCCTGGGATGTACCATCAACTGATACATTCAGATGGATGACATTGGACAGGGATGGACTAAAAGATAGCACTGTGGCACTGATTATAGCAGCAAAAGAACAGGCACTAAGCACCAGATCCATAGAAGCAGGAGTCTACCACACTAGACAGGACCCGAGGTGTAGACTGTGCAGAGAGGCCTCAGAGACAGTGGCAGGTATAAGATGCAGGCAGGAACAGCATACACTGAATGCACAACCAAGTAGCTGGCATTGTGTACAGGAACATCTGCACAGTGTATGGGCTAGACCATCCCAAGTCCAGATGGGAGATTCCACAGAAGGTCATGGAGAATGACAGGGCTAAGATCCTTCCAGATCCAGACAGACAGGCAGGTACTGGCCAATCAACCAGACATCATGGTAGTAGACAAAGACCAGAAGACAGCAGTGGTGATAGTTGTAGTGGTGCCAAGCGACAGCAACATCAGGAAGAAGGGGTATGATAAGTTAGAGGACCCGAGGTTGAGGAAGACACATACCACCCATAGTGGGAGGGAAAAAGGATTTTTTTTTTACACACACACACCAACACACACCAACTCAATGCACACCAATATACAAACATACTGTACATACACACACACTTACTAGCTATTGGAACATAGAAATAATGGCAAGGACAACCTATTTTTCTTTATCCAAACCACCTCTATCATGATAAGGCTGTATGAGGAAACAGTTGTTCAATAAAAATTCCATTTTGGTATAATATAAATAGAAGTGTTAATATGGATCATTGTTGTTTGAGGATCTGGATGTACTTTTCAAGTATATATTCCAAATTTGGAATTTATCAATTTATGAAAAATTATGGATTTATTATGCATGAGAGGTAACAAAAATAATTATTTAACAATGAAAATATAGAGCTATATAGGCTTTACAATCATGGATTACAGATATGCATTTATTTTCTATTTTTGAACTAGTAAATATATTAACATACTTTGTTAGTTTCTTTTCTTAAAATGCAGCATTCAACATTTTTGTTGGATGGCATTGGTATAATTTATCAAATTAAATTTATTAAAGGACATTTATAATTATGTTTTACTGTTATTTATTATAAATAAGAATGACTTGGTTTGACATTTTCCCTGCTCAGAAGCTGGATGCCATTTAACACTAAGCTTTTAAATCAATAAGGGTGTATGTGTATATGTATATTACATGACCATTTATTCTGTCCTTCAGCTTAAGGTAAATAGTAAAGGTAAAGGTTTCCCTTGATGTAAAGTCCAGTCGAATCCGACTCTAGGGGGCGGTGCTCATCTCCGTTTCTAAGCCTTGGAACCGGCGTTGTCATAGACACTTCCGGGTCATGTGGCCAGCATGACGACTCGGAACGCCGTTACCTGCCCGCCGAAGTGGTACCTATTGATCTACTCACATTTGCATGTTTTCGAACTGCTAGGTGAGCAGGAGCTGGGACGAGCAACGGGAGCTCACCCCGCCACGCGGTTTCGAACCGCCAACCTTCCGATCGACAGCTCAGCGGTTTAACCCGCAGCGCCACTGCGTCCCTAAGGTAAAGGTAAATAGCTTAACATAAACTGAAGTATTCCAAATCTGGTTTACTTAAGCCTTGATAGATAGAATCTGCTTTTCCCAAGTTGCTCATCATTGCGAAAAATAAATAACTTTGGCCACATAAGACTTGTTGGTTTTTAAAACAATGGTACCAATAGTAAATTAGAGGATTTAGAGCACTTTAACAATGATTCAGGCCAACCATTAACCCTCTTTCAGTCTATTTTGATATCAAATCATTGTGACTACAGTGTTTCTAATAACAGAATGGCTATTCATGCATTAATATAAGGACTTACTGTTCAAGAGTCCAATTGCAGTTGGATAAATGATTCTACTTGCTCTTTTTATACTGCAGCGTTTTCAAGTGTGTCTAACTGGCTTATGGCTTTTGACTTACTGAAATTCATAAAACCTGGAGGGTAAAGAGTTATCTTTGACTAGAAATTTTTGTGACCAAACAAGAAGCAAGAAATGTTAAGTGCTCCTGGCTCTGGGTCTGATAATTATAATTGTTCATACCCTGTTTTTATTTTCCTCATAAATTATCATTTCACTTCTACAGTCAATATTTTCACCAGTGCTTACTTAGGATTTTGATATTTTTGTGTTTAAATCATCTTTCCTGTGTCCACTGAAATTAGATTAGAACTAAGAAAATGTTGGGGATTTGGAATGCCCTTTGATACTGTAGTTTGAAGTGTCCCTGAGTAATGTGGCAGAAGGTGGATGATAAGGTGCAAGATTTGCACTTTGGGGAGAAGTACTATATAGAAAAAAAGTATAAAATAGAAAGGTATGTAGATCAGGGTTGATGACAATACTAAGCTGCCAGCCTTATTGCCAATATAGAGTTGGCGGCTTTTCTTATTTATCCAAATATAATTATTTATTCATGACTATCAATGCACTTTTTCTATCTCCTATATAATCCTTTATCAATCAAGTTTTGGGGCTCTTAGATTGGTTAGGAACCCAGTGTTCACTGTTTTAGGATATTTTAATAAAGAAACTTTGTTTTGGATTTCCATTGCTTTGGTTCATATTATAGAGGATTGCTTTTTTCCCCACAACAGATGGGATTGTTGCTTTTGTACTGCTCTCTCTGTTGCACAGCACATTCCCTGTCTGAACTACTGGATTCCATTGCAGGGCTGGTGGTTGAGACTCTAAGGCTTATGGTTCTTGGGGATTTCAGTTTGCCACTCAGCGATATGAATTTGGGGCAGCTCAGGAGTTTGTGGCCATCATGGAAACCATAGACCTATCCCAGGCCTTTGGGGCTCATTATATATTGGAGGTTGCACATCAGACTTGGTTTTGTTCTTGGGGCAGTTGAGATGATATCTGATTTTGCAGGATATAACTAGTTGGTCAGATCATTTTATGATTGCTTTTTGGCTTGCTTTTGCCACCCCACCCACAGGAGGACAGGGACCATTAAATTGGTCCATCCCAGACAACTGGTGGACTTGGTTGGGTTTAGAGGGAGCTTGGGATTTTCCCTGAGGTCTGGTGAATGGTTCTGCTGAGACCTCATTGCAGCCTGGAACAGGTGTACAGATTGCTTCTATGCATATCCAGGGGTTTATATTGCTTTTCTGAGGAGTTCTGGGAAATGAAGCCCAAGAAGAGAGGCCATTGGAGGAAGAGAAAGAATAAGCCAATCAAGCACAAGTCAGAATCCATATTAGGGATTACATTGTAATGATAAAGGTAGCAAAACGTTTCTTATTGTTCTACCTTATTGTGTCTGTCAGTAGCTACCAGGCAGCCCTGTTTAAGGTAACCTGATTTCTGCTGGGGAGGGCCAGGCTGCAGGACCATCAGCAGGACTCCTGTAATGAATATTCTTGCTATTTGACTCACTCAGATTTATTCAGAGTTGGACTCCAACTGGACAGGTCCAGTTGATGTGCCTGGGGCCAAGCATTTCTAGTTATTGTAGAGCTTGATTCTGTGACTCCCAAGGAAATGGACAGGATTGGCTACCTGTTTGTTAGATCCAGGTCCCTCATTTGGGAGGTGAACTGGGGTTGGCTCTATGTGATTGTGTTAGCTTCTTTGAGAGAGGGACTGGTCCTCTGAGCCTTGAAAGAGGCTGCGGCATCCCCTCTCCTCAAGATGTTATTGCTGGACCCAGTGGTATTGGACAATTATTATCCAGTCTCCAACCTTCCCTTCTAGAGAAAGTGGTGGAGTGGGTGGTCAGACATAAGCTCCAGAGGACCCTGAAGGAAGTAATTTGGATCTGTCTCTGTTGAGTTTCAAGTTGGAGTTTTAGTATGGAGACAGCATTAGTTGTGCTTGTTCATGACCTGTAACAGATAGGATGAGGGTGGTACATCCAGCCTTCTGCTCCTTGGTCTTTCAGTATCATTGGTATCATTTTAGACTGGCTTCAGAGGTTGAGGTGGAAGGTGCAATTTCATGATAGTTCTCCTTTCTCTGTGACAGGTTACAATCGGTATTGACAAGTGGGAAGAAATCATGTCGACGGATCCTCACTTGTGGGGTGCTGCAACGCTCAACATTCTCTCCCCTTCTGTTTAACATCTACATGAAATTGCTGGGTGAGGTCATTCCCCAGTTTGGGGTGTGGTATTATCAATATGTGAATTATATGAGTTGAGTGGTGCAGTCAAAATCCTAACCCCAGTGCCTGGAGACTGTATGGGCCTGGATGGAGAGGAACAGACTCAGGCTCAATCCTGACAAGACCAAGTAGCTTTGTCTGTTTTGGGCCCCTAAGATCTGGAGGTATTCTATCATTGGCTCTCAAGGGGGTTGTACTTCATTTGAGACTGTGTGTAATCTGGCAGTCCTCTTGGCTCAGCTGTTGCTCATACATCTAATGAACAAGTTGTACCCTTTCCTGGACCACAAGGACCTTCAGACAGTCAGTCATCTCACAATTGGATTACTGTTACATGTGCACATGGGGCTGTCCACCAAGACTGTCTGGAAGCCACAGCTGGTCCAGAATGTGGTGGCACAGGCAGTGATGCAGGCATCACGTTATGGATGTGTGATCCTGCTTCTTTGCAAGCTATACTGGTTGCCAGCTGGCTTATGGGTGCAGTTCAGGGTACTGGTTATCACCTTTAAAACTCTTCATGGCATGAGGCCTGGCTATCTGAGAGACCACTTATATCTCCAGTTGTCTCTGCCCATTTGGTTGATTCAACATGCTCTGAGCCCCATAAATTAAAGAATCTTATCATCTTGCAGAACCCAGAAAGCTCCCCTATTCTGTTGCAATTCCTGCCCTCTGGAATGATCTCCTCCTAAAGATTCATGTGATTCCCTCCCTTATATCATTCAAGACATTACTGAAGACCTTGTTACTCTCCCAGGCCTTAGGAAGAGACTAATACAGGAGACCCTTTTTGTGCTTTGCTTTGCTTTGCTTATTTGGGGCTGATTTGTTTTGGTTTTGTTTTAGTATTTTTGTTCTGGTTGATTGTAATTTTATTTTATTTTATTTTATTTTATTTTATTTTATTTTATTTTATTTTATTTTATTTTATTTTATTTTATTTTATTTTATTTTATTTTATTTTATTTTATTTTATTTTATTTTATTTTATTTTATTTTATTTTATTTTATTTTATTTTATTTTATTTTATTTATTTTATTTTATTTTTAGTTGTAACCTACCCAGAGTCATTTAGGAGTCAGATGTCTTATAAAGTCAACAAACAAACAACAAATAAAATACATGAATGTTGTACACATGAATGAACATACATAAAAGATGGGGAAACAGAGAAATTTTAAGATGTGAAAATGCTACTAGAAAGGTAGTGGATATTACAGTATATGGTCTGTTGTGGGCAATGGGTATTCCCTGGAAGAATTTTAAATAGTGGTACAAGAACGCACTTCTGCTTATTCTGTTAACTGAAGTGAGAATGGGATATGCCAGGAGAAACATTAAAGTAAATTGAATAGAGCAGGAATAGGGTATTTAAGATGTATATGGTAAAATAAGAAGACATACGATTAAGAACGAAGAGGTGCAGACTGAATATAAAAGTAATTTAAGTGGTTTAATTGTATAGCCATCATATAGACAAGATCAAATTAAAAAAAAAAAGAGTGAATGGGTCAAGAGAAAGAATATTGTGTTGAGAAAGGTGAGAAGTTAAAAATAAAGGCAACACATGAAGCAGTGTATGAGTATGGTGGAAACAAGGATAGTTTGCTTGGATAAAATGGTATTGAGAGGTATAATGAAAGTATGAACTAAATTTAGCTCTCCCCCCCTTATCCCATGACTTTAATTTCTGTGGCATGCTATTTCCTCTTTTTGGTAAACTTGCTTATTCTAAGAGGGAATAGCTTGCCTATTTATTTATTTAAATTTCTATGGCCACCCATCTTGTGAGACACAACTCTAGGCACCTAACAGCAGTAATGATAACACCACAATAAAAACAATACAACAAACCAAAACACAAGTCAGGATCCCAATCCAACAACTGTAGTACATCCATCCAGCTATACAATTCCCTGGGATCTAACCTTGCTATCCCAGTGCCTGGGGAAAAAGCCAGTTCTTCACTGCTTTCCAGAAGGTTAAGAGAGTGGGGACCTGCCAATCTCAGGGGGAAAGGTGTTCCACAGGGCAGGGGCTGCTATGGAAAAGGCATTCTTCCTAGGTCCCACTAGATGGCAACATATGAGGGAAGGAATCTGGAGCATGCCTACTCAGTCTGATCTAGTGGGATGGGCAGATACCCTCAGGGAGAGGTGGTCTTGGATAACCTGGCCTGTGCCCTGTAGAACTTTAAAAGTGATAACCAGCACCTTGAATTGCATCTGGAAATAAACTGGGAGACAGTGCAGCTTGTTCAATAATCGTGTAACATGGGCAAACCAAGAGGCATCCATGACCATGTGAGCTGCTATATTCTGGATTAGTTGTAGCTTCCAAGTGGTCTTCAAGGGTAGCCCCATGTAGAGCCATTGCAATAGTTCAACCAGGAAGTGACCAAGGTGTAAGTTACTGTGAGCAGAGCCTCCCAGTCCAGAAATGAGTACAATTGGTGTGCAAGACATATCTGTGCAAAGCCCCCTGCCTCCCAATCACACCTGCCATCTGCTCCTTGAGCAGTAGCTGCAGCACAGGACAGCCCAAATTGCATGCTAGCTCTGTCCAGGGAAGTGTTACTCTATCGAGAGTCAAAGATAACACATCACCAGACTCAGGGGCGCCAAAAAACAAAAGCCACTCTGTCTTGCTAGGGTTCAGCTGTAGCCAATTCCTCAAGATCCAGACCCTCACAGCCTACAGGCACTGGGTCAGCACCAAAACGGTGTTGCCCACTTAGGGGTGGACATGTATAACTTGGTATCATCTGTATACTGATTATACCACACCCTGTGCTATTGGATGACCTCACCCAGCAGTTTCATGTAGATGTTAAAAAGGAGCATGAGAGACTTGAGCCCTGAGGGAAACCCCCCATTGTTGTATGGGCCTAGGGACCTCTCCCCTCCCACCAATACCAGCATGTGTGTGTGTATGTGTGTGTGTGTATAAAACCTTTCTGAAACACTAGGTACGCATACATATCACCCTTCCATCTTTCTATCAAAAGAGTAAAAAGGAGGAAATAAAAACATGATGGAGATCGGGTAATGGAAAAAGTAGTTGCACTGAGAAGATACGAAGATAATGCTTCATGTGGGACTGCATTACTATTTTTGTTATTTCTACTGTACATGGAAAACAGTGAAAACATGAAATTCTGCTATTGCATTGTAAATTCCTGTCCTTTAAAATAGTTAAGCGTAAAGCTGTGTAGTCCATTCCTAGTGTACACCTTTTTTTCTTTTGCAGTAAGCCAATTCATACTTGTAGATATTGCTTGATATATTTATGGAAATCTCTCTTCTAGAGTAGGAAGTGGTATGTGGCATTTTGAACATAGAATTGGTCTATTTCTAGAACATAAACTTCCAGAAATGTATGAACTATTGCTTGAGAGCTTGGATTGGCCGATTCCAGTGGATAATTGGCAGGTTTTGGAGAAAAACAGAATATTCCTGAGAATTTTCCATTTTGCTCATCCTAATATAAGCATTTCTTCCTTTAATAGAAAGCATCTACCATTTCCTCAATAATGTTGCACTGGAAGATTAATAACAAGCAAGCATAAGTAGATTCATGCTTCTGACATACATGCTTGCTTCTCTCTCATAGTCTCCAATCAAGTGAGAGAAAATTAAAAGCTTTTGATCATAGGCAAGCTGCAGCTTGTTGCTGCATCTTTTCATTTCATGTTAAGCCCAGATGCATATGTGCAAGCAGTATTTTCCTTCTTCATTGTGATTGTTTTTGCATGTAATATAAATCCATAATTTTCATGATATGACTACAGTACAGATGACTTTTCTCTAATGCATTATCAAATGTTTTTTCCCAGAATTCATAATTGCAAAAGGAGTATTCAAATATCACTTCCACTGAGTTCAGTAGGATTTACTAATGTGTAACAGTATATATATAAGATTACTAGGATTATATTTTAACTACATATTAAGCAAAGATTCTAATTCAATTATATTCCCTTGACTAGAAAGATTGAGATCTTTCTGATAAATCAAACTACATGTATTTCTATTATATCTTATGTAATAGAGATAGTGTCCTAATCTAATATTTAATTACATTTCAAGTTGTAGCCATCTTGTTATTAAAGCTAATCTCACAATGAATAGCTAATCATTGAAGTTTTAAGCCTTTCTTTACATTTATGCCAACTGTAGAGAAAGAAGGAATAACCCTGGACTTAGTAGTTATATTGGTAAAGTCTATAACCTGGTTGCCATGGAGATCAGCATGTAGTGTGCTTGTGTGACTCATTTGCTGCCATAGCTCTGTAAATGCAGCATCTTAATGGAGAGTCAGGTCAATGTTTGATCATAATAAATAGCTTTCATAGGCCATGAACAGGGAAGAGAAGATTCTTTATTTGCATTTACTCTTTAACCATACCCTTTAGATGATAGGGACTGGGGGTGGGAAAGCAGGGAGGATGACATTCTAAACAAATACATATAAAAATGTCAAGCCATGAATGGTTTTAGTTTTCCTGCGATTTTTTAAAAAAGATTTGTTATGGCAAGTTGGTAGCTTGTCAGCCAATAGAGAAATGTTACCAAATATGAATTACAGTATACATTTATTTTAGAATGTATGTAGTAAAGCATTAATATAATGATTCCATATAAGTATTGTAAATTATGAATTTGAATCAATCATATTTAATACTAATGGCTTTTTTGTTAATCAAGAAGAGTTAGTGTAATTGCAACATTTTTTAGTGCAAAGGGTTTTATGGAATTCTACCTAAATAAAATAACCCTAAATTGTTTTGAATTATTTGTACATTTCTGTATAATTTGACAGAATGCATAAGTTTGCTCTACCTTTCTGAAAATGGAGACAATGTATTTTGTAATTATAAACAAAAATTAATATTTTTCATTCAGATAAAATATTGTATGAATGTTCACAATTTATACAAATATGGCAATTCTCACATAATGTTTGCATGTAGGAATCTACTGATGCTGTATATAAAATAAAAGTATAAAAATATAAATATGCATATTATTAGATACTGCTGATTGTGAAAAGAGATTCGTGCAAAATATTTAAAGCCATTTTTCTTCTATTGCTTCTACTTGATTAGGCTGGCAATCACATGAAGGGGAAAGTTAATTTTCTCTCAGGAATCACTTACCTGACATTCCTGTGTCCTTTTTCTATGCATAGGGGCATGTCTATAGAAGGAAATTGCTGAACATACAAAGTTTTCTTACTACTGTAATCTAGAATTTAGTTTGTCCAGTATATCAGATCATAGAACAAGCATATACATTGATAGATTCTCTCATGCAATTAAGCTTCTGACCTCTGGATACCAGATATATGTAGCTATGTAATAGGTTAATGGTCTCCTTCTGTACTCACTAGTCCCATGAATGGGAAATGACTAAATGAGGCCATGGTGCACAATCCCCTTGAACTTAGATTACTGTTTATTAAAATATGGGATGCAACAGTTCCAAAGAATTCAGTGTGCTTGTTAAGTTATTTTTAGAGACATGTGTAATAAAAATGTATGGTTTTATGGTATATTTTTAATATTTTGTGTATTGCCTTGAATTAATTTTGCAGTTAGGTGCTTCTAAGTTGAATGAATAAATAAATAAGTAAACCTACACTGTATTTTGACTGAAATATTCTCTCTGAATGTGTGTGTGTGTGTGTGTGTTTGTGTATGTTTGTGTGTGTGTGTATTGAAAGTCTTAACAACAATAATAAGAACTAATACAAAGTAAAATAGAATGAAAAAGAAGAAAGAGAAAGGGAGGAAAAAATAAGCTAAAAGCGCAGGAAAAAAAGTAGAAGAAAAATAGAAAAAAGAAAAAATACATATAAAGAAAGATACAGAGAAGTAGCTTCTGATCTTCTTTACAGAACTTATAAGTGCAATTATATTTTAACCTCTCTAAGGTTGCATCATGACTCTCTTTCTTTCATCCAAACCAAACAACAAATTGCAAAATACAATTTCAGATCAAGTAAACCTTATCTTTCCTTTGCATCTTGTAACACCTTATATTTAACTTGTGGCTTTTTCCCTTGCCATACAAACTTAAATATATCTTTTGCCACTGTTTAAATGGTACATTAGTTGTCAAAACAGGTATTGTCTGAAACAAGAAATCATTCTAGGTAGAACATTAATCTTTATCACAGAAATTCTCCCCAACAATAACAATTGCAGTTTCTCCTATCTTCACATGTCCTTTTTAATTTCATTCCATATCTTAACATAAGTATTTTGAAATAACATATAATTCATATTTGTCATTGTCAGGGTAGCCTTGCTCCAAATAAGACACGGACTCACTTAAAGGGTTTAAGGATTTCCGGGTTTATTGAAGCAGAATGCATACGGAGAAAAATACGGGAATGAGGGTGCGGTATCAGAGTCTCCCGTTTATACCCCGGTGGCAGATCTTGTTCTCCTCCACCCCCTATTGTCCCCCAAGCCAGGTCCGGATGGGTGATTAGCGTTGGTATGGGTCCGACGATGGGTGATTCGGGCGATCTCCGACATTCCCCTTTGTCTCCTTGCCTTTGTCCGGTGCAGGTGCGTCCCCCGGGGTAATGGGTGGGAGTTCCCCCGATCTGTTAATGGTTTCCAGATCCTGTCCGAGGTGCGCTTCTATTGTCCTGATGATTTATTTATGGGTTTGGGTGCTTAAGGGATGATGTGTGTGTTTAAAGGATAATGATTATCCCTTCCTCTTTCCTGATGTGCATGTTCCCCGTTGTGATGCACTTATGCCTTGCAACGGGGAACATGACAGTCATAGTGCTATCAAAATAATTTACTTTTTTCTCAATCTTAAAAGCAGTTTCTTCATCAGTTCTGTTTGATTCCCTATTTTCATATTGTTTATTAACATCTTCATCTTCTGATTATTAATCTGAAAAGCTGCTAGTATTCTGCAACATGTCTGTGGTGATCCCCCTTTCTGTAGGTTGCTCTAACAATCCACTTCTCCCTTCTCTCACTTTTGCCACTTTTCTGGTGGTTGCCATTCTAATATTGTAATCCAAAAGTAAAAGTGTCTCAATTACAAGGGAAAAAAATAAAAGGCAGGCTTCCCCCTCTTTTTTTTTTTATGCTTTCCCTTTCTATGTACCTAATACTTTAGTCTCATTTGACACTGCTTAGTTTGTCCGTCTCGGACTTTATCTTCCTTGTTTTGTAAAATCTAGCAATTGTCTGCGTTCATTAATATTAAGCAAAAAAAACCATTCCCATTAAAGCCCAGTCCATTTGTCTTTTTAGTTCCAATGTTTTCAAAAGCACTTTTGTTAAAAATTAATCTTTCAAAATTAGTGTCCTTTTTATCCATTTTAACTTTCTTATATCAAATCCTTGTTAAGCTTTTTGCTAGTAATTTAAAATCCTTTAAAATATTATTTTTTTCACTTTCTTTGATCCACAAACATGATTGACTGGTTTTCCCTTATCCTGCCGATCTGAAGATTGCTTTAAATTGATTGTATCCAATAGTGGTTAAGTGAGGGTTATGAACCTTATGTCCATTACAGGCTGCATAGGTTGTGAGCATGATTGAAATCCCTTGACTCCCAGTTGCTCAACTTACAAGTTGACCACAAAAACCATGATTCCTGAAGTCTTCTCATGAGGAGCAGCTTTCCAGAATGCAGATGGGTAATTTCACAGTCTCTTCTTATCCAGAGAGACTCTGCCAACCAGAATTTGCTGTCTGGCCACCAATCTCCACCGCAATGCTGTCCCTGCTCCTTCAGGGATGTCTAGTTCGCCATTAAACTTCACCTGGAAACCCAGTGTCCTACACTAATCTGATGTCCTGAAATAGTACATACAGTATATATATACTACATTCTTTTTATAGAGCCAATTAACACAACACAATATATCATTGAAAGTTTAGGATAAAGAAAGCATTTTTATCACCTGAGGAAATTGATTCTTCCTCCTAATATGGCAGCCCTCCCTAATCTGGTGCCCCAAAATATGTGGTGCTCCAGTTACCATAATGTCTACCTTGCATAATCAGTGTTTTAATTAAAATGATGGTATTGATGGTGCAGCACAGTTGAGGCATCAATCTCAATAAGAATTTGTGTCTTCCTGATTGAAAATCAAATACCTCCATAACTGAGTTATAAAAAATACAGTAAACAATTTAATACCAAATTAATATGGGAATATTTGATGTAAAACTTAATTTGAAACACAAAGGAGAAATACAAATGAGCAAATATGTGGATTTTTTTATTATTATTGATATGCTTACTGTATTTGTTGTAAACATAAAATGAGGAAATCAGTTAAGTAAAATCTTCTGTACATTTGCCTGAAAGAAAGTCCAATAGTACTCAGTAGAACAGACATGCTCAGAAATAGAGATACCAATGAATTCTACGACAGTAACTGCTAGGAACAGATTCAGTCTTTTCATTTCTAAAGAAACAATGGTATGAGTGCTAGCAGGAACATTTAAAACATTGATTCAGTGTTGCATATATACAAGGTGGCCAAGATTGATTTTTTTTTCTTTCTTTTTACAACAAAAGTTCTCTGTAAGCCCATAGAAGCATGGGGCTTTGTGCCAGAGGTCAGTTCCAACACTTCTTGGAATAGATACGTAATCATGGGATGTAAGTGTATGGCACTTTTACCCAGCCATCTTGTTCATTTTTAAGAATAAGTTCCACCATTCTCTGCCATTAAACAGACAAGCAAATTAAATTTAAAATCTGGACATAAATCTGTACAAGCAAAAGATATACCTAGCAAAGTACAAAGTAAAACAGATTGGATTATACCAATCTGCACATCAATCTAGAATTGTGACATAGGTCCCTTTCCTATGAAGTCTGGTGGCATGTCCCAATGAAGATGCTTCTCATATGTATAAATAACTATAGTGCAGATTGCAGAAGCTAAATATGAATATTTAGATGTCAGACTTCTAAAAACTGTTACACAAACATCCCAAACAGTAATGCTTCAGTATTTTGAAATTTGGAAGAATTTATTACCAGTTTCTAAGCCAGATAGAGAGAAGCCAAATAGATACAGATGGCATTGGCAAGATCTAATATTACACAGCACACATTACAAAAGAGATACTGCTTTTTAAAAGTATGTGCAATTGCTAGCATAGGGTCTCTAGAAAGGCAAAGCTTCCTTGTCTTGTCTCTTCTGACACCAGTCTATTTCTGCTACCAACGGCTCCTCTTCAATTTGTTATAAAAGGAATCTGTCTTCACATTTAGCCTGCTTTCTATGGAGCCATTGGTTGCTAGAATAAAAAAATGTATTCATACTAAAGTAGTCTTAAATTGCTCTGCCAATGATATGTCTTTCCATGGATACTTCTCTTTTGAACTTAAAGACTTCTTTTTACAATGCCAGCTTTCATAGAGGTTTCTTCTCCATGCTTTTCTGAAATGAATGTGGTTCTCTGATACTTCCAGAATTTGGAAGTAGGGATGCAGGAGATGCTGAGTTACTGAACTGCTATAAGAATAGAAATAATAAAATAATATTAATGGTCAATTCTGTTCAACAAACATTTTGTTAACAGATGGTAAGTGTAAAATAAAACTATTTAATTAAGAATGTCACACAGAAATCTTAGACCATATTAACTTACAAGATACGGAAATTGCAAAAATTTCTATCGGGCTTGCAGAATAGAAGTCATTTGTAGGTTGTTTTTTCTCAATTTGCTTTTCTGAATAATGTAATTCAATCAAGTACAGCATAACACCATGCTTCTCCAACTATGTATAAATAAAAAGATCCAAAATGTATGTAGTCAGAATAATCAGGCAAGACAAGATGTTTTTGAGTGCTAAACATGAAGAGGGACTTTAAATCTATGTATTTAATTAATATTCTTTTCTTTTTAAAATGCTTTTGGCTGTTAGTCAAGTACTTGGCCAGTCTTTCTAAAATGTTGATTGACTATTGTTCACCAATTAATATGACCTGGTTGATTTCAGTTTGACTTATTCTAATTTGTCTTTCAAATTAGACAATGTAAACACTAATATGTTACAGAGCATAGGTAAACATCTGATCCACAGGTGTAGCTGTCAATAAGGTATAAAATACATGAGAAGACAAATGTCTTTTTATTCTTTTCTATATTGTACTCTGCAATATGAGGTTAAATGAAACTGAATCAAAAATGAAAAGAGTGAAGTCGAGCAAATTTTTCAAAATGTTGATTGTAAGTTTTTCATAGTCAAATATATATTTATATGTGTGTGAGAGAGATATTTGTGTCTGTGTGTCTGTGTGTTTGTGTGTAAATTTCTGTTTAATCCATATACCCTGACGTAAACAATTGCTTGTTGCTGCTATGGCTGAAAAAATGCTAAACTGCATATTATTTTTTGCATCTCTGGAATCCTGTGGTCCTTGTAACAGGCTGTGGTTCTAACTACTGAAACTTACAAACTGACAAACTTTGTTCAAGACATATATAGCTATCCCACCATTTTTTTCTGAGTAACTGCTCATTTCTGGTATATTTCCTTTAAGCATATACAGAATGTTGTGCTAAGTAGTTTGGTGCCTTATGTTTCGGTTAAACAAATACAGATTTCTCGGTTCTCTTGAAAAGCATTGGAAACATTGTTCTGCAAATAATTGTTCTCCCTCTCTGTTGAGGGAGATGGGCAGTGATGAAATTTTATAAATAAATGAAATGTCCTGCATGAACAAAAGAACTGTGTCCACTCACCACTGATTTTCAGAGCCCTTTTCCAACAAAAAAGCTGGTGGTTCCAAAGTATGACTTTTATATTGCACTGATGAATATGATGAAAGGATTTTTATTTTAAAAACTGTATTTAAGTTGATTTACTGTAGGTTGTAGCATATTTTGTAGAAAATTATTTTGCTACCTTTCCAGAATGAGGAAAAATACACGGAAGATATCTGAATTAATTTCCAACAAATACAAAGCTCCTTTGGCTAATATTTAAGATATGCAAATCTAATATTGGTGCATTCTTCCAGGTAATTTATGATTGTAAGGTAATTTAGATATTAGCAAAAAAAAAAAAAAAGAGCAGAAAGTGAATCTGACACAGACAGCTATTTCACAGATTTGATTGCTATATATTAGTGCATTCATTAATATCACAGGATGCCATAGAAAAATTAAAGCATGAAATAAGAGAGATGTCTAAAGAGAAACAATATAGAAATTATATTATGGTAATAGTAAACAGATGTTCCTAATATGAGTATCTGACATCCTCACATAATAATAGCATAATTTGTCAGCATATGTCAATATTTAATGATAAATATGTACCAGTATTCATTGTTTGGGTAATATAAATATACAATTTATATTTTTGTGCATAAATTTCCAATGAGCATATACACACAGATATGTGCACACACACATATATACAGTAGCACCAGTATCTTTATTTTCTGATGGTTAACGTCTTTCTAAAGTTATGCACATTTTTAGAGATGTACTTTTTCATATAATACATTATAAGGTTGTCTGTGGCTTAAGGCTGAATCCTAAAAAAAGACATAGGTATTACAGGTAGAGTTGCTTTCAGGTATGACAATTAGACGTGCCCTAGTTTTCAACATGTTTATGCATCCATTTCATCTGGGTTTTCATCTGGGTTATGGTACTGAGACTACTTTGGTCACTTTAGTAAATTACCTGCTTTAGAAACTAGATGCAGGACCATAAGAACCCTGCAAATTTTCTTGGATGCCTTGGCAGTTTTTGATAGCAGCAGTCACGGTGTACTTACTAGCCTCTGGCAGGGGTGGCCTGGTTTGTAATAGTTTTCCATCCTTTCAGGTGCTTCTTGGAGACTATTATATGGACTTTTATGTTCTGCAGAGTTCTATTTTGTCTCCTATGCAGTTTAGCATGTATGTGAAATTGCTCAGGAAGGTCATTTAGGACTTTGGAACAGAATTCTATCAGTTTACAGCTTACATTCAGCTGTACTGCCTTCTATCTTCAATCTCTAAGAAAGCGAACAATACATCTGAACATTGCCTAACCTCACTTCTGATGTTCAGGAAACTAGTTAAGACCTGGCTTTTTCAAGGAACATTTGGGAACTGAGAAATTTAAAGGCTAAATATACTTGGGAGAGTTATGTGCAATCTACATAGTTGTTTTATATAGTGTTAGGTTTTGATTATATATGTTGTATTTATTATTTTAATGTGTATTTTATTAAAGTTTGTATTAAGAATGTTTTTATGTTGATGATCCTGTAAGCCACTTAGATTCAATTGACTGAAGTGGCATAAAAATATCTGTAATAAATAAAGAATAAATTAATATGGTCATTATTATAGTATAGCAAACAATACTATAAACAAGATTCCTTTCCCTTTTCAATTGCTATCTATTTTATATTTCTAGTGAGTACCAATTCTTAATACTCAGGCAATCTGATGTAAAATAGGGGGTCAATTTTTATTCTTTCCCCATAATTGTCTTTAAAAAGGGCTTTATTGAACTAAAATATATAAAAAATTGAATAGCAAAATTTATTTTTAAATACATAGATTAAATATCAATAAATAACTAATTAGAATTATCAGTTTGAAATAAAAAGAAATTAAAAGAAGAGACTAATAGAGTTTGTCTTATAAAAGCATTCCAAACCCATGGAATCACATAAAGACTTTCTAAATTTTAATTTGTCTAAAAGCCAGAGATTATTATACTGGGAGAAAATACTGGTAGCCACTATTTTAGTCCACCCCTTGGGGCTTTGGGGTGGAAGTAGTGACAGAAGTATTTATTCAGTCTCTACCCCTTGACTTTCTAAAGTTAACATTAGCTTAAACCTAGAATCAGTTACTAGATTTATGCTTGTTTCTCCAACCTTGAGGAGATACCATGATGCTGAATAACTAAGACTGCAACTGGCATCCTTTCTCAATGACGAAAAGGTTGCTCTTTCTGTTATCTTTCCCAGGAACCTTTTCAACTAAAGATCCTAATCTGTAATAGTTGAAGATATTTATTATTGCCTACAGTATGTACCATGCTATCTTTTTACAGCCACTACTGGAAGTGCTTTTTTCACCCTTTTGTCATGTTCACTGTTTCAATGTGCACTGTACATCGTAACGTTTCACATGCCATGGTGCTGATGTGCGTTTCTGTTTGGGAGGGAGCTGCTGTGAAACCTTGTGCCAAGCTCTCTATCTATGTTCATTTCAATGGAATGTGTTTGGGTTATGTGCTTTGTTCAAGGACTTTTCCCACAGACCATCAGAAGCTGTTAGGAGCACCTGGGATTGTGAGCTTGGGAAGATTCTACTGGGGGAGGGATCTCATTTGTACCAAGGGTTTTTAGTTTGCATTTGGCACACTTTTTTCATTCTCAGCTTTCTTTGTGATTCTGCATACTATTCTTTAATAAATCAGATATCTTTGTGATCCTGCTCATGAGTCTGATGGTGTTCTAGAATAGGCAATCATTACATAAAGCTGAGAATCACCAAAGTTGTAGTGTTAGCTCCTACCAAGATTAGTTTCTTGTGAGGGAAAAGAGTTAATGATGGCCGAGTCCAAGCTCATGACTGGGGGACTTGAGGAACTGACTGGCTTGATGCCCGAGTCAACGGTCAAGAGCAGAGAACTGAGCCTCACCCCAGAACCTTCAGGTTTCTGGCAGGATTCGAGTTCCAGCCCTGAGGTGGAGGAATCTGATGATGGGAGAGAACCAGAGCAACTGGCGCCCAGCCAATCGCCCGCAGAATTGATCACCTGGGATGACATGGGAGAACCCCAGCCAGGGACATCCCAGGCATCCTGGAAGTATTGGTTCCCGCTGACCCCAAATGTAGAATCTACCACGGTATCAAAAGGGAGACAGCCTAACATGTGAGGGAGGGAGAAATCTCAAACCCCTGAAAGGCTAAGAGTGGTGGAGGCCAAAATAGAATCGATGGAGTACATATTAAGAAACTTTTCTCTATCATGGGGGGGGGGCAGCCGAGGCACGAAGGAGATTCCAGCTCCACGCAATCATCCCCCATCCCCCCACCCGGACCGCCGGCGGAGCGGGGCCAGAGACAGCGCCGGGATGCATCTCCATCCTGCAGAGTTCGACCACCAGTGTCCTCACCCTGAGGAGGGAGAACCACTGTAACCTGGGGCCCAACCACTCAAGCAGCCGCTGATTCAGCTCCAACAGGAGTGGGGGTGAAAGACTTTTCTGTCAAGTTTGATGGGGATCCAACCAAGTTATCTTTCTTTCTCACTAATGCTAAAAGTTACAAGAGGCAGTTTGGACCATACTTCCCTTCCGAAGAGGCTAAAATAACTGCCATTGCCACCAAGCTGAAGGGACGAGTGGCTGACTGGTATGTTCAATTAAGTGAGGCTGACTCCCCTGAGCTTGGGTATTTTGAGGACTTCATGTGGGCGTTAAAGCTGCATTTTGAGGATCCTCTAGCCAAGGCAAGAGCTAAGAAGGCACTGAAGGATCTTACCCAGGGCCAACTGTCGGTAGCTGATTACACCCTGGAGTTTAAGGCTTTAGCTGGGAAAATCCCTGACTGGTCCCAGTCAACCTTAATAGAACGGCTTAAAGAGGGACTCAACTGGGATGTCCTGCGGTGGGTGTTGTGTAGAGACGACCCAGAGACATTGTACGAATGGATCTGTCTGGCCAGCAAGGCTGAGCATGCCCAGCATAGATTCATGCAAACCAAACAACCTGAAAAACAACCAGCCACCATGAGGGGACCCCAAAGTGCTGCAACTGCTGCCTGGACAGGCTATAGAGCCTGGGAAGAGGAGAGAGATCGGCGCTATGCGAGGGATCAGTGTCTATAATGCGGAAAGGAAGGGCATTGAGCAGCTGATTTCCCAAAAGCCAAGGCTGGAGATCAAGCGGGCAAGCTCCCAGCCAAATCGCCGCCCCCCTCGCAGCGGATGACAGCAGCCAAGGGGGCAGCTGATGCTGAGCAAGTATTCTACTTCTCGGGAGAGGCTGAACATGACTCTAAGGAGCCGGCGGGAAACGCCAGCCACCTGCATAAAGAGCGCCTGTGGGCAGGTGGAGGAGGATGGGCGCGAGGATGCTATGGTGAGTGCTGACTGTCCCACTTTAGCAGTAAAAGTGAAATTGGGCTCCGGCACAAAGACTACAAAGGTCTGGGCTTTAGTTGACTCTGGGTGTTCTAGGTGTCTGATTCACCCTGATCTGGTTGCTGCTTTGGATCTGCCTAGCTTCCCCCTCCAGCAGCCTTTGATCTTCACACAGTTGGATGGTTCAATGGTGGGGGGGGGCGCAACCCATTTCACTGGAACTGTCGCAATGCAAATGGGCAGCCACCGTGAGACTTTGAAATTTGTAGTGGCATCTGTTGGCAACCCCTTGGTCATTCTGGGGATTCCCTGGTTGACCTATCGAAGCCCACATATAAATTGGGAACACAGAACTCTGACTTTTAAGGGTGGGTTTTACCAAGCCCCTACCACGGAGAGAGCTTCAAGTGCGGGGGTTGGAAGGGCTGCAATTGCCATGCCATGCCCTAGTTTGGAATGTTTAGAAGGCTTGCACGATCGATACCAAGACTTTGCAGATGTCTTTGGGGAAATGGAAGCAGATCAGCTACCCCCCCATCAGAAAACTGATTGTGCAATAGAGTTGGTTCCCAACGCTCAATTGCCCAAGCCAAAATTTTATCTAATGACTCAGAAGGGACTTGAGGCATTACGGGACTTTATTGACAAAAATCTGTCAAGGGGGTTTATTGAACCTGCAAATTCCCCAGTTGGGGCACCTGTGCTCTTCCGGGAAAAGAAAGATGGCACGCTTCGACTCTGTACGGACTATCGGAGGTTAAATTCCATCTCAATTTGCAACAGATACCCTCTGCTACTCATGAAGGACAAGTTAGCTCACTTGTCTAAGGGCAAGATTTTCTCCAAGGTCAATCTTCGTGAAGCCTATTTCTGCATCCGCATCCGCATACGAGCTGGAGATGAGTGGAAAACCGCTTTTAATTGTTCACTGGGTTCGGTTCAGTACAAAGTCCTCCCTTTTGGGTTAGCAGGGGCACCCGGAGTTTTCATAAAATTGATTAATGAAGTATTACATGATCATTTGTTTAAAGGGGTCCTGATTTATTTGGATGATGTGCTCATTTACACTGAAACCAAGGAGGAACATGAAAGCCTTCTCAAACAAGTGTTAAGTAAGCTTAGAGGTGCCAAGCTTTATGCCAAGTTTTCCAAATGTGAGTTTCACAAGACCCAACTTGACTATCTAGGCTATAGGGTATCTGACAAGGGCATTGAAATGGACCCTGCAAAAATTCAGGCGATTTTAAGTTGGGAACATCCCCGCATGTGGAGGCAATTGCAAAGTTTCCTTGGGTTCAGTAATTACTATCACCAATTTATCCAGGGGTTCGCTGAGATTGCTTTGCACCTTACTGATTTACTCTGTACCAAGGGTTTGGGGGAGACACGCAAAGTAAAAAACCCTGGGGCAGTGCTGAATTGGACACTGGAATGCCAGGCAGCATTCGAGAAGTTAAAAACCCTCCTCACTTCTGAGCCTATTTTACAGCACCCCGATCCTGAATGCCCCTTTGTGGTCCAAGTTGATGCTTCTGACTCCTCAGTTGGGGCTATATTGTTACAGAGAGATTCTGACAATCACTTAAAACCCTGCACTTATTTGTCCAGAAAATTTTCTGAAACTGAGCGCCGGTGGCATGTTTGGGAAAAAGAGGCTTTTGCTGTAAAAGACGCTTTGGAAGCCTGACGTCACCTCCTGGAAGGTGCTAAATGCCCTTTCAAGGTTTGGACTGATCACAGGAATTTTGAAGCCCTCCACACCCCCCAGTGTCTCAGTCCTAAACAAATTTGCTGGGCTCAATTTTTCAGTCGCTTTAACTTCCAGTTAAAATTTATTCTGGGAAAGAAAAACTTTCTGGCCGATGCTTTGTCACATTTACCTCAGAACCTTGACCACGTGGCAGATATAGTTGGGACTGTTCTCACTGAACCACAACTGGGTTTGGTTGCCGTCACTCAGAGTCAGACCCATGCACAGGCAACCCCACCCCCAGCCCAGTCTGGGAAGTGGAAAGTGCAAGTTCCTTGTCAGTTACAAAAGGACTTTCTCCAGGCACTGAAATCTGACACTTGGTTGCTAGCTAATAGAGACAATGTTTCTTTTGAAAATGGTCTGGCGTGGGTGGAACACCACCTTTATGTACCTGAAACTTTAAGCGCTGATGTGTTGCATCGTTCCCATGATGATAAACTTGCTGGACACTTGGTTTTGTCAAAACCTTGCATTTGGTTCGCCATCAATTTTGGTGGCCAACCTTAAGGTGTGATGTAAAAGACTATGTTGCTTCCTGTCCTGTTTGTGCCATGTCAAAGCGAAAAGGAGGGAAACCACAGGGGCTTCTACAGCCAGTGGCCAGCCCATCCCATCCCTGGGATGAGATTTCTATGGATTTTATTGTGGACCCAGTCAGAAAAAAAAAACCTGTCATTTGGGTTGTAAAAGATTTTTTCTCCAAACAAGCCCATTTCATTCCATGTGTGTCCATCCCGTCGGCCCCGCAATTGGCCCGCCTATTTCTCATTCACATCTACTGTCTCCATGGTAGCTCCTCCCATTTGGTCAGTGACCGTGGGACACAGTTCACTTCCCAGTTTTGGAAATCATTTTTAAAATTGATTGGCACCAAACACGTGCTGTCCACGTCATCCCATCCTGAGAATGATGGATCTACTGAGATTTTGAACTCCGACCTTGAACAATTCCTCAGAGCATACATTAACTACCATCAGGACAATTGGGTGGACTTGCTGCCTTTTGCTGAAGTGGCTTACAACAATGCTGTCCATCAGAGTACCGGGCAAACCCCTTTTTGTGTGCTTTCTGGTCACGATTTTGTTCCCATCCCTGAGCTGCCACAACCCCCTCCCCAATCCTGATCTGCTTCTGATTGGGCTGTTAAGCTTGCTGATTCCTGGCCAGTGATTCAACAGGCTTTGGCTGATGCCCAGGCTGCTTACAATTTCCAAGCCGATAAACGTTGTTCTTTGCAACACGATTTCAAAATTGGGGATCAAGTATATCTATCTACCAAATTCATCAAGGCCCCACAACCCTCTAAAAAACTTGCTCCCAAGTTCATTGGTCCTTTCCCTATTGTTGGTCTTATCAATCAAGTTACTGTTAAGTTGGACCTGCTTCACAATTTGAAATGCTTGCACCCTGGTTTCCATTGCAGCCTGCTCAAGCCTGTCCACCACTCTTCCCGCTGGCATCCCCAACCTCCTCCTCCTGCCCCGATCATGATTGACAGCCAACAGCACTTTGAAGTCAAGGAGGTCATTGATTCTCGCAAGCTTCGAGGCACCCTCCAGTATCTGGTCTGCTGGAAACACTTCCCTCATCCTAAAAGGGTGCCTGCTCGCCACGTTAATGCTCCTGATTTAGTAAACCATTTCCACTTGGCTTACTCTTTGAAGCCTGCTGCTTAGTGTTTTCTTTCTTTTGGGGGGCAATATGTCATGTTCACTGTTTCAATGTGCACTGTACATCTTAACATTTCACATGCCATGGTGCTGACGTGCGTTTCTGTTTGGGAGGGAGCTGCTGTGAAACCTTGTGCCAAGCTCTCTATCTATGTTCATTTCAATGGAATGTGTTTGGGTTATGTGCTTTGTTCAAGGACTTTTCCTGTGGACCATCAGAGCCGTTAGGAGCACCTGGGATTGTGAGCTTGGGAAGATTCTACGGGGGGAGGGATCTGATTTGTACCGAGGGTTTTTAGTTTGCATTTGGCATGCTTTTTTCATTCTCAGCTTTCTTTGTGATCCTGCATACTATTCTTTAATAAATCAGATATCTTTGTGATCCTGCTCGAGTCTGATGGTGTTCTAGAATAGGCAATCATTACACCTTTGCTACCCTCCTGAGTATCTTGACATTCTACCAGCCTAAATAGACTAGACATGAGTTGGTACTGCTGATCCTTCTGATGAAGACATTTTAGCAGGTACTTCATCTGCTCAGCTGAATGCAGCAGTAGTGCTTAATTTGTTCCAGCAGGTGTAATGGGCATAAGGAATAACCTTGAGGAATAGGAGGAAAAGCTGCAACCAAGATAACAGTCAGATAAAATAAATCTGAGTCTGAGCAGATCTGTAATCTGAGTAAGCATCCCAGACAAGACCCTCCCTAATTCTCATGAAGATAATGGGAGGGATGGAGGAAGTGCATTCAGATTTGTTGTCAGCCCTCCAAGATAGACCAGACTAGGAAACCAAAGTTATGCATGCTAATACTACTTTTATTATAAGGTTATAGTAACAGAATCTTGCAAGTCTGAATGCACTTCCCCCGTCTCTCTCTTTATCTTCATGAGAATTAGGGAGGGTCTTGTCTGAGACACTTACTCAGGTTACTGTCCTGGACTCAGATTATTTTATCTGACAGTTGTCTTGGTTACCGCTCTTCTTTCTGCTCTTCAAGGCCCTTCCTTCTTCCCATTACAGAAGGCTCATTCTATGCATCATAATCTATGAGTGATATACACCTTCCTTTTTTGAACTTTTAGAATAGAGGTAACTATTATCTCATGCCCTCATACTGGAGGTTCCATGACTCCACCACACCAGAGAAGGGACTGGTTTTATACATCATTTAACCAACAGAAGTCAGGGTATGACCAGTTTCATCCTTATTGGAACTCATCAGGCACACAGCAGTCATTATAATTAGTATCAAGTTTATTATTTAGGATATCTTCAATTCATGAAGCACAGGAACCAGGTTGCTAGGATTTTCTTCTCAATTTAGGTAGTCTCATTTGTTCCTATTCCGATTTGATCCTACAGCTGTGTTATGTAACTGCTAGAGAAATAAGGGCTAACGTATAGCTTTTACAGTAGACCAGGCCAGATTATATCCTTCAGACAGAACACTTGTTGCAAGAAGACTCTTTTTTTTCCAGTGGAAAAATGCACAATGTAAAATTAAAACTGACACGTAAATTAGTTCTTACCTTATCTTGGACTATAGTTTGGGGGAACCCAGACTTATATTTAGGAAATCATATTGTTTCAGTATTGATGAAATACTTTTCCATAAATGTGTTTTGTATAAAAGACTTAATTTGGAATGAGTCCATGAATGGTTAAAGTAATCTTTCCTCAACTGTAATATCTGTATAGTCTTTTACTCTGAATATGCTTTAAACTAGCTAAGAGATACAAGTTGAATTTGAAGTCTGTGCCATCAGACTTTGCTACTGTTTTGTGTAAAATTGTAATTAGGCACTGTATTCATTCCATTATCAGCTTCTGATGAAATGTCTACATATACCACAGACAACATATTTCAAATTTAAACCTAATTATACCACTCATATTTCAAATTTAAACTTAATTCCCTGTACACCAGTACAGTGTGCAATTTTTTCTAGTTTTGTCCATGGAGATGATCGATGCTGTATAGTTTATCTTTATTTTAAGTAGCTATAATCTGTTTCAAAACAGTTCATAACCTCATGCACTAGTTTAATGAAGAAATAGCTGTGTTTTTTAAACATGGAAATGACCCTTGTTAAAGAAACTGCAATACATCTTTTTTTATATAGTGCAGTCAAAAACTATTCTACTGATTCATCTTAAACAGGGATAAACATTGGATGAAACTAATTTACTATTAATTAGCTCATATCCCACTAGCTTACTTTTGGTGGATTAAAGCTTAATTCTACTGGTAAACTTCAAAGGAACATTTTGAATATGCATTATTCATTCTGAAATAATATACTTTTTAATATATTTATTGTATTTTATCATTTTCTGCACCAAGTAATAGGCAATTGACAGTTTAATTCTTGCAATGCCACTTGGTTTCTGGACACAGAACAGACCAGTTTAGGTCCATGATATTTTAGGGGCCACCTTCTCTATTATCATTCCACAATCCAAAAGCTGATGATCTATCTATCTATCTATCTTTCTTTCTTTCTTTCTTTCTTTCTTTCTTTCTTTCTTTCTTTCTATCTATCTATCTATCTATCTATCTATCTATCTATCTTTAAGATTCCTCTATTTAGGAAAACATGACTTCCAAAGGCAGTGTAATTTTACTTGAGATAATATGTTATCTACTGTATCTGCCTGCTTTGACTACATTTTGTATAGTTTTTAATTTTAAAAAACCATTTAAATTTTGTATTGGTTTTGATTGTTGGTGACTTGAATGATGAATATGCAATAGAAAGATAAAATATAAAATTATCTATAAATCAAATTCTATGCATATATGCAGTGCTTAGAATTAAGTCTCATGAAATTCTGTTGGACTTTATTTCTTGGAGAGTTATCTAGACTTCAGCCAATTATTCCTACATAGCAGAATGTTTGAGTATCATTGCTCAGAAGTAGTGGAGATTCTAAGCTTGTTTCAATGTCTACAGAATATCTCCAACTGAAAAAAATATCATCTTGGCCTGAGATCTTGAAGAATGATTGCTTGTCAAAAAGAAACAGTTAGGCCCAATGATCTGGTATGATACTAATTCACATTGACTATCAGCTATATTTTTTGTGAGATTGCTTTTATGGACTGATTAGTTGGTTGGTTAGCTGCTTTTGATTTGGGGTAGTGTACAATGAAGTGAGACAAACCAAAAGTAATACAAAGAGTCAAATAAGAGCTAGTTAAAAATACCACAAAATGTACATGCACAGAAAAACACCTGTGTACCAATCAGTGAGTTAGAGTAAAAGCTTGTTGAAAAATTCAGATTATCATAATCTGAATTGAGACAGGTTTCCTTGTTCCCGGCCTTCCAGAAGAATTTGAAGACCTGGTTCTGCCGCCTTGCTTGGGATGGGAAAGGTAACAGCTCCACCTGGGGATGGTTGGCACCATAGTACCCCCTACTGATTGGGATTCCATCTCCCCTTGGGTTTTATATCTATTTATTTTATTTATATTTCTAGATTGTAATTTTAGGTTTATACATTTTTATTATCTTTTATTGTAAACCACCCAGAGTCCCCTGTTGGGGGAGATGGGAGGTGATATAAATTTAAACAAATAAATAAAATAAATAAATATTATGGTAATCTTCGAATTATCATAATCTAAAGGTTTTCTGAAGGGTTTTCATGTTCTCCCTGAATCCAAGAGAACAGGGTACCATCTGAGTCTCTGGGGCTCATATCCCAGAATATAAGGACTACTGCCTCAGCCATATCCCATGAACCTCAGAAGAAGGGACTCTTAGCAAGTCTATATGTAATGACCATTTTGAATTGGGCTCAGAACCTAATAGGAAGCCAATCTGGTGACTTCAGAATTGGTGTTACCCTGCAATGAAAGTTGTTCCATCAGTAGTCTAAATACTGATTTTTGGACTAATTGGAGATTCTAAATCATCTCCAAAGGCTACCATGTATAGAATGTGTTGTAGTACTCAACCATTTAGTTATCAGGCCATGAGTTACTGTCACCATGTTATGCTGGTCAAGGTAGGATCTAACTGGTGCATCACCGGAGCTGGGCAAAGGCTTCTCTGGCCACAGCTTCCATCTGCTGTTTAAGTAGGAGTTGTGAGTCCAGAAGGACCTCCTAAATCACAGAACCTGTTTCTACTCAACTCCTTTGAGTGGACTGTAATCAATCCTGTCCAAAGTTATTACTGGGACCATTGTTACAGAATTGTCATAGTGTTTATTCATGAAAAGCAACTTAGTCTTGGAAGGATTTAATTTGAGTTTGTTCTACCCTATCCAGATCTTGACAGGCTCCAAAAACTGCTTCAGGCTGTTAATACTATCTCCAGATGAGCCCAGGATGGCAATATAAACATGAGTATCATTAGCACTTAACCTTGAACCAATGGATTATCTCTTCCAGAGGCTTCATATAGCTGTTAAATAATATAGATGAGAGTAATGAGCTCTGTGGCCTCCACAATGGACTGATTCTTCCCCTATGATTACTGATTGGAACTGCCCATTTAGGAAGCAGGAGAATCTACCTAAAGAATCCCTTTGGGGGAGATGGGCGGTGACATAAATTTGAAATATAAATAAATATAAATAAATAAAATCACTGTAAAATAGTGCCTCCAGCTCCCAAATCTTCTAAGTGATCCAACAGAATACCACTGTTGATAATATTGAACATTAAAAGATCCAACAAGTACAAGACGTAGACATACTTCTTCTACTGAAGGCATATACGGTCCTCTATAATATATGTAGAACACTGCAGAGATGGTTAATGAGTATCTTATTTTGGTATGAATGGTTGTGCTGTTAATTTTATCACTTCTGCAAAACCTGCCTATCACAGCACTTAGGAAAATATTACATTTCTCTTTTGTTAAAATTTGTTTGGAAGGCAAGAGAGGAAAAAACATAAGATTTATAACAGTCTTTCAAATTTATTTAATCTTTCATGTGTGACCATTTCTCTTTCCCAAGTTCAAAATCCCTTACTTCATCCTTCTAATTCACTGTTTGTTTGATCTATAGGATAATCTTTTTCATGTTCCAGTCTGCCTGCAGTTCTTCAGCTCTTTCAGTCTTCCCTTTCATTATCTTCCTCATTAAAAAAAATTAAAAGTTTTATTTCTGCTACTTGACTGTCTCTGTCTTGTCATGGGTTGAGTAGACTTTGTTGATTCAATGAGTTTGTGATGGTGGGTTTGCTATTAGAAAACAAATATTAAGACAATGTCTTAATATTTATTTGTTACATTTAGATCAACCTTTACGTACACACACTCTCACACTTTTTAGTAATTTCTATGTAGTTCTGTATTTGGGGCATTAGAACCTTAACACTTATTAAAGTGTGTCCCTTTCCTTACTATTCAGATCTTATTTGACCTTGGTAACAATTAAATTGTTGGGGTTTTCTCTTCCTTGACATTTCCTGTGTAAAAAACTACATGTTCTTTTTTCTGTTTCTTTGTCTTTTGTATCATCAAACTCAACTGTTACATCTGTTAAATAATGGCTAGGATCCAAAGAAATGCATAATTAATTTCATTGCACAAAGGAACCTCTGATTTGGTTTTCTTGGGCAGCAGCTCTCCATACCATGAGATGCCACTTCTGAACTGCAGAGACTTTCAAAAATTAGTTTATAATATAGCATAAAGATTTCTTGTTAAAAGAGTACAAAATTAGAAATCCTTCTGTGTGTATTTGAGCTCTTCAGCATGCTGAAAGTATTTCTTTGAATTCCAGTCAACAGTCTCTGAATTGCATGATCTTCTCAGTGGAGAGATAAAGAAATAATAATACTTGTAAGTTTTAATTTTCTCTTTTAGCCCAAACTAAACAAACTTTACATTTTTTTTAAACAGAATGAGAAATCTCCAGGGCGCTCAACAAGTCGATCAAGTAACATTTCAAAGGTAAGTTGTGAGTCATTCTCAGGGAGTTTTGTTGCAACATGCATACTATTTCAGTGGATATTTAGATACAAATGAGTCGTATTGGATATAATGGAATGTACTTCTGACTAAATATGCATGGGATTTGACTGCATATTTATAAGGAACTTTTGTGTGATGCTCTTATTCTACAAGATGCTGTGATTCTACAAGAATCACAGCAACAATTATTATAATTGTGACTTTGAAATTGGGTATTATACTCTCATGTTAGACTCAACAAGACTGCCTGATTTAAAATATTTACTCATGTAATGCTATATGCAAAAAGTTGTGCTTCTGAACTGTACTGGTCTCAGAATCTAAGAACTTTTATTACCCTTATAATCTGCACCTCTAGCAAGCCTCTAGAGATCCCTGTTGCATCAGAAGTATACACAAATGACTGTAACCTAATAATTTCTAGCTTTAGTAAGGAAACACAGGAGGACTAGTTGTCTAAAACCTTGGACAAACAGCTCTCCTTCCTTTGAAGTTAGGAGGCACTTGTTAGATGCTTTTGTTCTTGGAGGCTTCCTGGCAGCAATGTATCTATGGAAAGAAAGGGCCCATTCTAAGTGAATTGTTTTAGGATTCTGTACACAGTAAATAATCAGATACAGAAAGTGCTATCTAGTTTTATTCTGGATGTGCTCAAAGCCTTGCTGATTCCTTTTACAGCTGTTTTCCCAGAGGCTTAGTGTCCATTTTATATGAACCTACTCACTGTCCCTTTCAAATCAAAGCCTTTTTTGTAACATCCATTTTTTTTTTTATTTCTTTTGCTATTGAGTATCATTTTGCAAGGAGCAGGGAGTGCTTCTGAGTCAGTGTTGGCTCCTGATGACTACTTGGACTAGTCCTTGAAGTTTTCTTGGCAAGATTTTTGGAAGTGGTTTGCCATTGCCTTCTTCCTGTGGCTGCTAGAGAGTGATTGGCCTAATGTTACCCAGTTGGCTTTGTGCCTAAGGCGGGACTAGAACTCACAATCTCCTAATTTCTAGTGTGGTACTCTAGTGTGATACTCTCAATGAGTATCTTAGGAAACAAATATTATTTCAAACAGGCAATTTTAGTGCCAGTTTGTGTCTTGTGTGTTGTAATCTTGCTATACATATGGCCTAGGCCTCTGCAATTCAGTCACCTGTTTCTGGGCTTAAATTGCCCTTGTGTTATTCTTTTATTAGTTGAAAGGAGACAGCATTTCCTTCTTTTAGCCTTGTTCTGATATCTGTTTCCTTCCTTCAGTTGTGGATATCAGAGCAAGGCTAAAAGAAGGAAATGCTGTCTACTTCCTACTAATGAAAGAAAAACACAAGGGAGGTGAGGTGACAGCAAATTTTACTACTGAAAATAGTAATTGTGGTATTCCCTCCAGGCTGTCCTGGCTGGATGCAGCAGGCCCAGTAAGAAAGAGCCCTTACAGAAGTGAGGGTTTCATTTTCTTCCTTGCAGTTTTTCAGCAGTTGCCACTTGCATGCCAGAGGAAGGCCTTATTTTAACAAAAAGTAGGTATAGTAAAAAAACAAAAAAGTAGGTGGATTCAAGTAGCATTCTCTATTTTTCCTTCCTCTTCCTATTCTTTATTTCTTTTCTATGATATCTATATCTCTCCTTTTTTTCCTCAATGTATTTTCTCTGCATAAATGAATAAGTCTCAAAATATACTGTATATTGGGAAAAATGACAAAAAACATTGTAACAGAAGTTGTTGTTAATCTAGAGCAGATGCATATATATAAAATACAGAATCAGGTGTTATGATATTTGTAATTCATAAATTTCATATTCAATATTTCTTTCAAAAATAGAGTCTTGTAAGTCTAAAATGCTTGCTACTGGTTTTGCCACCTATTGTAACTGATTAATGACCAATAATTCTCTTGCCTAGAAATTGTTAACTTTACTCTGTGTAAACAGCTGGACGACATTGTTTATGGGCAATGTAGCATACTGATTTCATTTCAATAAGGCAGTTGCAGTGTTCTTCAGCAACGGATCGTTACCTTGTCGTGGTGCTGGAGCTTGAGCACCTCAATGATTCCATGAACTAAACTGTGAAGGGCCACCCAAGACGGGAAGGTCATGACAGAGAGGTCAGACTAAACGCGATCCCTGGGGAAGGTAATGGCAACCCACCCCAGTATTCTTGCCGTGAAAACTGAATGGATCAGTACAACCAGAGATATGTTGGTATACCATCGGAAGATGAGACCCCCAGGTCGGAAGATGGTCAAAATGCTACTGGGGAGGAACAGAGGATGAGCTCAACTAGCCCCAGACGTGATGACGCAGCTAGCTCAAAGCCGAAAGGACGGCTAGCGGCCGACGGTGCTGGTGGTGAACGGCGAATCCGATGTTCTAAGGATCAACACACCATTGGAACCTGGAATGTAAGATCTATGAGCCAGGGCAAATTGGATGTGGTTATTGGTGAGATGTCAAGATTAAAGATAGACATTTGGGGCATCAGTGAACTGAAATGGACTGGAATGGGCCACTTCACATCAAACGACCACCAGATCTACTACTGTGGACAAGAGGACCACAGAAGAAATGGAGTAACCTTCATAATTAATAGTAAAGTGGCTAAAGCAGTGCTTGGATACAATCCAAAAAATGATAGAATGATCTTAATTCGAATTCAGGGCAAGCCATCTAACATCACAGTGATCCAAATATACGCCCCAACCACAGATGCTGAAGAAGCTGAAGTAGAGCAGTTCTATGAGGATCTGCAGCACCTACTGGACGACACGCCTAAAAGAGATGTTATTTTCATCACGGGAGACTGGAATGCTAAGGTGGGCAGTCAAATGACACCTGGAATTACAGGTAAGCATGGCCTGGGAGAACAAAATGAAGCAGGACACAGGCTGATAGAATTTTGCCAAGACAACTCAATGTGCATAACAAACACCCTTTTCCAGCAACCTAAGGGACGGCTTTATACATGGACTTCACCAGATGGACAACACTGAAATCAGATTGACTACATCCTTTGCAGCCAAAGGTGGTGGACATCTATACAGTCGGTAAAAACAAGACCTGGAGCTGACTGTAGTTCCGATCACAAACTTCTTCTTGCACTATTTAGGATCAGACTAAAGAGATTAGGGAAGACCCACAGATCAGCTAGATATGAGGAGCTCACTAATATTCCTAAGGAATATGCAGTGGAGGTGAAGAATAGATTTAAAGGATTGGATTTAGTAGATAGGGTCTCGGAAGAACTATGGACAGAAGTCCGCAACATTGTTGAGGAGGCGGCAACAAAATACATCCCAAAGAAAGAGAAAACCAAGAAGGCAAAATGGCTGTCTGCTGAGACACTAGAAGTAGCCCAAGAAAGAAGGAAAGCAAAAGGCAACAGTGATAGGGGGAGATATGCCCAATTAAATGCAAAATTCCAGAGGTTAGCCAGAAGAGATAAGGAATTATTTTTAAACAAGCAATGCGCAGAAGTGGAAGAAGACAATAGAATAGGAAGGACAAGAGACCTCTTTCAGAAAATTAGAAACATTGGAGGTAAATTCCAGGCAAAAATGGGTATGATCAAAAACAAAGATGGCAAGGACCTAACAGAAGAAGAAGAGATCAAGAAAAGGTGGCAAGAATATACAGAAGACCTGTATAGGAAGGATAACAATATCGGGGATAGCTTTGATGGTGTGGTCAGTGAGCTAGAGCCAGACATCCTGAAGAGTGAGGTTGAATGGGCCTTAAGATGCATTGCTAATAACAAGGCAGCAGGAGATGACAGCATCCCAGCTGAACTGTTCAAAATCTTGTGAAATGATGCGGTCAAGGTAATGCATGCTATATGCCAGCAAATTTGGAAAACACAAGAATGGCCATCAGATTGGAAAAAATCAACTTATATCCCCATACCAAAAAAGGGAAACACTAAAGAATGTTCAAACTATCGAACAGTGGCACTCATTTCACATGCCAGTAAGGTAATGCTCAAGATCCTGCAAGGTAGACTTCAGCAATTCATGGAGCGAGAATTGCCAGATGTACAAGCTGGGTCTAGAAAAGGCAGAGGAACTAGGGACCAAATTGCCAATATCCGATGGATAATGGAAAAGGCCAGGGAGTTTCAGAAAAACATCTATTTCTGCTTTATTGACTATTCTAAAGCCTTTGACTGTGTGGACCATAACAAATTGTGGCAAGTTCTTAGTGGTATGGGGATACCAAGTCATCTTGTCTGCCTCCTGAAGAATCTGTATAACGACCAAGCAGCAACAGTAAGAACAGACCACGGAACAACGGACTGGTTTAAGATTGGGAAAGGAGTACAGCAGGGCTGTATCCTCTCACCCTACCTATTCAACTTGTATGCAGAACACATCATGCGACATACTGGGCTTGAGGAATCCAAGGCTGGAGTTAAAATCGCTGGAAGAAACATTAACAATCTCAGATATGCAGATGATACCACTTTGATGGTTGAAAGCAAAGAGGAACTGAGGAGCCTTATGATAAAGGTGAAAGAAGAAAGTGCAAAAGCTGGCCTGCAGCTAAACCTCATAAAAACCAAGATTATGGCAACCAGCTTGATTGATCACTGGCACATAGCGGGAGAAAATGTAGAAGCAGTGAAAGACTTTGTATTTCTAGGTGCGAAGATTACTGCAGATGCTGACTGCAGTCAGGAAATCAGAAGACGCTTAATCCTTGGGAGAAGAGCAATGACAAATCTTGATAAAATAGTTAAGAGCAGAGACATCACACTGACAACAAAGGTCCTCATAGTTAAAGCAGAGGTGTTCCCTGTAGTCACATACGGCTGCGAGAGCTGGACCATAAAGAAGGGTGAGAAAAGGAAGATCGATGCTTTTGAACTGTGGTGTTGGAGGAAAATTCTGAGAGTGCCTTGGACTGCAAGAAGATCAAACCAGTCCATCCTCCAGGAAATTAAGCCAGACTGCTCACTTGAGGGAATGATATTAAAGGCCAAACTGAAATACTTTGGCCACATGATGAGAAGACAGGACACCCTGGAGAAGATGCTGATGCTAGGGAGAGTGGAGGGCAAAAGGAAGAGGGGCCAACCAAAGGCAAGGTGGATGGATGATATTCTAGAGGTGACGGACCCATCCCTGGGGGACCTGGGGGTGTTGATGACTGACAGGAAGCTCTGGCGTGGGCTGGTCCATGAAGTCACGAAGAGTCGGAAGCGACTGAACGAATAAACAACAACAACAAGTTGCAGTATTAAAATTTGAAAGGTATCCAATTACTTTTCAGTGGTGCAGGACTGATAAAAATATACCAGTTGAATTCAGAACAGTTTAATTTTCATTACTGAATTTGGACTTAATTCAGATTGTGCCTGTACCGACTATTTCAAAAAGTAATTGTTTCAGGCATTAAATTATTCCATAAAGAAAAATGGTGGTATCAGTTTTAGCCTTGCTCCATTATCCGTGATTGGAGGAAGGATGGTTATCAAGGAATAACTGTGGAGGGGCTGACTATGGTCATTAGAGATACCTTGACCATGACCAGGAGCACTACTGTGAGGATATTAGGATATGGATGCCTATGTGTGATTCTGGACTGTAGAGAAAGAGTCTTGTTTGTGTACTGACCAATCTTCTGTCCAGCAGGTTCTTTCCCTGCTTCTTTATATGGTCTTAGGGTTAATAGTGGAGCACCATGTATTTTGGTGCTGGGTGACTTCAATTTGTCAGCTCCCAGGACTGGTATGGGTAAAAATTGAGTTCATGTCCTGCATAGCAACCATGGGCTTGTCTCAGGTCATCTCACATTCAACACATGTGGGTGGTCATACTTCGGATCTCATTTTTGTCTCCAAGCAAGTGTTGAAGGATCTGGAGATGGAGGGAATTTCCATCATTGTGTTACCATGGTCAGATCACGCTCTGGTCCAATTGCAATTGGTATGCTCCTGGGATCTCCGCAAAGTGGTAGGACTGACCTGGATGGTCTGCCCCTAATGGATCCAACTGGTTTTTAGAGAGTGCTTGGGGATTTTCCCAGCTCTCTGATGAGCAGTTCTGCTCATTGTCTTGTAAGTGGCTGGCATCAGGAAGTAAATCAGGCACTGGATGTGGCCTCTTTCCAAGGCCCAATCCTGGATGGTGACTCAGTTTACTGAGGCCTTTTGGGAGATGAAGCACCAGAAACCGTACTTGGAGTGCTAGTGTAAGAAGTCTAGAAGCAAATCCAACCAGCCTTGGATACATGCCCATGTTTAACCTACACTATGGCTATAAAGGGAGGTGAGGTGTTTTATTTCTCCTCCCTTATTGCATCAGACAGCTGTTTTCTAGTGGCTCTGTATAGGGTGGTGAATTCCCTGATCTCAGAATCAGTTCGGAGATCTCTACTGAGTTGCTGTGATGAGTTTCTGATAAAGTCATTTGGATTTACTGTAGCCTTGACTCCTCATGGACAACATTTTTTGTGGTAATTGGGGCACTGTGTTTCCCTTGTCTGGGTCTCCTGATTAAATTTTATCTGAAGCTTGGCTTACATCTACAGAAAGTTTAAAATTGCATTATTGATAATGGTACAAAGTAGAAGCTGACACAGACACAAGGCAGAAGTTTCAGCGTACTGCTAGTTGCCCAACTAAGCTTGAATTTTTTATAGAACAGTGCAAGGGTAAATATACAGTGTGTCTCTTTTATTAACCCCCACCCTAAATACTTAGCTGAAGTATTCATTTCTTTTTAAGAAATGAAAGTGAAGATAGAAAGAGCAAAAGGTGGAAAACAAGTAGAAATAAACTGAATCTTTATTCTGCTAGGAGGCTTCATTGTAGGAAAGTTGTATCAAGCTATATTTGTCTGTTGTAAACAGGCTTTGGCAAAAGTTCAAATAGCTATGTAGATGTGATTTTTTTTTTTTAATGTTCATGTCCTTTCATTCTTGATGACTCTGAATCACTTATCACTTCTCAGAGTTTTCAAAATTACAGAAACAACAAAAGATAGAATGCCATTTAAATCAAGCAAGATGTTAAATAAAAGCTATGCTGGAATTTATATAGAGTTTTATATCTAAACTGGAAGCAATTAAGGGTTAATACACTAGAGGTAAAGCCATTGCTATGAAGGTAGTGGCTATAGCTCATATCAGAGCAGAGCCATAGAAGGTTCAGTGTTTATGTTTCAAGTGATGGGCCCTTCAAAGTCTATGAGCTTTCCATGATTATCCAAACATGCTGACCTCTGTTGTCAAGCCAATGTATGTCATTTTGGAAACATGCCACATCTTACTAAAATCAAGAGCAAAAAGACAATTTATTTCACTAAATCTGATTTTATCTAAATGAATGCAACTCTCAAACCATCGTCTACACGATACAGTACACCCCATTTGCAAATTCTTAAGAAACTGCCTTGTATATGTTGACATTTCAAAATAGATGATAGGTATAGAAGGATAGATAGATAGACATTCAGGTCATTTAGAAAAAAGTTTTGTGCTAGGGCACATGAGATAAGAAGAGTCATAGTTTCTTGGAGCTTAAGCTCAAGGAGGAGAAAAGATAACAGATTTTGGACAAACAGAGAAAGAATTTGAAATAAATAAGTAAACAAAAGCTTATTTTTTGATGCTACAAAACTTCTCTGTCCAAGCGATTGAATAAAATATGAGGTTGGTGAAGCCTACATCAAAGGATAACTCTACAGTAACTTATTACACATGACAGCATGGGAGTCACTATGTGTTTGTCAAAGTAGCAGTGTTCTAAAGTAAACTTATTGATCTAGGCAAGCAATTGTAAATCTGTTCCCTATATGCTCATCTGGATAGTTATTTGTATTTGTATGGATTTAGTGCTTCTCTGGATAATCATTTACAGAACGGAAGCCCTGTTCAAAGAAGGACGCCACAAACAATTGAATCTCTTGCTTTCTTGCCAATAGTATATGAACCTGCAGCGTAAGTAACAAAATGGGATGGGATTGAATTATCTTTTTAACAGAAGACAAGTCAGCATGATATCCTGAGGATGGCTTTTGTTACTAGAATATATGGATTAGTCTCCACCAACCACTTTAGCAATGAATATTGTGTCTCTTTCCCTCAAAAATATATTTAATTTCTCAAATGGAGATTGTTCAGCTCCATTTTTGGATCCTTTTCAATATACATAATCCATGAATATTTGTAGTGGTGAGGCTGATCATATATTGTACTTTGCCTATTAACTATACTAAAGCTATTAGAGACTTTTGGAATGGCAGGTTTTAAAAGTCTTCATTGGGTGAGTTTTATCTTCAGCTCTGAATGAAAGAAAAAAATAATTACAAGCTTAAGAACTTAAAGAATATGAAATAAACTGCAAAAGGCTAAATAAGATTTTGATCTAAGGAAGTTATAAATGGATTAAGTGTCCAGATAAATTTGGAAATTGACTTTTACTATAAGATTTTGGAATTAACTATAAAAAAATAACTTCTCATGGGAAACAGGCTTATTTTGGTTTTCCTGGCAATTTGACTTTCCTGGCAAGTCATAACAAAAGGTAAGTGATGATTTCAGAAACTGGACACTAGAGGGGATTAAAGATTTAAGAGGAAGAAAAAAAAATACAAAGCCTGATGTCAGTTAATTCTGTAACTAACAGAATGATACAAAACATTATAACATCAGAAATATTAAAGGAGATCTTTTAAGAATGGAGCCAGAAATTAGTAACTACAATATCAACACTATCCATAATGATATCTGCTTCTATGGATAGACTATGTCTAAAAGATGTTAATGAAGGAATGACAGATGTGAAACAAATTTTATCTGATAAGACAGATAAATACAGAACGTGGAACTACAAATGACAGGCCAAGAGAATGATTTGGAAAAGGACACTTTACTGAATATACAAAAGAAACTGGCTGAAGTTTTAAAAATTAAAAGGGAAATACAAATGATAAACCAAGAGAATGATCTGGAAAATGTTTTCATATTGGATCTACAAAAGAGGCTTGTTAAAGTCTTGAAGAAATCTGTGCAATGGGATAAAGAAGAAGAGAAATAAAATCA
Organism: Candoia aspera; assembly: GCF_035149785.1. Lineage (NCBI taxonomy): Eukaryota > Metazoa > Chordata > Lepidosauria > Squamata > Candoiidae > Candoia > Candoia aspera. The sequence continues at coordinate 32,256,811 of NC_086160.1, forward strand.
TCCAACAATATTTGATTGAATTAAAGATTAAGACTGTTAGAAGTTAAAAGAAAAAAAAATATAAAGTTGGTTTATTTGATCAAGGCTAAAATAGGACTTTTTTTCAGTGTTCTGGCAACCTTTTATGGACTATTTGCTGATACCAGGATTGAAAAGTTGATGTTTTATGGTTTTGCTTATAGATAAGAGATGGAATATAGGATGAAGAGATATCCCTTTAACCTTATGAGTGACGAAGAGTTACTAAATTTGTTTATACTTGTTGTGATGAAGGTTGGAAGTCACTTCTTTATATATTTCTTTTCTTTTTCTTTATTATATGCTCTTTTTATTTTTATTTTTTTCTTTCCTTTTCTCTTTTCTTGCACTTTTTATTCTTTCTTTCCATTCTCTTCTCTTTCTCTAGGTTTTGTTTGTATTAGTTTTTACTATTGTAATTAAAATTCTTAATAAAAAGTATATTAAAAAAAAAGAAGTTAAACAGTGTCTGCCATCTTGTCACATGGTCACCCAGACATATAGTCTGTAATTGCAGCTGATAACCTGATGATAGGAAAGAGCTGGAGAAAAAGCAGATAAGATTTTCATACAGGAAGTTAAGATCAGCTAATGAAGTTTGAGTCAGAAAAGGAGGGGAAGAAGTACTTAGCAAACAAATAGGATATTAGTCAGTTCAGATTGCTAAACATATTAAGGTTCCTGAGTGATTCAAGATCACCAAAGGTTTGTTGGCATTGAGATTACAATGCAGGACTTCCAAGGGAATATGGCCGACTGAACAGCTGTGTCTGCAAGTTTCATGGACAGAACTGACAATGGAGACTTTTTTGGGGGTCTCAGGAAGGCTTTTTCCTGAAGCCCAAGAGTCCTTTCATGATAAAGAAAATGCTCAGAATCATCCCATCTGCTCTCCAGAATGGCATCTTATAGCCAGAGAATTGCAAACAGCATTCACAACGATCCAGTAAGAGACAACCGGAGGCAGGGATGTCACCATTTCCATGCCATGCTGTAGCCTTAAAGGGACATTTAGGTCAAGCCACCTCATTTCTAAATCACCCATTTTTTTTTTTTTAAGTTTATGTACCCCAAGAGAGGCTTTTTACAGCAAGAAGTGTTTTGAAACAGCCAAGTTTTAAAGTACCTTAAAATATGTATGAAAAATAGTTAGAAGTGCAGCTCTGAGAATGTTCCCAGCAGATACCGTCTACAGGACAGTCCTATGTATATTTTCTGGTAAGTAATCCCACTGTCTTTAATTTTATTACACCCAAGGGAATGTGCATAGGACTGCATCCCTGAACGGTCTTCCTAGGCATAAGATCCATTCAAGAGAGACAGACTTGCTTTTGAGCAAATATGCTTGAGCATGTACTCTGTGCTGCAATACTGAATTTCAGATTATTAATAATCTGATTATCAATAGGTCAACAACTGGAAGGCTACTAAGTGCAGATCAGCTTCTAGCCCCAGATTAATTTTTCCCATTTAAAGACTAAGGAGGACTGAGAATAAATAATTGCCTACCTGTTATTATTTTTGTACTAAATTTGAAGGATTCAATATATTCCTACATGTTGAATCTGCTGTTTTGAATCTCCAGTCTTCTGTTCACTTTCCCTGAGAGCTCCTTGTTAGCATACTTTCTCTTGTCTCCATTTCATTCAGAAACTTTTCATTAACTCATTAACTCCTATCTTTGAAAGTCAAGTACCTAGGGGGCACTATAATCTACTGCCTGAAACATGGAGGATTTCACGGAGATTTTCTCAGAGTTTCGTTATGAGCTTAAGCAGACCTACAAACAGATCTTGTCAGATTCCTGTCAAGCTATTTTGCAAGATATTCAGGACATTGTGAAAAATATCAGTTTTGAAATGTGTCATCTAGTTGAGGATGTTATGGAAGAAGATGAAGATCTTAACAAAGATAGAGATGTTTCTACTGACAGTGAGATTGAAGTCTTTGTTGAAATGCCAGGCAAAGAATTCATTCTGGTGCTGAAGAGGTTAAAAGGACAGCCTGAATTGCAAACCACAGAGGGAGTTGTTTTTCTGAGGGAATGCTATGGGAAAGAAGAGGTTTTGTTCTGTTCTGTGGGGTTTTTTTTGCTGAGAAGTCTGAGTTTTTAATGGGGGCAGTTGGGCTGTTTGATTTTTGTATGAAAAATGCCTTGTGTGTAGTATGGAGATATGTAAATATCTTGGCATATTTTGAAGTGGGGTAAAATTTAAGAATGGTTTAATTGGATTGACAATGAGGCTTTTATGATTTCATTTCTCTTTAATGATTTGGATTAAGACTTACTGGATTTTTTTTAAGGTTTGTTTGATTTTTAAGATTTATAAGGTATCTATAAGGTATAATAATAATTGTTTAGTTTTTAGGCTTAATAGGGTTAAGATTGTTGCAGTATTCTTAATTATAAAAGTAGATAATTTATATGTTTTTATAATTTTATTTTCATTATAATGGATAAACATATAGAATACTGTTAGGAAGGAAATAAATAAATGTTTCAGGAGGGAGGGAAGTTGATTTAGAGATTTATATACTTCTTTTTTTAATATAAGTCGAAGGAGCAATTACATTTAGTGATGTATATATGTGTTAATGGAATGATTTATAGAAATAATGTGATCTTGGTTTGATATACAGTAAGGGATTGATTATGAAAATTACTGTATATTCTTTTTGTTGAAAGTTGGAAATCACTTCTTTACGTAATCTTTTAAAATTCTTTTTCTCATGTTTCACACTTTTTTAGGTTTTTTAGGTTTTTTTGTTTTGTAGTTTTTTGCTTTTTTGTAGTTTTTATATTTGTTTCAAACTTAATAAAAATTCTTATTTCAAAAAAAAAGAAATTACAATGCAGGGAGGAAGACAATACAATGTGGGATCAGTTTACGTGGTGCAGATGCCCAGACGCAGAAGAGGATCCAAATGCCCAAGAAGAACAAACTTGTTAGTCATGAGAGGTTGCCAGCTAAGTTTTACCAAAAGTCCTTGATTAAGTCTTTAGCTGCTTTAATAATAGCTATACACTTAACAATAGCTTAAATACTGATATAATAGAAGTGTAGAGAAAAATAGTACTTTTTTTCTGGACAGTAAGAATTTTAAACAGCTTATAATTACAGTAGATTGTTTGGCTAGACTAGAGCTTGTTGCTATGGCAGCAAATGCCATAGCAGAGCACATATACTTTGCTTGCAACAGAAACTAAATTCAATCCCAGAATTTTCAGGTAGAGTTGTAAAATGACAAAGGCTTGAGAAACTGTGCATTTACTGTTGTTTGGCTATATGGACCAATAGTCTGATTCACTGTGTGGCAAAATCTTATGTTCATGTGTATCATATATACTAGTTTATTAGATATAGTCTAGGTTCTCAGCATAACCTATGTATATGTCTTAATTTAAGCTTTGATTTAAGTTTAGTTTTGAAATATAAGAAGTGACCACATTGCAGAGAGTGTTTTTTGTTTATGTATAAAAAGCATGCCCTTCATCACCAAATAAGCCCACCTAGTCTTATCAGTCAGACTAATCTTGCCTCACAAATCTCATCACATTCCAAATGCCATACATTCTTGTGGTGGTACAAAAATAAATCTCTCTTCTCAGTATTCCCCTTTCATTTCTGTCCAAAGAAATAGAATTTCCTTTCTTCACTCTACCCAGGGTGTTCATCATTTAAATGAATTGACCTTATATGTCTGCTTCCTATAAACTCAGTGTTGTTGGAGGAAAATTCTGAGAGTGCCTTGGACTGCAAGAAGATCCAACCAGTCCATCCTCCAGGAAATAAAGCCAGACTGCTCACTTGAGGGAATGATATTAAAGGCCAAACTGAAATACTTTGGCCACATAATGAGAAGACAGGACACCCTGGAGAAGATGCTGATGCTAGGGAGAGTGGAAGGCAAAAGGAAGAGGGGCCGACCAAGGGCAAGGTGGATGGATGATATTCTAGAGGTGACGGACTCGTCCCTGGGGGAGCTGGGGGTGTTGACGACCGACAGGAAGCTTTGGCGTGGGCTGGTCCATGAAGTCACGAAGAGTCGGAAGTGACTAAACGAATAAACAACAACATAAACTCAGTGTAACCTATACAAACTTCATTTGTAACCCAAATTCTGCAGAGCTATGTGATTTAGTAGTTAAAATATTAGTTTGAAAAAAATTAGTAAGGAAAAATGAAAGAAGCTTTGAGAAGACAACACTTTGAGCCATACCCTCTATTCTTTAGTTTCACCAAAGCTATTATCATGGAAGTATAGTAAAGGAGGGCAGTAGAAGGAATGTCCTGAAAATTCAAATGATTTTTCTGAATAATTTCTTTACATGGACCCTGGGTTCATGGACCACATATATGAACCAGTCAGGGTGATTCTGAACAATGAGTTCAAGGAAACAGAGATCTAGCTTATAGCATCCCAGTGTTGAAGAAATGGCTAGGGCTGTGCTCAGAAGTGGTAGTTTGCATGGAGTGTTAATGCATGTGGAGTTTTAAAGTCGCTATACTCCCTAAAAGGTTTGGTTTGTTGCTGTGAGGATTTCCCTGGTTGTCTGTACAGGCATATGAATACACAGACAGTACTTCCACTGGGACTGCCACTAAAATGTAATAGCTCTGCATACAGGCAGAGAAAACTGGAAAAAGCCTTCAAGCAGTAGGCCGAGCTTTCCCAAGGACACCACTGTGTTAATGTTCCAAGGACAGGGACAGGTGCTTCATTCTCAATGTGCTTTCCAATATGGCCCCACTGTTAGCAGATGGCAGCCAGACAGAGCTAATATGTTCTTTTTTTTCATAGTTAACTTGTCTCTCAATCTCATTTTTTTTCCCTTGTGCTTTGTCGATCTCTTTCAGCAAGCGGGATATTTGTTATTTATAAGTGAAGGCAATAACACTGTTCTGAGTCAGATGCTTAGTTTGTCTAGTCTGTTTAGTTATTCAGTATCTACTATTAGTATATTACTATAAAGATTTTGAAAATAATGAGAAGTGCAGTATTTCTAACATGTTTCAATATGCTAGAACTAAGCTTGTAGAACTGTGTTGTATCTGAAACAATATTCTCTTCCCACAAAGAAATAAGCTGATTTGTTAATAAGTTTCCATAAAACATAATTTCTGTATTATTGGCCTCAGATGATAAAATCTGCTTTGATAATTTTTTTCATAAACTAGTCTGTGGTATAACTTTCTTTCATTTAAATGTCACTTTAAATACTCTATTTTGAATGCTATTTAAAAATTCTTTTTGCTATTAAAATAGAACCCTTTTGTTTAGCTGCCAATCAAGGAATCATGATGTGGAAAATGGGAGATTATGTCAATTACTGTTTAGTATTGATTTTCATTTTTGTGTTATATTTCTACAGATTCCATTCATTTTTCTTGATATGATAATTGCCTATTAATAAAGTGGTCTGCTTTTAATTTTTTAGCATTTAACCAATGGATATCATAGAATTTGGAATGAATAGAACATTTAAGTTCTAAATGTTCAATTAAAAAGCAGTGGACTAGCTTTCTGTAGATAAGACCCTCACAGACATTTTATATCATCACTGTGATGCTTGCCTCAGTCATGAAACCTAAAACAAGTGCTCAAATCAATCTATTGATGCTATTTTTACTAATTATCCCATTTCTCCCCCTTGACTGTGTTTATTACAGCTTTAGGAGATTTCATCTTTGTGTTACAGAATGAAATAGATTTTAATAATAGAAAAGGCAAGAAGGGGATTTGCATTTTAGGTTACTTTTAAGTTTTGAAGAAGAAGAGGAACTTAGGTGTGGAAAGGTGGATGGAGAAAACATTTTGTGGCTTGGAAAGGAAAATAGGATAGCAGAGGAAACCTAGATAATTAAAGTGGAAGTAAATATGGGTTGTGTTCAACTAAACTGGCAAGTATAATATTTGAGCAGCAACTGCAATTGTAGTACTTAAAGATACAAGTTTGAACATAATTCCACTTCAGAGAAAAATTAACATTTCAGCAAGATCATCATTGAATTAACATGTCCAAAATCACACTTCTAAAGTAATTCATTTTAAGCCAAAGAACCAAATTGAAACCAGTAGGACATGTTCTGAACAGACATGAGTAGGATTGCAGAGTCCAGTATTTTATAGTATGTCACTCTTAGAGTCAACTATTATTATTGCAGTGAAAATATTTTTGTAGTTTTGGAAAAGTATTCATGTTGGGGATCTTATGTATTTATTTCATATATGTATCACATAATGAGCTACAGATTCATGGTAATTTACAATAACAATCAACAGGAGAATATACAGTGTCAACAGTTTAAAACATCCATGGTAACTATACAATAAATACAAAAAAAAAGTGCAAACTTAGCCAATTAACAACAGATAATAATAATAATATCATCAACAACAACATACTAACCACCACTCTCGAGAAGAACTTCATGTTAAGTTATTTTGTAATAGATGGGGCACTGTAGGGATTATAATATGAAATTTCAGAGAAGGTGCTAGTGGACTGAAAGAGAGTTTATACATATGGAATGAATAATTCCACTGTAAAAAATTAGAATTTCAAACTGAAGAGTTACGAACTATCATCTGTTCTTCAGAGTTGTAAATAGGGATGAATGAGTCAGTTTGGTCTAGTGGTTAAGGCAATGGGCTAGAAACCAGGAGACTGAGAGTTCTAGTCCCATTTTAGGCATGAAAGTCAGCAGGTGACCTTGGGCCAGTCACTCTCTCTCAGCCCAACTCCCCTCACAGGGTTGTTGTTGTGGAGAAAATAGGAGGACGAAGGAGTATTAAGTATGTTCACCACTTTGAGTTTTTTATAAAAATAATAAAGGCGGGATAAAAATAAAAATAAAATAAAATAAATACATTTTTTTTCCTGTTTCATTTATATTTACTTATCTGTTGTTCCATTTTCTGGCAATCATCACATAAATTTACTTTTAATATATATATTATATATAATTAAACCTAAATGTTTTATCATTGTATATATGATAAAATGGACCACATGATTCCATTTTGCAGATTGGTTGGGGGGATTTATTTATTTATTTATTTATCTATCTGATTTATCCCTACCCATCTCCTCCTGTCGGAGGCCTCTGGGCAGTTTACAACAAATGATTAAAACCATCAGAATAATAAAATACAATAAAAATACTATAAATAGAAATAAAAATAAAGAATAAAAATCCAAGCAATGAAAGATCTAAAACAGTCCAAGTGTGGGAGGAGTGGTCTATAACAACCATCCCCATGTAACTCTATTCCCCTCTCCACCCCAAGTGAGGCGGCAGAACCAGGTCTTCAGACTCCGCCGAAAGGCCAGGAGCAATGGGGTCAATCTCACCTCCGAGGGCAGCATGTTCCACAGGGCGGGAGCTACTGTGGAGAAGGCCCGCTTCCTGGATCCCTCCAAATGACCTTGTCTTAAAGACGGGGTCCGCAGCATGCCCTCTCTGCACGATCGGGTGGGACGGGCTGATGTAATGGGGAAGAGGCGGTCCCTCAGGTAACCTGGCCCCATGCCATGTAGGGCTTTAAAGGTAATAACCAACGCCTTGAATTGGACCCGGAAGCAAACTGGTACCCAATGCAGCTTGCGCAGCAGTGGTGTTACATGTGCCCTTCTAGGGGCACCAAAAACAGCTCGCGCAGCTGCATTCTGGAATATAGACCAAGTCGTATAAAAGCAAGATGGACCTGCAGAATCTACAAGATTTTAATTCAAACTGGTGGGGTCCTGTATTGGCCTCGCTCTTTTCATACATTAACCACACAGCTAAAATTCCAGAGTACTGGGGGGAAGCCATAATTGTTCCCCTATATAAAAAGGGAGATAGAAATGACCCAATTAACTATAGGGCAATTAGTTTATTGAACATTATTAGCAAATTAAATGCTAGGTACCTATTCACCAAACTCCAAACCTGGGTAACAGATGAGGGAATAATCGACCCTGAGCAAGCAGGATTCCAACTGGGACGATCTACTATAGACCATTGTCTGGTGCTTCAACACCTGGCAGACAAATATAATAACCACTCTGGTCTGAATCTATATGCAGCCTTTATTGATTTTAAGGCAGCTTTTTATAATATCTCAAGGGTCAGCTTTGGGACATTCTGAGCAGATCCTCTATAAGGATCTTATAGATCCTTTTAAGGATCTTAAGAGACTCTTGCTCCAAATTCATAAACTATATGATAAAACTGGCCTTAGAGTAAGATGTAACAGAGGAGGGTACCTTTCTGATTTTATACAGACTGTTAAGGGGGTGAAACAAGGATGCATTTTACCACCATTGCTTTTTAACATTTATATCAACTTTGTGATTAAAACTCTTCAGAGAGTTGATATCCATGCACCTAAATTGGCTGATAGACATCTCCCAATTCTCCTCTATGCAACAGATAATGCAGTTTTTCTCTCCTTGTCTTCCATAGGCATGAAGCTGGCACTAAGAACTCTGGCATCCTAGTGTAATGAGGAGCAATTAATAATTAATTATGACAAATCTAAAGTCCTAGTTTTCTCTAATAAAAGCAAAGGGGACAATTGACTCCCATGAACAAGAACAAGTTCCAGTTCAAGTTAAATGTTTTAAATACCTGGGCATAGTATTTCAGGCCTCTAGGAAAGTAACAGCCCAGGTAAACCATGCCACTTCTACTGCCCAGAAGAGCTCACAGGGAGTAATAAAATTTTACAGGCAATAGGGGGCAAATTATATCCCAGCAGCAATTAAATTGTTTATGGCCAAAACAGTTGCCCAACTATATGGGATACAACTTGGCCCATACACAAACCTAAGGACTTATGAAACCATCCAATCAAATTTCCTTAGGTCTTTGTTTGGTACCCCAAAATGCACCCCCAATGCAGTTTTGAGGCTTGAAGCTAACATGCCAAGTGTTAAGGCTCAGGCCTAGATCAGGATTTTAACTTCATGGCTGAAAATTATGTTTGATCCTACAGGCCTGATGCCTTTGCTGTTGTCAGACAGCTACCAATCTCATTGGCACCATATTTGTACAAAAGAGCTTTGCAGTCTTGGCCTCTCTCCTGAATAGTTAAGCCAACTAACTCTGGAGAAGGTCAAATCAATAGTAAAAGAAAGAATTAGGGACATTGATTGCCAAAATGATATTACCAGTGCTCCCAAATTCTATTGCCAAATTCTAGATAGCTGCAAACCCTCTACTGCAGGGTATCTATACCATCTCTCCTTAAGCAAATATAGATGAGCCTTTTCCAGAGTCTGCTTTGATGGCCTCCGTTCAGCACTGCTGGCAGAAAGATTTCATGGGACTCCTTATTCACAGAGACTTTGCCCTTGTGGATCCAGGGAGGTAGAAACTCTTGCCCATCACCTCATACTGTAGGTGTCCTTTTTATGATGCCCCAAGACATGCTCTGATCTCTCCAATTATTTCTAAATTTGTGGGTCATACCGATAGATTTTACATTTATTTCTTTTTAAGGGCTGCTGATTCTGCACTCACATACCTGGTGGCCAAATATTTTTATAAAACTATACAATTATGCAAAATTTTTAATTAGATATATTGTTTTACTATTTTATTGTTTTCCTTTTTCCTGACAATGAATTGTTGAATTAAACTATTTTCTTTTATTGTAAAGGCTGGTCAAAGACCGCAATAAAGTTATTCATTCATTCATTCTGGAAATTCTTTCTCTCTCCACAATCCCTGTCCCAACCCTGAACATTCACCCAATACTCATGTTGGTTATTTAGATGGAAAGCAAATTATTATAGTCTACCCTTTCTTCCTGTACTGAAGCAATAAACAGTCTTAAAAATTATTGGATACAGTGGTAGTATCAAATTATTTTTCATCCACCAAACAAGGCTAGATAAAGTAACAGAACTGCAGGAGCAGTTTAAAAAATATGCAGACACACATCAACAAAAAGGCCATGTTTGATTCTAGATAACATATCTAACTTCATGAAATATTAGAATTTATCCCAGATGTTGAGACAAGCATCATCATAGTGTACTCACCATCTGTTCCCAGTATTTATAGCATGTTTCTAGTTTTTCTTATTCTTCATTGTTAAGCATTTATCTGAAATGTTTGTATATAGAGCAGAACCCAGGGATACTTCTGGATTCTTCTGTGCCCACTCTCATTTGTGCCTGATTTTATAGTTTACTGAATACACTTTAATATGATGAATCTCATTAACAATGTGCAATTTCTTTGGTTTGTGAATAAGTAACATCACTATAGGGGGAAAATACCTGAATGCAGAAAATAATAAACACAATCATATCATTTATGTATTTCCAAGAAGCAATCTGAATTTCAAACCCTTTCAAGCTGGTTAAATTTATATTTGAACTACAGTATAGTGTTCTTTATCCCTTTCAACTTTTGCATTGTAAGTATTTGACAACTCTGCCCCACACTTGAATTAGTCAGAACAGTATCAGTGCAGTTGATTTTTATTCTAAAAAAAAGTGTCATTGCTGAACTTCAGCAGCTTTTTTCTTTACACATTCACAAATGAAACCAAACTCAAACCTTAGTCTCTGAAAGTTTGTTCCTCAAAAAATAAAATATGCATGTGACTTGCAGCTAAAGCACTTGAAAAATGTTTAGTTCCTCAAAAGGGTTTTGCCTTAATAGCAATTTCCTGTGTTTTACAAGCCATGCCTATATGAAAGCATAGTGAAGAGCTTCCAATTCATATATAATCATGTGGAAAAGCAAGAAAATATCTATGTTTTATTTTATGGACAAAGACTCCAATTTATCTAACTTCTTTCAACAGGCAAGCAGTCCTACCACAGGAACAGCTCCCAGGAGCCAATCACGGTTATCTGTCTGCCCTTCTACTCAGGACATCTGTAGGTATGTGCTAAATGAGTATTCCTAATCTGCTTAGTACATGTCTTCTTTGTCTAATGAGCTATCAATGTCACTTATGTCTACCTCCTCTCATGTATTTCCACTCATCTGTTTTTTGTTTGTCATTTTCAGTGTCATGTCTTGTTCATGTTTCTATTTGATTCTATTCAGTCTCCTTTATTTATGTTCTCTCTCTCTCTCTCTCTCCCCCTCTCCCCCCACCCCTTGTTTTATCACTTTCTATCCATCTCCTTGGCTTCTGCTTTGTTTAGATCTCCCACTTTACATGCCATATCAGAAGATACATTTGAAACATCAACCCATGTCATGGGTCTGAGTTCTGCTAGGAAAGAGCATGTTAAAAGAGTGAAACAAGGTGTTAGGCAGAGAATGAAGGCTGAGGAGAATTATGAGGATATAGTGAAGCAAAGAACAGACAAGGCTGTCAAGTCACATCCCAAGATCACAAATCCTCGATGGAATGCCTTATGCAAAGCAACATCCGATTCATCATCTTCAGATGAAAATTATTGGGCCCTAGTTAGAAAAAGAGAAAGAGCCAAAATGCTTAGAAGGAAAAGAAGACAGAACCCTTCAAATATTTCTGCAGATGAGCATTGCAATAAAAATGCTATTGAACTTGTCACCATGGGAATAAATGGGGCAAAGAAGTCTGAGCCTGAAAGCTATAATCTAAATAATCCTAGGAGGAAGATTGCAAGGTGTCCCTCATTATCTTCCGTGTCTTCTGCGGAACCCAACTCCTCGAGACGGTCTGAAAAACAACAGAGCAGCCGTCATGATCCAGAGCCTTCAGCTTACATTAGGCCAGGCAGAAGAAGCAAGGAGGAAAGTTCCAAGGGAGGCCCAGGCAGTGATCTTTTTTCAGTTCCAGGAAATGGAACACCTGCTGCGACAGGGGCCTCTGTGACCGTGGCTGTTCAGAAACATCCTGCGTTTTGTGATGACTTGTCTGAGGATTTTGAAGTATGCAGGTTTGTCTCCTAATACAAAAGTTAATTGCTAGCAGACTACCCTGGATTACACAAAAGTGTCAGTTGTGTTTTTTCCTCTGTGGTTCACACTGCTGTTTGGAGTTTCAATAAGTATGATCACATGCTTGGCAACTAAAACGTCTGAGTGTCTTGCAGACCTTAATTATAAAATTGGAAAAAATGTCTGACACATGATATTGAACTATTTTAAAATAGTAATAATGCTACACATAGGCATACAGTACATTCCTCCTTAGAAGAATTCATTCTTCTTCCTTTCCATTCCATTCCATTCCATTCTTTTTTTTTATTTTTGACTAAATTGTAGGAAAGTAACAATTCAATGGAAGTCTTTGTTGTTATTTGTGGAATATCTTTCAAATTTGCAAACTGTCATGCTTACAAGCTTTCAGTTTGTCTTTGTGTATTCCCTGCCTGACCTAAATGTTAAAATGTTCCAGAGGTTCTGCTGTCTATTTTATGTAATTATACTGTATATTCTAAAAGACCACGCATAAAATGTAACACTGTATCACCTGCTATAAATATTTTCAAATGAAAAAATATAAACGCTTTCAGAAGACATTATGCTTTCTTGACCTACCGGTTGCTTGACCCATTTATAGATTTATAGATGCAAAAGCAGGGTATTAGAATTTATGTTTCTGAATATAATATAAAAATGGAATAATATATTTCCAGGATTTGATTCTAGTGGCAGCACTCATTTAATGGGTAACAAAAATATATTTGAGATTTTGTTATTCTAGATAGATATAGATAGGTATAAATATTACTATACAAAGTATAACGAGACTTTTTCAAATTAAGTAAAGCACAGTACTCCCTGTAAAAATGAAGAGGTTTTTCAGTATGATGTCAGAACATTAAATCAACAAACAGCTCATCTCTAGAAATCAATGTTATAGATATTTTTCTCTTTGAAATCTATGACAATGTTAGAATAAAGGTTTAAGCTGAAAATTAGTATCATTAGAAAGTTGCTAGTATATTAGAAGGTGCCAGCTAAAGTAAAACACTAGAAATCTTAGTTATTATTGGAGTTTCCAAAATGGGCTTTGCTTCAGATTCCTCTACTTTTCTGTGACATGCCAAAAGAATTCTGCAATTATTAATTCTATCAGTTTGGGATGAATAGTCTGTATAGTTTATGCATCACTAGACATAAAATGTCTAATTGAATAATTATTATACTCATATCCTTTCCTATGACTAAAAAGAAAAATTAAGGCATTCTTATGCTCTGAAAGTGGAGATAATTTAAAAGCAGTCGTGATTTTTTTGGTGGGTAATACCTTTGAAACATTAGAAATTTGTTTTGACAATTGTGAAAAAAACACATCTTTATGCCCTTCCATCTAATTATTTTAACCATAATTTAAATTGTGGACAAGAATTATTCTGTTGAGGATAATTAAAGATTCCTTGTTGCCACAACCACCACAGGATTAGAGTGGATATGGATTCTTACATTTTTGATCATATTTGTGTGATTTCTCTGACAGTTACGGTCTAATGATAAGTATTTTCAGTATGCTCAGTTGCTCAGAATACCAGGAAATTGACATGCTCCCACTAGAGCAGTGAGGACATTTGGGAATGACAAGAACAATGATAGATAATCCTGTCGTTACAACAGAGAGTAGAACTCATTAGTCCTTGAGAATTGGGCTCCCATTTTTTTTTTGGTCACATACATATTTCTTTTCATAACTCCTATATATAGAAAGTACATTTTTAAAACATGCTGCAAAATCTGTTGTCTATTACTTGCTATCACCAATAAATTACAGTTAAACAAGTAGAAAACAACTTAGGAGAAAGCTTTATGATGTAGTAATGCTGAGTCAGCCAAAAATTGGCTTTTTTTTTTCTTCACTGCAAAAAAAGTTACAATGCTGCAGTGAATTAAAACCAATTTGTGGTCTGCTTTTCTGATAGTCACAATTTCCTTAGAAAAAAATAAAAAAAATTGTAACAAAATATGTATAAAGACAGGAGAATAGGTATTAAACAAATTCATTTGAACTTGATTTACATTTGTATTCCACATGTGAAAAAAGTATACTTCTAAAAGGCATTAAAATACAGTACACTTTATTAGGTATCACATTTTAAATTGGCAGCTGGGTATTAAAGTAAAAAATCTAACCAAATGTAATATGTGTACCAAATGTTGGAGGACAAGAACAGGTTGATTCTTTATTCTCAGTGCAGTTCTGCCTGTATCTACTGAATTTGTCTGTAGCTTACAGAATCCAGGTTAGAAAAGTACGTATTCCTTCAGAAGTTCCAATAGGCATTTCAGTTTTCCCAGTAACTATAGCAGACTCTTGAAAGCAACCATGAACTTTACCTATGCACTTCCTCACAAGGAAGCAGCTGATCAGTTGGAATTCAGGATACTGCAGGTTATTAATTCTATCACTATACCAGAATATATACCTATATTTTGCTGGTTCATACAAAATAAAGCAGAACTGTTTTGCACTGCATAGTTTCTAGAGGAAGTGTCTCATGTTTATGCTTCCTTTTCATATCCTGACTGAATTTTGTTTTAAGCCTTAAAGCTATGCAAAGTTGCAAAACATATACAGTACTTCAGAACATCTAGCCAAATATACACACACACACACACACACACACAGAGTATATATACAGTTGTAATCGAAATTATTCAACCCCCCATTGCAAATCAAAGTCTGTCCAAATGTACAGACTTTCAGCTGTTTGCAACGAACAAATCAAACAAAAGCAATACGTTTCTTATCTCAAATTTTTCCTATCACAAAATTTAGTAAGTCTTTAATGTAAGAACTGTTTATTAATTATAAAATGTTTAACGAGCTGTCAAAATTAACCTTTTATACTGTACCATATGGAAACTCACTAATTTCAAGGAATTGGAAGAGAAGTATGTCTTCAGACACTGGTTTGGTAGAGAAACAGTTTGAATCTGGGTTCAAATGTAACTAAAAGCTTTTCATTCCTCATTACTTTCTTATTAGTTTAATTGCTCTCTGTGGCAGGAGCAACCAAGCAGGGCTGATTAATCATATCATTGTGTTTTTTTCCCTCATACTGGATTTCCCTAATCTTTAATTGAGCTAATCACAATCAGGATTAAGTACAGTATAGTATCTTCCTGCTGCTTCTGGCTTTTGAGGGCACTTCCTCACCCCGACTAGCTCCCTTATCCCTTAGAAGGCACTTCTACCAACTCTGAAATACCAAGAACAGAGAACATTGTGAGGCAATCAGTGTTACCTCCAGTAGAGCAATAGAAGTATGCCCAAAAAGGCATTTGATCGCCGCCTGACTCTGAGTGGCAGCAGCTCTTTGAATAATGAAAAATGTCTCTTTCCTCCACCCCCCACCCCAGGAAGAAAATGGTTACCATCTCCATCCATGTTTCTGTTCATTTTTCTGGCTATTTGAAAAAAAAGTAGGTGACATGAAGAGAACCTACTGTATCTGATTAAAAATATGTCGTCCTTTTCCTTCTGCTGTTATTTAAAAGCTACTGTGAGGCTGAATGAATCAGATGTTGGCATTTTTAGTACCAGGTGCATTTTACAGTAATTCTAATCATGACTGTTTTGTTGCAGCAGAAGCAGGAAACACAGCCAGAATTTATCTTGGCTGTTCTGCCTACTTGCAGATCTTTGCCTATTTCCACATAGTAGCTCAAGAGATGATATTATCAAGAATTCTGCGGTTTCCCTTTCTCTTCAGCTGGGGATCAGCTAGCATTGAAGCACTTAGTCTGCTGCTTTTTTTCCTCTCCAAGTGACTTTCTTGAAACAAGATTTCACTGATGATACATTCTAAACTGAAGTTCCGGGAGAGATGTGTGTGTTTGTGTGTGCACATCAACATGTGGGGTTACTATAGGTTAGGAGCCAGGAGGTCAGATGAGACAAGATGTCCTGCAAGTAGGGAAAATGAACTGCAAACTCAGTATTTCAAAGCATTGCAAAATAAGGTACTAGCCTTGCTGCAGTTTGAAAAACATTGTGGCTGACCCAGAAATGAATCAGCTTGGTTCTCAAATATTCTAATATTGGTGAACTTGCTTTTGAGGTGGCATTGCTTCAAGATGGTATGGTTGCTTCCTTACTGAAATTGTTACTTTAGTTAAATGTCTGCTGGAAACCTGGTACTATGTTTTAGTCCCTGCTGGAAATCCTACAACAACTCTCCTTTTCTTAGTTACCACCTCCAATCTTTAGAACTAAGACTTGAAGACCAAATAATTTCTCAGCTTGCTGCTTTGTTTCCTTTTGGGTCTTTTGATCCTTTTTTTCTCCCTAGAAATGACTGGGCCCTAACATAGTGTAGACATTTTTAGTATGTAATCTGTAGTTATTTGTGGGTGTTCTAATTCTCAAGCACATTTGTTAAACCCTTGATCAGTTTATGTTGTATCTATTTAGTCCAGTTCATATATAAACAAAGACACCTTCTTTCATTAAACATTTTAAATCTGTAAACTCGAAAGAATCTCAAATTATGAATTGTTCGTAAGGCAGCCACAGCTCAATACAAAGCAGCAAATATTACACTCGGGTAGTCACAACACAATAAAACACAAATTATAAAACACAAAGTACAGTGAGTGACAGCTATGGAATGAAGATGAGAATCTAAAACCTTAACTTTGCTTGGGAAAGATTCTAACTGAACAATAATCAAACAACTAAAACTAAAATACTATTTTTCATATGACTACTAGGCCATAATGGCTGCATTTCAGATAGTAAACTGTCATCCTTTGCTACTCTTTCTACAGTGTGGCTCAATAAGACAGAAGTTTCTAATTATGGTTGTTATCTTCACAGTAGACCAACATCTTCAACCCACTTCAAACCATGGTTTACAATTCTGGATGGTCCAAAACTGGTAACCATAACTTCTCAAGTTTAGTGAAATTGGAAAATATAATTAATTAGAAACTTGGTAACTTACTATAAAGAGTTGAGTAAAGATGCCACATATAGAAATAAAATAATAATACATATCTCACCATTCACTGAAGGATTATGGTCTAAAATCATCCCTCGTTCTAGAATAATTTTCTGTTTTTCATTATCTCTCTCTCTTTTAAATTCCATATGATAAAATTAGATATTTTAGATGTTTTGTTATTATTTTTCCATTTAAAGATTTAGAGTTTCTAAATTTAAAAGAAACTCTTAGAAACGTAACACACAAACATATATACCCATACACACATATGCACACATAGAACAATAAAGTGCATTAACACTACCATTTACATACCACAGACTCCAGAGGCTGAGCTTGCCAAGTAAACAAACAGGATTAGTGAACAGGAATTTAGCTTGGATACCTAACAAAAAGCCACCTCTCTGGGAAGCCAGTGAGCTGGGACAGCTAATTACATGTTTTGTGTGGGTCTTCTGCAGAACCCTTTGTAGGAGATTTCACAAAAATGAGGCTTGTTTCCTACTCCTGTTCATTTGAGGAACATGGAGGTGGAGAGAACTACTATCATGACATGCAGGATGTGCCATGTTTGTTTTTCTTCCAGAAGACAAGAACTTCGCAACCTGCAAATGCAAGTGAATGGCTAGAGGCAAATCTGTCGACCCTCCGGCTTATCAGGGAACATGAGGAATTCTTGATCAGATCAGGAAGTGTTTGTGGATGGTCAGTGGTACCAAGGAGCTTCCCAGAAGATAGAGGAAAGGCTAGCAGAATGTATAGAGGAAAAGGAGCAAGCCTGTCAAGAAAAGGTTTTTTCTTTGGAGCTTCAGAAGAGATTGCAGAGCTTCCCCTTTCATGGGGTTTCTGGACCTCTGAAAGAAGTATAACTGCACATACTTCAGAAACTGAGGAAGAAGACTTTTATAGGCTCTGCAAATGGAAAGGTTCTGCCTCTGCCCTAAAGAGGAGGAGTGACAGGTGATGGTGAGGGACCAAAGCAACATTCTGTTGGCACAATAGTTTGAAAAGAGAAATGTGCTGCCCTTCCGGGCTCATATTCAGGATGTGATTGAAAGACTCCCAAGATACTTTAACCCCACTGACAATTATCTCTTTCCATTGATCCACATGGGAACAAGTGACATAGCCAGAAAAAGACCTGAAAACACTACAAAGCATTTTGAAGTGCTGGACAGTGGGGTAAAAGAGCTTGGAAAGTGTGTTTGCAACCGTATCTTTAAAGTTTAAGCTATCTTGTTAGGGAGGGAGGGTGGCATAAAATAGTGCAACAGCAATTGCTACGAATGGGACTGGAATGATATGAAGGCACTTAATAAGCATGTAAATATAGGAGGGAATAGTGCAAGTAATATAATCCAAAATTTGCAGTGGAGTTGATGCACTGATTATGAAGATCAAACGCACTGATTATGAAGATCAAACAGGAAGAAGTCTTAATTTCTTCTTAAGAAGAAATATATCATTTAGCAGGCACCACTAAAACCTGATGGGATGAAACCCATGAATGGAATGCAAGGATTAAAGGATATAGTTTACTCAAAGTAAATATGCCAGACAAAAGAGGAGTAGCATTATATGTAAAGAAAGTGCACACATACAGTGATTCAGGAATTTGAACAGGAGGATCAACTCAAGACCATTTTGGATAGGTAAGAGGGAAAGGGAAACAACAAAGATATTATTGTGGTATAGATCACCAGGCCAGGCTGGAGAACTGGATATTGTTCTTATGGATTACAGAATGTTCAAGGAGATACAAGAGATACAATAATAGGAGACTTCATCTATCTGGACAACTGTTGGAAAGTCATTTTCACCAAGTTTGCTAGGTCCCCAAAATTTCTTAGTGGTCTTGCTGACTGTTTATTTTCCAGAAGGCTGAATACCTCTCCTACATCTGTTCCTAACCAGTTGGAAAGAACTGTTTTAAGTGGTAGCAACTGGGAATGTTGGGAGGAAACTATCATTTCATTGTGGGTTTCAAGATACAACAACAAGCAAAACTGCAGCATAATAATACATGCACACCAGATTTCAGGAGAGTCAATTTCAACAAGCTTAGAGAAGTACTAGGCAGATTCCCCTGGACAGGCATCATTGGGTTAAAATGACTAGAGGAGGGTTGGGAGCTTCTCAAAAATACAATTACACACAGTTCCAATGAGAATAAAAAAATGAAGATGTTGTAGCTGCATAGGGAGCTTTGACTGGCACAAGAGTTAAAAGGAACTTGCAGAAGAAAAAATTGGAAAGGCTAAAGTGCAAAAGGAACTTAAGTTTGCAAAGAAAACTAAAAGCAGGAAAAAAAAAGCCTTTTGAGGATAGTAAAAAAAAAAATGTGAAGAGAGGACAGAACTTCCCAACTCCTACTTTGTTTTGGTCTTCCTCCCAGAGGGAAATTGTATGCAGATGGGATTAAACAGAACAATTGGCACAAGAAAGGAATGAGAACCCAAGGTAAGTTAGGTTAGGTGCATCTGGCTACCACGAATGAGTCTCTCTAGGACCAAGTCAGTTACATCTGAAAATCTTGAAGAATCTCAAGGATGTCATCTTGGAGCCCCTTTGTGTAATCTTTGAGAAATCATAGTGCTAGAGGATTGGAGAAGATGTTCCTATCTTCAAAATAAAAGACAAAAGAGGACTCAGGTAATTAAGGATTGATGGGTTGATGTTGATACCGGGCAAAATTCTGGAGCAGATTATTAAACATAAGTTTAATATAAGTTTATCAAGAACAAGCCATTCTAGATCACCTAATTTTCCTTTTCTGATAAAATGATGAGTTTTGTGGACTGCAGGATTGCAATTCACATAATGTACCTGGAGTTCAGCAAAGCATTTAATGAAGTATCCCATGCCATCCTAGAGAATGTATGGCTGGCCCAGACTATGCTACCTTTAAATGGATACAGAGCTGATTGAACAATCATATCCAACAAGTATCCAACCAAGCTGGAAGAGGATGTCTACTGGTATACTACAGATCTTGGTTCTGTATTGTTCAACATAGTTATAAATGACTTGGATGAAGGTTCTGGGAGTCTTGGTGGATCACAAGCTGAATATGAGTCAACAGTGTGATGCAGCTGCAAGAAAATGAAAAAAATAATCCTAGGTTATATCAACAAACATACAAGGTCAAGATCAAGAGAAGTCATTATTCCCTTCTATTCTGTGTTGGTAAACCATGCCTAGAACATTCATCCAGTGTGGGACCTTGTATTTTAGGAAGGAGTTTTGACAAACAGGATGCTGTCCAGCGAGCAGCAACCAAGATGTTAAGAGGCCTGGAAGGAACAAAAATATGAGGAATGGTTAAAGGACTGTTTGTAAGTTTAGACTGTGAAGAGAATGCTTTGGACAAATATGATAACTGAAGATGGGATACATATTTCAGTGTTGCTTCAGAAGACAAGACAAGAAACAATAGGTTTAAATGATGAGGAAAAAGTTTTCAACTAGACATCAGAATAATTTCCAAATGGTAATAGTTGTTCAATGGTGGAACAGATTGCCTTGAGAGGTGGTGACTCTCTTTTGCTGGAAGTATTTAATAGTGATTGGATAGCCATTTGTTGGGAAGCTGTAGTAATAGATTCCTTTACTAGGTTGAGGTGGACTAGATGATTTCCAAAGTACTTTCCAGCCCTTACACTGTGTGATTTTATAATAAATTGCAAGTGAGTCCTTGTAGGAAAGTGATTCTTATCTGGCAGGGCTTACTGTGTTTTTCTTTGATGTTTTGTCAGTACACCCGTTTACATTTTAGGTTTTACCTGTCTTCCATTCTGTTTTTCTTCAACATCCTTTCTCATGTCTCTGATTAGCAGTATGCATTCTCAATTCTTTATGCTGCTAAGATACTTCTCATTTTAGGAGTTATAACTGTTCCCACATGTTTTGAAATGCTTATTTTACAAGAGTGGTTAGTTGTCTTAACTTTAGTCATCAGAGCTTCATTAATTAATTAGTAAAATGACAGGATCTTCCTGAGATTAAGCTTTCTGACCCAAAAGGCCAGCTTTAATGCAAGATACATTGTTCTTGTTTTGTGAGTATATTTTGCATGTCCTGATATATGCTTCATTTGGCCAATCTGCAGTTACACATTTGGAAAATCTAGGGGCTCTCTGTTGTTCTATCTGTAAATGTTTTAATAGCTAATGCTAGTAAAATTAAGCTTTTCCCCCATTTTTTTTTTTCTATATATAAAAGTAATAGTAGCATCACAGTTATCTAGGGCCATGCTTTCTCACTGTATCAGCTTGTAGAACAGAGGAGGACATTCCATGGCTTTCTAGAGTCCCTAAATTACAGTTTACAGCATCTCTTTACACTGGCAATATTATCTGGCCTAGAACCGCTTAGAGTTACAGTCCAGTGAATATGGAAGGCCATAAGTTCATGTATCTATTAAAGAATTATTGATTTAGATTGCAATCTGTAACTGTCCTCTTCATATGTATTTTGGAGACTGAATTTAGAGACAAATGATTAGGCCAATGGCCTCTTATTAAACAAATCCTATCCCATTTTTTTTGTTTAATTTGGCCACATTAAAACAAGGTCTCTCTATAAATACTGATTGCAGAATCCTTTCACTGGTGTGATTTTACTCACTCTTCCTTGTCTTGTCTTCAAAACCTGTAATATATGTTGTTTTCAGTGCACTGAAAACAACACAAGAGATGAAACCTTCAAATCATTGTGGTTGTTGTGCTGTACCATTGTCCCCATGTATTTATATAGCCTGCTTACACAAAGAGGCAGCTGTGTTTCTCATGCAACCTCAAGTCTTCAGTTATTGTGAGGAAGGAACTAATAATGAAAATACAAAGTAGTTCAAGCTCTTCCTGCAGTTTCTCCCTTCCCTAAGCCCTATGCATACACATCCATTCTCAGTGTCTTGAGGCAAACCCATCATTCTCAACCAATGTTTCTGTTGATAAATAAATTACAAAATAAAGGAAAAAGAAGCAGAAGACAAAAGCAGTTAATACATTTAAATTTATTTCTAGAGTCATTAACAGTTATTTCTGTTGTCAGAGCATTCGGTATTCTCATTGAATGTTTTAATTTATAATTTATAATTCAGCCAGTAGCTTCTGTTAAGTATTTCTGCTGAGAAATCAGTACATTCCATTCAAAGGAGCTCTGTCAATTGTATTTGCCAATCCCAATGGAATTTATATGGATATTTTAGCTTTTAAAATAATTTAAAACAATTCTGATGGTGGTTGAAAAGGACTCCTAGGTACCCAATTTATTTCTCTAAATTCTAAATGGCTTAAAACTTAAATCTGTAAATTACATTATAGTAGAAATTAAAATGAACAAAGCCTTATATTTCCCCTGTGGGAAATGAGTTTAATTAAAATAAATAAATAAATATGTTGCCACCTTCTTGTAATGTTTTACACTGAATTCAAAGTTATACCTAGCTTGTCTTAACTGGTATGAGGTATTACTTCAAAAGAACTAATGATGTTAACAAAATGTTCAAAAAAATTTATTACTGCAAGGAATGGGGTTTTTTTTATACATGACTAGCTAATCATAGCTGATCTGGCAAAGTTAAACAGCATCAGACTTTATCAGTATTATGATGGGAGACCACAAGGAAAGCCTTGAGCTAATTTTGATTTAAAAAAAATAAAAAACAAGGCAGTGGCAGATGGTGGAACATTCTGAATGACAGCTCCTGGGGGCAAGGGGAAGGGAAGAAAGAAGGAAAATAATCTGCTAGCTGATATATATAGATGTGTAGAAATGAGTAGTGAGAGCACAGAAAAAGTGACAGGGCCTGTTGGAGATGAAAGTGTGAATGAAAATGGTGACTGGTGAGTATCTGCTTAGAAAAAGCATACATGCATACACACGAACGCCTAAAGAATTGTTGTTTTAATTGCTTAATATAAGATATTTAGAGAATTAATGAATGCTAAGAGGGTGATAAGAGGTTCTAAATGGAGGATGACAAACCCTGTTTTGATATTGTTAGAAGTGGTTCTTGCAAAAAAAGAAAAAGCTGAGAAAAAAGGAAAGAAGTAAAAGAAATGAGAGTGAAAGTAGAAAGAGTACAGGAAGAGAAACTTGTTAACTGTGAAAAAGTATTAGATGGAATGTGGACCTAAGGAAAGAGGATGTAGAAGCTGTATGAATCAAAGTAAAAAGAGTTATGTTACAGAGTGACAGAGTGTGTGGAGCTGAACTAGTAGTAGTGGGGTAGATATGAGGAAAGATGCTTGGTAGAGTGATGAAAAGTTATTGAATATTTGTGTGAATATGGAGCTGAAGGTTGGTTGCTGCATGTGGTGAGAACAGTATATGATGGAAGTAAAGCATGTATAAGAATAAATGGAATGCTTAGCAAATAGTTTAGCACTAAATAGGAATAAGACAAGGATGTCTTGACTAGATTTCTAAGGAATATTTGTATTGATTTTAGAGGTATGGGTTTGGATACTCTCAAGTGTAATTTTGTATGCAGATAATGTCATGTTGCTGACTGGGAGCCCAAATGATTTGCAATGAACTTTACATGGATCATATGATGCTATGAGGAATATGGATCTGAAAATTAGTCTAGCAAAGACCAAGTTAGTCGTGTTTGATTTATATGTTATAAATCAATGGTGAAAACTGAAACAAATAGATGTATTTGTGTACATGCAGTATACTGACACATGTAGGATTCTCCCCCAAAATAATCTTCAAAATCTTGGTTTGTTTACTTAACTGTCTGTGTCTTGTCTTGGAATGAATGAGTCTTCTTTATTCATGGATCTGAGATAGTGTGCTTTCTATTAGCTTGTTGAATGTAATGTAGATTCTTTTTAGAACATATTTTATATGTTATAGTGATAACACATTGTTTTCACATTAAAAAAAAGATGCATAAACAGCACATAATGTGTCATTCACAGAATAGGCTGAACTTGCCAGTGAATCTTGCCAAAAACCCTAGAAAAGAGCATCTTCAAAGGACAGTTCATCCCAGAAAATAATGTCTTCAAAGGGTATATCTCTTCAATCTTTAGTAAGAGATTCTTTTTCATATATATAACTTTTATATTTTTAATTAAGAATTTTGATCAAAATAGTAAAATCTAATACAAACTAAACTTAAAGAAAAGAGAATAGAAAGGAGTAAAAAGTGCAAGGAAAAAGAAAAAAAGAGAAGAAAGAGAAAAGTAAGAATATAATAAAGAGAAAAGAAATATATAAAGAAGTTACTTACAACCTTTATAACAAATATAAACAAGTGACCCTTCACCCCTCTAAAGTTATAAGTATTTATCTCTTCATCCCATATCCCATTTCTTATCTATAAACAAATCCATGAAACTTAATCTTTCCTTCAGTCTTGGTGTCAGCAGAAAGCCCATAAAGGGTTGCCAGAAGTAACCACATATTTTATTTTAACCTTAATCAAATAAACCAACTTTATATTCCTTCCTTTTACTTCTAACAGCCTTAATCTTTAGTTCATTCAAATATTGCTATAGAATTTGATTTCTCTTCATTTCTTCTTTGTCTCATCACATAAAGTTCTTCAAGGCTTTAACAAGACTCTTTTGTAAATTCAATAGGAAAAAAAAATATCTGGGTCACTCTCTTTATCATTTATATTTCCCTTTTCAATTTTAAAATTTAAAATTTTGTAGGTCCAGTGAAACACCCTTTTCTAAGTCATTCTCTTGGCCTGTCAGTTGTAATGTACAACTGACATACAAATGTCAGTTGTATCCAGTTTCAATACCATCTTTATCTTGTCAGATAAAATTTGTTCTATATCTGTCATTTCTTCAATGACATCTTCTGGACATAGTCTATCCATAGAAGCAGACATCATTACTGACATTGTTGATATTGTGGCTACCATTTTCTGATTCCATTCTTCAAAAGTCTCCTTCAGTATTTTTATTGTTATAACATTCTGCATCCTTTTATATGCTTGTATAACAGCCTTGTGTGGTGCAGAATGGTAGGCGGAAGTATTGCGACCGAAACTCTCCCCACGACCTGAGTTCAATCCCAGCGGAAGCTGGATTCTCAGGTAGCTGGCTCAGGTCAACTCAACCTTCCATACTTCTGAGGTTGGTAAAATGAGTATCCAGCTTGCTGGAGAAGGTGATGACTGGGGAAGGCAATGGCAAACCACCCCGCTATAGTCTGCCAAGAAAATGTCACGAAAGTGGCGTCCCCCCAAAGGGTCAAACATGACTAGGTGCTTGCACAGGGGACCTTTCACCTTTCAGCATATATTTACCTAAAATCTTTAGTCCCCTCTAGTGTCCAATTTTTGAGATCACAAAATTGGTTATCTTTGTTATGTCTTGTAAAAATCAAAATGGATCTATTTCTCATGAGAAGCTGTTTGTTCTTTATAATTAATTCCAAAATCTTATTGTAAGAGTTTCAATATTCCAAATTTATGTGGACCTTTGGTCCACTTATAACTTTCTTCGATCAAAATTTTATTTAGCTTTTTAATATTGAAAAAAAGATAGAAGCTAATTCCTTAGTTCTCTTCTACAGAAAACTTGCACAAAAGATAGGAAGTTATTCTTAATATTTGACTTCCACCTATTTGTATTTAAAATAATTGCTACCTTTTTCTTAACTTCACTGAATAGGATATCTTTTTGTTTCAGAAATTCTTTTTGATATTTCACATTATTATTACAACTCCAATATCCATCGATTTCCTAATTTAAGAACACCTAGTTCTCTTTATCTGTTTTCAAATACTTTGCAGTCTTTACAGAGTTTGGCATACCCATTATGAATAGTTATCTCAGTAGATCCTGCTTCTTACTATTGATTACTTGATGGGGAAATATGCATTCTTAAAAACTGACAGATAATTTATAGATCTGGAGAACCACATGGCATCAAGTTCAGAGACTGATTTCCATTTCTTTTGTGGTATATTATTGATACAAACAGAGGTAGTCTTTGCTTAACGACCACAATTGGGACCAGCAACTCCATCACTAAGTGATGTGGTCATTAAGTGAGATGTCACATGGCCACGATGGATTACAACATCATTTCTGCCACAATCATTAAGCAATTTGCCCGCGGTCATTAAGCGAAACATCACATGAATGCGACTTATATCTTTACTGTCAGCTTCCCCATTGATTCTGCTTGTTGGAAGCCAACTGTGAAGCACACAAATGGTGATCACATGACTGCAGCACACTGCAACAGTCATAAACACCTGCTAGTTGCAGAGTGCCTGAATCTCGATCACATGATCATGGGGATGCTGTGACATTCATAAATGTGAGGACCAGATGTAAAGTTACTTTTTCAGTGCCATCATAATTTCAAACAGTCACTAAACAGGGAAGTAGTAAAGTGAGGACTACCTGTATATTCTTGCCACAATTGTATATAGCTCTCTATTTGTTTTAGACAGAGAATGTAAACTTAGGCACTTAGGTTATTATCTCTAAGTCTCAAAATGTACTGCTTTCTATTTATGTGGCATGAAGATATTTAAGAACTTTAAGTAACAAATATCTTAATAAAAGGAACTGTTTATGTATAAATATAAAATCGGGGCTTTGGGTTCATATACTCTCTGCTTTCTCTCCCATTAGTGATTCCTGCATTCTATTCTGCTTTGCACAAAAAAAACAAAAAAATCCAAAAACCTATTTCTATTTTTTTTTAAAAAACAGAAAAAATGAATTACAATTACTGGAAAAAATAGAAGTTATGGACCTTTTTCTAAGCAGAAGACTCCTGAGAGTATATGAAGTTGTTTGAATCACTCCAAATTATTTTCTACTGAAATCAGTATGACGAAAGTGCCTTAAAATTAACAAGAAGAACTTTGATTAGTCATGCCATTTATATTTGCTACATATGATTAATATGTTCAGTATGAAGCAGATTGCTCACAGAATAGTTTCTAATTATTAAAGTGAAATACAGAAAAGCAGTTATGTGTCATTGTGAATAACCATACACTGTTCCACCTCTAAGAGATACTAAAACTGGAAAGCTTATTCCTAAAATGGAAAGCTACAGAATAGGAAAAGGAATTAATTTCTTGGTTCTAATCTCAAAGGTGATACACTTTTAATGTTTTGAATGTCAGCTGCCACCATAAAAGTGGGTATAAATAAACTTTAGATCTGCTCACTCAGTTGCTGTCCTTCTATCAGGATCTGTCACTGTGAGGGAGACGATGAAAGCCCCCTCATCACACCATGTCGCTGCACAGGGACTCTACGTTTTGTTCATCAGGCTTGTCTACATCAGTGGATTAAGAGCTCAGACACACGTTGCTGTGAACTCTGCAAGTATGACTTCATAATGGAGACTAAACTCAAACCTCTCCGAAAGGTAAGATGCAATTAAATCCAACCAACTATAAACTGTCATTACTCTCTATTTTTCATTTTGCTTGATATATGAAACTACGTGTAATTGTATTTGTGTTGATTGGTATTGTGCTATCTGTTCATTGTATTATTTTTGTAAATGGGAGTCAGCTGTTACAATACTTCTGGTAAACTGATCCAAACTTGTAAAAGGACTTCCTCTGAAAAACATGCCATACATATGTAACATTCATATTATCCAGAGACATACAATATTTCTAGACTGAATGCCACTATTGGCATTTGAGTAGTATGTTGGAGGCTGTATACCCTGAAGTAGGGAGAAGGCAGGACAATTCTAAATTGGATTTCATTTTGTTGACATTTTAAATCTAATTATCATTTAATACAGTAATATGATTACTACCTAGTCATGTATTTAATCATTCTTTCCTTCTGTCCCATTAATGTTCACATTGAAGGAGGCCACTGGTCTCTGGGAGTCATATCCAGACCTTTTGAGCAGGGGAGAGGCAAACATACAGCACAGGGGCCTCAGTTTGTGCCCCATTGCTATAGTTCTGTGAACTGATAAGAGTATTATTTGAACAGCATTGGTATTATTATTGCCTAGTTAAGTATGCTTTAGAAATAAACCCTAAACATGCCTTTTCAGGTCTGTGAATGTTTCCATATCACATGTATTTCTGCAGTTTTTCCAAGAGTTTTCACCACAACCAAAAGTTAGTAAAATATGAGAGGGCTGTTATTGTCTCATTTGATCAAATTCTTTGTTCAGCAATTTGGGAAAAGGAAATGCAACTTCTTTACTGCATCACAAAACTAAATCATGCATTTATTGGTAATTTATTAGAATATATTTAAAACTTTGTATATGTCATGATGCAGAAAAGGAAAAGGAATTGTTTGAAGAGATATATCCTAAAGGTTAGTGATTTGTTTTAAAAATATTTCTATTCCTATGATTGTAAATATGTGTTGAGAGTTATTTAAAAATTTCAAAAGGTGGTTATGGTAGAAATTTGGAGTTCTGCCAAGCATTTTATCTCTACAGGTGTCATAAGCTTTCTAAATTATATTTGTTAATAAGAAAAGCCAGATAATTTTGCAAAATACACATAAACCTGCAGCATGTAAAATTCTGTTTTTTTCTGTGACAGAATATAGGTTACTTTCTACTTGCAGAATAATTATAGCAAAAAGTATGCTCAGTTTTCCTCTTATTTTATATATTTTATTCTAGTTCTTTTAGAATATAGTGCCAGGAAAAGTAATTTGCAGTGCATTGAATCATTGTACTTGATGACTAAAAATCTTACTTAACAGCTCCCCTGGTTTGTGACACTTCACCAACATTATCATTATTCTAACACAAAGAGAATTTAGAGCTTTGAGAAAGGGAGGGAGGGAGGTGGGAAGGCAATCTTAGAGTCGTAGGAAACAACATGTTGAACTTTGTGCTTATGTAAATTGCAGTTCACATCACAGTGCATCACTTTTTGGATCCACTTTTAAATTACTTCAGAAATCATCTCATAGACTTAGAGTTTGGTTTCTTTTTTTTTCTGTTTTTTGGCAGCATTCATTGATTCATGTTAACCTTTTCTAATCAAGTGGAACACATCAGAGTCAAAAGGAACTGCAAAATCTAGAAACAGTCAACATAAACATTAATAGCAGTAACTTGTTAAACATATCACAATTCTGTAGATTATATAGCTTTATTTTAGTTACAATGGCAATACAATTGACTAAGATACAATTTTAAAAAGGTATCATACTTCAGTTGTAAAGGTTTTGTATTGATCTTTCAAATGAATATGTTATTACCTGTGTTTATTATGTGTGTGCCAGAAAGTCATGCTGGTTACTGGCTGGGGTAAAATGTCTCTCTGAAGGGATAGACAAAAGTGATCATGCACTTATTTCAGGTAGAGTTTTGAAAACAGACATAGGATTATTTGGTTTCTGTTTGTTGGTGGAGCTGTTGTTTATTGGAGAAGAAGGAACAGACAAAGACAAGCCTATGGATGTTCCACAGACTGATTAAGACTGAGACACATAAAGAAAGTTATGGTAATACCTGGTGATAAAGGAGCAAATGGAAGATGATAATGAGAATGTAGCCACAGGCTTTAGAATTAGCCTGAGAGTAAGCAAGTGTCTGCCATTCTCTCTTCTCTCACACACAAACAACTAAAAAAACAACAACCAAGTAGCTTTAAGCAGATAGGAAAAGAAAAAGAGGAAAAAAAAAACCTAAGATTGTCCAGCAATTAAGAGCCCTGAGCGATTAGGCATTTTCCCATGTCATCTAGGGGAAATCTAAAGCTAGAGAAGAGCTGGAAGATAAGCAAGGAACAATGTAGAATCCATAAAGTAACAGAGATTAATATATAACAGCAACTAAGAAAATAGAAAATCAGGGATTTCTTTTTCTATTCAAGTCATAAATTATCTAGTATATAGTTTGTTTTAATGAAAAAAGAAGTGCTCAGCTGGAAGTTGATTTGTGTATCTAAGTTTAACATATCCTTAAAAAGAACTATAACTAAGTTGGTGCCACTGATGGGTTTCTGCAGATGAAGGGAATGCATATCCTCTTTTGACTGAAAAAACAAAAGGTGTACATAAAACTTTGCAAGTGGAAATTTGGACCTAGGCCTCAAATGATTCTAGAAATTACCGATGTATTGAATCTGGACCCAGACTAGGAGCATTGCTTACACCAGACAATTAGTAAAAGAATGGGAAGCCCTAGCAGACATTGAAGAGACTGAGGGTGCAATGGATGCTACAATAAAACTTAAAACTAAGGATGAGTGTACAAGAAAACATCCTCTGGAAACCTTGGCTAAGGTAATTCAGGAAATTAGGCAGAAGGAAATGGATTGTAGAAGGACTCTTAGTAGGAAGAAAAAAATGGAGAGATAGCAAAGAGAGGCCTTCTGAAGGCAGAAGTTTAGAGAAGTTCATGCCAGAGTTTTCAAGAACTTATTTTCTTGATAAAGGAGACAGAAGTAACAGGTCAGCAGTCCCAACTGTTGAAGCATCTCCCTCACCTATTCATGACAGTAGTGGATCATAGGATGTTATGTTGCCTAAATTAATGGAAGAAGAGGATGTATTACCTATTTTATTATGTTTGAAAGTGTGACTCCTCATGCAGATGTTTAGAAAGAGAATGGGTAACCCTGCTTGTGGGCAAAGCCTTAAGAGTTTGTTCTAGCCTTCCTGCCCAGGAACTATGGAATTGCAATAGAGTTAAAGAAATGATTTTACACAGATATGAAGTCACAAAGTATGAGTACCATCATGATCCTAAAAACAAACCTACAACAGTCTACCATTAATTTATCTCCATTTATTCTTGTGCTCCTTCCCTTTGGAATTTCCTTCTAGAAACTAGATATATAGTATATATATCTACCACCAAAAGCAGAGTCCTAAAGAGACTTATATGCACAATAGGATATCCCAATTATATTCTATTGTTTATGTGAATTTTAAGTGTAAATTGCTTTGAGGAACCAGCTTGGCAGAAGAGGAGGAAGTGAATACAATAAAATCACTTCATGCAGTTATGTTTAAGTAGTGATACCCACTAGAGGAACTGCTTGGAAACAGATACTTTAGAAGACATTCTCTGTAATCCAGAAGAAGGTAATCACATCTTACTCCAATTGAAATCATGTTACATAAGCTATACATTTTATTTGTTTGTTTGTTTAATTTATATCACCACCCATCTCCCCCAATAGGGGACTCTGGGCAGTTTATAATAAAAATAATAAAAACGTATAAACCTAAAATTACAAACTAGGAATATAAATAGAATAAATAGATATAAAACCCAAGAGGAATCCCAATCAGTAGGGGGTGCTATGGTGCCAACCAGTCCCAGGTGGAGCTGTTACCTTTCCCATCCCAAGCAAGGCAGCAGAACCAGGTCTTCAAATTCTTCCAGAAGGCCGGGAGCAAGGAAACCCATCTCAATTACAGGGGCAAGATGTTTCAAAGGGCCGGCAGCACTGCAGAGAAGGCATGCCTCCTGGACCCCATTAGATGGAATTCCTTTGCTTATGGGGTCCGTAGCATGCCTTCTCTACCCGACCAGGTGGGGCGGGTCGATGTTATGGGGATGAGACAGTCCCTCAGGGGACTGGTCCCATGCCATGTAGGGCTTTAAAGGTCATAACCAACACCTTGAATTGGACCCGGAAGCAAACTGGTACCTAATGCAGCTCGTGTAACAGCAGTGTCACATGTGCCGTTTTAACAGCACCAATAACTGTCCGCACAGCCACATTCTGGACCAGCTGAAGCTTCCGTATACTCTTCAAGGGTAGCCCCATGTAGAGTGCTGCATTGATTTGAATAGTTCATACACATTTATGTTTAACTATTGATCTCTCCTCCAACAACCTAAGAGACGGCTTTATACATGGACTTCACCAGATGGACAACACCGAAATCAGATTGATTACATCCTTTGCAGCCAAAGGTGGCGGACATCTGTACAGTCGGTAAAAACAAGGCCTGGAGCTGACTGTAGTTCAGATCACGAACTTCTTCTTGCACAATTTAGGATCAGACTAAAGAGATTAGGGAAGACCCACAGATCAGCTAGATATGAGCTCACTAATATTCCTAAGGAATATGCAGTGGAGGTGAAGAATCGATTTAAGGGACTGGACTTAGTAGATAGGGTCCCGGAAGAACTCTGGACAGAAGTTGGCAGCATTGTTCAGGAGGCGGCAACAAAATACATCCCAAAGAAAGAGAAAACCAAGAAGGCAAAATGGCTGTCTGCTGAGACACTAGAAGTAGCCCAAGAAAGAAGGAAAGCAAAAGGCAACAGTGATAGGGGGAGATATGCCCAATTAAATGCAAAATTCCAGAGGTTAGCCAGAAGAGATAAGGAATTATTTTTAAACAAGCAATGCGCGGAAGTGGAAGAAGACAATAGAATAGGAAGGACAAGAGACCTCTTCCAGAAAATTAGAAACATTGGAGGTAAATTCCAGGCAAAAATGGGTATGATCAAAAACAAAGATGGCAAGGACCTAACAGAAGAAGAAGAGATCAAGAAAAGGTGGCAAGAATATACAGAAAACCTGTATAGGAAGGATAACAATATCGGGGATAGCTTTGACAGTGTGGTCGGTGAGCTAGAGCCAGACATCCTGAAGAGTGAGGTTGAGTGGGCCTTAAGAAGCATTGCTAATAACAAGGCAACAGGAGACGACGGCATCCCAGCTGAACTGTTCAAAATCTTGCAAGATGATGCTGTCAAGGTAATGCATGCTATATGCCAGCAAATTTGGAAAACACAAGAATGGCCATCAGACTGGAAAAAATCAACTTATATCCCCATACCAAAAAAGGGAAACACGAAAGAATGTTCAAACTATCGAACAGTGGCACTCATTTCACATGCCAGTAAGGTAATGCTCAAGATCCTGCAAGGTAGACTTCAGCAGTTCATGGAGCGAGAATTGCCAGATGTACAAGCTGGGTTTAGAAAAGGCAGAGGAACTAGAGACCAAATTGCCAATATCCGCTGGATAATGGAAAAAGCCAGGGAGTTTCAGAAAAACATCTATTTCTGTTTTATTGACTATTCTAAAGCCTTTGACTGTGTGGACCATAACAAATTGTGGCAAGTTCTTAGTGGTATGGGGATACCAAGTCATCTTGTATGCCTCCTGAAGAATCTGTATAACGACCAAGTAGCAACAGTAAGAACAGACCACGGAACAACAGACTGGTTTAAGATTGGGAAAGGAGTACGGCAGGGCTGTATACTCTCAC
Source organism: Candoia aspera (assembly GCF_035149785.1). NCBI lineage: Eukaryota > Metazoa > Chordata > Lepidosauria > Squamata > Candoiidae > Candoia > Candoia aspera. The sequence goes on from NC_086160.1 coordinate 32,289,883, forward strand.
CCTACCTATTCAACTTGTATGCAGAACACATCATGCGACAAGCTGGCCTTGAGGAATCCAAGGCTGGAGTTAAAATCTCTGGAAGAAACATTAACAATCTCAGATATGCAGATGATACCACTTTGATGGCTGAAAGTGAAGAGGAACTGAGGAGCCTTATGATGAAGGTGAAAGAAGAAAGTGCAAAAGCTGGTTTGCAGCTAAACCTCAAAAAAACCAAGATTATGGCAACCAGCTTGATTGATAACTGGCAAATAGAGGGAGAAAATGTAGAAGCAGTGAAAGACTTTGTATTCCTAGGTACAAAGATTACTGCAGATGCTGACTGCAGTCAGGAAATCAGAAGACGCTTAATCCTTGGGAGAAGAGCAATGACAAATCTCGATAAAATAGTTAAGAGCAGAGACATCACACTGACAACAAAGGCCCGCATAGTTAAAGCAATGGTGTTCCCTGTAGTAACATATGGCTGTGAGAGCTGGACCATAAGGAAGGCTGAGCGAAGGAAGATCGATGCTTTTGAACTGTGGTGTTGGAGGAAAATTCTGAGAGTGCCTTGGACTGCAAGAAGATCCAACCAGTCCATCCTCCAGGAAATCAAGCCAGACTGCTCACTTGAGGGAATGATATTAAAGGCAAAACTGAAATACTTTGGCCACATCATGAGAAGACAGGACACCCTGGAGAAGATGCTGATGCTAGGGAGAGTGGAAGGCAAAAGGAAGAGGGGCCGACCAAGGGCAAGATGGATGGATGATATTCTAGAGGTGACGGACTCGTCCCTGGGGGAGCTGGGGGTGTTGACGACCGACAGGAAGCTCTGGCGTGGGCTGGTCCATGAAGTCACGAAGAGTCGGAAGCGACTAAACGAATAAACAACAACATTGATCTCTCCCATCTTGAGATCAGTGATTGTCTCTCTAACAACCCCTCCCCCCACTTTGCATTAAAGTCTACTTTCCAGTGCAGAGAGTAGAATTGTGCTACATAATTGCACTGGGATGCATGGGAAGCATATTGTTTTGAATTATTAAAGCAGCTGAACCTTTTTTTAAATTCATGTGGTTACTTTGGAAGCTGTTTCTGGTATCTCCTGGTTACTGTGTGCATAGACAGTCACTTCACTCTGAAGCACCTTTTTAAAAAATTTGCATAGCCATAATACAAAGTTGTAGAGAGTAAAGAAAATTACCTTGATGGAGATATGCAAATGCTGTTGCCTAGGCACAAGGGGCTAAAGCATTTTTCAAGACAAGAACATCCAGATAACATGCAGAAGTGGCTCAGACAGACATGTTCCTAATTCACTGAACTCTAAGAAGGAGGAGATACAACACAATCAGATTTGCAAGATTCTATTATTATAGCCAATATCAATAAAAGTAGTTTTAGCTTTCCCACAGAGTTGATTTTATGGTCTGGTCTACCTAGGTGGGGCTGACAAAGGAGACATCTTGTTGACCAAAAGCTCCAAATTTGCAGTAAAAAATGAAAGGTGTGAATTTTGTAATCTGTGCATCTGCCAGCCAGTATTTTAAACAAATTGCTGAAGTTTGTTTCCATTGTAATCAACTTTATCATAATATACTTGAAACATTCCCAGTGCTGCTGTGCTTGTAGCTGGTAATTACATTGAATCAAAGGTCAGATTGTTATCAAACTGTTTGCCTTCATGGTTAACACAGAAATGGGCTTGCCATTAAAATGAAATTATTCAGCATGCTTGATGGATGAAAAAAAATGTAAAATTGAGCTTTTATGGCTCAAACAAAAAGTTTATCCCATTTAATTTCAACAAAGTTGAAAACAGTAGCTTATTATCAAGTAATGATTGTTAAACAGAGATATGGTTAGATCAGACAGTATAGCTATTTTTGAGAATCAGCATTCTGTGCTTAATGGTTCTGTGTCATTCATGTGTCCTGAATCCACAAATGAAATGTAAAATTTGATCAGCCTGAATATACAAATACAGAACTTTTGCTTAAAGATTCATACATGGTTCCATGAATTTTATTAAGGATTTACATTTGACTAATAGGTAAAGGTAAAGGTTTCCCTTGACGTAAAGTCCAGTCGTGTCCGACTCTTGGGGGCGGTGCTCATCTCTGTTTCTAAGCCTTAGAGCCGGCGTTGTCCGGAGACACTTCCGGGTCATGTGGCCAGCATGACGACACGGAACACCATTACCTTCCCGCCGAAGCGGTACCTATTGATCTACTCACATTTGCATGTTTTCGAACTGCTAGGTGAGCAGGAGCTGGGACTAGCAACGGGAGCTCACCCTGCCGCGCGGTTTCGAACCGCCGACCTTCCGATCGGCAGCTCAGCGGTTTAACCCGCAGCGCCACCGCGTCCCTTACATTTGACTAATAACCACATTAATATTTTTTTATCTTTTAACTCTAAAGAAACTGTTATGCTCTTATTAATTAAAAAAAAAATCAAAGTACATAGCAACTAGAGGCTCAGCACAAGCAACCTACCTTAGAGAATGGGCAAATTTCTATCTACCCATGTTTGTATGTCAGTGTGGGTGGGTGTGGGTGTATGGATAGATTTTGGGATTATGGAAAAGGCAGATCATCATGAATGTGACTTCTGTTTTGTCTGCAATGAAGCACCATATCTACCATCTCACATCTGTGAACATCTTCAATAAGCAACTTTCTGAATGCAATGATAAGCATCTAAAGATTCAACATTTATTATTTTGACTGCCATTTAGACTGACAGCAAGATCTACATCCATATTCCCATTCCTACAAGAGGACCTGCACCTCAATACGATGGTTAAACAATGACAACCAATCATTTTTCAGTCCTGCAGGTCACCAATCTCTTGCTGCAATATAAGAACCAAGTTGTTTAGCTAACCCAAACATGGACTAACAGCAGGTGAGACAAAATCTACTATAACCAGTGGCTCCCATATCAATTCCAACCCAGGACTGGAGCAACTGCAGTCACTGCAATGCAGCAGCCTTCCAACATCAAGTGTCTTCCTCCTTGCTTGACAAATATGGTGGGAATCCTAGCAAATTCTTAACTTTCTTGCTCAATGTGAATTTGATGTCTCTCTAAGATCTGAAGATTTTCCCATAATTAATCTTGAATAGGATTTATAATTGTCCTACAGACAGAAGGAGTTACAAATACTCTTCTGATGGCCTGGGACACCAATTTTATGATATGCCTGAAGGGTAACTTTGATGATTTAGTCAAGCAAGTGACTATCAATTGTAAAAACTTTCACTTGTGACTGGGCAGGTGTCAACCCAGGAATATATATTGACTTTTAGCTGTTGGCTCTGGATATTGGCTGAAATGAAAGACATTTAATTGACCTGCTTTTTAAAAAAAAAAAAAAAGACTATCAGATGAAATAAAAGACAAGTTCATTTGTCAGGGTTTCTCAGGACTGGGGTTTCAATAAAGACTGAAATAATTGTGGGACCATATGGGTAGGGAGGGAAGACACCACTATCTCTTTCATTCTTTCTTTCCTCCTACATCTGCACATCAGAGACTTCAGAAGTTGAACCGATATGTTTGAGAGACAGCAGAACTCCTCTGTCTGCCTGAGAAAGGTTGCACACAAGACCAAATTTGTGTTGTAGAGAACCTGACTACTTCAAATGTAGAGTCCATTGAAATTGGGCGGCTAATAATTCAAATAAATAAATAAGTGAATGCCCTGCTAATACCCTACCTGCTTCTAAAGCATCAACAAACTGTTGCATTTGTGGAGAGGAGGATTATTTTGCAAGCCAATACCCCAGATATCCCAGATCTTGGGAAATGAATAAATTCCAGCCCTCACAAACTCAAAGGCTAGATTCTAGATAGGTAAAGATATGCATCTATATTCAATTGTTTAAATTAAATATTAATGATATGGTATTGGCCCTTGCAAAAAAATAATCCTATGCCCCAGTTTTAGCCCATAAATCCATTTCTATTTTAGCATAAGTGGATGATACAGCTGTCCTTCCTGTGCTCAAGGAGGTCTCCACAGCTGCTTCATTTTCTCTGCCTTAGTGAAAAATAAGAAATCATGTACTTTAAGACAAAGGTGGTAATTTTTACTAAAAACATTTCAACTATTCTTATTACTGGAAAATTAATGATAGAACCATCAAGCAAGTTAAGGACTTCAGTTATAGAATATTCATTTCCAACTTCTACCTCTTGGATTCTCCAAGTTCTTACAGTATAAGCACAAAAAACTTCCAAAGTAGTCATTAGGTTTGTGAGCCATAAGGGTAATAATTATGTTCTGTAGCAGTCAAATTGTTTAAAACTAAGGTTTTAAGTTTGCTGCTATAATTACCCAAAACTTTGCATGAAAGGAACTTCTACCCTAGAAGCTATACAGTCTACATTTATAAGAAATATCCTCCATGCTCATTGATCAACAGTAATGCACTTTTCCAATAGGACCTTGGCTTTGCTTCCACTGAATCCCATTTGAGACTCTACTGACTTTAAAAAGGAATATCTTGACTGACCCATTTAGGATTCATCACCCTTAGCTATGTCTTACTGGTCCTAAAGACAGCTATGACAGACCTCAGATAGGAGTGCTAGATTTATTCTGTTTATGGGAAGTACGAATATAGTGTAACATTCTACAGATTGGTTAATGCTCTATCAGTTGTCATATGATTTATGAATCATATTTTACAGGATTTGGTGAGATGATTTTTTCATCATGTATTTGAACAATTCTCTCACTCACTGATGATCCCACTTTCTACAAATAAAAAGTCTATACATTTCTTCAACATTTTTGTGACTACAGTCTCAAACTAGAAAAATGTGCATTTGATCTTCCTGGGCTACTGTACTGTCCTATTTTATCAAAAGGAATTCAGATAGATCAAGGTCAAGTAGAATGTATCATGTTTGGGACCACCCTGCCCCCAATTTATCTGTGAGATGCAGTATTTTCTGTGCTTTCCATGTTCATCCTGTTCCAACTGGCCCGTTTGTTATAATGGCTGTTGTTTCTACTTCACCTTGGGAGCTGTACTCTTACAATCTTCTCCAGAGTTTAAGGGCAACCTCTTACCCTGAGCATTCCTATCCAGGTAATTCCTTTGAGCCACCTGTCTTTGGCTTATCATTCACAACTGGACAGGGAAACAAAAAAGACAAATGTTGTCTTAGAATTTCTGTGTAGGCTGTCGGTAAAATACCTGGCCAATTCTTTTACCCTTGGCTGAGTTTGCTTATAAAAACTCAGTTCATGCCTCTACTGAGACATCACCATTTCAGGCATCCTACAGTTAGCACCCACAACTAGTACCATGTGGCTCCTGGCCTTCCCCCTTTCCAGAAGCCTCTTTTTTTTCCTCCAGGAACTGCAAGCTGTTCAATACTTCTTCAAAGATCAACTGGATTGTGCCAAAGTCCCCTACAAGGCATAATGTGAAGTGTGACAGAGCAAAATCAAATTTCCTTAACAGTATAATAGCACTTATAAACAGAAGGTCAATAAGCTTTCAGTAATGGGGGGTCCTGTAGTGCAGTTATGAAAAGAGCCTGGAAATATCCATATGAATCTTATTTTTGATAACAGATGTACATGAAGCAGTAGTGACCAAGTCAGAGGGAGATCTGTATTACCTTTACTAACTGCTTTAAATTAGTTTAATTTCCTTTTCAGTTGCTTGCTTAGAAAAGTTGTTTCTGTATCCATCCAGCACAATGTATTTTTATATCATTGTGGGAAAACCTTTCCTTCCTACATATCTTCCTTCTTTTCTTGCAGGACTTACTGTAAAAAGCTGCATTTCAGTTATATTTAATCAGGGCCGCAACTAGCATCTGTGTCACCCAGGGCAAACATGGATTCCACACCCATTTTGTTGCCCCCCCAGCGCGGCGCCTGGGGCACATGCCCCGCTTGCACCACCACCACCCCCAGTTGTGGCTCTGTATTTAATCTCATGCCTAAAGCATGATCAATTAAAAACACAGAGAGACAAAACATACAGTACTACTAAGATGTATATGGTATAGATGGAAGAATTAAAAGCTTTCTAAGCACAAGATATATCTTCAGAATTTTCTCAAAGCTTCTTACAACACCATCTTTTCAAATTACCTTTCCTATTTAATTATTTGCTATATATTTAAAAACATTTATCTGAAATATATTCTCTCATTTTTCTTAGTGCTTTGGAATCAATATGCTCATTTTCTTTCTTTTCCTAAAACGATGGCATCTGTCCTAACAGTCAGGAACCACGCTGAGACGAGGAATAAGTCTCTAGTGTTTTATTACTGCTACATTAGACAGAAAATCCTAACAAACTGAAGAAGAGTGAGAAAACCCATACAGATAAACCCCAAAAATCAAGGCGGGTCTGTTCTGTGTCTCTTTGAATGACTGCTCAACTCCTCACTACTACGCATGAGTTTTTCGCCCTGGATAGGGGCCCCTTCCTGCTCACCATCAGTGCTCATGACAGCATCTCATATAGATTTTGTTCTGAAATTTCAAAATTCCACTGCACATGAAGAAAGGGATTCTGCATGGAATATACTAGATAGGATGCTGAAATATCTTGGCCTTAGCCTCAGTGGGGCTTTTTGAAAAACATAGTACTAATTAAGATTTTTTTTTAAAAAAATGATTTTTAAAAGGGGCAGTTATACAATATTTGTATAGCAATCATATCTCAAATGTAGACAGTTTCCTCAAACTTTCCTTTCTAAATGGAGGAATTCCTAATGCAACTAGCTGCCCAGAGTCCCCCCCGTAGGGGAGAGATGGGCAGTGAATAAATTTATAAAATAAATAAATAAACAAACAAACTAATCAAAGGTCATTGTGAAGCAGTTCTATCTTTTCTTTCTTAAAATATTTTATTCAGAAAGAAAAATAGGGAAATGTTTACTGGGAAAATATGGGAGGTTATAAATGGTGGACAATGTTTAAATTATTCTAAAATGAGAGAGATAACTCTGCAATAAAGTTTCATGTAGAAACTCCCATAATTTACCAATATTCAAAGTTACAATGGATAAAAATTGCAACCTACACTGAGATCACATTAATCTCAAATGGAGATTAAGAAGGCTTATTATTCAAAAATATCCAAAGTTTCTAAATTCATAGATTGTTCCTGTTGGTATATTGTTTTCTGTACAGCCATTAAGTTACTATGGTAACAAATCACTCTGGCAGGGTGAACAGGTCAAACTTAAGTATCCTCAGTTTTGGGTGTGAAAAGAATGACTATAAGGAAATTGCACGGAAGGAACTTTCCTGGGCTTGTTACAATTTCAGTTTCCTTTCTGTAGCTTCTCCTTCCAGTCCTCTCAAAGTGCATGTGAATGCATAAGCTTGTAAATATGTTTATGTAAGAAGCTTTCTGTAAATACATTTATTTTTATAGAAATGCCTGGTGTGTGTGTTTTCTGATCTCTCAGGCCAAATGCTTTCCAGCACACTCTGACAGTCACATCACAGAGACATACCCACAAACACAATCCCTCCATTATACCAATGTGACAAAAAATTATGTCTGTCTGTCTGTCTGTCTGTCTGTCTATCTATCTATCTATCTATCTATCTATCTATCTACAGAACTATCAGTAAATGAATACAGGTAGTCCTCATTTAGCGATCACAATTGGGACCAACAGTTCAGTTGTTAACCAAGGCAATTGCTAAGAGAAAAATAATGTGACCACAACTGTGCTTACGATTTTACTTCAGCTTTCCTTTGCTTTAAGGTGTCAGAAGGAAATGATCCCAACTGGCCAGGTGAGCCCAAACAGTGGGGAAGTTTTCCAGAATGCAACTCATGAGGAAGGCGGGTAAAAAGGCAAATCCTTTTTCCTCACTCCCCTGCCCTTTAGAATGTTCACCAGCACTGGGATAATTAGCAAGAAAAGAATTAATGTTCGTATTTATATTCATTTGAGAGGAAGAGATTACAAGAGAGTAAGCAGGCACACAGTGCGGAATACACATCAAAAGGAATGCACTAGCACCGGCTGTTTGCCTAGGATGTTCCTGGCTCAGAGATACCAGCCACTTAGGAGGCAAACAAAAGCCTTTAGTGAGAAACTGATTAGGGTCTTGTCAATTTCAGGTAGCAGCTTTGAGCCAGCTGAGTGTTCTAATGAACTAATTAAGGTGACAGAGCTGAGCTTGTTAACTTGAGGTTAGCACTTTTCAGAGACATGCTGCACTGCAGAGAAAAGCAGCTCAGGAAGAGATAGCTTGTTTAGGCAATCTCTCTACTCTGCAAGGGGTAGGGGAGAAAAATGGGTCAGGCACAAGACAACCTGTATGTACTGACTGTAATGGTGATCACATGACAGAAAGAGATGCTGCGAAGGTCGTAAATGCAGGCATTGGTTGCAAAGTTACTTTTTCATCACCGTTGTAACTGTGAAAGATCACTGTCCAAAGCAGTCGCTAAACACTACCTGTACACTAAGACCAAAATAATGGTTTTCTCAGGAACGCCTAGTTACCACAAGCACCAGTGGCAAGTTAAAATAATAATATTGAACAAGTTCCAGCTTTTAAGTATCTTAGCATAATTTTTCAAGCTTGGTGGAAACAAATTTGGGCCATTTCTGCCCAAGCAATTCCATCAAGGCAACTTTTTTTTTTTACTCTAAAAGGAACATACCTGCATGCATACCTGCTGCTATCATGCTTTTTAAAGCTAAAAAAAAAAATCCCAAATATTGTATGTTACACAGATATGCATGTCCAATGATTTCAAGCCCTTAAACATGTTTTAAAATAGGTTCTTGTAAGTGCTGTTCCATGTCTTCCATCCAGAGTCTTTTCGAGTGAGTGTCCATAATAAATTATGATGATGATGATGATGATGATGATGATGTTCTATGATGTGTTTTAAATGCTTTAATCAGCACTGAAACTGGCATGATTTCAGCAGAGGTTTGGCTTAAACTCCTGTTTTCTAGTGGCTCAATGGTCCCATTAATTCTTCTTGATGCCTTTTCTTCAAGGTTGAAAGAAAAAATCTCAGCTGGCCTGTGTTATTGTGGGCTTTCTATGTATTCTCTGCTGCCCTTAGGTTTAGAGAGTTAAATCTGAAATCTGTCAAAGATGTTGTGACATTTCATAGCAGACAGACCTGGGTACTATAGCCAACTTTCAGTGATAGGTTCCAAACTGGAAACCTTTTATACCTGGATGCTACTTATTCAAACTTGTTAACCCAGCAACAGTAGCACCTTTTCTTCAGTTCACTCCAACACCTTACCCATGGTTGTACAAGGTAGGAGGTACAGTAGGACCCTATTCTTTGTGACATGCTCCCCTTATAATCAGAAAAAAAATCTCAGTCTTTCACATGTATTTTTCTATGCCAGTTTAGATGCAGACATATCTTTACCACCCTTTAGTAAAACGCCAATATTTTATGAGGGAGAGCCAGCCCATTTCCTTTTTTTTTAATAAAAAAATTATTCAATTTCAAAATATATAGTTAAAATACAATATAGGAAATATAGGAAAGCAAGAAGACAGAGCTAAAGAAAAAACTATAAAAGTGAAGAAGGCAGCCCATTTCCCATTGCAGTTCAGAATCCTACCATCACCAGCAGAGCTTCCAAGTTTCTATATGCAGTAATTTCCATACGAAGGCATTATGATATTGTGATCTTTGGCTAATAATATTATGAAGTCTCTGTCTTTTTATTTTATTGTAGTTCTATTATATTCTATTTCTATTTTAGGTTTTATATTGTTTTACTGTATTTTAATTCATTTTCTACCTTGGTCTGCTTTTAAGTTTTAAATCAAATCAAATCAAATCTTTATTATGGTCATAGACCAGCATAAGTAAGTTTTAATTTTTAGGTTTCATATGACTGTTACGCTATCTTTGCTGTACTTGATCAGAATTGGTAATTGGTCATTGACTGTGATGAAATAAATTTGAATTTATACTCCAGAAAGCCAACACTGGGTTCTTCACAATTAAACTGAAAACTTAATTGACAGTCAAATCTTTCACAATGGCATCCTTCCCCTCAACCCTCACCTGAATCTTCTCTTTCAGTTCTCTCCTGTAAGGGGTAAAAACTGCCAATCACTCTTCAACCTATATATGCACTCATCATTTTGATAATATTTATAGGAAAACTGACATATGTTAAACTTATAGCATGGAGCTATACTTTATTTTATCATCTGTAGTCTTTATCCCCCATGCCACTTTGTAAAGTCACATGGATGTGATTTTTTGAAATGCTTTTTGTGATTCTGTGCAGTTTATCCTTTTTATGGCAGGCTGTCTCCAATTTTTCAAAGGTGTCCCTTGCTATTAAGGGTGTGTGGCTGTTGCTCCAAAAAGTTTTTCCACATAGTAATTAATAATTAACTAGAAGTCTAGTTAATTATTAATTACTATGATTAATTACTATGATTTCAGTTTAGGTTCAGTTTGGTTTAGGTTCTGGGACAAATATGGTAGTAAGGACGAAATGTACAATTCTGTTCCACAATATTTAGTTATTGTTAAGGATTGGAAACATACTGTGGTTTTTTTTTTATTTTGGCCTAGCATATCATATAGCTTGTAGCTTATTCATCAAACCATGTTAAAAGCAAACATGGGCCTTTGCGTGATGTGTGGCTCATTCCATATTTACACTGGTCTCTAATATTAAGATAGAAATTCCTTAATTACTTCAGAGCTACAACAGCATGCTAAAATATGTTTAATTTGTATATTTCTTTCCTGAAAGCATGTAGTAGCAAAAACATACCTTCAACCTCAGGAGAATTCTAATAAAGTATATGAAAAAAAAAAAAAAAAAGTTACAAAAACTGTGTTCAGTATTATGCTCTGTTTGGAACTATGTTCATTTAATATGCTGAAACTGATAATAGACAGTAAATGTTTATTGACAGTTCTGCTTCATAATCCCATGCTTTCTGAGGAGCTACTAAGCTTTGGTTATTGACAGCAAGAGAAAAGGAATCCTGTTGAATGGTATTAATACCTTGTTTTATAACATAGTTTCACTTTGTTCTCCCTAATTTATTTACTCTCATTGTTTAAAGCTATGCCAGGCTATATTGACTCTTGAAAGCAGCATCCCCTGCGGAGACAGCTGCTGTTGAGAAATTATAACTTCTTGGGTTTTTTTTCCTGTTCAGCACTTTAAGCCCCTCTTAGACCTGCACATGACCTGTGCAATTTCTTCAGAGAAACAGACAACTTCTGAACAATGTCAGCAATGCCATATTGCTGGCATTGTTCTACCTATTACTTTGTGTGACTATAAATCTCTGTGCCTACTCATAAATTTTATAGTAAGAATCGTGATAAAAATGATAGGTAATATTGCTTAGGATAGGTAACACTGGTTTCTCTAGGATTAATTTTCTTTTTAACTGAATTGGTCAAATCTTCCCAATTCTTTGCCATAACAGAGAGGTTCTCATTTCCTTTAATTTTCAGTGTAGCTAGGATGTGTTGTCAAGGCAACCTGACTGAATGTTTTCTTTCCAGCAATAAGCTGTGGCTGTGACATGGCCCACCTTAAATCACTGTCATTCTTGGTCACTTGTAAGGTCAAATGCTTCACCAGTAAGCACAAAAGCATGAAACTGGCTTTTTTTCTTTATTTGTTCTCATGTCACTAAAGAAAAGAACTTAGGGGAACAGTGTGGATTAGAGATTTTAAATCTAAATCTATAACATTTATGGACAACTCAGAAAATATGAGAAAATAAGTGTTCAGAGCTGTATTTATTTACTTATGTATTTGTTCAGTTTATTTAGCCACCCAACTGACATGCAATTTAGGGCAGTGTGACAAAAGCAACACATAGAAACAAACTCTCCCCACCTTAAAATCATTAAAACTTATTGCACCCCTGGCAACTTCCTCCAGCCCCAAACGATCAAATTAAATAATTCTTTTCAGAACAAAGAATGGTTAATCTGCTGGTTCTATGGAGGAGAAAGGAGAGGAAGAGGGAGGAGAAAGAAGAAGAATTTAAAGGCTTTTCTCTGTTCTGGTCTATGACCATACCTTTTAATAAATTTCTGTAATTTACAGAATAGAAGAAAGAAGAAGAAACTCAAAGACTTCAGAAAGGCAGAAAGAGAATATAAATCCCCATGTAAAGCTCTCTTATCAAAAAGCTTAGGCAAAGGAAAAGAATGTAAAGGTTTGGATTCAGCTGGGCCTCTAGAAAATAAGACAATAACCAGATTCACTGCACCCTCTTGTGGACTTTTTCCTATCACTGCCTCTGTGTCTTTGGGAGCCAGTGTTGGCAAAGGAAAGTACACAGCATGATTGCCTTCGATATATCTCAGCATTTCTCATTTTTCCTGTGCTGCAAAGGAAGGAAATTTCCTGCCATGACTGTCACTTGGCAAACATAATGTAAAGAGCCAATTTTATATTTAGCTTAAGATTCTCATAAATAAAGTAATGCTTATCTCCCCACAATCTGATTTTTTGTTGTTGTTTATTTGTTTAGTTGCTTCCGACTCTTCATGACTTCATGGACCAGCCCATGCCAGAGCTTCCTGTCGGTTGTCAACACCACCAGCTCCCCCAGGGATGAGTCCGTCACCTCTAGAATATCATCCATCCACCTTGCCCTTGGTCGGCCCCTCTTCCTTTTGCCTTCCACTCTCTCTAGCATCAGCATCTTCTCCAGGGTGTCCTGTCTTCTCATTATGTGGCCAACGTATTTCAGTTTGGCCTTTAATATCATTCCCTCAAGTGAGCAGTCTGGCTTTATTTCCTGGAGGATGGACTGGTTTGATCTTCTTGCAGTCCAAGGCACTCTCAGAATTTTCCTCCAACACCACAGTCCAAAAGCATCTATCTTCCTTCTCTCAGCCTTCCTTATGGTCCAGCTCTTGCAGCCATATGTTACTATGGGGAACACCATTGCTTTAACTATGCGGACCTTTGTTGTCAGTGGGGCTTTCTGAAAAACATAGTACTAATTAAGATTTTTTTTTAAAAAAATGATTTTTAAAAGGGGCAGTTATACAATATTTGTGTAGCAATCATATCTCAAATGTAGACAGTTTCCTCAAACTTTCTGATGTCTGTGCTCTTAACTATTTTATCAAGATTTGTCATTGCTCTTCTCCCAAGGATTAAGCGTCTTCTGATTTCCTGACTGCAGTCAGCATCTGCAGTAATCTTCGCACCTAGAAATACAAAGTCTGTCACTGCCTCTACATTTTCTCCCTCTATTTGCCAGTTATCAATCAAGCTGGTTGCCATCATCTTGGTTTTTTTGAGGTTTAGCTGCAAGCCAGCTTTTGCACTTTCTTCTTTCATCTTCATCATAAGGCTCCTCAGTTCCTCTTTGCTTTCAGCCATCAAAGTGGTATCATCTGCATATCTGAGATTGTTAATGTTTCTTCCAGCGATTTTAACTCCAGCCTTGGATTCCTCAAGGCCAGCATGTCGCATGATGTGTTCTGTGTACAAGTTGAATAGGTAGGGTGAGAGTATACAGCCCTGCCGTACTCCTTTCCCAATCTTAAACCAGTCCGTTGGTCCGTGGTCTGTTCTTACTGTTGCTACTTGGTCGTTATACAGATTCTTCAGGAGGCATACAAGATGACTTGGTATCCCCATACCACTAAGAATTTGCCACAATTTGTTATGGTCCACACAGTCAAAGGCTTTAGAATAGTCAATAAAACAGAAATAGATGTTTTTCTGAAACTCCCTGGCTTTTTCCATTATCCATCGGATATTGGCAATTTGGTCCCTAGTTCCTTTGCCTTTTCTAAACCCAGCTTGTACATCTGGCAATTCTCACTCCATGAATTGCTGAAGTCTACCTTGCAGGATCTTGAGCATTACCTTCCTGGCATGTGAAATGAGTGCCACTGTTCGATAGTTTGAACATTCTTTAGTGTTTCCCTTTTTTGGTATGGGGATATAAGTTGATTTTTTCCAGTCTGATGGCCATTCTTCTGTTTTCCAAATTTGCTGGCATATAGCATGCATTATCTTGACAGCATCATCTTGCAAGATTTTGAACAGTTCAGCTGGGATGCTGTCGTCTCCTGCTGCCTTGTTATTAGCAATGCTTCTTAAGGCCCAATCAACCTCACTCTTCAGGATGTTTGGCTCTAGCTCACTGACCACACCGTCAAAGCTATCCTCGATATTGTTATCCTTCCTATACAGGTCTTCTGTATATTCTTGCCACCTTTTCTTGATCTCTTCTTTTTCTGTTAGTCCTTGACATCTTTGTTTTTGATCATACCCATTTTTGCCTGGAATTTACCTCCGATGTTTCTAATTTTCTGGAAGAGGTCTCTTGTCCTTCCTATTCTATAGTCTTCTTCCACTTCCGCGCATTGCTTGTTTAAAAATAATTCCTTATCTCTTCTGGCTAACCTCTGGAATTTTGCATTTAATTGGGCATATCTACCCCTATCACTGTTGCCTTTTGCTTTCCTTCTTTCTTGGGCTACTTCTAGTGTCTCAGCAGACAGCCATTTTGCGTTCTTGGTTTTCTCTTTCTTTGGGATGTATTTTGTTGCCGCTTCCTGAACAATGTGGTGAACTTCTGTCCATAGTTCTTCTGGGACCCTGTCTACTAAGTCCAGTCCCTTAAATCTATTCTTCACCTCCACTGCATATTCCTTAGGAATATTAGTGAGCTCATATCTAGCTGATCTGTGGGTCTTCCCTAATCTCTTTAGTCTGATCCTAAATTGTGCAAGAAGAAGTTCGTGATCGGAACTACAGTCAGCTCCAGGTCTAGTTTTTACCGACTGCATAGTTGTCCGCCACCTTTGGCTGCAAAGGATGTAGTCAATCTGGTTTCGGTGTTGTCCATCTGGGGAAGTCCATGTATAAAGCCGTCTCTTAGGTTGTTGGAAGAGAGTGTTTGTTATGCCGAGTGAGTTGTCTTGGCAAAATTCTATCAGCCTATGTCCTGCTTTGTTTTGTTCTCCCAGGCCATGCTTACCTGTAATTCCAGGTGTCATTTGACTGCCCACCTTAGCATTCCTGTCTCCTGTGATGAAAATAACATCTCATTAGGTGTGTTGTCCAGTAGGTGCTGCAGATCCTCATAGAACTGTTCTACTTCAGCTTCTTCAGCATCTGTGGTTGGGGCATATGTTTGGATCACTGTGATGTTATATGGCTTGCCCTGAATTCGAATTGATATCATTCTATCGTTTTTTGGATTGTATCCAAGCACTGCTTTAGCCACTTTACTATTAATTATGAAGGCTACTCCATTTCTTCTGTGGTCCTCTTGTCCACAGTAGTAGATCTGGTGGTCATTTGATGTGAAGTGGCCCATTCTAGTCCATTTCAGTTCACTGACACCCAAAATGTCTATCCTTAATCTTGACATCTCACCAATAACCACATCCAATTTGCCCTGGCTCATAGATCTTGCATTCCAGGTTCCAATGGTGTGTTGATCCTTAGAACATCGGATTCGCCATTCACCACCAGTACCGTCGGCCGCTAGCCATCCTTTCGGCTTTGAGCTAGCTGCGTCATCATGTCTGGGGCTAGTTGAGCTCATCCTCTGTTCCTCCCCAGTAGCATTTTGACCATCTTCCAACCTGGGGGTCTCATCTTCCGATGGTATACCGACATATCTCTGGTTGTACTGATCCATTTAGTTTTCACGGCAAGAATACTGGGGTGGGTCGCCATTACCTTCCCCAGGGATCGCATTTAGTCTGACCTCTCTGTCATGACCTTCCCGTCTTGGGTGGCCCTTCACGGTTTAGCTCATGGCATCAGTGAGGTGCTCAAGCTCCAGCACCACGACAAGGTAACAATCCTTTGCTGAAGACAATCTGATACTACTTAATATATATGGCTATATTTCTTAACCTGTAAGTGTATTAGAGAACCAACTAGACAATACACATAAAATTATTATTTGCTTATTTGCTTGCCCTATTCCCACTTTATAATATATTGATATTATATTTTCTTTCATTAAAGGATTTATTTAAATACTGACCCAGTCTGCTTCATTTTTCTTTGCTTAAAAAAACATGTGACCCAAAGATATAAAATTCTGAGAAAAAAATTCAAAAATCCATGTCTATATAAATCCATATATATACATCCATATATATATAGTTTTGTTCTTCAAGGAATAATACAGTTCAAAGAACAAATGAAAAGAATCACATTTTTGGCTGGTGTTCTTAAGAAATTCAGGTTCCATCCAGGAGCCTAGAAATTGTCCAAATAGCATGATAAGATACGATGTGCCCAGCAAGGTTTTTGTTTTTTTTCTTTTATCCGTTTAATCATGTCCAATTGTTGGAGACTGGCTGGACCTCTCCCTGCAGTTCTCTTGGCAAGGTTTTCCTGAAGTGGTTTGCCATTGCCTCCTTCCTAGGGCTGAGAGAAAGTGACTGGCCCAAGGTGACCCAGCTGGCTTTGTGCCTAAGGTCTGCTAGAACTTATCTCTCCCAGTTTCTAGCCTGATGTCTTAACCACTACAGCAAACTACCTTTCACCCAGCAATGTTGTTTTTTTTATAAATTGTCAATTGATATAGCTAAGATAGTTGTAAAAACTTGTTTAAACTGTATGTTGATTTTGCAAGATCTTTTCCATAATCAATCCATTTCAATCATTAGATCTTTATTTTACAATTTTTTCCCATTCTTTTTCCTCAATTCTACTATCCCTGGGTATTGACACATCTACAAAAATTACTCAATTATTGTTGTGTTTGGTATGTTGCTCTATATGGAGCCAAGATGGAAACACAGAAATTATAATATTTGCACAGGAGCCAATGGATCATAGTGGCTAGTGTTTCATGATGTTTTTATAGGAGTCTGAGCAAGCATCCACTACTGACATGATTCATAGTTTCATCTTTTTGTTTACATAGTCAAAATTCACATTTTGAATCCATGATTTCATTACATTTGTTTGGAATATTTTTCTTAAACCTTCTGATTCTTTCCTGAAGATGTCTGCTTGTATTCATTGTCATTTCCTGTCTTGTCCACTTCTTTTTAAGATTCTTTTATGCATTGTTCATTAAATGGTTTATTTCTCCAGTTTTCTAAACAGTTTTCAACAATTCACTTTTATAGTTACTTTTTCCCTTTGCTAGTTCCAGGATGTGTTCTTTGCAAACTCCAGTGGACATTTCATTTGCTTGTCTTGATGTAATCATTTATGCTAAGTCTTTCTTCTTCTTCTGTCTATTTTACTCATAGTAAACCATGCCTCCACTTTTTTAAGCTAAATATCAACATTGCTTTGTGGAGCCAAGGCGGCTTCTCCCCCTCTTCCTCCTCCCCCTCCCCCCTCCTCCTCCGTCTTCAGGGCTGAGAAGAAAGGGTAAGTTTTCCTGACCCTGCATACAGTATTCCCAGTCTAGACTAGGCCAGTTTTCTTACAATAAAATAAAAATAAGAAAGAGATCAGGATAAAACATTTTACATTATCTGATTTATTCTTGGCCATTAATTTCATGTCTCAAAAGAAAACAGGACTGTTGTCCATTCTGTAATACTGTAAATGCAAGGAAGTGCATACATGTGTTATTATTCCTTTCTTGCCATCTAGTATATTTTGCCTCCCTACTTGTCTGGAAGCTTCAGTTAGCATTCCATTCCTACTTTTTTACTTCAGGCTAAGGATGGATCTATCATCCATGCTGATTTTATTGTACATACTTGATTGTAAAGTTGGTCCATATAATTTTCTGAAATTATTCTGATCACTTGGAACTTCATATTTCTATGCATTTCCTGAACATGCATTGTTGTTGTATATACTTTTAACCTGACAATTGCATTGCTAAATTCAGCTCGAAGGATAACTGTGTTCTGATTCACATTAGTCAGAAAGTACAAATTAGGCTGCTTGAAAATGTGAACAAAAATTTCCATGTGACTAGAACCCAGACACTGACTGGCCTAGACTTTGGCTGTCGTTCCTCCTTTGTACTGTACTGTACTCATCTCCATTGCAGATTACTGTTATGTCTTGTGCTCTTTATTGTCTCATTCTTTTTAAAATTTACTGCAAAGGAATGCTTTCCCTTGTGAACACTTCTAAGGTTCCACAACACTTCTAAGGTTCCACATCCACAAAAACTTTTCTGCTTATACTTTCATTTATACTGGTTATGCTTTACTATTTTGTAATTTTTGTTTATATTGTAGACCTTTAGGAGAGTGTATTTTGTTGATACTGTTACTGCTGAGAGTCTAGCTATTGCAGTGGATACAAATCCAATAAATAAACAAAGATATGAATCTCCCACTACATATGCAGATTACATCTCTAAATGATTAAATTTATTATGCGACTAATACATAGTTCTGAAGCTTAAAATTATATACAACATTATAAGGCTAAATTACTAACAGATAAATCATTTAATTTTGCTGGAAGTTGTAGAGGAGACAAATTTCAGGAGGTAATGCTGATAAATAATGTTTTGCACCAATTTTAAGCTTTGGAAGTTAGGAGAAAATGCCTCCATGGTCCTGGGGTGGTTTAAATGAATAGTTATAGCATGCTTTGCAAATAGAAATTTAATCCTGGTATGCCTATTAAAAGGCTGTCTTTAGCAAGGTTGGGGAAAAACCTTTTCCCACCCTTTGGAAGCATGCCATTTTCCTTCTTTATGAAAAATGAACAGCAGAAATATGAAATCCATATTTGTAGAAATTACTAAATTACATATTAAAATGTATTGGTTATCCAGTTTTTTTAAGCAGTAGAAAAAACTATCAGGACAGTATTTGCTATGAAATATTGCTTGTAAGAGACATTTTGTTAATCTGAAAGACAAAGACAAACTCCCAAACTGATCCCACCCCCAAACCGATCCCATGTGTTTGGCAAGCATAACATGTATCAGTAAGAGCCAATTTTTAGAATATAGAATATTGCACTTACTGTGATCAATGTTTGAAAGCCCTCTTTCATAAAATACAGAAATATGAATGGCTTGACAATTGCAACCCAATTAATTGGTCAGGAAAATTTTAATGTGAAGAATTCACAGTGCTAGATAGTTACAATAATATTTCATATGTTACAGTGCTGATATCATGATAAATCATGTTTTCTTCTTATTTTGCAGAATAAATTATTGTGGCTAATTCACAGTAGGCCAAAGCCAAACAATCCATATTATGTATTTATTTATTTACATCCTGCTTTATTTGGTCTAGTGATAAATATTTTTAGTGATAATTATTTAGTGATAAATATTCTTTAGTGATAATTATTTTGTCCAGTTTTGTCTAGTGGTTAAGGTGCTGCGCTAGAAATCAGGAGACTGAGAGTTCTAGTTCTGCCTCAGGCATGAAAACTGGCTGGGCGACCTTGGGCCGTCACTCTCAGCCCAACTCACCTCACAGGGTTGTTGTTGTGGGGAAAATAGGAGGAGGAAGGAGTATTAGGTATGTTTGCCACCTTGAGTTATTTATAAAAATAATAAAGGCAGGATAGTAAATAAATAAATGAATGATCGAATGAATGAATGAATGAATGTGATTTTAAGAGAGAATATATGAGGGTCTTCCCAGTTTTATTCCAGCAGTACTTTAAGATAGGTTGAATTGAGAAAAAGTGGCTGATCCAAAGTTACCATTAAGCTTCTTGTCAAGTAAGTCTTGTGGCCCAAGGGCAATACAACACTATGTCCAGCTTTTATCTGTGAGCCCAGCCTGTATATGCTTGTGAAAGAGACAGAGAAATCTACTGGATTTCGATTTTCAAAATATTCTTGAAAACCTTTAGGGAGTGTTTAGGGCATTTAAACATCTAATGTCTGTATGACCTAAAAGCTGTGTATGAGAGACAGCTTTCTGTTCTTAATATGATTTGGGAGGGAAAGAAAACTCAAGTAGTCCGATCTCAGTACATGTGTTTATGCACATGCTTATGACTAAGTAACATTGACAAGCTGATGTTACCAATGAGATTTGCCACAAAATGTTGCACTGTAAAGTGTTCATGTTCATTGTTCCTTTCAGCCAGACAAGCTTTCTTCCTATTATGTTCCATTCCATTAGCAACAGGTTTTCTAAAATCAAAATCATTCTAAAATCAGAGAATATCCCAATACACTAGTATAAAGTCCTAAAGTGCAAGAGTGAGCATTCATTCCTCAAAAGCCATCTGGAATTGTTTGGTCGTAAGTAAATTTGGGAAGGCTAATACTAGGGTGGTAGCCTAACTTCCAGAGGGAGATAATGTGGGGGCCATAACTGAAAAACATTGCTTGTGAGTCCTAGGCCCTCTGCCTGATCATTAGCAGACAATGGCAGGAAGTACATACTGGGTGGGTTGGATAGGCGGTTTACACAAGGAGAAGGCCATCCATAAAGGTTTTATAGGTTAAAGCCACCACTCTGAATTGATCCAGCAGTCTATTTGTAGGTAATGCTGCAATGGTAAAACAAGTATAATGTACATAATGTAAATTAAATGAACAAATAACTCTGATCTACCAATTTTTTATTTTATTTTATTATTCAAATTTAATTGATTTCATTATGGTTTTTCTGATATTTTGTTTTTTGATCCAGTGTTGTATAAATGTTATTTATTTATATTCAGTAATATTTTTCAGTGGTATAGATGAAGGCAAAAGGCTGATAATAGTTTAGGAATAAAACACGTTTATATTAGTCTAGGCTTGAGTAGAAATGCTTTTATCAGATGTATTATGATGAAGGATTATGTGGAATTTCTTTTATACATAGTTCTTTGCTACCCTCTAGTGTCCAATGTTCTGTACTTCCAGGATCAGCATTTCATAAGAAAGGTCTAAATCAGTGGTGTCAAACTCACATAGAAACAGGGCCACTAAACTGTACAGAAGGATCCCTGAGGGCCGCATATTGACTTAGAAAACTGT
This sequence comes from Candoia aspera, assembly GCF_035149785.1. NCBI lineage: Eukaryota > Metazoa > Chordata > Lepidosauria > Squamata > Candoiidae > Candoia > Candoia aspera. The sequence continues at coordinate 32,310,779 of NC_086160.1, forward strand.
ACATGTTAACATATTTCTTTCTTCAATAATAACACATTAAAATCAGATAGGAACTAGATATAAATATCTAATAAATAAAAAAAGAAATGATTAGGAATTTGACAAATTTTCTGTATTTATATATATTATATTACATGCATACAGATCACATGGAAACTAATTATATATAAAAAGAAGCATATCAAATTTTATGTTTCAATATCAAGTAGATTCAAATCATTACAAAACATATCACTACAAGTAGATTCAAAATTAATTTAATATTCTTTGCCAGAAACTTGGCACCTTGGAAACTTTGCCAAAAACTATTTTATCAAAAAGCATTATGCAAAAAGCATTTAGATTGCCCCATCTCTTTCTTCATTCTTTCATTCTTCTCTGGATGTATTCTGAACGTATCTAAACATTAAAATAATTATTAATTTTAAAATTGAAATCTTTATAAAATTAACAACAATCATTGATCTTCTGCAGCCCAAAACTCAACAGATATTAAATCTTTTTTGTAGGGAAGAGAGAAATTCAACTTTTGGGAAAGGAAGAGGGAAATTAATTTAACCTGTTTTAGAAGGAGGTGTTCCTTTGGGTGCTGGAGGCTCTGGAGTATGGAGCAGGCTGGCTACCAGTGCAAGGCTGCCTGCCTGCTGTCTGGGTGAAGGGCGCAAGCTCACTGCCTTAGATTAATTGTAGCGGGGAGGCTCACTTGGTTCTGCTGCAGCACAGACCGAGTAGGAACTCCTAGCCGACAATGTCTCTGCTCAATCTGCGCCATGGCAGTGCCAAGCAAACCGCTGATCCAGTTAAGCAGACCTTCTGCAAGATTCCTTGCAAGTCATGAACCTGGAGTCTTATGGTGTTGATGACTACATTTATTATTATTTAGTTTTAAATGTAATATTATCTACGTTTTATTATATTTTTATTTCATTTTGTTAACTGCATTTTAATCGGGTTCAGGCTGCACTTGGGAGCATTTTTCCCCCCCTCCACAACTGAAAATGTGAGAAGTACTCAACGTGTTTATATTTTATGTCTGTGATAATATGAATTTAATAGGTCTGTGCAGCACTTCAGATTCAATCTCGAAAAAATACCTTGCAGGACACAGCAGTGTGAATGTAGCACCTGTCAGCAACACCACACAGCCATTCCCTTTCCCGGAATCACATGGGGGCGGCCATGTGATTCCAGGAAAAAGTGCAGTTGCTTTAAGGTGTTGAAACAAGTATACTGTTCACATCACCACCTGCACTGAAACAGGTGATGAAATCTGAAGGTCTGCACAGCGCAACTACTTGATTATGGCATATAGAAAAGAAAGAAGCAAGGTAAGGATTGTCTCTCTTAAAGCAGTGTTTCTCAACCTCAGCAACTTTAAGCTGTGTAGACTTCAGCTCCCAGAATTCCCCAGCCAGCATTGCTGGCAGCGGTGATGGTGAAGGTGATAACAACAATACAGCCGCTCACATAAGACTTTCCTCTGAAGCCCCAGAAACCTAAGAGTTTAAGAAGTGCTGGACTAAACAATCTTAAAAGCTGTCTGTGGTGTAAGCACTTTGTCTATCTGGAATTTTTTTAAAAACCATTGAACATCAGCAGCCTATTTTAAGGCCTGCTATAGAGTGAAGAGGGGATGCGGTGGCGCTGCAGATTAAACAGCTGAGCTGCCGAGCTTGCCGATCAGAAGGTTGGCGGTTCGAATCCGCGGGATGGGGTGAGCTCCCGTTGCTAGTCCCAGCTCCTGCCAACCTAGCAGTTCGAAAACATGCCAATGTGAGTAGATTAATAGGTACCACTTCGGCAGGCAGGTAACGGCATTCCGTTTAGTCATGCTGGCCACATGACCACGGAAGTCTCTACGGACAAACGCCGGCTCTTCGGTTTTGAAACAGAGATGAGCACCGCCCCCTAGAGTCGGACACAACTGGACTTAATGTCAAGGGAAACCTTTACCTTTACTATAGAGTGAAGATGTTAATATATATAACATGTGTGCATGTGTGTGTAGAGGCATGGGTGAGGGGTTGCACTGATCTTCAGGCTGATGTAAGACAGATGGCTCTGCTGCTTGAGGAACAAGAGAAAAAATTGAGCAAGAAGAAAGAACAGAAAGCAAGCTGATGGTAAGAAAAGGTGAACAAAGAGTGCCGGAATGATAAATAGAAAGCCCTGCCAATGATATGTTTTAATTCCTAAGTTTGAGTCTACAGTTTATAGTGCCAGTGGTAACCCAGATGTGCCAGTAGACTGCCAACTATTACTAAAAAAGGCATGCTGCAGGCCTGAGGCAGCATGGCATGGAAGCCCTTATAGCTTGCCCTTGAACGATTCATGCGGTGCTGTTTGTGACCCTGGTCAGCAGACGAGGAGAAGGAGGGCATCAGACCTCTTTTGATATTAGTGATGCTGCCTGTTTAGGCATCTCCCAGATGTTTTTTTGTCTTTGGCAGGATTAGGCAGCCCATGTTGCTAACTAATGGCAAGCCAAATTAAGAAGGCTTACAAGTTGACAGCACCTAGCCTAACATTGTCTGGACTTGGCTGCTAAGCCAGATCAGATCTGATTAGTGCTTGGGTGAGAGGCAATACGACAATATTATTACATAATTACAAAAAATTGCAGGGTTACAAATTAGATGGGAAAGTTAAAAGAAGAAAACTTCCTAGAAGAATGCAGTGGCATGTCATTTCCATATTGTGCAAAGAATACTACACAAACTTGTCCATGAAACCACGAGAGTCAAACTTGACTTAGGGGAGATCACTAATTTAAGAGTAACATCTCTTGCTGCTTATTTGCCATTCTTATCTACAAGGTGTTCTTATTTCTGTCATGTTCTTACTGCCTGAAATTATTTTGGAGCTAAGCTAAATATTGCTTGAGATCTGATATTATAGATCTGATATTCAATATAACCCATTGCAGGCAGATGGCAGTGTGGTACCACACTCCTCAACCACAGAACTATTTTTATAAGATACAAAAATAATATCTCAAATTAGAAATTGTTTAACAGAAAGATGTTTAAAACCTGTTTATTAAAGAGGAAAACATAATTAAGGATAAAGCAATCTATTTTTATTTATAGAAGAAAAAACTTTTATCTAAAAGTTTTTATTAATTCTTAGTTTATTTTTATTAATTATTACAAATCTATTATGTGAAGCTAAGGACAGAATTAAGTTTTAATTACATGAGTGGCACTGGTGTACTTTTTTTTTTTAATGAAACAGCGTGCCAAATTGGTTATAACCATAAAAGAAATTAAAAGGTGGTCTTTCTCTCACTCACCTTTGCTACTGAAGAAAAGGAAGAGGAGGGAAAAAAGACAATTTAATGATTTACATCTAGATTTAAGCAAAATAATACTTCACTTTACGATGGTTGTATGCAATGCTGCTCAGGAATTTCGATGATCCATTTACAGTTACTTGGGTAGATATTTATCCTGCTAATATCAGTTTGTAATATTTGCTGCACATATTAGTAGTTCTCTAAAATATATCTGGGGATACTTTAGACTACAAGGATCTTCTTTATTAGAAGTCCAAAAATCACCAAGAAGGAAACTGCCGCAGTAATATATATCCTTAGAAATCAAGAATTATGTGCCTAGAACTTGGGTGGGAGAGGAGGGAATCCATCCACAAAAATATAACCCTGGTTATGCAATTTTTATCTAGGCAATATAACTTTTGATAAAGTATAGATTGTAAAAATGCAAATTGGCAATAATCATCATATAGTCCAATACAGTTTGAGAGCAGCATACTGGAGACACTGCTCTGAACAGTTCAAACCAATGCCGTGTTCTAAAGGAGAAATGTTCACCTGCAGGAATGTATGCATCTATGAAAATGTATTTTCTTTGTTTTAACTCTCACAATAGGAAATATTGTATTGCTATAATACAGTTTATAAATAGAAATCAGCAGGTTTATTCAGTATTATATATAACAAAGAAATTCTGAATGATGTGTTTTGGAAAAGAATACCTATACCATTCTTGAAAGATTTCCAAGTTACTTGCTTTGCTACCCATTGCATAAAAAAATAATAATATGAGCTATTTCCTTTGAAGTCTTGTAAACCCATTTTTTTTCACTTTGCAGTGGGAGAAACTGCAGATGACAACAAGTGAAAGAAGAAAAATAGTCTGCTCAGTCACATTTCACATTATTGCTATTACCTGTGTAGTTTGGTCATTGTATGTATTGATAGATCGGACTGCTGAGGAAATTAAGCAAGGCAATGACAACGGTGAGTATATTTATCATTTTCTGCTTCGGTATTGTGCTACTTTCAGAATCAGCAGAAATATATTTAACTGCTACTAAGTCCACAGACTCAAAACACAGCAGTGGGTTTTACTTGCATATCCTTTGTATAAAGATTGATTACCTAGTAATATTCAGTTCTTTTGAGACATCTGAGCAACATAATTTTAATGTTCATATGAACATTCCTCGTTTCCTTGTCCCTTGATCTCCTCCTTTCACAGAATCCAACACTTTAAGAATCTCCCTTATATTTTCATGAAACCAAGTCTCTACCTCTTAAAGTCAAAACAACAAGTTTCAAACTGGTACTCAATGGTTATGGTTTCCTGTGAATGGAATCTCCAGGGAACTAGCTTGAGAACTCTAGAAATAGAAAGGGTTATGGTAAGTTTCCTTCAAGCTGATTACATCTCCTGGTTGTTTCATGTCCATAAAGTTTTATTGACAAGAGTATGGAAGTAATTTGCCATTGCCTTCCTCCAGGATTGTTTTTTTTTCTCCAAGCACTACAATTCCCTGGTGGCTTCTCATCCACTAATCAGGCCTAACCCTGCTTCACTTCCAAATCCATACAAAGTTGGACAAATTCTGCTGAGATCAAGGATGGAAAGTTGCAAGATAGATCAAAATGGCAATAATAAATAAATGGTCCTATATAACTCCCAATCACAACTGGAGAAGCAGAATCATGAAAAGTAAATAAAATTATCCTGTGTAATTCAGGGAAACACTGAATCCACTGAATTCAGAAAGCATTCTGACTTTAAGTGCACTTTGTATACTGTAGCTAGTGCAAGAAACAAGCATTACTGTTACTCTACACACAATCCTTGCCCCAGGAAAATATAGCTACTACAGAAAGCACTCTAAAGACTGACTGCTAAGGATATACAGTATATGTGCCTGCCATTATTTGCTTCATTAAACTTAAAATAATCCTAGATATAGAAATCTAATCAATGAGAGTTGTACAACTTAACTAGATCACCTTGCTTCTACCAATTTGTTTTCTGTAGATTAAAGTATTGTGTGAACACAGCTTATCTGGTCAGTTCAATATGTTGTGCAAAGCCAGAAAATAATTAATTTAATAATCTTAAATGTGTTGTACAAATCCAGCTACTAAGTTCAAGTGTACATATTCCTGTGTATATAGTTTGTCTTAAAATGCTTTAAATTATTCTAAAATACATTTTTCTTTGTTTTTAATTGTTTTCCACTGTTTTTATTTTCATATTTTTCACTAATAAAACCAAGTATATGATCCTCATTTAATAAAGTGTAATATTTTCTCCTTTAATGATCCATATGCCAAATAAATGGTATGTGGCATCTTTGAAAATGTCAAAAAAACCCTTCAATTCTAGAATAACAATGACAATTAAAGTGCATGGGCAAATCTGAGCTCAAAATAATACTCTTGCATATGTGTCTAGAAACTTCTCTAGATTCTAAGAATCTATTAAAAAGTTTTAATGCAAAATCATTTATAGATATATAATGAACCAACACTAACTTTCTACCACAGCTAGAAACAGTATTTTATTTGTTCTTTTGACTGCTTCAAAAGTAGATACTTGTACATTTCAGTTGACCAGATAAGATGCAGTTCTCTTCCCCTTCCTCTTGATCCATTCACTCCTCCTTCATCTATTTCTTTTGAAACTCAGTCAACTCTCATTCTGTCTATACAATCAAATCACCTCAACCCATTACTTTTGCACCATTCACTCACTTTGTATTCAATCCACATTCATTCTGCTTTTTTTTACAACACTTAAGTCATCCATTACTGCTATATCCAACTTGCATGTTTTTGCCTCTCCAGCAATCTTCCTTCCTTATAACTAAGTAGGCATAAACTTATGCAAACCATTTTCAATTTTGACAAACAGGCATTCCTTGTAACAGACCACATATTACTTACTACTTTTCTACTAGCATTTGCTTAAAATTTCTCATCTTTAGTAAACAGTCTACCAAAGTGCATGAATGATTAAAAAAACCCTAGAGCAAGTACTGTATGTAGAATGCAGGTATCATTTACAATCATTCATTCACTTCTTCTTGTCAGCCAAGATTACCTTGGTCTTTCATATATTAATACCCAGCTCCTTATTCATATTCTTACATCATACAATATAAAATTCATTGAAAATCATTCAGGTTCTCAGCCTACAAGGCATCATAGGAACATAAAAGTACAGACACATTCACTACAAGTACACGAATGGTTAAACATTAAGCATTAATCATTATTCCATAAAAATAGTAAACAATCAAAGGAACATCACACAATGTTGACTTACTCTTTTCAATCTTGAACCATACTCAGCATAACATTTTTTCTCAAGCATGCTTTGCTTCCATCACATAGCAGTTTTTTCTGTATTCAGTAATCAACCTACCATTCCATATGCATGTAAAACATTGTATAATTTAAGCCTACTCATTTTATTGTATATGTTTTCTAAATCAGCAAATGAACAATAAACTCTCTCACACATTCAGACATTTTTCGGTGACTGCTGAAGAGCAAAAATCTGCACACACGCAGCCTAGCTTAAAGCTGCACTCACTTCCTAAATGTTGTTCCTCGTCACCTCTTGTACCATTTCAAACAGAATTCTGCCAAACTCCTTGCCAAGCACACTTAAGAAATTGAGTGCATTCATTCAAGCCAGGTATTCTTTTTTACAATTTGCATTTGTCACAGGCATTAAACAAGTCTCACAGCAGTCCATAAACAAACCACATTTTAACAGTTCTTCAGTGACAATATACTTCTGCAGACTTAACCATTGTTCCACATTCTCAACACCCTTCATCTCCCTCATATTCTTCACCAACTCTCTATTTCATCAGAAGCAATCACACTGATGATGCTTTTAGGTTTCTATTAATTCCGCTCTGTATAGATGGGTGGATGGATGAATGGATAGATAGATTTTTGCTTAAACCATGTATTCAAAATGAAGAATACATTTTTCTAAGCAGATTTTCACTAAACAAATACCATTCTCATTCATTCCTGGGTCTCTGAATGGCCTAAGATTTTTTTCTGTATTCTTGCATGTTCATGTCACCTAAAAAAAATAATATATAATGTTGCATACCATTCACCGGAGCATGATATCCACTAATTGCTCCTTTAATATGCATCCCCAACTACCCAGTACTAATTCATAATTTCTGACTTATATTTTAGCCCTTTTGTTCATAATGCATTTATCCATCCTTTTCCCTTGGATATGTTGGGTATCTGTAAAGCTGTTTTTCCCTTTCCTTTCAGTTGTTAATTCATTTTATCATTTACTCCTCTTACATTCCAAATTATAATCTTTCATATGCAATGGCTATCACCTAATAGGTCCACAGATACTGATTTCCGCCACCTTGGCTTTAGTCAGTCAAGGCTCTTGCTCTCTTACCACTTTTCAGCACCACAGAGAAAGCATAAAGTTGATTAACAGTTGTAGTTGCATCTATGCCATATATAGCATTTCCTAATGGCAAGAAGACTGGTCAGTTTCATCACAATTGAGCCACAGGAACAATCAAAGCCCAGTTTTGCGCCAAGCACGTTCAAGCTCTTCTGTGGAAGCTAAGATCTCTGACTCAGAGATTATTTTTTAAAGCAATATACTGTTTCCCACAGCTAACCAACTAGGAGCCATATGCCGTGAATATACAGAAACATAGTCAGGACACACATTTTCTCTGTACACATCAAATCTTTTAATTTCTTCTGCCTCAAATAGCAAAGCTTTTCCCTGTTTAGGCAAAATATGCTGTAGAAACTCAATTTTACATGATTGCTAACTACAGGTAGCCCTTGCTTAATGACCATTCATTCAGTGACTGTTTGAAGTTACAAGAGTGCTCAATGAATGGTAGTTACAAAAGGTCCTTGAAGTTACAGCCATTGCAGTGCCCCCATGGTCACATGGTTAAAATTTGGGTGCTTGGCAGCCCAACCATATTTGTGACTGCAGGGTACACTTCAATTCTTCCCACCAGTCCATCTCATCCCCATCTCTGCCCTTTTGGCCACCCTGTACTCTGCTGCTGCCACCTACCACTGCTGTCCTCCCACTGCTCCCGGTGGACCTTTGCTATCTTCTTCCTCCCAATGCTGATGAGGTGCGCCCGGCCAAGGCAGCTGCTGGCCCTTAGCGAGGGCTTGGGGAGGCGTAGCATAGCCTCACAGAGGCCTTGTGGAGCCTTGCAAAAGACTTGCGAAGGGCCAGTAGCTGCCTTGCCTGGGCACACCTCGTCAGCAGTGGGAGGAAGAAGATGGTGAAGGTCAGTTGGGGGATGCAGGGGTGGCAGGGATCGGCAACAGCAACAGCGTGCAGATGGCCAAAAGGGCAGATGTTTCACCTAACAACCACTTCACTTAGCCATGGAAATTCCCATCCCAATTAGGGTTGTTAAGCATGGGCTACATTTAAGACAGGACTTTTGTCTTTGTATGGTGGCAGTAGCAAGCCTGTTTCTAACCCACCCAGCAAGTAGAGATAGTTGATAGTGTAGTTAGTACTGAAGAAAGCAACAGAAATATTCCTGATCAATTTAACATTAATCTTTCTCTCTCTTTCTTTAATGGAAAGGAGTCCTAGAATGGCCATTTTGGACAAAATTGGTTGTGGTGGCCATTGGGTTCACTGGAGGTCTTGTCTTCATGTATGTGCAATGTAAAGTCTACATTCAGTTATGGCGAAGGCTGAAGGCATATAACCGAGTGATATTTGTTCAGAACTGTCCAGATACTGCCAAAAAACTAGAAGAGAAAAATTCTTCCACCATTCAGAACACTGAAATTAAAGACACTGTTGTGGTTCCAATATCACAGACAGATACAAACTCTCAGCAGACAGAAGAAACTGTTTCTGATGTCATGCCAGTTTGATGGAAGTAGCATTCCTTTGGGAACAAAGTAAAACGCTTGTGTTAGCTACAAGAAAAAAATCAAATCCACAGAGTATATTTGAAAAAAGAACCAACAAGAAAATAGCAAGGAAAATTGATAATAAGAAGCTGCACATTACCTCTGAAATGTAACTGAGAAATGTTTTTTCACCTTTCTTACTAAGTACAGTTAAAAGTGGAAGAAGATACAGAAGCAAAAACTTCTAACAGGCAAATAGATATGCCAACACCACTATTGATGGCTTAAAAGAACTGCACTTACAGAACTTCTACCGGTGTTCTGTTTACAAGGAGAAAACCTTTATGTGTATTTGCTACTATGGTCTTTTTGCTAATTATTGTAAACATGGGGGTGGGGAGAATCAAAGCAAATTTTTAAGATTCTTATAAAGGTATGCATCGAAGCACAAATTATGTTTGATAATGTGATATTTAATGCTAAGGTGGTTACCCTATAACATTTATGTAAAAACAACCACACTGTTATGAAATAATAATGGATTTTGAGTATTTGTAAACTAGAACATTAGAAATATTTTTCTTGGTCAACAATAGACACGGTAATAATTAACTGCAACTTCCCTGGCAAATTGCTACATTCATCTGGACCAGCAACTTGGCTTGTAATTATTCTTATACGGTAGAATATTAAAATTGACAGAATTTCCCTGCCACCTGTAAGATTATTCTGCTAAAGATAAGTTATGAAATCAAAGTATTAAGAGACCAGAGTACTTTTGTTTGCAAAAGTCTTTACAATTTTCAGTATATATTTATTAGTGTGAAATATGCAAAAAAGAAAAAAAGTCTACAACCCAATGTTTTCTTTTGTCTTAAATAAGGATAGCCTTGAAACAGTCAGTGTGGACAGCATTCACATGACGACAATATTTCTTCACTGTTAACTTAATTGACAATGTATATGCAGTATCTTCTATACAAGAGAGAATTTAATGATTAAGGATTCAATAGTTCATTTGATACTATTCTTATTTTAATACATTAATATAAAATATGAGGTATGGTTAAATAAGATGCTTAAATTCGTATCAGTATAAAAGTACAGCCTGCAGGGATCTCAAAGAATTTGGCATCCCATTTCAGAAGTATTTACCTCGGAGGCTTAAAAAAGTAAGATATTTACAGAAAAATAAGTATCTTATTTATACCACTATTATGCTTGTTGATTGTACTGTGAGTTGTGCCCAAGTAATGTGAGTTATAGAAAAAAACAATAATAAGAGCTTATGATGAAAAATTGCAACTGGTTATTTCTAAAAGGATTATAATTCATGCTGCAGATTTTAAAGAAAACCTTTTTTCTGAAAGTCTGAGCTGACGTTATGTGTTTGGTCCATCGAGAAACTGCAAAAGCAGGTAACTTCATTAAGGTAAATGGGCATTTTCTCACTGATGTCACTAAGTAGGAACTTCTGTTATAATATCAGAATTCTAGCTTGGCTGAAAACATATTAACCCTAAAGTTAGTATTATACAATATTATAGATATGACAAGAATTTAAATGCTGGGAAGCTTTCGGAAATGAAAATTGGATAACTGACCTGTAAACTAAGTCTTTCAGATAAAGGGGGGGGATGCTATTATAGTGTTTTGTGGTGTTTAGACCATCGCATAATTTAATACAGATAACAGGACAGATGGTAAAGAAGTCAGGTCACAATCTGAAATCAAATTCAAACTGAATGGTCTGCATTTTTTTTTCTAAGCGACATAGATCAGGATATAATTTAATTATAGTTTGGAGTGGTAAGTTGTGTTTCTTCTCCAACTATAAATATTTACAATATTACTATGCTTTGCATAGATGATCACTAAGGCATTAAGAGCTGAAAACTGAACTTACATGCAACAAAATGCACTTTCAGAATATTACAATGTGAATTTATCATTCCACTAATGTTTCTGTCAATTCAGACAGTCAGTTGCCCAATTATACATTTTACAGAGACCATACAATGGAACCCATGAAGAGCAAAATTGTGTAAAAGGATTATCATGCATGTGGCAAAAGGTAAATGACTGGTTATTCATATATCTCAGTGCCAGTAAAATACTGGATTCATAGAAATTTTGGCATGATTATATAGCATGATGGATTGGGGAGAAAGGGTCTACATTATCCCCACCCCAAGATTCAGAAAAAGCTTATGAAATAACTGCCAGCCACAGTTTCAAAACGAACACTGATTTTGGCTTCATTCCATAGAACTGAAAAGGGAATTATTCATGCTATTTCTGAAACTTGAAGCTCAGAGAAACAGGTACTGTATGAAGGAACAGTTTTCTCAGTTGTATTAAAAAAAAATGCTATTTGTCCCACACAGATTGCAATATGCCATCTGTCTTTTCTGAGTACTAGATAAAGAAAAACATTACAAAAACCAGAAGAATATGTGGAAGATACTGTCCTTTAAGAAAAAAAGCCAACTTTTAAATGCCAACGTATTTCCCCCCCCCCCCCCAATTCTCTAAGTGGCTGTTAGGGGACATTCTACTCCAGATTATCCTGCTGGCCATATAAGCATATCTAAACAGCCTACTGGTATAATTGCTACAGGTGGAAAGCAGTCAAGAGCACAGGTCAATATTGCATTGTTGCACAGATCCCCAGTCATCTGAAAATTATCTGTCAATTTCTGAAAACTGCACTGCAATCTATGATGCAAATATTTTATTATGTATAATGATTGGACCTGCAAGTTTGTTACTTGTTTTACCCAGTTCTCTTTGGCAAGAGCTTTTGTGGGTGATTTGTGTATTAAAAAGGTTCTTGGGTTGAGAAAAAAACTAACTGTTGTGGAACAAATTTGTATTTGTAATAAACAGATGACTCTGAAGTAGCTATTAATTATTTCTTTTTTAAATAAATAGAAACTAATCATGTATTTATATTTCCAGTGTTAAGTTGAAAACTTGAGGAGGATATCATTGCCTTATCCCATGCGCTGAGAATTTGCACTGAATTTTATATTGTGTTTGAAATGAAAGTTCAGCCTCAGTGCTGCAGATGACATTTGATTAATGGAGAAAAGGCCTCATTAAAACCAAATGTAGTCCAGTCCTTTTCCTGAGCAAGTTTAACTCAAGAGGCTACAAGAAAAAGAAAAAGGTTTGCACGCTCTTCCCTCCATTCTTCCGGCATGTAGTTTAATGTCAGTTTACTAACCAGAATTCATGCTTCAAGATCTGATTTATAACTCAATATTAATGACGACCCAGTTTGGACTTAACAAGGAACTTTGTTTTAAAAAGAGATCAATATCAAAGCATGAAAGCCCATTAGTAGGTTCACTGAAGCCAAACTTGTGAAGTCAAGCTGTATTTGCTTATCTAAAAACTAGTAATATTTTCAGTTATCAAGATATTACAAATTATCACACAGAATATTGTACAACTAAAGAACACAAAGGCCAAATCCAAGACATAAGACAGTTTAAATATACTGGTCAGTATGCTTTGTTCAGTACTGTATTATAGCCCATGTTATTTTATCCAAACATATTTTATAGCCTGTCTTTTATTCTTTCTAATCTAATGGAATGTTGGAAATAAATTAGATATTGGGGTTCACAACTCTGTGTATCTATGTATTGTTAGCAAGGTAACTTTTTGTAAGGTCATAATGTGTTGAGAGAATGTGACAAGATTCCCACCCATCATGCCTTCTTAGTCTTTGACGGGGTTCAAGGAAAAAAAAAAAACCTTAAGCTTTTTTGCCCTCTTAATATTACCTGCCCCCAAATTAGGCCACATGTCTGAACCCCAACCACTCAATTGATGTTATGACCTATATTCCCAACCAGCAGTTTCAAGAATGAATAATGCCAAAATGCACTGTTAAAAATGGTGTCACCTTTGCAGTATGGAAAGGTGTGTTTAAGTTTATTCTTAAAAATGTTTGCTCCAGCAATTTTAATGACAATCAGACCAGTACCAGAACAGCAACTGGGGAAATATAGTAGGTAAGGTGGAAGGTAGTTGACTTTTTCTTCCTGCACTCTAAAGCTGCTTGTTACTTAGCTGCATTATATGAATTTAGACTAATCAGAATTTGGCTCTATCAATGTAATATCAAGCATTTTTATGAACTTTACATACATTGCACAGTTTTTTTTTTCAAAAAACATTGCTATATCATAATCTCTAGACAAACTGAAAGACACAGCAGTCAGAATAGCAGATAATCTCATGTTTGATTGAAAGGAAGGTTTCTTGCTTTTTGCTGCCACAGGCAGTTAAAACACTGGCTTGCCAATCTGTTTCAGATAACCCGGCAATTCCTCCTTAGTCTGCATCCTGTGCTGCAGACAATTCATTTCGAGTGTCAACACTTGTCTTCTCCATTCTACTGCTAAAGACATCTTTACTGGATAACTTTCTCATTTTAATATTTGGTAGCTTCTTCAGGTCACCATCCCAGTCTCTGGCAGAAATGGGAGAAAAATTACAAACATTAGCTGATGGAAGGTGTAGTTTTTATGTTGGCAATCAAGCATTTCTCCTATTTTAAATAGACAAAAAAATACTTTCATTAGGATGATGTTTTGTATATCTACCCCAGAATAAACTCAACTAATTAGAAAAGGTGTTTTCAAAAGACCTTACCAAAATTCCTATGATGCAAAAATACAGGAAAACTAGTATATATACCCTAAAATAGGCTTGTGTGAAAGGTGAAAAGTCCCCTGTGCAAGCACCATGTCTGACCCTTTGGAGGGACGCCGCTTTCGTGACGTTTTCTTGGCAGACTATAGAGCGGGGTGGTTTGCCATTGCCTTCCTCAGTCATCACCTTCCCCAGCAAGCTGGGTGCTCATTTTACCGACCTCGGAAGGATGGAAGGCTGAGTCGACCTGAGCAGCTACCCGAGAATCCAGCTTCCACTGGGATTGAACTCGGGTCGTGGGGAGAGTTTTCGGTTGCAGTACTGCCACCTACCACACTGCACCACACAAGGCTCTAAATAGGCTTACAATACCTAAAAATTAAAGATTCCACCACACCAGATTAAAAAAAACCCGTAATATTCTGGCTCCATGTTATATATAAAACGGCCGTACCTACTTTATAAACTCATTCTACCTATTGTAGCCTGAGGAAAGTATCTCAAAGGAAAATTTGACTGCACTATCAGAAGCAATTTTGCTAATAACAACCTTCCATCTCTGTTTTGCAGTTAATCAATTTTTTCCTGGATTGTTTGGTTTTGTTGTTTTTCTCAAAGCTCATCAGCTTCTGATTCCTTCTGATAATTGGGATTTCCCTAGCTTAGAAAACTCTATGGGTTTAAGCACTAAGGGCTAGGCAAGAACCACTGATGTAACTTAATTCCTCCCCACTGCATGTAATAAGCTGAATGGAAATGTAAGCAGCCCTCTATTCATAACAAGCATCTCCAAATCTGTGAAGTTGGTTTTTTACACTGATTTCAAGGAAGCCTAACTCTAACCCTAGTGGATTTTATCCCAATAGAATTTCTGATGTATTTTGCCATGGAGCTGAAATGAGGCAGAACGGAAATGTAAGAAGCACACTATCCATTAATAGCTTCTCCGAATCTCACTATGATGTTGGGGTTTTTTTCACTGATTTCAAGGAAGCCTAACCCTCACCCTAGGTGGATTTCTATCCACACAGGATTTCTCATGTATTTTGCTTAGGAACTAAAATGAGGCAGAACAGGAACAAAAGAAGCTCACTATCCATAAACAGCCTCTCTGAATCTATCTGTGATGTTGGTTTGTCCCACTGACTTCAAGGAAGCCTAACATTTACCCTAGATGGATTTCTATCCAAATAGGATTTTCCCATGCATTTTGACAAACAACTAAAACAACAACAATATAATTTTAATTTTTATAAAATTCTAATACTAATAATAATTAAAATAGGAAAAAAAGACAAAGAGATATAAAGATATAAATCCCCAATTTGCACTTAGAACGTTTTTGTGGCAGTGTTACTTCTCAATTTCGGTTCATCAATTAAATAACGTTAATTTTCACATTCAAATTATAAATTCCCATATTTTATGAAGTAATATTCTTTATAAAAGGAGGAATTTTAATACAAGGGAAGTATGATGTTCAGAATTTCTCACTCAATAACGTTTGATTACTTGAAGCTGATGCATGCCATTGTTTGAAAATAGACTGTTCAAACTGGATTACTTGGGACTAAAGCACACCATCTGTCATGAGTACTGATGGTGAGCAGGAGGGGGCCTCTATCCAGGGGGGAAAACACATGCATAGTACTGAGGAATTAAGCAGCCATTCAAAGAGACACAGATCAGACCCGCCTTAACTTTTGGGGTTTATCTGTCTGGGTTTTTCCCACGCTGCTTCAATTTGTTAGGATTTTCTGTCTTATGTAGCACTAATAAACACTAGAGACCTATTACTCGTCTCGGCGTGATTCCTGACTGTTAGGACATCATCCTCTTTTAAAAATAAGTAGAAATTAGACTGGAGTAATGCAGGATTTCCCCCTGCCCCATCCCATTTTGGGGGTGGTTAGAAAATAACTCACCTGAAATATTGAAGATGTTTACAGTTTATAATGTCAGGAATTTCTGTGGGAAGAAATTGAATCTAGATCAACCAATTTATTAACAGTAAGGCATTTTAAAAGATTAGGAACTCCCAATTGTCTGATTCTGTTACTGTAGTTAAAAGAGGTGGACCCAGTTAGTTTAATTTAGCAATTAAAACTGATTCATCAAAAGATCTTATTTCAAGTTTAATGGATACCTCGAAGAATACATTCAAAAGAATTAACATTAAATTTTCTGTTGGCAATGTAAAAATCTGAGAGATCATTGACTCATATGATTTGGTCCTCTGAATCACTGACATCTTTTGGAATAATATTTTAATGTATGTAGATTCATGGAGATTGTTTTTGGTGTTAAAGATGTTAATGTTATGTTAAATTATGTTCCAAAACTTTGGAATTTGACTATATTTGATGAATTATGTTTGTATCAGGTCTCAGATGCTAAGATAATTATTTTGAGGATTTGGAAAAGTAGTAAGATTCTTGATATTGAATTGGATTCAAGAGAAGTGTGACTTATCTGTTTTTGAAAAAGCAATTTTATTTCTTAATCAAAAAATGACTCAATACATTTTTCTGTGGCATAATCTTATGATATTTTGTAATTTTAGAGAATCATTATGTTTTAATTTTCTATCCTAAAGTTGATTTAGAAATCTATTCAACATTTGATTAACATGTGACATATATAGGCAGTTCTTCCTTTTCTGTTTGCTTGCTTGCTTTTTTGGTTTGGTTTTTGTAGTTTTTTCACATATTTCTCTCCTGTTTTTATTTTTTTTTATTTTTTATGTAACAGTTGTTAAAATATTTAAATTTTTAAAAGTGCAAGAGGCAGATCTGGATATACTGGTAGAAAACCTGGCGACAGTCAACAATTAACAAGATAAGATCATTCCTAATTTTAATAATGGTAGCAACAGCATTTTGCTGTCCTAAATCGTTAAAATGAAGAAAACTTAAGATAAAAAGGAACAGGTTGTTGTGCGGAAAGACTAAGCTTTGTTCTCTTCCAGCGTTCAAAACAAATTTCTTGCTTCAGAAATGTTTAATTCCAGGCATTACACCATACTTCAGTTGATGGATGTTGTGGTTAGATGAGAAAACTAAATTATATCCCATAAATCTAAGTTTGCCCATATCTGCCTTATCAAGCTTCAACTTGCTACTAAAAGACATGGGTTTGGGCTAAACATTAATTCCTGGCAAAGCAGAGTAATTTGGTTGCATTCAGAAATTTATCCATGGCTCCATAAATCAGTTTTTGGACTCTGAGATTAAAGAAGTAAAGAATAGAAAACAGATAAGCCATGACATAAATTTTAAACAACACAGTTATTGTCTCCATTAAAAAAATGTGAAGGGGCACTGGCACATAGGTCTAGACAGAGAATTAGAAGAATTAGGCTTCCCAGTTGGAAAAGTATTCAACAACTTACATGCCACAAGATCTTAGAAGAGCTTTTTCTAGAGCTCATTTTGAACAACTAGATTCCATGGTAAGATATGAGAAGTTTCATGGACTTCCATCTGAAGAGAGACTGTGTATCCGTGGTGCACCAGGAAGACATTGAACATATCCTTTTTGACTGCAACTATATTTTTAAGAAAGGGCTGTTTACTTAGATTTTTATTTAAAGACTAAAAAATATACTGGGGTACCCAGGAGAAACTATCTTACTTTCTGCAGGGAACAAACTTGCATATCACTAGTAAGACTGCACTCTTTATATCAAAAGCCATTTCGAAGAGGACAGACTATCTAGATCAGATTGGTGTGATGAGTTATTATGAATATGTCCTACTGTTTTCTTTGTAGTTACTTGTATATTTGTATTGGTTTTATACTTTTGATATGGTCAGATGACTACATCAATAAGGTTTCTATTCTATTCTAGAAAAATTAGAAGCACTAGGAATTTGCATCTAAAACAGACTGGCTTCAGTCTTAAGACAAACTTAAGTTCACAGAAAGAAATGTTATCATGCCAAGTGATTATGCACCTCTTGTTCTCTCCTCTGTATGTCTGGGCCTGGGCCTGGGCCTGGGCCTGAGCCTAGGCTTGTGTCTGTGTCTCTGTGTGTGTGTGTATTAGACTATGCACATGTATTATATGAATTACTTTCTCAGGAGTAAACAACTCTATTTGCAACAAAGAAAAAAAAATCTTGATTTTTTTTTATATGCTGCCCTATTAGAGATATTACTTTAATCAATTAAAGTAGTTTTAATAATTTAGTCTAATATACCACTTAAATGTTTCACATCAAATTCTGAAAAGCACATGATTTTGCCAGATATTAGCTGATAAGAGAAACAAATGAATGGTGAATACTGGGAAAGAAAGGGAAGGTCACACCACTGAATGAGCATTTCTTCTCATTAAAAGAAAATAGAAATACTACACATCTTAAAGATTATTAGTTAGCAATCTAACTTCTTATCTTAAACTGCCACCTTTAATAACACTGCCCAGCAGCAGAAAACCACTTTCCTCAAATTGGAACCAAGTTTAGAGATACACAAACAAATGCAGCAGTAATAACAAGGATTGAATGATTGGGGTAACCTTTTAATAAGAAGAGAGCTGCCCAAACAAATATTTTTTTCTTGAATCATTTTGAAAGTTGTTGCTGAATTTTACATTGCATCCTTCTGAACATTAAAAGTTTAATTTTGCTGAAATTTTTGAATATGACTATTTCTGTTTAAATCTTTCACAGTTAAAAAAAAAGGTGAAATGGACCAGGGGTAATTTGAATACAATGTTTGTTAAATTATAGATGCATAAAAGATAAATGAGCTGGCTATATAGAAAGAGACACACAGTACGTATATACACTGTTAATTTAAGTTGTTGCCATTTCAATATTGAAAAAAAATTCAACTGCTCTTTGTAGGCATGAATTTTTCAAACAAACTTAGTTGTACAAGCTATCAATTAGCTTATTAGAAACATGGGCACACTGACCCTCTGTTTTTATCAAAGACTCTTCTGCATGCATCAAATTACCACAATTTGAAGGGCTTATACAGAAGAGATTGCCCAGCTCACTGCTTCCTTCGAAATAAGTGATTTGAGAAGTTGGTATCTGAAGGTCAAGCTCACGTAAAGCACAACAGCATACAGAGTTGTTGGAGAAAAGGACAAGAATAAAGCATCAGTAACATATGAGAAAACAATTAACTTTTTTTTATACTTCAGACGTAGAGAGCATGAGGTACTGTTCGTTTATGCAGAGTTCTTATTTTTTGGCCCCATATTAATAATAGGTTATTTTTTAGCACAGCGCAGTAGTAACCAACATACCTATGCCATAGCCTTCATACTGCTGTCTTTCACGTTCCATAGTCTGCTTGATTATGGTTTCCCTGGAACTGTGCTGTCTGGACTGTCTTCCTTTAATGCTGTTGTGCAGTTCAATCTGCTCCAACTCATCACGAAATCGCTGCAAGTAACTGAAACACAGTAAACTATCATTTTAGGAACATTATTTTTTCAAAAGTAATACTTCCCGATTATTTAGAAACAGTAAATCCTCTTGAATATTAGTATTAATAATTAAGAAAACATACAAAAATACTCATATTTAAACTGATTGCCCCTAAGAATATGAAAAAAGATTTGTTGTTGTTTATTCGTTTAGTCGCTTCCGACTCTTCGTGACTTCATGGACCAGCCTGCGCCAGAGCTTCCTGTCGGTTGTCAACACCCCCAGCTCCCCCAGGGACGAGTCTGTCACCTCTAGAATATCATCCATCCATCTTGCCCTTGGTCGGTCCCTCTTCCTTTTGCCTTCCACTCTCCCTAGCATCAGCATCTTCTCCAGGGTGTCCTGTCTTCTCATTATGTGGCCAAAGTATTTCAGTTTTGCCTTTAATATCATTCCCTCAAGTGAGCAGTCTGGCTTGATTTCCTGGAGGATGGACTGGTTGGATCTTCTTGCAGTCCAAGGCACTCTCAGAATTTTCCTCCAACACCACAGTTCAAAAGCATCGATCTTCCTTCGCTCAGCCTTCCTTATGGTCCAGCTCTCGCAGCCATATGTTACTACAGGGAAAACCATTGTTTTAACTATGCGGGCCTTTGTTGTCAGTGTGATGTCTCTGCTCTTAACTATTTTATCGAGATTTGTCATTGCTCTTCTCCCAAGGATTAAGCGTCTTCTGATTTCCTGACTGCAGTCAGCATCTGCAGTAATCTTTGCACCTAGGAATACAAAGTCTTTCACTGCTTCTACATTTTCTCCCTCTATTGCCAGTTATCAATCAAGCTGGTTGCCATAATCTTGGTTTTTTTGAGGTTTAGCTGCAAACCAGCTTTTGCACTTTCTTCTTTCACCTTCATCATAAGGCTCCTCAGTTCCTCTTCGCTTTCAGCCATCAAAGTGGTATCATCTGCATATCTGAGATTGTTAATGTTTCTTCCAGCGATTTTGACCCCAGCCTTGGATTCCTCAAGGCCAGCTTGTCGCATGATGTGTTCTGCATACAAGTTGAATAGGTAGGGTGAGAGTATACAGCCCTGCCCAATCTTAAACCAGTCCGTTGTTCCGTGGTCTGTTTTTACTGTTGCTACTTGGTCGTTATACAGATTCTTCAGGAGGCATACAAGATGACTTGGTATCCCCATACCACTAAGAACTTGCCACAACTTGCTATGGTCCACACAGTCAAAGGCTTTAGAATAGTCAATAGAAAAAAGATTATGAAAGGAATAAAGAAGCAAGGTACTTTTCTATTCTAATGTCATCAACCATCCAGACCATTAACAGCAATCTGACAACAAAAATATGAATAGCAAAGCTTTCTTCAGCTGGAAAAGACTTTTAAAAAGCTAGCAGCAGAAAATATATATTCCCTCCAATTAGTTTGTGTATGTTGCAAAATAATGTTACTTTTTAATTTCAGCTTATATTTAAAATAAATTACAGTTCATTTATTTACAACATCCAGAAACAGGACATTTGAGAGTAAGTATGTCTTCAACAGTTGTCTATAAAAAGTACACAACAGCTATATGTTATTCCATAAAAATAACAGTTAATTTAACTGTTTCTGATTAGGTTTGGTGTAGTGATTAAGGCATCAGGCTGGAAACCGGGAGACCGTGAGTTCTAGTCCCACCTTAGGTACAAAGCTAACTGGATGACCTTGGGCCAGTCAGTCTCTCTCAGCCCTAGGAAGGAGGCAGTGTCAAACCATTTCCAAAAAAACCTTACCAAGAAAACTGCAGGGATCAGTCCAGGCAATCTCTGAGATTTGGACACAATTGAATGGATTAAAAATATATATATTTATGATAATTAACTCATATGAAATTACACTGCAAGAATAAATACTAAATATGGCATATACGAACAGCTGCTCTAATGCACCATCTACAGAACAGGACATTATTCTGATTTTGTAAAGACATCTCAAGCAGGTAAAATTAGCAACATCAACTCAACATTCTTGGTCTAAACAGAAAATACTTTCGTCACGTGCTGTAAACTTACTTTTCTACTAGTTCAGAAGCTTCTTTTTTTGTGTATTCCATTTTGTCAGGGTCAAGGTGACTTTGAAACCAAAGCAATTTTTCACCTACAAAAGAAAAAAAATGTTCAGAGTTCATTCCGGCATTCAGTATTTCTGTTAAAGAAATATAACAGGAGTATTAACAATCCCAGTTCATTAATGACCCCAATGCATTAAAAGCCTATCTATTTCTTAGCTACAAATCACAAATACATTTTTTTTAAAAAGGAAAACCCACTTAAACCATTAAAAAAAATCATACCAGAGATGTATGTTTGTTTACAGTAGTTACAAACCCATATGAAAGAGTATACAAAGAGTTATACATATCTACATATGCAATGAACATATCAGAACAGTAAGATATTTGTAATATCTATAAAAATATAAACAAAACCAAAAATACAATAATACATTATTAGGTTTAATAATTTCCTCCTCCCATCTTTGAAGTTATTATTCTCATGTTTGCATGCTTCTACTAGAAATCTAATAAAAATGTAAAATGATATTAAATTATTAATCCCATAAGACAACTATAAAGCCTAATCCCATAGGAAATTTCCATTTTCATATACTCATGGTTACCATCTACTAGCAACAAATTCAATTAGGCCTTTGCTATTACTGCCAAATAAAAGGTCATATATCATTCATTTATTTTTTCAGGATACTTCAGTAACAAAGGATTAATAAATCTAGATCTCACATCCTTATAGCAGTTACAAGGAAAGAGCACATAAATAGTTTCTATGCAATTAAATCATCAATTTATAAAATGGGCCGACAGAAAGGAATTGAATTTCATTCTAGAAAAAACACAATAGTATTCAGGAATAGTCTGTGGTTAAGGTGATAGACTAGAAACCAGGAGTCTGTGAGTTCTAGTCCTGCTTTAGGCATGAAAGCCAGCTGGGTTACCTTGGGCCAGTCACTTTCTCTTAGCCCAACTCATCTCACAGGGTTGTTGTTGTGGGGAAAATAGGAGGAGGAAGGAGTATTAGGTATGTTTGCTGCCTTGAGTTATTTATAAAAATAATAAAGGCAGGATAAAACTTAAATAAATACATACATACATACATACATACAAACACTTGGTATATACTTGTTTAGGATTAAAAAAGAACCCAAGAGAAATGGGACAACAAGCAGTACACACATAGTATTGTATAGTTATATATAAAAGTTTTGGTGTTTCCTAGTCCAATGATGTTTTCCAATGAATCTCTAAGTAAACTCCTAGCTGGAGCGAGAAGCCCTTCGAACGGTCACTCATGCTCTGGTCATTTCCCATATAGACTACTGTGATGTGTTCTACATGGGGCTACCCTTGAAGAGTATCTGGAAGCTACAGCTGATCCAAAATGCAGCTGCACAGCCAATTTTAGGTGCTTCAAGATCAGCACATATTACTCCTTTGCTCCACAAGCTGCATTCGTTGCCATTTTGCTTCCGGGTTCAATTCAAGGTGTTGGTTATTATCTTTAAAGCCCTACATGGCATGAGTCCAGGGACCATCTTATCCCGGTTACATCAACCCGTCCCACCCGCTCATGCAGAGAAGGCATGCTGCAGACCCCATCTGCAAGAGAATTCCATCTGGCGGGGTCCAGGAGGTGGGCATTGTCTGCAGCAGCTCCCGCCTTTACATCCTTCCCCCGGAAGTGCAGTTAGCCCCCTCTCTTCTGGACTTTAGAAAACAGCTGAAAACCTGGTTTTGTCACCATGCTTGGAGTGGGGAGAGGAAGAACCATTCATGGTGTTGGTTGGTTCCCTAGTCCTGCCAGGACCGGTCTTATCCCCTTATGGGTTGAATTAGATCTACCGTCACCTGGATTTTATTGTATTTTATGCTGGTTTTTATTGCTTATTGACACTATTTATGAATTTATTGAATTTTAACTGGTTTTATTGTGAACCGCCCAGGGTCCCCCATGTAGGGGAGATGGGCGGGTGATAAAAATTATGATAAACAAACAAACAAACAAACCAAAGTTGACACAACTACCACATGGTACAAAGTTAAACACAGCATCTTTCTGCAAATTTGAACACATACTTAAAATTTAGGTACGTTTGTTTACAGATTCAAGTTTGGACATGCTTCTGGTCAGGATTTTGCCCAAACAACAGCTTCAAAGCATTTGCCAGAGTCAGTAAAGAATGTTTCTATTCTTGCTTTTGGAGGTTTTTTTCCCCTCATTCTTCTTTGCAGGACTCTTCTAGTTCAGAGATTATTTATTCTTGAATGCACTGAGATCGCCTCACAGAGTTTTAATAATATTCAAGCCTGAGACTGTGAAGGCCATTACAAAACCATCACCTTTCTTTTATGTAAACACTTTATGGTTGATTTGGAGGTATGTTTTATTTCAGTTGTTTCTGTTGAGGTTTTCCTACTAACGATTAAGACTGCTATTGTGCCTAATCATTTTGGCCGGGTTAAAAAGTTGTATTAGATTGTCTCCTCTCACGTGCTTCATGCAAAATAGCCTGGGGGGAGGAAACCTGCCCGGACTTGTTCTTACTTCCTCTTTTTCTCTCTGCCGGCAATGTAGCCGAGCAAGGCTTGCTCCAAAGGGAGCTAAGTCCTTTAAATGTTTTGTTTTTTGTTTTGCTTTCTGTAAATAAATTCTTTTTATAGAAATGCTTGGTGTGTGACTTTTTTGACCTTTCCTGGGCTAAAGGCTTTCCCAGCATCTGCCAACAGGTTATGTGCCCAGTAAGCCCAGTAAAACCCAGAGAGAAAAGAGAGATCAACTCCACACCTCATACACAATTTAAAGGCAGGTAGCAAAGACCTGTGAAGATTTTCTTTGGAGCCACCTGGAGATTTTCCAGCAACTGCCGGTCTGCAGGACTTAGAAGCTAGCTGAGGTGACTTGCAAAAGAAGGAAGAAGCCATGGCTACCTCCCAGCCCTCAGCAATGCCTCTGGAGCGCCTATCAGAGACCAACTATTTGAATTGGGCCCTGAAGATGGAGATGTATCTTCGCAGAGAGAATCTTTGGCGGCCAATTGGTGAGCAAACCCCCCAAAATCCCAGTGCTGAATGGCTGAGACAGGATGAGCGAGCTAGAGCCACCATTATCTTGGGAGTTGAAGACAATCAGCTAGTCCACGTGCGAGGCATGCAGTCTGCAAAGCAACTTTGGGACGCTTTGAGAGACTTATATGTAAAAGCAACAGCAGGGAGTAAAGTTACTCTGACAAAAAAGCTGTACAGAGCCTACCTTGCAGAAGGAGAAAGCCTTCCTGAGCACCTGCATTATATTCAGCAGCTGTTTGTTGAGTTGCAGGAGAGAGGAATGGAATTTACACCTCTCACAAAATCATATATCCTCCTGTCCTCACTAAATGAAACGTGGGACACGCTGATTTGTACCCTGGAGGCTATGCCTGAAGCAGACCTCACCCCATCGTATGTTACACAGCGCTTACTCGCTGAATGGGAGAAGAGAGAGGAAAGATCCCCCCCCCATCTCTTCTGGAAAGCAGCAAGACCATAAAATGAGGGAAAAGAAGGGAAAGGAACCTGAGGCCACAGCGCTAGCCAGCCAGCGATGCTTCACTCGTGGTTCAGCTGGACATTTGCAAAGAGACTGTGCCATGAGACCCAAGAGTAGAAAGACAGAGAAGAAAAACACAAGGGCAACACAGAAGAAGGCTCTTCAGACAACCCAGATTGCACAGGTTGCTGAGAAGGGTAATTCTGATGTATGGGTGTTAGATTCTGGGGCCAGTTGTCATTTATGTAATTGTAAAAGCTCTTTTGTGTCACTGTCTAAAACTGAAAGACAAAGTGTATCTTTGGCTGATGGGTCTGTGACCAAAATTATGGGACAAGGTGACTTGTATTTATCCTGCTTAGGAGAAACTGTAAAAGGTGTGTTGTATGTGCCAAATTTACAATCAAACCTTTTATCTGTGGCACAATTGGCTGCAACAGGGTATATCATAACATTTAAGAAAAATGGTTGTGAGATACGTAAAAATGGGGAATTGTGTGCTACTGGTATGTCAAAAGACTCCTTGTACATTGTGCAAGGAAGCCAAGCTGCAAGGCTGCAGTTGGCAACACACCATATCATGACCAATGTGTACACCTGATGCACAGGAGATTTGGTCATGCTAATTTGAAGTATATAGCACAAATGCCACAGCTGTGTGCTGACCTAAAGATAAAACCTTGTGATAAATACTTAGATTGTGTAGTTTGCAAAGAATGCAAAACCTAAAAGCTCCTGTGAGTAAGCACAGTGACAGAGTTACAACTAGACCTTTGGAAATTGTACACTCTGACATTATTGGTCCTTTTGCTCCAAGTCTTGGACAAGCAAGGTATGCAATGACCATCATT
This sequence comes from Candoia aspera, assembly GCF_035149785.1. Taxonomy (NCBI): domain Eukaryota; kingdom Metazoa; phylum Chordata; class Lepidosauria; order Squamata; family Candoiidae; genus Candoia; species Candoia aspera. The sequence goes on from NC_086160.1 coordinate 32,336,452, forward strand.
GATGATTTCTCAAGATACACATTTATCTACATCTTAAAACATAAAGATGAGGCATTTGAGAAATTTAAAAGTTTTGTGACATGGGCAAATGGAAAATTCCCTAGGCCTGTATCTGCACTCCAATGTGATAGAGGAAGAGAATATCTTTCTCACAAATTCAGAAGGTTCCTAGTGGAAAAGGGGATAGAACAAATTCTTTCTAACCCGTATACCCCTCAGCAAAATGGTGTTGCTGAAAGAAAGGGCAGAACCTTGCAAAATGCGATGGAATGCATGTTAAAAGATTCACGATTATGTTTTAAGTACTGGGGAGAGGCAATATCTACTGCCACTTATGTACAGAACAGGTTGTATAACTCTGTGATTCAGGACACTCCATTCCATTTGTTTTATGGTGTGAAACCAAAGGTAAACCATCTTAGAGTGTTTGGTAGCACTGCATGGGTTCACATTCCAAAACAGCAGAGAAGGAAAGGAGGCCCCACAACAAAGAAAGCCATCTTTGTTGGCTATGAACAAAGCCAGAGGAGCTACAGATTCATAATGGGAGAGAAATTAATAATTAGCAAAGGCGCTTCTTTTGCTGAACAAAACTGGGGGAGATTAAATTCTAGCTCTCCAGTTGAACTGACCACCACAAGAGAACAGCAAGGACTTGCTGATGGTGATATTTTGCCTGATGAGGACATTAAACCAGAAAAGCAAACTGAAGATCTGTCTGATGAGATAGATGCTTCTCAGGAAAGTGATAGGAGTCAAAATTTAAGCCCTGTATTACCTCGCAGATCTCAGAGGAGTAATAAAGGCGTTCCTCCATCATGTTTTCAGGCTGAAACAGTAAAGGCTTTTCACATATTCACAGAACCTGAGTCTTTAGAACAAGTGAATGCTTTACCACCTGAGATTGCACAAAATTGGCATTCTGCCATGCAACAGGAATTAGCATCCTTGAAAGAAAATAAAACATGGAAACTGGTAAATCTACCTCCCAATGAACGCTGTCTGGGTTGTAGGTGGGTTTTCAAACTGAAAAGGGATGCTGATGGCAAAATCCAAAAATATAAAGCAAGGTTGGTTGCAAAAGGGTTCACTCAAAGGAAAGATTTAGACTTTGACAAGACTTTTGCACCAGTTACTAAAGGTGAATCAATTAGATTACTGTTAAAAGTTGCTGCACTCAAGGGAATGTCAGTTAACCACTATGACATTAAAACTGCATTTCTCTATGGTGATTTAGACCACAGATTATACATGCAGCAACCCCCTGGCTATGAAAAAGGGGAGACTCTAGTCTGTGAACTGCAGAAGTCAATCTATGGGTTAAAACAAGCTGCTAGATCCTAGAACCAAAAAGTAGATGAAAAACTGCAGAATTTTGGTTTTGAAAAAGGAAAAGCAGATTCCTGTGTATATATGAAGAAGGACAAACAAGGCTGTATGTATCTGTGCATTTATGTTGATGATTTGCTGCTGTTCACATCAACAGAAAAACAAAGGCTTGATTTTGAAGCCTGCATGAAAAGCCATTTCACATTAAAAAGCCTTGGAATTATAACAACCTAGGTTTGGAAAAACACAGGAAGAAGAATGGTAGCTTTCTGTTAAACCAAAGGGGAGATAATGGTAAAGTAATGTGAATGGAAAGACATATAAAGTCAGAGAAGATTGGTTTGCATCTTAATCTATAGTATAAAAAGGGGAGTGTTGAGGTTTTCCTACGAACGATTAAGACTGCTATTGTGCCTAATCATTTTGGCCGGGTTAAAAGGTTGTATTAGATTGTCTCCTCTCACGTGCTTCATGCAAAATAGCCTGGGGGGAGGAAACCTGCCCGGACTTGTTCTTACTTCCTCTTTTTCTCTCTGCCGGCAATGTAGCCGAGCAAGGCTTGCTCCAAAGGGAGCTAAGTCCTTTAAATGTTTTGTTTTTTGTTTTGCTTTCTGTAAATAAATTCTTTTTATAGAAATGCTTGGTGTGTGACTTTTTTGACCTCTCCTGGGCTAAAGGCTTTCCCAGCATCTGCCAACAGTTTCAGCTTCAATTTCTTCACTGACTGTGGAACATTAACGTAAAGACCACAAAAAATGTTTCTAGAATTGCCAAACACTGGGCAGATCTGCAAAACAGAATCCTGCTGAAAAGTTTAGCTGATACTAAAGTAGTTGTCCACAGTTCAGCACTGGTTATACAACAATGGTCTCCATGGGAGAGTTATCACAAGGCAATGTTTTCATCACCCTCATGACAGAAACCATTGTCTAAAGTATGCAAAAGAAATCCTTGAAAAGCCTGAAGCATTTTGGACAATTTGGACTAATGAAACAAAAATTAGACTATTCTGCCACAACCATATAAGATATATTTGAAAAGATAAACATTTGAGGAAAGAAATATCTTCCAATGGTTAAAAAGAAAGGTAGCCCTATAATGTTTTCGGGTTGTATGATACCAGTGTCAAATAAAATATTGTGCAGGTAGAAGGAAGTTAAAAATAAGGTACTGTGGATAGGTGGTTCTTAAGCCTGGGATTTAGCAAGCTGGCCTATTCTGGATAAAGTAGCATGCCTTCCAAAACCACAAGTCTGTAGCTTTCAATGCCTCTTGGACTCAAGCTCTCACAGGATGCACTAATGCCTTCATCAGCGAGGAGGATCTATGCCCAGCTACAACCACACCAGGACTGGGACAGCACAGCCTCAGTGATTTATAACCTCATAACGTCATGATTTGATCACTGTAATATGCTCTATACGGGTCTACCCTCAAGACAGACCAGAAGCTACAGTTCACGCAAAACACTTCTGGGGCTGCTTAGCTGGACCACATTACACTGGTCATTAAAGCACTAGAATTGCTGTCTGTGAGCTATCAGGCCCATTTCAAAGGCTTGACATTAGTCTATAACTAAAAAAGTCTTAAACTTCTTTCTCTTGGGACTCCTTCCCACTTTTAGAAATTATGGAGGATTCCAAAAGAGCTTTTGTTTGTATGGGTTATATTTATCGGTATTTACCATATTAAAATTTGTATTAAAAATTGGTGCATGTGTAAAATATTTATGAATCATGCAAAAATAATATTAAACCCATTAAATATTGACATAAATATTTTAATAGAAAAAAAACTATTTTTTAACAAATAAAAATAATGAGAAGACTGATACTGTTTTAATATTTTGCAAATATCTTCAACATGTGGCGATTTTGATTTTGCAGACCCGAGAGGATCTTGGGAGATCCCCAAGTGTCCTCGGCCTAGACTTTAAGAATCGCTGGTCTATAATGATCTAAATGGCTTAATATTCAAATATATAAAGTGTCGTCTCTCCAGTACTATCTAACTATGCAGACCCTTGTCTTACTTCTAGTGTGAGTTCAATCTATAGTGTGGTTACAAAAAGCAAGGCTTTTTAAATTGTAGCTCCCCAATTCTGGTACAGGAAAAAATATACTTGCCCTACATTAATTAGTTCAGCCACAGCTTAGGTAATGGTTGTTTACCCAGGCATTTGCTGGGTAAAGAAATGCCTGGATCAGACTGTCACCAAAGAAACTGTGTTTTTTAAATGAGTTTTTTTTTTAAAGAAATATCTTACATTGTTTATTCCGGTTTTTAATTGCCTTTTATGGCATGTGTATGTATTTTTATTTATTTTATTTATTTATCAAATTTTTATCACCGCCCATCTCCCCCACATGGAGGACCCTGGGCAGTTCACAATAAAAACAATTAAAATTTCAATAAAATCATAAATACAACCATTAATCAGTCAGCATAAAATGCAATAAAAATCCAAGCCATGGCAGATCTAATTCAAACCATAAGGGCATAAAGCATGTATGTAGGCATTGCTGTTTCTGTGTGCTGCCCTGGGCTCCCTTTGAGAGAACAGTAGCATATTAGCAACAAAAGAAATTGGACTGTTCTGAATGTGCAAAGCATATCTATATTTACTAAGTTATGGCCCTTTGCTATTTCCCTAATTGAAATATTTTTTTAAAAAGCCAGCTAATGTACTTGCTAATTAAGTATCCTAGCAATGACGGGAAGAAAGTATTTATCTGGTTGTTTATAAAAAGAATCAAAGATATAAATGTATGTGGTGAAAATATTATTGGACAATTTTATTTCTTAATGTAAAATATTGATGTTTGTTAAAACTTCTTTAGTTTCTCACATATACAATTTCAAAGATATATGCTTCACGTTTGAAGATGAAAAGCTAGTATCGTTAACTATTGAAAAGTGATTACATTCTCTTTTAAAGAAAGTCTTATGAATTCCCATTGATATAGAAAGCACTAATAAAAAATCAGGAGTATATAAAAGAAACAATATCCAAAAATTCCAAGAAATAATAGAATAGAATTTCTAATGTTAAACTGAGTACGTAGTTGTTATAAAGCTAAAACAAAATATTTGCACTGAATAGAACTTCTTCCAAGAAAATACTTGAAGATATGCCTCAGAGATTAATTTTCCAGAATCTGAAAGTATAAATTACACTTACCCACAATGCTGAGACGAAGGGCCTTTTCATTTTTCAATCTGCAAAAAGAAAAAAAAAAACACCTACAATTTTTCTATTTAATCAATTTTTATCCTACTGCAATCTCATGACACATTCAGTGGTTACAATGTCACACTGTAATGTCTAAAATATGTATAGCCAATTGAACAAATACGTAAATTGAAGAAATTATATGAGAGTTAAGTAAAAAAAAAGTATTTCATTTATACATAAACACAAAAGCAAGTCAACTGTTTTGCTCTTTCAACCCTCTGAAAGACAAGGAATCTGCACAAGGAAAATGGTCTACATACCTTATTTCTCAAGTGAATTCTTATCCCTAAACTGTAACCAAGCTATATTACATAAAGATGTTTCCATGTTCATTTTTTAATATTTGCTCTAACATCAGCTTTTCTCAATGCCATGCAGAAGGTCTGAAGTTATGGAAACTGATGTCAACACATCTGAAAAGGACCTCAATCAATACTTCTCTCCAAGTTGGAGTAATTAATGAGAACTCTTTGGGGCAGTCATGTTATTATTACTGTTTTATCATCTAGCCCATATTTTACCATATCATTCAGTGACTAACATAGGAGACTTGTTGATGACATTGTTGAATTCCAGGTACAGTGGTGCTTGCAAGTTTGTCAACAATTTTAAATGTTCAATATTCCTGCATAAATATGACTTAAAACATTGTTTTCCACACAAGTGCTAAAACTAGATAAAGAGAACCCAATTAAACAAATAAGACAAAACATTATACTTGTTCATTTATTTATTGAGGAAAATGTTGTGTACAATGTTAACTATATTACACTGGCATATTTCTGTGATACAACCCCTGAACAATATTTGATAAATGAATGACTGTATTAATTGTGCCTCAAAATTTAAGAGCTATACAGAATTTTAGATAACTGGCAAGATCAGGAAGCTAGTAAATGAATGAAGGAAACTTTTTATAAATACTGAACAGACTATTTTACTAGGAAAATAAAACCCATTCCAGTCTGCTGTGTGAAGATACAGTGACCTGCTAACACCCTGTTCTCATTAGGAATTTTCAAGTGGGGGGAGAACCTCCTGCACATCTTCCTGCAACAGGAACAAAGTGTGTTCTCATTACACCATTCAGCTTATTTATATTAAATGAAAAGAAAGCACGTGGTGTCAGGTGACATAGCAGATGCTTTGGAAGAAAAGGGAGCCAATCTGAAGCCCACTCTGCATTACCTAGTTTGTTGCATATCTGCCTTTAAATATATTGCATCAAAGTCTCTATGAGAAATAGAGATTAGAAACACTAGTCTATCATGTTATCATAAACTAGGAAGCATAAAACAACAGAAGTTTAAATAAGTACTTTAATACTAATAAATGTTAATAGTTAAGAATGGCAATAATGCTAACATTTTTATTTCCAAAACAACCACACCCAAATTGCTTAAAATCAAATAATCACTGGTAAAAGATCACCCAAAAACAGCTTTCAGAGTGAAGACATGGTAATACTGTAGTGTACTGCTAATACTATATTTGCACAGAAATTACATCAAGATTATAAAGAATTATATTTCACTTGTAAAATCTGAGGATGGAGGTTTTTCACACACATATTAGCTTCACCTCCTTTTCACTGATCTTGACCAGGGATGCTGAAGAAAGGCATTTCTACCAGTGACCTTGCTACAGACTACAGGTTTTCAAATTTTAACGGCAGTGGAAAATCAATGGTCTAGTTTCTACCAACTAAATAATCAGAACAGGATCAGCAAGCTCAAAATTCAGGGTCATTCAGGCTGCAGATTTTGTCCATGGGTGTGTTATATGACCAAAATGAAAGAATTTTAGGACTATATCGTAACTTCAAAGTTCAATCATGGGTCAATATCACCACAAAACTATAGATGAAAGGTCCTGGGAACTGGAGGGTAATGGATTGCTATCATTTGTATTCACGCATTTATCTTATTTTTAATGCACACAGAAAGAAGTTGTAAGATTAGTATTCCCTGATGTTTCTAAGGCAAGAATATTATTTCCAGATACCACTCAGTATAAGAAGTATGTAAAGACTTACTTCTCCTTTTTAACCTGTTTGTGTGCTTCTTTTGTAAGCTGAGCAGCTTTTCTGCTGTAAGGGTGGATGACTTTCTTCTCCTGCCCCCCTCCTTTTGCCTTGACAGTTTTTGGCTGAAATAATGAGTCAAAAGAATGAAACGGTAAGACATTTTAAAAATACTTCTATTGTTAATATAGCCAAGGTGAAATAGTAAGAAGAAGCAAGCAAGAAGACTGGATGAAATATGCAAGGTGGAAAACTTAACAGTTCTGCTACACTTATCATACAATATGTAACTGAGATTATATAAAAAATGCCTTTAAATGGCAAATATTGTTAAATATATGCTACACTTACATACCAACCAGCACAGAAATTTTATCACAAATTTTATAATCATTATTATTGTATAAGCACAATTGATAATATCTTTCATTTGAAATTATACAACTATTTTTATTAAGAAGCTTTTAACAGAACTATTTCAACTGCCTTCAGCTGAAACATTATAACAAAAAAAAAGATTAGTCATTTAAGTTTCAAGCAGCAGTTAATATCTATATATATTCAAAATACTAGCCTTAACTATAGAGGATTGTTATAAGGATCTTATTTATATTTTTCTTTACTGGTCTTCACAATAAAAATAAGTCTGTTAAAAACAATTATAGCAATACGTACTGTTCCTAAACTATTCTCAGACTCTATACTGACAATCAACTGATTTGTTATTCTTTCATTCCAAGCACATAAAAATACCATCCGTTTCTTACAGCTTTTGTATGTCTAACTGGCAACCTGGAGGTGGCTACAGGATGCATTTTAGCTTTAGTCAACAACTACAAAAAGAATGAAAGGTGAATCACATACTAATCATGGAACTCAAGAAGAACATTGAAGAAGTGATAAAAATGAAGACAAGGAAAACAGGATAATCAAATAATTAGAACATTTTCAATATATAATTTAGGCTGATAACATTACACATAACTACACATAGTAACAAAGGAAAAATCACAGAGATATTTTTCCTGTTTCATATTACTAGTGTTTGCTTAATCAAACAAACTTTAGCTTTATGCCAGACATGGGGTGTGCAGATTGTATTCTGCTCTTCAACAGGTTATTGAAAAATGTATGAATGTGAGAAAGATTACCATACATTTAGAGAATATTAAGGGAATAGGCTTGAACTATTTGAATAGGCACAAACATGGATTGAAGGCTGGCTGCTGAATTCAATAAGAGCTCTGTATGATGGAAGTTTTACGTATGAGCTCTATATAATGTTTCATGTATGAGAATAACTGGAATATTAGGGATTGGCTCAACCTAGACCAAGAAGTAAGACAAAAATGTGCAATGTCCCCTTGCTTGTTCTATTTATTTAGAACTTTCAGACTGGTTTAAAGGTGAAAAATATAAATAAACAATCATACATACTTTCTTGCTATGCCATATTACAATCACCCAGATCGACCAGGTGCACTCATTTAGATAAAACTGCCTTTTCCAATACAGATGAGTGATCTAGTGCTATGGATAGAGGGTACATATTTGTGTCAGATGTCAGGAGACAAGTACATAATAATGCCTAACAACGGTATTTACGTGATGATGTTACCATATGCACATTGTCACCAGCATATTGATGAAAGGATACCCCAAACTGATGATGATCTTGCCCAGTGGTTTCATGTAATCATTAAACATCAGAGGATAAAGGAATGGCACCCCACAAGGAAAAAAATGCATCACTGATTTTTTTTACCCCTCCCCCAAACCTGGAACTGCCCACTTAGGATAGACCTGAACCACTATAAAATAGTACCTCTAATTCTCAACCCTTGAAGGCAGTCTAGAATATCATCATCAATGGTACTGAAGGCCACTGAGAGGTTCAAAAGCTATGTATATAGCAGCATCTAGCCACCTTTGACTGATCTAGAAAAACCTAAGAAGAAACCAATTTGGTTAGTACTTGGAAGGGAAGCCACCAAGAAATTTGAGGGCTAATTTAAAAAAAAAAATCCTGAAAGAAAGCAGTGGCAAATTACTTCTGTTTTACTACAAGAAAATTACATAGGTATGTCCATGTAATCACCAGATGCTCAAGTGGATGGGTCTTTACTCTATAAATGTTAAATTCCCTAACAGACAGCTTAAAACCATTTATATAAATAAAATTATTATTAACCTTTAAGCAACCCAAACAGATTTTTTAAGTTAAAGAAAAGTTGCATAATATAACTTCACATATAGTAATTGTTCAGACTTTTAAACATTTGAGGTTTGTAGAAAATATCCGAAGATCTACTTGGAAGTTTGTGGAAAATATCTGTTACTAAAAAAGGATTTCCAGGTTTCAAAAGCTGAAGCTTCAGTGCCCAATATATCTCTTTGATTTCCCTGCTTGGTGCAATCCATTAAAAAAAAGTAAGTTTTATGTTGCCTAGTTTATACAGGACACAGAACCCCAATTCTTTGTTGCAGCACTGTAACTGTAATATAAAACCATAATCTCAACAGAAAGGTCAATTAATTTAGTGTTAATAAATAATCCTAATGAGTTAATAAAGACAAATTTCTATTAGCCTGCAAGCAGTCTTTTGAGACTGATAACGCATATAAGTCTGTTAACACTGACTTACGAAATAAATACATGCATACTATATGAAGTTTCAACTTGCGAAGTAGAAGTAACAATTTTCATTGCAATCTCTAATATATTTACTCCGAAGTAAGACCAATTTTTGTCAAGTGTAAGATTGCATCTTTTAACCATAAATACGCAAACACACAGTGTTTGAAACATGTTAAAAACTAAACCAATACATTTCAGCTTGTTAAATACTAATCCAATACATTTCAGCTTAAAATTTGTGGTCTGCTTTACACTTAAAAGGCCATCGAAACTTTGAGGTATCTGTTGCTGAGTCCACTTGGGTAAATGGTCATGTTTTTCACCCCAATATTAAAAAAGGCACCCACTAATATCAAGCAATCTAATACACGTAAGGCTCTAAGTTATAGGGAGCTTCTCGTCGTTTTTCACAGAAACCCCGACGCACACTACACAGCTCACCATATTCCCGAAGCAAAAAGCAGACGCGTCTCCCTACGGCAACGGCATCAATGTGCTTCCCTGGCTCCGCGCGAAGAGGACCGAGTCCCACAGTCTAACCCTCCCGACTGGATCCCTGAACACTCAGCTGCTCAGTTCCGCTCCGTTCAGACCCTGCATCCTACTGAATCGAGCTTAGTAACAAACTGGATTCAATCCTCTTTCTAATTCAGAATTGAGCGTTTTTACGGGGCATACTGAAATCAGCTATGCAGACCCCGCTAGGTCTGAGGATGTCGGTGTGTAGCCGTGTATCCTTACTCCTACCGCTGGCAAAGTGTAGAAAACGCGGATACGTTCCAAGGAGGTCCAGTTAAACAAGTGAACAAAATTACTCTTTAGGAAAAAAGTCAAATGATACAGCCAGTGAAATAAGCACGTAGGGCTAATCTTATGCATATAAGAGTCCCTCTTTTTATGCATAAAAGAGTCCCTCATTTTATGCATTAAAAAGTCCCTCTTTTGGGGGAGATGGGCGGCGACGAAATTTGAGAAATAAATAAATATGGTAATAGCCGTCCCCACGACCTCAACAGCAGAATAATTTCTAAAATTTAATAAGAACATAATAAGAATATACTTCTGATGGCACATGCAGTGGAAACCCGAACCGCATTTGTTTTAATTAATTTAATTAATTTATTAAGGATACAACCTCCCAGAGTACCCCGATGGGAGGAAATGGGCGGGGACAAATTGGATAAATAAATAAATAAATTTATTAAAAGTAAATGATAATAGAAAGGGATCATATAACTCATGTATGTATGATAGCGGGAGGTTGTCTGAATTACAGCACCTGTGTTTAAAAGCAGAAATGATGGAATTATGATAGTGAAAGTGAGGTTGGACTCTTATTTTTATTTTCAAGACCTTCTAGCTTTCTCTTTCAATGACTTTATAATATTATTTATTATTTGTTAGATTCAGGAGCTCAAGGTGACTTACATGGGAGATTCCCTGTCATGTTCATGGTTTCAATGTTCTGTTAACATCGTAATGTTTCACTTGTCAAACCGTTAATCCGTGTCTTACATGCTTGAACGTTTGCTGGTATTTTCCATTATTGCTGTGCTCTTTATTTTGCTACTTTGGAATGTATGTTTGGGTTTGCAACTCTGTTCAAGGTTACTTTCCCAGGCAGATGTAACGGTTGCTAACACCTGGGAGGGGGTGGTTGCTAACGAGTGCTCGGGGCGGGACTGGGTTGGAAGCAAGGCTTTTAAGTTTGTATTTGGCGCGCTTTTGCTCATTCTCAGCTTTCTCTGTATTTGCATACTATTCCTTTAATAAATCAGTTATCTTTAAGCCCAGGCTTGTGAGACTGAGTATTTGGGATTAGGCAACCATTACATAAAGCTGAGAATCATTTATATCATCTTCCGCTAGCCCCATCCAAAGCTTGGGTAAAGGGGAGCGCTAGCGATGACAGAACCTCAACTACAAGAGAGTGAGGGGAGCGAAGAGGAGCCGGACTCGACAAAGACCCTGGTAGCTCCGACTTCACGTGCCCAAAGGGCAGCACGTCGAGAGAAGCGGGATGCCCAATTGGACGACCTATTGTTGGCGGTGCAGGGTGCCACAAGGGGTGAACTCCAACCCGAGGTGGAAGCAAGAACGGGGAGGGAATCACCACAGCCATCCTGGGAACATGAAATCCCCTTATCACCGAGGGTGGTGGTGACAACTAGACCCTTAGAAGAGCCTGTCACCTCTGCCCGCATGAAGGCAATAGAGGATAAAATGGAAATGATAGTGACCCTCCTGAAGGATATTCCCAGAGGTTCGGGGTCCCTACAGGAAGATTGGGAAGAAGACCCCTCCCAGCTGGCTTTCCCGAGAGAGAGGTCCCCGTCACTCAGGGGAAGAAGTAGGACTCGGGCGTCCCGACAATCAAGGGGAAGGGAGTCGAGAACAACCAGGGATCGGCCACCACTGGGGGCTCGACGTGCATTGACGTTTGCGGAGCCATCGCAGCCGGCGGAGCCGATAAGAACGTTTCCACCGTTTGGGGTAAAGTTCGATGGCGACCCTACCACGCTCTCCTTTTTCATAACCAATGCTAGACATTATATGGATGATTGGGGGCGATGCTTTCGTTCGGAGAAGGGCAAAATTAATTTTATTGCCAACAAGTTGAAGGGGAGGGCAGCGGATTGGTATGTGCAGATATGCCAAACAGAAGCCACGGAGCTAGATGACTTTGATGAGTTTCTGTGGGCATTAAAACAGCACTTTGAAGACCCCTTGGCCCAAGAGAGAGCGAAAAGTGCCCTGAGAAAGCTTTATCAAGGAACCCTCTCCGTCGCAGACTACGCTTTGGAATTTAAAGCCCTGGCGGGAAAGGTGGAGGATTGGTCCCAGTCAACTTTAGTGGAAATGTTTAAACAAGGACTGGAGACGGAAATCCTCCGGTGGGCTTTGTGTCGGGATGATCCCAAAACGTTGTATGGGTGGATTCAGTTGGCGGGCAGCGTGGAAAACACTCTACAAACATTCGCCCATAGCAAGGAACTGAGGCAAACCAGAGTTAGTAAAGGGGCTCGGACCCTTGGATTTTCAAGCCGCCCAAAACCGAAAAGTTGGGAAGAAGAAAGAGAACGATTTGCGAAAGGTCAGTGCCTGAGATGCGGGAAGGAAGGGCATCGTGCCACTTCGTGCCTGAGACGCAGACCGGAGGAACGGCCAGGAAAAGCGTCCGGAAAATCGCCATCGTTACCGCGTAAGATGAGGGCTGCCTGCGCAGAAGTCGACCCTTCAGACTCCCCATTTGGGGAAGAGGACGAGGAATTACAGTTCGACCAGCCAGCGGAAAAAGGCTACCACCTGCTCTGAAGGGCGCCATTGGGCAGGTGGAAGAAACCGGGTGCGATCACGATTCGGTGAGTGGGAATTTTCCTACCCTGACTGTCAAAGTGAAATTGGGATCTAGAACCAGGACTGTTGAAGTCTGGGCTATGCTAGATTCGGGTTGTTCACGTTCGCTAATGCATCCCGATGTTGTAGCTGCCTTAGAACTGCCCACGTTCCCTTTGCAACGACCAATGATCTTCACGCAATTGGATGGAACTATGGCTGGGGGAAAAGCGGTCACCCACTCCACCGGACTTGTGGCTTTGCAAATGGGTACCCATTGGGAGAAATTGCCTTTTGTCATAGCTCCAGTGGGGGGTCCTTTGGTGATTTTGGGAATGCCTTGGTTTGTACAACAAAATCCTTTTATCAATTGGCTGCATAGAACTGTAACGTTTACTGATGGGTTTTATAAAGCCCCAGAAAAGGACTTGTTAGAGGACATTGAGGGTGGACGGTTGGCTACCACTACTGTACAAACACTTGAACCACTAGAAGGACTGCCTAAGCAATACCAAGATTTGGCAGATGTGTTTGGAGAGAAGGAAGCAGATCGCTTACCGCCTCACCGAAAGACAGACTGTGCCATTGAATTTCTGCCCAATGTGAAATTACCTCACCCAAAAATCTATCCCATGTCTCCTAAAGAGCTAGCCACGCTGAGGGAATTCATTGATAAAAACCTAGCTAGGGGTTTCATTGAGCCAGCAAACTCCCCGGTGGGGGCACCTGTTCTCTTTAGACCAGAAAAGGATGGTACTTTGAGGCTATGTACCGATTTCCGCGGGCTCAATGCAGTATCAATATTAAATAAATATCCTTTGCCCCTCATCAAAGATATGTTATCACATCTGGCCAAAGGCAAAATCTTCTCAAAGTTAGATTTAAGGGAAGCCTATTTTCGCATTCGTATAAGGGAGGGGAATGAGTGGAAAACCGCGTTTAACTGTCCTCTTGGGGCTTTCCAATACAAAGTGTTGCCTTTTGGTCTGTCTGGGGCACCTGGGGTTTTTATGCAACTTATCAATGAGGTCTTGCATGACCACCTATTTAAAGGGGTTTTAGTGTATTTGGATGATGTATTAATTTATACTGAAACCATGGCAGAACATATTCACTTGGTACGTCAAGTGCTTGCAAAACTGAGAAAAGCAGAGTTGTATGCGAAACTGTCCAAGTGTGCCTTCCATCAATCACAGATTGATTACCTAGGGTATAGAATTTCCGCAGAGGGCATTGAGATGGACCCTGCCAAGGTTGAAGCCATTTTGGCATGGGAACCTCCCCGTACCAGGCGGCAATTACAAAGTTTCCTTGAATTCGCCAATTTCTATAGGGCATTTGCCCAGAATTTTGCTGAAACTGCCCTTCCCCTTACTGAACTACTAAAAACTAAAGCTCAAGGGGATACGCGGCGCTCCAAGAACCCAGGCGCACTCCTTAAATGGACCCCAGCCTGCCAACAAGCGTTCGATGCGCTCAAACAGATTTTCACCACTGAACCTATTTTGCAGCATCCTAACCCAACTAAGCCTTTCGTAGTGCAGGTTGATGCCTCCGACTTCTCCATCGGGGCAATTCTGCTTCAAGCAGACCAATCTGGCACTTTAAAACCCTGTGCTTACCTCTCTCGCAAGTTCACAGAAACAGAGAGAAGGTGGCATGTTTGGGAAAAAGCGTTTGCTGTCAAAACAGCCTTGGAAACCTGGCGTCACTTATTGGAAGGGGCTTCCCACCCTTTCGAAGTGTGGACTGATCATAAGAACCTAGAAGCATTAAGCACTAGTCAAAAACTCAGCCCCAGACAACTTCGATGGGCTGAATTTTTCACTCGCTTTGATTTCACACTCAAGTTTATACCAGGCAGGAAAAACTTTTTAGCAGATGCTTTATCACGCAGACCCCAAGATGCTGGCCCTGGGCCAATGGTACAGGGTACTGTTTGGACTGAAAAGCAATTGAGTTTGGCAGCTGTGATGCGCAGTCAGACGCGAGCACAACAGGCTCAACGCCAGACCGCTCCGCCTCCCTCCCATCCGGCACGTCTGCCAATTCCAGCAGACTTGAAACAACAGTTGCTTTTCCACCTGAAATCTGACACTTGGTTACAAGCAAATTTAAACACTGTAACTTTTACTGAGGACTTTGCCTGGCGAAACGATCATCTGTATGTCCCTGAGGCTTTACGTAAGACGATCCTCCAGCGCTGCCATGACGATAAGTTGGCTGGACATTTTGGATACATTAAAACCCTTCACCTCATCAGACGTCAATTCTGGTGGCCAACTCTTCTAAAGGACCTTAAAAATTATGTGGCCGCTTGCCCTGTGTGCGCAACAACCAAGCGCAAAACTGGCAAGCCTCAAGGCTTTCTGCAACCTGTGGCAACCCCTGCCTACCCATGGCAGGACATATCCATGGATTTTATTGTCGACCTCCCACCCAGTCAACGAAAAACAGTCATTTGGGTGGTAAAGGACTTTTTCTCCAAACAAGCGCATTTTATCCCATGCGCTTCCATCCCCACCACGCAACAGCTGGCACGCCTCTCCCTCGTACACGTGTACCATCTTCACGGGATCCCCGCCCATTTGGTGAGTGACAGGGGCTCGCAATTTACGTCACAGTTTTGGCGGGCATTTTTAAAGTTGATTGGCACCAAACAAGCCCTCTCCACTGCATGGCATCCGGAGACGGATGGATCTACTGAAGCCGTTAATTCAACACTGGAACAATATTTACGAGCATTTGTCAATTATCAACAAGACAACTGGGTGGACCTGCTTCCTTTTGCTGAAGTTGCCTACAACAACGCCATGCATCAAAGCACTGGACAAGTTCCTTTTAAAATTGTCTTTGGCCGGGAGTTCGTCCCGATACCCGAACTCCCGCACCCACAATCACTGCCAGCCTCTCTCACTGACTGGGCAGAAACCCTACAAGACTCATGGCACAACATTCAACGAGCCCTTTCCCATGCCCAAACCACCTACAAAAAGCATGCAGATGCTAGACGTTCCCCCCAACCTACGTTCACTGTGGGGGATAAGGTCTACCTATCCACAAAATTTATCAAATCACCACAACCCTCAAAAAAACTTGGTCCTAAATTTGTTGGTCCTTTCCCTATTATTGCACAAATTAACCCTGTAACTTTCAAACTGGATCTGCCCCATAATCTTAAATGTTTGCATCCTGTTTTTCATTGCAGCTTACTCAAGCCGTACCTGCCGTCAGACCGCTGGCATCCCCAACCAACCCCTCTGCCTCCCATTTTGATCGATAACCAACAACACTTTGAAGTCAAGGAAATCCTTGACTCACGCCGCCAGCGCTCCACTCTGCAATATCTCATTCGTTGGAAACATTTCCCTCATCCTGAGTGGGTTGCTGCCCACGACGTTCGCTCACCTGACCTAGTTGCTCGTTTTCACTCTGCTTATCCGGACAAGCCGGTTCCTTAGTATTTTTTTTAGGGGGGCGATATGTCATGTTAATGGTTTCAATGTTCTGTTAACATCATAACGTTTCACATGTCAAACCGTTATTCCGTGTCTTACATACTTGAACATTTGCTGGTATTTTCCATTATTGCTGTGCTCTTTATTTTGCTACTTTGGAATGTATGTTTGGGTTTGCAACTCTGTTCAAGGTTACTTTCCCAGGCAGATGTAACGGTTGCTAACACCTGGGAGGGGGTGGTTGCTAACGAGCGCTCGGGGCGGGACTGGGTTGGAAGCAAGGCTTTTAAGTTTGTATTTGGCGCACTTTTGCTCATTCTCAGCTTTCTCTGTATTTACATAGGTAAAGGTTTCCCTTGACGTAAAGTCCAGTCGTGTCCGACTCTAGGGGGCGGTGCTCATCTCCGTTTCAAAGCCTTGGAGCCGGCGTTGTCCATAGGACACTTCCGGGTCATGTGGCCAGCATGACTCACGGAACGCCGTTACCTTCCCGCCGAAGCGGTACCAATTAATCTACTCACATTTGCATGTTTTCGAACTGCTTGGTGTGCAGGAGCTGGGACGAGCAACGGGCGCTCACCCCGCCGCGCGGTTTCAAACCGCCGACCTTCCGATCGACAGCTCAGCGGTTTAACCCACAGCGCCACCGCGTCCCAGTTATCTTTAAGCCCGGGCTTGTGAGACTGAGTATTTGTGATTAGGCAACCATTACATTCCCTTCATTTATTCATTTTATCCCCAGAACAACCACCTTGTGCGGTAGGTTCAGCTGAGAGAAAATGACTGACAGTGTATTGATCTTCACTCCCCAGCCCTAGTCCAGCACCTCAGTTATTACATAATGCCAGCTGTTGGCTGTCTAGGCAGAGTGGAGTGAATTCTGCCAACAACCCAACTTTAGATGTACAAGTCACGTCACTTGTATACACAATGCTGAAGTCCTGTTAGACCGTGTTGCTGTTCATCCTAGACAAGATAGGCTGACCATATTTCCTTGAGACAAAAACTGGACATTGGGATGGCAAAACGGGATGGGGTTAAAAATGGGACATTGGGATGGCAAAATGGGGCAGGGCTGGGCGATGGGCTGGATCGGCAGGCAGGAACGTCTCCAGTTTTGTCGGGCTGGGAATCTTCGGATTCCTTCATTTGCAAGAAGCAAGGCTGGGCTGGAGAGTCTAGTGAATGGTTGTCCCCAACAAGCTGTTCCTCCTCTGGCTGTGCTTTTACATTCTTTTCTTCCTGCCATTTCAAGGCGGGAGCCAATCGGCTCACCTTTTGATCACCACCTATCAGCTGATCCTCTTTTTTTTCTTTTTAGGTTTCCCTCCAGGTTGAGCTCTGCAGCTTTTTCCCCACCATTTCTGCTGAGCTCCCCCTCCTTCCACTCAAAGTCAGACTGCATTCTGACAGGTTCGCAGGAACTTTCAAATTTTGAAGTAAGGTTTTTAAGAAAATGGGACAAAATGGACATTTATATTAAAACGATGGGACGGTCTGGAAATGTCAAAATAAATGGGACTGTTGTATGGTCAGGACATATGGTCAGCCTAAGACAAGACAGCTATCAGTTTTCCTGGCAGAATGGGACCAAATTCTGAAGAGATCTAGCTTTGGGTGCACAAGCTTGTGCATGTTGGTTCAGTGTCAGAACTTTCAGTCTGCTTGAACAAACTGGCTGCTGGTTTTCAAACCAAAATCTGAAACAAATTCTGAAAGGTTTTCAGCTTTGAATGGTCAAGTCTCATGGAAGATGGGTGGGTGACAGAAACTTTTGGAGGTCAAGGTACCCACAAAGTTTGCAAACCCTAGCCCTAGCCAATAAACTCAAAAAGAAGATGGGGGACTAAATCCATTTGTCACTTGCAGAATATTCCCAATTATCTGACTGCACATGTGCAGGCACAGACAACCCTTTCACAGGGACCACCCAAAAAGCAAGTGGACCTTTCCTGCAGAAAAGTGGGCAGACTACTGGGGACAGCTTTCAGAGGAGGTGGCTACTTAAATGTTTCAAGGAAGGGTGCCACACACACTTTGCAAAGCACCTCTTTCAAATGTTTTGCACAGTCCTAGTCACTAGTGGGTGTTCCAAGTATTAGACTATATCTAGTCTTCTGAGTTGAAAAAAAAAAAAAAAAACTGTAGCTAGAAAAATGTGACTAACCTGATTGGTACTTCATTTAAAAATCAAGAGTTTTGAAAAACACTTTTTCTAAACGGCATGAAGGAAATGTGAATAATGATGAATAGATTTCATGACTTCAACAGAAAATTGCTTTTAATATAGTCATGATTACATTAAGTATAGTACCAATCATGAAACTCTGTGAAGTGATTGAATTATAGAAGAATACATTTGCAATATTTATTTCAAAATTCCTTAGACTGACTTCAGTTCATGCCAGGAGAGATTCAGTTTTGTTTTGTTCTGTTTTTTTTAAAAAATACTGAAATTATTGCTACTGAATGTCAGCCTTAATGCTTGCTGAGAATTCTAAGGGCACTTCCCCACAACAATGTGTCACTTTGGAATCAGCTGTGGACCTCCTGATCTCACAGAAGTTTAGGCACTGAGTCTTTTGAAACTGGGATAGGTAAGCTTTCTGAACATATTCAGATGAGACTCGACCATTTATTTTAGTTTCTCTTTGAAAGCATCCCTGCAAGGCATTCTCAGAGTGATGCATTCAAAACAAAGAGGTGGGAGTGGTTTGCCATCATTTCTATTATATCTGTGTTATTCCTCTTCTTCTTGGCACCTTTGCATGCAAGTTCTACAATGCATGTTACTTCACTCCCTGCCACTGCAGATATAGGAGGAAGAAGCCTGTCTAGATAGATTGGTAAAAGGAAGATAAACTACAGTTGCTTGATGTATGGAGAGAGAGAGAGAGAGAGAGAAAGTAAAAAAAGAAACAATACAAACACCAGAGGAACCATGGGAATATTAATACTGTATGTTAGAAAACAATGCAAAAGATATGTGTGCCTGTGAATTTAGCCATACAGTGTTATGCAAGGATCCAAGTACCACACATGGAGTTCAGACAGATGGTCTCTTGTAACTCTTGCTCTGACACTGGCCAGCAAATCTGCTGGTTCTGTGAGCAGCTTCACTGTATTGTGAGTGAATGTAAGTTTTCCCTCAAATGGCCTACAAACTCTTTCTTGCCCATAGGGTTCTGTGTTTGTAGCAGCAAACTAAGGTGCAATGGGTATGCTGGTGGAGACCCCAAATGAGAAAAGTACGGGGCACCTCTGAGTGGACGATTTGACTGATTACCTTTCTGACAGTTGTGAGTGCACCTTCACAACTTGAGTTTAACTATATGGCTCTTAAGTAGCCACCATCTTGCTTTGGCTATTGAGAATTGTCTTCTGTGTTAAACTGTTTAGAGTAGTTTAGAACTACTCTGCTGTTCTCACCAGAGTAGGATTTTGTATGGAAATCTGCAGTTATGACATGGCACTCTCATGGAAACATGGTCACTTTTATATAGGCCAATAGTAGGGGAAGTCCATTCTGCCCCCCTCTCCTGCCTTTCATGCCTTTTGAAATAGTTACAGCTGATTTCACATTGCTTTCTACAAAGCTCATAATCTAGAATGTTTCTGCTTTTTGTTCAGTCACTACAATGAGGTGCCAGTGCTGCCAGCAATTTCTTTTTGATTGTTTTTCCTAATGGAACTTTGAAAAACTTATATGGTTTTTCCTCATTCTGTTTGTTTATGTGCCTTGCCATTGCTCCTGTACCAATTCTCCTGTTCTACACTGGTTACTATGAAGAGCCATGCAAAACTCTACCTGTTGCTTCGGGTGTAACCTGTATGCCTATATGCTTAATAGCCACTGGCTTAGCCCATAGAAGATTGTCATTTCAAGTGTTGTTCCGTAAAGCCTGAAGGTGGCGACCTTCTGCTTTACTCTGAAGTTCTCACTCTCTAAAATTCTCACTTGCTAGGGAACACTGGATGTGTGCAGTACCTGTTTACAGCAGTTACCCTTTTCTACCTTTTTTTGCCCTCCTATCATATTTATAGGTTTTAAAAAGTATGGGCTTGGTTGCCTCTTGTTTTCTTCTGCCATCCCTCTCAACACTCATTAGGAAATAGGGGAAGCCTGTAGCATTAGTTCAGGAACCAAACTCTCCTCCCATCCCTGCTCCCAGGAACACACACTATTTATTTGTTCCAACTCACTAATTTATTCCTGGCTTCCCTCTATAGAATCATTAGCAGGGTACAGATGGCAATCCAAAAGTTTAAGGTAACATCTGCTAAACTGAGAGGAGAGGCATCTGTGCCGCCAAGTGTAATTGTTGGATTTTGAGGCACCAAACTCTAGCATCCATAGCCTTATATTGAAAGAACATCCCAAAAACATAATGGTTCTTCCCACTTCATCTCACTTTAATCTTCTTGAATCTCTCTAAATGATCCACTGTTACAGGAAAGAGGAAAAAAAAATCCTTGTGATTTAGGTATTCATACCATTGCTTGGTGGGAGAATAAATGGGAATATGGCTGCCAGCTATCATGCCAGTGCAGTATGGAAATCCTATCTACCCAAAATTATCCATGATCTGGGGAAAAAAAAAAGTGAAAGATAAGCAAATATATAAAAGCCAGCAAAACAGGACAATAGGCACTTTGTGATTGCTGAACTTTGTGACTGCTGGACTCAAGACAACCTGATACCAGTGAGACCCTTCACTTTCTACAGTGCTTTAAATGAGTAGATGGGGGTTGAGATCCCATTCAGCTGTGAGGCCTGCTTAAAAGTAAATCAAGCTATGATAATGAAAATACTAGAAAACTTGCACAGTAGCATGAAGATGTGTTTTGTGTTCTTGTTTTATGGCAGACTTGCTGAGGGTTCACCCCAAATCACCATGCTAAATAGTATCAGGTACCCAAAACTGACAGGAAGGCTCAAAGAAAACTTATTACTGGAATACTGGAAACTTATTTTCCAGTATTCATTTAAGCAAGCAGCCATCTTTAGAAGAACTCCTTGGTTGCTAGGGAAGCTTCAAACGAAGTGATGTGGTACCTCCCATAGCATATCAACCAACCACATAGCAATGTCTACTCATTATTCAGTAGTGTTGGGTGAAAAAAAATGGCAATATCAAAGAGTGACATTGTTACTCAAAGTTCTTGAGCCAGGTCTTGGAATCCTATTACCCTATTATAACATCCCTTCAGTAGTTTGCACTGCTGGAGTAGACTCACAAATGTTGGGGAGGTGGACAAAAGCCAGGAAAGCTGTCAGTGCTGCCTTCCTTCAGTGGATGGCTTGCCAGTTCTCAAATTTCACAAGCTCTGGCTCATTGTGCAATCTGTTCAGCAGTGCACAAATCACCATTTTCTTTTAACATAGTCTTCTTATAAGCCTTGCATACCTTTGCACACATGGAAATGCCTGGAGGGCCATCCAAAGCACAGAAAAATAGACAGTGATGTCTGTATTGGGTCTATGTGGAATGCAGGCAAATGTGATGGAACTTATCCTGGAGGATATGAAAAAAGGGAAAGAGAGAAACTGTGCAATGTGAAGAAAAGGAATTGTTAACATAATGACCTTTCAGGACTCACTGAATGAAAGCAAGCTTTCAGAAGTAGGGCATCATAGTGAAATCAACATCCCTATGAAAGGGCCCCAAAAGTTACAATCTAAAATATCTGAAGACCCCAGTGTATTGTATTAGTATTTTCTGTCTTTCAAGTATCAGCCAATAACACTGAAACTATGCTTATGATTCATGAATTGTTTTTCTAATTATGAATTAAACATAAGTCAAGTAGGGCTATACCTCTCCAGAAAGTTTAGACCAGCACAGTAAACTCAGTTAAAAGCTTTAAACAAGTTGCTGTCTCTCAGCCTAATCAATTACATGGAACTGACAGAGAAATCCAAAGCACTGTTTGGGACATTCCAGCAATGGAACATATCCAAGGACCAACAGTAGACAGGCAGAACAGAAAGAAGGAGCAGGAGGAATGAAGTTTCTCCCATTGTACATTTTATGCAATTAAAATTTCCTGAATGCAAAGAAAGCAGCCTGAAATCAGCAAAGAGGTAGTAGAAATCCAATATTTGGTTCTACCTTCCAGAGCTTAGAGTTTCCATCAGACTTCAGGGAATTAAGCATATGTTATTGCTCTAGGCAAGAGTCAGTTTTGTGTAGTGGTTAAGGCACCAGCCTAGAAATCAGGTGACTGTGAGTCCTAGTCCTGCCTTAGGCATGAAGCCAGCTGGGTGACCTTGGGCCAGTCACTCTCTCTCAGCCTTAGGAAGGAGGCAATGGCAAACCACTTCCAAAAAACCTTGCCAAGAAAACTGCAGGGACTAGTCCAAATAGTTGCCAGGAGTCGACACTGATTCATAGGCCCAAACACCCACAATGGTTCTAGCTTGGGGACAGGGAATTGATTCAGTGATTTTCTTTGCACTCTGCTATTGATCAGCTGGAGGGAAAGAAGGCGAGCACAGAAGATAAAATTATCATGGGTTGCTTTCAGAGGGCTGGGTATAGAATTGGAGGAGAGCTGCAAAGGCTGGTGGTGTGGAAGTGATTAATGTTTTCATACTCCAGTTCTGTTTGCATTCTTTGCTGCTGGGATAGACTCTTTAGTTCTTGATCATACACGCTGACTTCCTGCCCTAATATTGTTTTTCATGTAAAGCAGGAATAACCTAATAACCCAACCTAATAATAAGAGGATTTGAAGCAGTATATTTGACAACATGCTACATGGTATATTTATTTAAATTATTAGTCCCAGCATAAAATAGGCTAGCGGTTCTCTCTCTCTCTCTCTCTCTCTCTCTCTCTCTCTCTATATATATATATATATATATATATAATTTGTTCAGTCGCTTCCGACTCTTCATGACTTCATGGACCAGCCCACGCCAGAGCTTCCTGTCAGTCCCAGGGACGAGTCCATCACTATATATATATATAACAGCATCTTGCTTGTCTGATGTAGCACATTATCTAGTTGGATGTTGGGTAAATATAAAAAAGCTCTCTGAATAAATTTGTCATTTCATTCTTTGGACTAGGGTTATATACACATGGACCTCTGGATAATAATCAGAAATATTCTGGAGAAGAAGCAGTGCAGTAGAAAATCAGAACATGGTATAAGCTGTCCAACTAATTTATGAGTTTTATTTACTTTGTTTTAAATGGATTGGTAATTTTCTTCTCATTCAGATTTATCTTGAGATTCCTTCTTGAAGAAGTATAAGTGAATATTCTATATCTGGGCAGTGTTTCTCCTTGCATCATGTTTGTAAAAAGAATTGGGCATTTTGCTTTACAAAACTAAACTGAATGTAAGCAATTCACTTGATGTGCTAGCATCTGTTCTGGAAGCCCCTGTCATTTCTATGTTGTCTTGGTAAGTTTTTCAAATTCCATTGCTACTGTATAGGTATATGTTATTTATTTAATTCATTTTTATACCACTTCTTATGCCAAAGATATCTCAAGGTAGTATGAATATTTTTCATATTTTAAAAATTAAAATACAAAGTATGTCATCTTACAATGATGAGTACATTCAATATAAAAACATTTAAAAATAAATGGAAGGTTGCTTCCATATAACTGTCAGATCTCAAACTAGATCATAGCACAATGTAGTAGGACTTTCTCTGATGATCTTAGTAACTACTATTTGTTGTTTATTCGTCTAGTCGCTTCCGACTCTTCGTGACTTCATGGATCAGCCCACGCCAGAGCTTCCTGTCGGGCGTCAACACCCCCAGCTCCCCCAGGGACAAGTCTGTCACTTCTAGAATATCATCCATCCACCTTGCCCTTGGTTGGCCCTTCTTCCTTTTGCCCTCCACTCTCCCTAGCATCAGCATCTTCTCCAGGGTGTCCTGTCTTCTCATTATGTGGCCAAAGTATTTCAGCTTTGCCTTTAATATCATTCCCTCAAGTGAGCAGTCTGGCTTTATTTCCTGGAGTATGGGCTGGTTTGATCATCTTGCAGTCCAAGGCACTCTCAGAATTTTCTTCCAACACCACAGTCCTGCTTGTTTTAGAAAATGAAGGTTTCTCCACTGTTGATCAATGCTATGATGAGAAGGATGTAAGGTGGAGAATACATTTTGTATGTTTTTATTCATCCTCTTGGTACTTTAGTTTAAATTGGAGCACTGGCATTTAGCAAAGGGGATCCATTGTGAAATAGTGTCAGTTCAAGGCCTGCATCCTGACAACTGGTTTGTGGAAATCTCCTAACATTTTTCAGACAGGACTTCTCCATAGTTTACCCAAACAATGCTTCCAAGCCCTAAAACAATGTGTAAGAGGGTCACCTTAAAATATATGGGGCCATTCTCCCTCCCTTCTTATAGTTAGATCTGTAGGTCCTTCCCCCACTGCTTTATTTATCTTCTTTGACTTTTTAATCCCAACTTTATCTAACACTTTCCCTTGTTTCTAGTATGAAGGATAGAAATGGAATTGTTGTTTTTCATTAGGAGCCTGAACACTTGAAGCCTAATACGTTCCACCCAGAATGCATTTTTATCCCGGAGATGGTTTACACAGAAATGAATGGGGTACAGCTAATTGAATGAAAGTGGACTAGAATCCATGGTCAATACAAGATTCCAAGAATATGTAGACATGACAATATGGGCATCTATGTAGTATTGCACCAAAACTTCATGATCATTTGTGTATAGAAAGTATATCATGTTTTCACCTCCTTCCTCCAACAAGCCTCCGTAATTATTGTCTTGTTTTTTCTTTTTAAGCATTTTCATAATAAAGAAATAAAATAATTTGTTAGGAATGATATAAGCAGTGGAATTAAAAAGCTTGGTTTTTTTCAATGTGCATTACTACTTAAAATATCTCTTCTGTCTATTAAACGTAATGCCAAGATGTTCTGGTTGAAGCAAAGTTTTGCAACCATGAAATACTTATGCTGTAAGTATGCCTTATTTACCTCTCTTCAAAATCATAGAATAAAAATATCCTCTAAAGTATTTCAGTTTTGCCTTTAATATCGTTTCCTCAAGTGAGCAGTCTGGCTTTATTTCCTGGAGTATGGACTAGTTTGATCTTCTGGCAGTCCAAGGCGCTCTCAGAATTTACCTCCAACACCACCGTCCAAAAGCATCTATCTTCCTTCTCTCAGCCTTCCTTATGGTCCAGCTCTCACAGCCATATGTTACTACTGGGAATACCATTGCTTTAACTATGCGGACCTTTGTTATCAGTGTGATGTCTCTGCTCTTAACTATTTTATCAAGATTTGTCATTGCTCTTCTCCCAAGAATTAAACATCTTCTGATTTCCTGACTGCAGTCAGCATCTGCAGTAATCTTTGCACCTAGAAATACAAAGTCTTTCACTGCCTCTACGTTTTCTCCCTCTATTTGCCAGTTATCAATCAAGCTGGTTGCCATAGTCTTGGTTTTTTTGAGGTTTAGCTGCAAGCCAGCTTTTGCACTTTCTTCTTTCACCTTCATCATAAGGCTCCTCAGTTCCTCCTTGCTTTCAGCCATCAAAGTGGTATCATCTGCATATCTGAGATTGTTAATGTTTCTTCCAGCGATTTTAACTCCAGCCTTGGATTCCTCAAGCCCAGCATGTTGCATGATGTGTTCTGCATACAAGTTGAATAGGTAGGGTGAGAGTATACAGCCCTGCCGTACTCCTTTCCCAATCCTAAACCAGTCCATTGTTTTGTGGTCTGTTCTTACCATTGCTACTTGGTCATTATACAGATTCCTCAGGAGGCAGACAAGATAAGTTGGTATCCTGATACCACCAAGAACTTGCGACAGTTTGTTATGGTCCACACAGTCAAAGGCTTTAGAATAGTCAATAAAACAGAAATAGATGTTTTTCTGAAACTCCCTGGCTTTTTCCATTATCCAGCGGATATTGGCAGTTTGGTCCCTAGTTCCTTTGCCTTTTCTAAACCCAGCTTGTACATCTGGCAATTCTTGCTCCATGAATTGCTGAAGTCTACCTTGCAGGATCTTGAGCATTACCTTACTGGCATGTGAAATGAGCGCTACTGTTCAATAGTTTGAACATTCTTTAGTGTTTCCCTTTTTTGGTATGGGGATATAAGTTGATTTTTTCCAATCTGATGGCCATTCTTGTGTTTTCCAAATTTGCTGGCATATAGCATGCATTACCTTGACAGCATCATCTTGCAAGATTTTGAACAGTTCAGCTGGGATGCCGTCATCTCCTGCTGCCTTGTTGTTAGCAATGCTTCTTAAGGCCCATTCAACCTCACTCTTCAGGATGTCTGGCTCTAGCTCACTGACCACACCGTCAAAGCTATCCCCGATATTGTTATCCTTCCTATACAGGTCTTCCATATATTCTTGCCACCTTTTCTTGATCTCTTCTTCTTCTGTTAGGTCCTTCCCATCTTTGTTTTTGATCATACCCATTTTTGCCTGGAATTTACCTCCGATGTTTCTAATTTTCTGGAAGAGGTCTCTTGTCCTTCCTATTCTATTGTCTTCTTCACTTCCGCGCATTGCTTGTTTAAAAATAATTCCTTATCTCTTCTGGCTAACCTCTGGAATTTTGCATTTAATTGGGCATATCTCCCCCTATCACTGTTGCCTTTTGCTTTCCTTCTTTCTTGGGCTACTTCTAGTGTCTCAGCAGACAGCCATTTTGCCTTCTTGGTTTTCTCTTTCTTTGGATGTATTTTGTTGCTGCCTCTTGGACAATGTTGCGGACTTCTGTCCATAGTTCTTCTGGGACCCTATCTACTAAGTCCAGTCCCTTAAATCTATTCTTCACCTCCACTGCATATTCCTTAGGAATATTAGTGAGCTCATATCTAGCTGATCTGTGGGTCTTCCCTAATCTCTTTAGTCTGATCCTAAATTGTGCAAGAAGAAGTTCGTGATCTGAACTACAGTCAGCTCCAGGTCTTGTTTTTACTGACTGTATAGATGTCCGCCACCTTTGCCTGCAAAGGATGTAGTCAATCTGGTTTCGGTGTTGTCCATCTGGGGAAGTCCATGTATAAAGCCGTCTCTTAGGTTGCTGGAAGAGAGTGTTTGTTATGCAGAGTGAATTGTCTTGGCAAAATTCTATCAGCCTATGTCCTGCTTCGTTTTGTTCACCCAGGCCATGCTTACCTGTAATTCGAGGTGTCATTTGACTGCCCACCTTAGCATTCCAGTCTCCTGTGATGAAAATAACATCTCTTTTAGGCGTGTTGTCCAGTAGGTGCTGCAGATCCTCATAGAACTGCTCTACTTCGGCTTCTTCAGCATCTGTGGTTGGGGCGTATATTTGGATCACAGTGATGTTATATGGCTTGCCCTGAATTCGAATTGAGATCTTTCTATCGTTTTTTGGATTGTATCCAAGCACTGCTTTTGCCACTTTACTATTAATTATGAAGGCTACTCCATTTCTTCTGTGGTCCTCTTGTCCACAGTATTAGCTTTGGTGGCCATTTGATGTGAAGTGGCCCATTCCAGTCCATTTCAGTTCAGCGACACCCAGAATGTCTATCTTTAATCTTGACATCTCACCAATAACCACATCCAATTTGCCCTGGCTCATAGATCCTACATTCCAGGTTCCAATGGTGTGTCGATCCTTAGAACATCGGATTCGCCGTTCACCACCAGCACCGTTGGCCGCTAGCCGTCCTTTCGGCTTTGAGCTAACTGTGTCATCATGTCTGGGGCTAGTTGAACTCATCCTCTGTTCCTCCCCAGTAGCATTTTGACCATCTTCCCACCTGGGGGTCTCATCTTCCGATAGTATACCAACATATCTCTGGTTGTACTGATCCATTTAGTTTTCACGGCAAGAATACTGGGGTGGGTTGCCATTACCTTCCCCAGTGATCGCATTTAGTCTGACCTCTCTGTCATGACCTTCCCGTCTTGGGTGGCCCTTCACGGTTTAGCTCATGGCATCATTGAGGTGCTCAAGCTCCAGCACCACGACAAGGTAACGATCCTTTGCTGAAGAGTAACTACTATATTCAAGTCTATATTAGGAAGACAGACTACCAGGTATCCTGATGCTAACTTTTTTAAGGCCATATAGATATAATAAAACCCAGTCCTTGGCTCAATTAATATAAAGACAGTAGATTTGCATACTTGCTTCAGTGCAGATGTAATATGTGCATAATTTGGTGTCCAATCAGCAACTTTACTACTGCATTCTATACCACACTCACAAGGGCAACTCCTCATGAAATACATTACAGTAATCTGAATTATAGCATAGAATCTTCTGGGCTTACAATGCAGTCAGGTGCCACAGGCCAAGGGATAATGATTATGTTTAAGAGAGAGGAGGTATAATAATTTTGATTGTAACTGCTGTAATGAAAGTCAGAAGTCACTTTTTAAATTATATTTTCTTTCTTTTAACTATATTGTTTCCTGCACTTTTTTCTTTTCTTTTTTCTTTTTTCTTCTTCTTTTATATATTTCTTCTTTTTTCTATTATTCAAGTAAACATTCTCAATAAAAATTATTTTTAAAAAGTGCCACATGCCAATGCAAAATGCCATGTAACGAGACTAGATTGCTTTTTTGTTTTTTAACTGTATTTCAGATCTCAACAAATTGGTTATTTTCTTGAAGTTAGATTTTAAAAGCTAAGTTACAGTGACAGAGATCTATGTTTTATCAAAAGGAAGCAAGACTTTTGGCAACTGCTTTAAACTGCAACTCCTTTATTGCTTCATTGTTTGCTTGTTATTGTCCATAGCTACATTTGTGCATATCTATTTACTATATGCTTCCCTCTCTTATCCTCAGCATTACCATTGAGTGCTCTGATTTAATCCTACTTTAAAAGAAAGTTAGAAGATAGTACAGCAAGGCTTTCAGTAATGGTATTGAAGTAGTGGTACTAAAGAAAATTATTTCAATTTTCATTTGTGTTCGTGTGTGTATTAAACTTAGCAAATTTATAAAAATATTCAACTTAATAAATTATACTTTGTTCATTGCTGTGAGATTTGAGTTTTCCATTTTCAAGTATCAGTTTAACTTAGCTCAGCTGCTACTTTGGTGTGTGTGGTTCTTAAGTAATATTAACTTGACAGGATTATGTGTATAAAATAAAAACTTCACTGTATGCACAGGGCAGAATGCTATACTGATTCATTATTCTGTATCATCCAACAAGTGTATCATCTAACTGCTTAGTGAAGTTACAATGATGAACAAGTAAACGTGGTATATAGTTTTGTTTTCTTGGTTTCAAAATAGATTAACAGGAGATCAGTGTAAGGCAGAAGGCAATGACAAGTTTATGCAATGGTTAAGGATCAGTTATTAACAAGACCATGGAAAGCAGTAAGAACCAATCAATCCTTCTGGAACTGTATGAAGGCCAGCTGCTCCTTTGAGATGATCACTATGCAGAGACTCACATATTTGGGCATGTCATGGGCTAGAAAAATTATTATGCTAGGAAAGTTAAAGCAAGAAGATGACGATGGATACAGGGGATGGATAGATAGAACCAAAAGTTTCTAGAATGATCTTGGAAGAACTATGAGTTATTATAGATAAGTCAAGATGATGAGCCTTTGTTCATACTGTTATCAGGAACCAGACTCAGTTTACTAGCATCTATCTAAGTAAGTAGATCTTAACTGTGAGATTATGGATTATGCACTAATTCATATGTAATTTCCCATAAATATTTTGGATAAGGAACCCATCCCACTCCTTATCCTAGGATATCAGTAATTGTTTGATTCACCATAGAAAATTTAGGCATGTTTAGGAAAGGCATGAATAGTTCCATGGTATCAGTATAACACCCTAAGAAATATAAATGGAGTCCTGTCCCATGCTTATTCACATAACAGTCAAACTAAAGTAGCAACGAAGAAGATAATTGTTGAAAGGACAGAATTAGAGAGCAGTTCCTAGCCTAGATCAGATAAGATGTGATTTAAGGAATGCAAAGCTTTGGGTTAAAAAAGAAAGGTGCTTTGAAGTATACAAGAGTGTTCATTTAGCACTTGTCTGCAACTCTTTGAAGCAGCTGCAGATTTTACCAGATCATGTGGGTGCAATTCAGTTCCAAAAAAAAAAAGATGCATTTTATTTAAAGCATGTAAACACTCTAAAAGACCTTCTTGCCTTTGAATCCGAAGTGTTGTACATCTGTAATATAATTATAGCAACTCCTCCAGAAAAAAAGTGATTGCACTGAAAAGGTACAAAGAGATAAATTGAACTATCACAGATTAAGAGAAGAAAAATAAGTAATTTGCTAGTAATGAGCCAGTAATTAGCCAGATATCCAGGTCTCTACTAAGTTTTTAAAATTGCTGCTGGGGTCTCCCCAGCCAAATTGCCAAAAATCACAATTTTGACACAGAAAAGGAATGACTGTAGTGTAAATCTTTAAAAGATGGAGAGCTAAGGTTAAGGCATCAGGCTAGAAACTGGGAGACTATGAGTTCTAGTCCTGCCTTAGGCACAAAACCATCTGGGAGAGTTTGGGCCAGTCCTCTCTCTCAGCCCTAGAAGTCAGGCAATGGCAAACCACTTCCAAAAATGCTGCCAAGAAAACTGCAGGGACTAGTCTAGGCAGTCTCCAGAAGTCAACACTGACTCAAAGGCACACACAAATACACACAAAATCTTGAAAGAGTTTTAATATAGCTTTTTACAAGGCCCTTGGTCCAAAATAAAAAGAAAAAAGAAAATTCTAGCCATGTACAAGACACAGTTTTGTCTACTTAGAACATATCTCTGCCTACTATGGTCTTTGCCTCCCCGCCTCCCCAAATGTTAGATGTAGCTCCCAGCAGCCAAAGGTTCACTGTACCTACTGAACATGTAAGCAAATATTTAAAGCTGCTTAGGAATGAAATTGATAGATTCAGTATTAATGCTGTGCAAGCATGAGACAACTTCACTCCTGTTCACCAAAGCAGCTAGAATGATTTTTTCCAGATTTCAAGAAGCTGAATGGTGCCACTGTATAATATATATTATAACTATGCCTTTTTTTCAGGCCTCAGCATTAACCTGAAAAATGGTTGAGGCTGTTGAATTGTATTACCTTTAATGAATGAATTCTTTAAAGCAACATCATCACATTTTTTTCAAGCTCATACAGAGATCTGAAACACTCAGGTTCAGGCTACTTTAAATGACTAAAACTGTACTGACACAAGTCTCAGAATCATTTTTGAAGGGTGCATAGCCCTATTATCAACATTTGGGCTGTGCAAAGTACTCAGAGATAAAAGTCAAAATATGTCTTCATTGTTTTATGAGCAGTTTACTGGAAAAATTTCTTCTGGCAGCAAACACTTTGGAAAGGAAGAATGAGTGTGGTTTAGCAAATTAGGTCAAACAGAATTTATCTGATCATTTGAACTGAACTGATTCATTGAATCAAATAGATGATTTGAATCAAATTTGTCAAATCACATAGATAATTTTAATATCTTCTAGTCAATATTATTCACACCAAAAGATTGAGAGGAATTGTTATGTAATCTTTGTGCAATTTCATGGAGAATAGTCATGAAGATAATGTTACTGCAGGCACTGACAAGGCAACTCAGAAACCTTTCAGTCTTAAAAGCTGATTTCTCTGTAGGGTGCAATCCAGCCAAGTATTTTTAATTCTCACTAGTAATTGAAGAGAGGCTGAGATGTGCTTAACTCCCACTAATCTTAAAGACTGTTAAAATGTTTAATTTTGACCAAATCATATCAACATGTCCCTAATATTTGTCCCTAAATTCCCACAATAACTCACTTTTGCATGGAGTCCAAAATTTTGAGTATGAGAGAAATGGTCCAACATTTGTACTCTCAAGGACACTAAAATGATTACTCTGAAGATAGCTCAAATGTGATATCATAGATTAAATACTGGCTAGGTTCACACATAACTTTTAGCCATTATGTGTTTTGTTTGACTTGTGTGTGAAGCCAGTCCTTGTCATTTTTAAAAGATGGTTATGGGTTGGTGGAATGTATAAAACCAGCCATTGTATATTTCTTGGCAGAGGATAGCTTGGAATAGTGCAACATTCAGCAGCAAAAAGCAGTGACAGATAAAAGCCAACATATGTCTTCATTATGTTTTATAAGCAGTTTACTGGAAAATAGCTTCTGGCATAAAATGCTTTGGAAAGAAAGGACAAATGTAGTTTAGCCATAAAACATTTATATGTAAGAGAATATGGAAATAAATGATGCTATATAAGAACAAGTTAAGGCTGATCTCAAAAAAAGCTAAACAGGTTACAGCTAGGTTAAGGAAGTCCAGTGTCCCTCAGCTGTTCTGGGAACTTGAAAAACCATCTGGGAAGAAGGCTATGACAATCAACTTCCATACTATTGCCAATAACACAATATGGATGTTTCTATGAACTGATCTCAAGTAACCAGAAATAGTTCTCATTTCAGGGGAGAATTTACCTTTATTTTACTTTGAATTCAATGAGTTTGCTGAAAGCCTGATTAAACTAGAACTAGCAAATGAAGTTCCCTGGCTAAGGGCATGCTAATTCCTGGTACCCATTTGCCAAATGAGGTTAAGAGCATGTCTGCAGAGAGTGACAATGCAAAATTAGTTGTAGACTAGTATTTTAAGTTTCAGAAAAGCATTTGCCAGATTTTCTTATAAATTCTCCACACTGGTAATTTAAAGAGACAAGGATACACAGTATACAAAAATATATTTAAAAAATTGAGCTGACATAGGAACCCACAGAATACTTTAATCCTAATTCAATAATAATAACAATAATAATATAATATCCCACCTTTTTATTTTTGTATACCTCAGGATGGTGTACATAATACCCTGCTTATTTTCCCAACAATCCTGTAAGGTGGGTTGAACTGAGAGAGACTGACTGGCCCAAAGTCATCCAATTGGATTTTATGCCTAAAATAGGACTAGAAGTCATAGTCTCCCAGATTCTAATCAGCAGTTTATTTATTTATGTATTTATTATTAATATTTTGCTACCACCCATCTCCCCCAAAAGAGGAACCCTGGGCAGTTTACAATAAAATTAAGACTATAATAATAAACAATTAAGATCTTATAAAAACAATTTACAAGTATATTTGTAACCACTACAACAAACTGGAATTGAGAATAATGATTAATTTCGGTAATCCTGAACAGTTCATAGAGCTTGTTGAAATGTGAACTGTGGAACAAAAAAATAAAATCTATGGGCCAGAGAGTTTGTTGTTGTTTATTCGTTTAGTCGCTTCCGACTCTTCGTGACTTCATGGACCAGCCCACGCCAGAGCTTCCTGTCGGTCGTCAACACCCCCAGCTCCCCCAGGGACGAGTCCGTCACCTCTAGAATATCATCCATCCATCTTGCCCTTGGTCGGCCCCTCTTCCTTTTGCCTTCCACTCTCCCTAGCATCAGCATCTTCTCCAGGGTGTCCTGTCTTCTCATTATGTGGCCAAAGTATTTCAGTTTGGCCTTTAATATCATTCCCTCAAGTGAGCAGTCTGGCTTGATTTCCTGGAGGATGGACTGGTTTGATCTTCTGGCAGTCCAAGGCACTCTCAGAATTTTCCTCCAACACCACAGTTCAAAAGCATCGATCTTCCTTCGCTCAGCCTTCCTTATGGTCCAGCTCTCGCAGCCATATGTTACTACAGGGAACACCATTGCTTTAACTATGCGGGCCTTTGTTGTCAGTGTGATGTCTCTGCTCTTAACTATTTTATCGAGATTTGTCATTGCTCTTCTCCCAAGGATTAAGCGTCTTCTGATTTCCTGACTGCAGTCAGCATCTGGAGTAATCTTTGCACCTAGGAATACAAAGTCTTTCACTGCTTCTACATTTTCTCCCTCTATTTGCCAGTTATCAATCAAGCTGGTTGCCATAATCTTGGTTTTTTTGAGGTTTAGCTGCAAACCAGCTTTTGCACTTTCTTCTTTCACCTTCATCATAAGGCTCCTCAGTTCCTCTTCACTTTCAGCCATCAAAGTGGTATCATCTGCATATCTGAGATTGTTAATGTTTCTTCCAGAGATTTTAACTCCAGCCTTGGATTCCTCAAGCCCAGCTTGTCGCATGATGTGTTCTGCATACAAGTTGAATAGGTAGGGTGAGAGTATACAGCCCTGCCGTACTCCTTTCCCAATCTTAAACCAGTCCGTTGTTCCGTGGTCTGTTCTTACTGTTGCTACTTGGTCGTTATACAGATTCTTCAGGAGGCATACAAGATGACTTGGTATCCCCATACCACTAAGAACTTGCCACAATTTGTTATGGTCCACACAGTCAAAGGCTTTAGAATAGTCAATAAAACAGAAATAGATGTTTTTCTGAAACTCCCTGGCTTTTTCCATTATCCAGCGGATATTGGCAATTTGGTCTCTAGTTCCTCTGCCTTTTCTAAACCCAGCTTGTACAAAAAAATAAAATCTATGGGCCAGAGAGTTACACCAGCTTAATTTAAAACATGACAGTAGATCAGTGCATCTATTGCCTTTGAACTGTTAATTCAGTCCCATATTACAATTTACTTATTTAAAGTAACCTCTGTTTCAACCTTTCCTGTGCTGCCTCATCATGGGGGGCGGGGGTGGAGGCAGAGATGTTCCTGGGCTGGATGAATGAATAATGCCAGGAGTGTATGTCAAGAATATATACTCCCATCAAGGTCACCCAAAGTGTAAAGGTTATCCCTGCTGTCTACCTAAATCATATATATAGAGAGAAAAGAATTTTCTAAGAAAGAATTTTGAAGAGCTGTTAGAAGAGACACTGATCTATGTAAAGACTTCAAATATGGAAACAGACATGGAAAAACAAGGAAAGTCTTCCAAAAAAATCTCTGAACTCAGAAAGAGGTTCCAATTTTGAATTAGTGTGCCAAAGAAAGGCAATGGACAGACAGTAATTTATTGTAATAATATCAAACAAAGATGGAAGGAATATACTGAAATTATGTACAGTAGAGATGTCAACATCCAATATACCTTCCCTACTTACAAGAGCCTACAGGACTAAAAGATAATGTTAGATCAGTACTATGGTAATTACCAAATAGGAAGGTTATAGGAATTGATGGACTAGCTACAGAATCATGGCCAGCCACAGAAGAAGAATATGTAAAGATTTTAACCAAACTATAATGTTTGATCTAATTGCCAAGGGCTTGGGGCCAAAACTCCCAGGCTCTTGCTATAGCTATTTATGTATCTAGATGGTCATCCAAATAGGTGGTGACTTATAGCCTGGGTATCATAATGATATACATGAGGAACTTTCCCAAGCTACATTCTAGTCTTTCAGCTAGTAGCTGTTTTGCTCCTGCATCACCATAGCACATAAACCAACTAAAACTCTTCAAAACATATTAAGCAACCCAAAAGACCCAATAGCCCAAGAAGAAAACAGGAGTTATTTACAACATCAATGCAAAGACTGTAACAGCCACTATGTAGGACAGACAGGCAGAAGACTAGCAGAGTGCATCCACAAACACCAACTAGCAGTCAGAAGACATGATGAATACTCCTTAATCTCACAGGACATGGACAGACTTAACCATAGTTTCAATTGGGAAACTGTGAGCATCCTAAACCAAGCCAAATACAAAAATGCCAGAGAATTCCTGGAAGCTTGGCACTCAGACCAAGCAGCCATTAACAGACACATAGAGGTAAACAACATTTACATATCATTCAAAAGAGACAATAGAAAAGCCAAAAGACCAGTACACTCCCTTGCCAGTAATCAACACCCAGATATGCAAAAATCAACACTAGGATTAACACCAGATGAACCATCAAACAGCACAATACAGACTAATCAAGGAACTATTAACTCAGGCAATCAACCAAGCAGCAAACAACAGCCCAATCAAAGAACTCCCAAGGAGAGAAAAACACCCCTACCAACACAAGCAGGGCAAGCCACAGTATATAAACTGAGAGCAAGGCCCACTCCCTCTTTGCACTGAAGATGTTGCCTAGTCTGGCAATGAAATGTCTGCAAAAAAACAACAAGGCTCAGAGAGCACCAAGGACTGCACAGTTCAACCTTGAGCTACGAATTTGCTTCAATTGCTACAAAGAAAAAAATTGTGAGGCAGCTCTTCAGGACTTAGGTAGGAACCTTCTCCAGCTCAAAATAATTGGAGTCTGAATGCATAATGTTTTGCCGCTAAAATACAGCCTAGGTCTTAAAACAGAGGGTCAGATACCTTATAGTTGCCTCTTGAGAACTGTTGTAAATGATTGCCTTTTCTTCATTTAATTTCACTAATGTAAACGGTGGATAAGTCTGTTAATGAAGACAACAAACAACAGGTCAGAATTGCATATGATTTCAACTATGATGATATATTTAAGCCAATTTCAGTTGAGTTAGAACACTAGTTCCTGTTTCAGAAGGTAAGCCTTCCTACTGAACTCAGTCAGAGTGCAACTTTTGTGGCCCTGGCTAAGTTTGCCCAGGGAGAAAATGAGACCCAGTCAAGCTCCCTGCTACCCTTCCTGCCTCACCTTCGGAAACCCACAGCTTTTGTGCTTTGTTACCTGCTCTCCTTCCTCACAAAGCTAAATGATCTTCACGGTGCTGCACCAGCTGCTCCTTCTGTTCCCTGACACTGTTCAATCAAGCGCCTTGGGATCTCCCCAAGAACAATGGGATCTCATTGATTCAGGAATTTCTGGTGTGTAAAGACCAGATGTTTAAGATGTGTGGGCCTGGGGAATAGACAGCTGGCTGGGAAATTCTGGGAGTTGAAGTCCACACATCTTAAAGTTGCTGAGGTTGAGAAACACTGATGTAGGGGATTGGGAGGAGAAGCTGACCGCTGGTGTATGCTGTAAGTGAAAGCACCAGTCCTGGCCTGGCTTGAGCACATTTCCTATCACTACCGATTTAAGGGTCTGGGAACATTTCTGGAATGGCATCGATCTTGACTGAAGTACCCTTTTAAACAAAATAGTTCTCAAGGGCTCACGCTTGTGTTATTAAATTAATAAAAACAATTTGTTATACCACCAAAATTATAAAATCAAGACCTATTGATAAAACCTCTGTTTTAGAAAATGAAGGTTTCCCCACTGTTGATCAATGCTATGATGAGAAGGATGTAAGGTGGAGAATACATTTTGTATGTTTTTATTCATCCTCTTGGTACTTTAGTTTAAATTGGAGCACTGGCATTTAGCAAAGGGGATCCATTGTGAAATAGTGTCAGTTCAAGGCCTGCATCCTGACAACTGGTTTGTGGAAATCTCCTAACGTTTTTCAGACAGGACTTCTCCATAGTTTACCCAAACAATGCTTCCAAGCCCTAAAACAATGTGTAAGAGGGTCACCTTAAAATATATGGGGCCATTCTCCCTCCCTTCTTATAGTTAGATCTGTAGGTCCTTCCCCCACTGCTTTATTTATCTTCTTTGACTTTTTAATCCCAACTTTATCTAACACTTTCCCTTGTTTCTAGTATGAAGGATAGAAATGGAATTGTTGTTTTTCATTAGGAGCCTGAACACTTGAAGCCTAATACGTTCCACCCAGAATGCATTTCTATCCCGGAGATGGTTTACACAGAAATGAATGGGGTACAGCTAATTGAATGAAAGTGGACTAGAATCCATGGTCAATACAAGATTCCAAGAATATGTAGACATGACAATATGGGCATCTATGTAGTATTGCACCAAAACTTCATGATCATTTGTGTATAGAAAGTATATCATGTTTTCACCTCCTTCCTCCAACAAGCCTCCGTAATTATTGTCTTGTTTTTTCTTTTTAAGCATTTTCATAATAAAGAAATAAAATAATTTGTTAGGAATGATATAAGCAGTGGAATTAAAAAGCTTGGTTTTTTTCAATGTGCATTACTACTTAAAATATCTCTTCTGTCTGTTAAACGTAGTGCCAAGATGTTCTGGTTGAAGCAAAGTTTTGCAACCATGAAATACTTATGCTGTAAGTATGCCTTATTCACCTCTTCACAATCATAGAATAAAAATATCCTCTAAAGTATTTCAGTTTTGCCTTTAATATTGTTTCCTCAAGTGAGCAGTCTGGCTTTATTTCCTGGAGTATGGACTGGTTTGATCTTCTGGCAGTCCAAGGCGCTCTCAGAATTTTCCTCCAACACCACAGTTCAAAAGCATCTATCTTCCTTCTCTCAGCCTTCCTTATGGTCCAGCTCTCACAGCCATATGTTACTACTGGGAATACCATTGCTTTAACTATGCGGACCTTTGTTATCAGTGTGATGTCTCTGCTCTTAACTATTTTATCAAGATTTGTCATTGCTCTTCTCCCAAGAATTAAACGTCTTCTGATTTCCTGACTGCAGTCAGCATCTGCAGTAATCTTTGCACCTAGAAATACAAAGTCTTTCACTGCCTCTACATTTTCTCCCTCTATTTGCCAGTTATCAATCAAGCTGGTTGCCATAGTCTTGGTTTTTTTGAGGTTTAGCTGCAAGCCAGCTTTTGCACTTTCTTCTTTCACCTTCATCATAAGGCTCCTCAGTTCCTCCTTGCTTTCAGCCGTCAAAGTGGTATCATCTGCATATCTGAGATCGTTAATGTTTCTTCCAGAGATTTTAACTCCAGCCTTGGATTCCTCAAGCCCAGCATGTCGCATGATGTGTTCTGCATACAAGTTGAATAGGTAGGGTGAGAGTATACAGCCCTGCCGTACTCCTTTCTCAATCTTAAACCAGTCTGTTGTTCTGTGGTCTGTTCTTACCGTTGCTACTTGGTCATTATACAGATTCCTCAGGAGGCAGACAAGATAAGTTGGTATCCTGATACCACCAAGAACTTGCGACAATTTGTTATGGTCCACACAGTCAAAGGCTTTAGAGTAGTCAATAAAACAGAAATAGATGTTTTTCTGAAACTCCCTGGCTTTTTCCATTATCCATTGGATATTGGCAATTTGGTCCCTAGTTCCTCTGCCTTTTCTAAACCCAGCTTGTACATCTGGCAATTCTCGCTCCATGAATCGCTGAAGTCTACCTTGCAGGATCTTGAGCATTACCTTACTGGCATGTGAAATGAGCGCCACTGTTCAATAGTTTGAACATTCTTTAGTGTTTCCCTTTTTTGGTATGGGGATATAAGTTGATTTTTTCCAATCTGATGGCCATTCTTGTGTTTTCCAAATTTGCTGGCATATAGCATGCATTACCTTGACAGCATCATCTTGCAAGATTTTGAACAGTTCAGCTGGGATGCCGTCATCTCCTGCTGCTTTGTTGTTAGCAATGCTTCTTAAGGTGCACTCAACCTTACTCTTCAGGATGTCTGGCTCTAGCTCACTGACCACACCGTCAAAGCTATCCCCAATATTGTTATCCTTCCTATACAGGTCTTCTGTATATTCTTGCCACCTTTTCTTGATCTCTTCTTCTTCTGTTAGGTCCTTGCCATCTTTGTTTTTGATCATACCCATTTTGGCCTGGAATTTACCTCCAATGTTTCTAATTTTCTGGAAGAGGTCTCTTGTCCTTCCTATTCTATTGTCTTCTTCCACTTCTGCGCATTGCTTGTTTAAAAATAATTCCTTATCTCTTCTGGCTAACCTCTGGAATTTTGCATTTAATTGGGCATATCTCCCCCTATCACTGTTGCCTTTTGCTTTCCTTCTTTCTTGGGCTACTTCTAGTGTCTCAGCAGACAGCCATTTTGCCTTCTTGGTTTTCTCTTTCTTTGCCGCCTCCTGAACAATGTTGTGAACTTTTGTCCATAGTTCCTCTGGGACCCTGTCTACTAAGTCCAGTCCCTTAAATCTATTCTTCACCTCCACTGCATATTCCTTAGAAATATTAGTGAGCTCATATCTAGCTGATCTGTGGGTCTTCCCTAATCTCTTTAGTCTGATCCTAAATTGTGCAAGGAGAAGTTCGTGATCGGAACTACAGTCAGCTCCAGGTCTTGTTTTTACCGACTGTATATATGTCTGCCACCTTTGGCTGCAAAGGAGGTAGTCAATCTGGTTTCGGTGTTGTCCATCTGGGGAAGTCCATGTATAAAGCCGTCTCTTAGGTTGTTGGAAGAGAGTGTTTGTTATGCAGAGTGAATTGTCTTGGCAAAATTCTATCAGCCTATGTCCTGCTTCGTTTTGTTCACCCAGGCCATGCTTACCTGTAATTCCAGGTGTCATCTGAGTGACATAGAAATATCACAACAAACAAACTGAATAAAATACATTTTAAGATGTGGGCCACCCCACATTTTTAAACCCTAGCCATTCTTTTTTTCATGGATTCTAACTCTTTCATTCAGAAAGTGTGTTATGTGTATGTGTACATGACAGAGCTGTAAAAAATGACTCACTGGAATATGGAAACATTTCCTTCCTCTTGCATATTATTAGTACTTGGGACACCTGGACTTCTGGTGGGAACATGGCGGACTGAACAGCTGTGCCTGGAAGCTCTGCAGGCATAACTGACATAGTGGCAGTTTTTGGGGGCTCAGGCTGGTTCCTCCTGAAGTCCAGGAGTGCTTTTCTGGACCAAGGATAATGCTCAGAATTGACCCATTTGTCCTCCTGATGGCGAGTTGCAGCCAGGAGATCGTAAACAGTGTTCGTAATCAATGGGTAAGATTTCGTTGGGAGGCTGGGATGCCACCTTTTCCAAGCTGCACTGCAGCCTTAAAGGGACATTAAGTCCAGCCACACCATTTCTATAGCACCCATTTTTTTTTTTAAGTATTTGTATCCTAAGAGAGGCTTTCTACATTAAGGAGGAACTATCTCTCTTGTTGCTTATCGTTATTTCTGTGATTACTTTTTTTTAAAATTAAAGCTTTTGATTTGCTTTCCATCCAATACTAAGGAGGGTTGAGAGTATGTTATTGTCTCCTTGTTATTATTTTATGCTATTTTGAAGATTTTAGCTTTTTTTCCTACACGTTGAATCTGCCATTCTGAAGTTCTTGCTGCTACTTTCTCTGAGGAACTGTCTGTTATCTTAACTCAGTTCAGAAATATTCCATTATCTTTCACTTTTGCTGGTTCAGTATCTAGGGGGTGCCATAACTTACTGACTCAGTCATGGAGGATCTCAACCAGGCTTTCTCTGACTTTCACTGAGATAGTAAAGCAGATATTAAGCAGATTTTTTCTGAATCCTGACAAGTTATTATGCAAGACATTCAGAGCATTGTGGAAAATATGTGATCTAAAATGTGCCATCTGGTTGAGGATGATGTGGATGAACCTGAGGAATCTGACAGCGATGGAAATGTTTCCCCCAAGAGTGAGATTTGGGCTCTTTTGAAATCCTGGATGAAATTAGCAATGCTAAACTGAAGAACTTAAACGGAGAAACTGAGCTGCAAAACATGAGCGAATTTGACTTTCTCATGGAATGTTATGGAAAAGAAGGGGTTATTATGTATGAGAGGTTTTTTTTGAAGAGAGCTCTGTGTTTGTGAGAGGAACAGTTGGGCTGTTTGATTTCTTTAAGACAATAGCTCTGTGTTTATTATGTGTAAATGTTTTGGTCTACTTTGAAGTGGGTTATTTATATATTTATTTATTTAAATTTATATCACCGCCCATCTCCCCCAATAGGGGACTCTGGGTGGTTTACAATAAAATTAAGGGGCATGCATTACACACTTTGCATGAAAATAGAACCATGCATTACTTTCAGGATCAGAGACAGAAAAGCTCTCAGTACAAAATGCTAGAAAACATGAATGGGAGAACGTGTTTGTGGGCTTCCCACTAGCATCCTGTTGACAGCAGAATGCTGGACCAGGTGGACCTTTGTTCAGATTCAGCAGGCTCTTCTTATGTTTATATGTTCAGCATGGCTTGCCCTCTTGCTGCTTCAGTGCTTTCATGGACTACTTTAGTTTGCAGCTAGGATAGGAATATGTCTTCTTATTCTGCCGACCCATGCAGTGCTTTCAGTGTGACCTGCAAGGAACCCATTTGGCTCTCTTAAGGATGGTGCAAGGCTGCCAATAGGGCTGGGAAAGACTTCTTTATAAACTTCAGAACAGCTGTCAGTGTTAACAACAATACTGAGTTGGGTAAATCAATATACTGCCGATATAGATGTGCTGTACTTCTACAAGATTCATTTCATTTGCTACAGTAGGTTTCTGAAATCAGTAACACAACTACATAAAATATATTTTAACCTAATATTTTCACTGTGGCTCTAGTTAACACAAACAGAAAAACAATTATATGTTTGAAAAATGGTGAATCTTTTTTTAAAAGAATGACCACCTCATTCAACATTTTTTTTTTTAAAGTTCCTAAGCAGACTATGTACCTTCAAGTCAGTGTTGACTCCTGGTGGCTGCCTGAACTAGTCCCCAAGGTCACCCAGCTCGGTTTGTGTCTAAGGTGGGACTAGAACTCACAATCTCCTGGTTTCTAGCCTGGTGCCTTAACCACTACACCAAACTAGCTTTCTAGGTAGACTATATATTCATTTTAATTGTTATATGCTTTACTTCATAATTGTCTATGATTTTAAAGCAATTATCTTTATATAAAGCTGCTGCCAGACTAGCTAGGCCTGTCCCAAAACTATTTATGATAAATTCACACAAAATCAAAAACAACTCTTCATAGCTGCTGCCAAGAGCAGTCACTTCTGGCCTATTATTCATCCCCCAAAACATTGGATTAATTAACTTTTCTTATTACCTACAAATATGTTTAAGATACATATTTTATGCTGAAGTTATAGTCAAGGACACTTATGGAAACTGGTTGCAATAAGGAAAAGATGGAATCATTCACTACTCTTTCCATGTTGAATCCCCTAGTATGTCCCATAAATCCCTAGAAGGATTACTTTCTGACTTCAAAGGGTAGATTTTAGAGTCATCAAACAAGAAGAGCAATGTTAAACTATATTCCACAGAATCCCAGTGTTTCCTGAACATCTTGAAATTATCTCAAGATCCAAGAAATGTGTATTTGATCTATGTGGAGCCATTTAAATTTACTAGCTACACAGGTACTCTATTCTTGAATGAAAAAGAGATGTTATAGATGT
The DNA here is from genome assembly GCF_035149785.1 of Candoia aspera. Taxonomy (NCBI): domain Eukaryota; kingdom Metazoa; phylum Chordata; class Lepidosauria; order Squamata; family Candoiidae; genus Candoia; species Candoia aspera. Next base: position 32,379,509 of record NC_086160.1, read on the forward strand.
TTACTCAGATGATAACACCGAAACAAAAATAAATTCCTGGAAAGCTTTTGGATGAAAGTTTACACAGGCTATAAGCTTGTAAGTGAAAGTGGTTTTTCATCACCTACCAGAGCCAAGACCAAATAATTTTACCACAATATTAGTGATATTGTCATTGGAATCAGAAAGTAAAAACTTTGTATACAAAGATCTATATGTCCAGGAAGTTGATGCAAGATAGGTGAAATATTCACTTCCTTAGTTCCTTAGATCCCCATAAAAATTACAGTAGAACAGTCCAGGAGTTATGTTTTTGATTTCTCCTGAACTTCATTCTTCTGAACCTTGCGGGTAAGGTGGTGGTGGTGACGGAGTATCTACCCAGGAAGAAAGCAGATAGCAAGATGTTATGCCATGCTCAAAATAAGTCTTTCCTTAACCTAGGGAAAGTGAGAGATGTCAGATATTTGGCTGGCTCACCAGGTCCCCTTAGGGATTTCTTAGATGCAAAGGGGTCATTAGAACTTTTATAATAATTTCAGATAAGAGAGTCTCGACCAAAATAGTTGTCATGCCTAGGTAAGTATTTAGATAAGGGAAGCTGGATGGAGGCTGTTTCTTATTCAGGCTGAAGCACAAGCATCTTATACTGTTCTCCATTTGCCACTTCAGAATTAATACTGCAATCAAATTGGCATTGTCTTTTCTTCCCCATTACTGTTTAATCAGTCTTCTCAGAAACACTGTGGCATATATTGGTCTAGCATGACTTCATTGTGAGTAAAATTGGTAATTATGCACAGTGTTAATCTGGTACTTAAATTTGACAGGATAGCTCTTGGCAGCCCACCATAACAGCTAAAAGTCCTTTTTTGCCTTTGAAGGAATTATCTTCAATGTGCAAGTTCTGTTTTGCTTTTTGGAGGTATTAGTATCTAGCTTTTTAACAGGAGCTAGAAGAAAACATTTCAGACAAGTCCTACATAGCTCCCACTATTAATCTAAGTAAGCCCATTCTTTTTGTTCACACAGTCATTTCAGAAGGCATTAAAGGTCTGCTATTCTTTTTGCTTCATCTCTAAACTAGTGCTGTGCTGATGCCTGTTTCGGCATTTTCTCCCTAGCATTCTCCTTATTTGGATAGCAAATTGTTTTCTTTTTAATCTTTCAATAAAAAAAAATCTTAGGGAAGGGATTTTTCTTAGCCAATAGAGTTATGTCAGTATCTTGTCTTCAATTTCATATACATTCTGTGGGATTTGAAGTCCAACAGATCTGGACAGAGAAAGCTGGGAAAGAACTGGACTATGTGATCTGGATGGTAACTACAGTTACAGTAGCTTCTTTCTTGTCTCATCTCCTCTTACAATGGACAGACTGCATCTCCACCAGTACAGCACTCCTTTCTGTTCTGTTCCAAGAGGAACACCCAGTCCTCCCTTTCTCCATTCAAGCTAACTGTTCTTTCTGTAATATGCCAGTTCACTCACTTGCTCCAGACCAGATCAGCTATGCACACAAGCCCCATACTAGGCAGTTAAGCAGCAGATGAAAGTGTCAAGTATAGAACCACTGCCATAAAGGTGGCTGCACCTAATATCCTACTCATTGATGAGCCATTGTCTCAGGCACGTGTACCTTTCCCAATCAAGATCTGCTTCAGCCTGGATGCTAATCAATAGCAGTGCGGTTTGTTTCAAGAGACTCTTTCTGCACTCTGGTCTGATTTGGGTTCAGATGGCCTCAGGTTAGGACCCCAAGAGGGGGTGGGGTGGGGGAGGACATGCTATCTCATCTGCAAGATGCCAGATGGCCACTAGATGGCGTCCAAGAGAGCTTTGCATGCATATGTGGTCCTCTGGATTTTTGCAGGCCAGATCTGGTGACCCTAAGCAGTACTCCCTACTTCTACTGCTCAGTTACCATATAGTGAAAGCGCTCTGTCCCAGATGCCAAGCCCTTACATGGCTTCAGAAACTGTTTCAAAAAATGCAGCTAAAATGTAATTATTAACATGACAGGAGATATAAATCATTACATACATGGAAAATTATCATATTGGCTGTATTTCCATAAGCTAAATGGGTGGATTTGGGAAGCTGCAATATTAGCTGGGCTGCAATAAAATAGTGAAAAGGAATGTATATATTGGGAGTGTATCCCTGTTATCACTACTGTACCTGTAGTTTAATATGGGTAGTATGTGGCTACTGGGATACTTCATGATTGGTGGGTTGGACTGTTGTTTCTAACCATTAAAAAAAGGTATGTTTGATTTCTGGGAACTACATAGGTACATCCATGCAGTTTTCTTGCCATTGATGCTTTTTGTATCAGTCTTTAGCCTGGTAGATTGTCAAATGTTTCCTAGTAGTCTTCCATCTAACTCAATATACCCAACACTGCTTACCTTCCAAGTCTAGACAAGGTCATCCACTGGCACATCTGGAGGACATTAAGGAAAGGCTGGAGTATGGGATTTTCCCCTTATAACTGTCTTATTGTCATGCCCACTGTCAAACAGGCTTTTTTAAAAATAGAAAACACGTGGTTTTCCACAGTCATTGAGTTTTCTTATTAAGAAACGAGGAAGCAAACCAAACTATTTACACTTGGAACTGGATCAGAAACCTGATCTTAATTAACAGGTGGGTTACTGTCAGGCCCAGCCCAAGAATAACATAGAATCAATCCATTCAAACTCCAGTTCTTTATTTGCTCACACCACACAGACAGAATCTTGCCAGACTAAAGCTACTCTAACTAACCTAAGGGAAAATAACTCTAGGGAAACTCTAGGGCAGGGCTATCCTGAACCTCTTCATTTTCCCACCATTGCTGCCCGGACTGTGCCTCCATTTATCTCCTCCACCTCCTTGGAATGTGCTCCCTCCTTCCTGAGAATCAGCGGCACCCCTGAAATCCACCACATCACCCCTCCCTTCAGAGACACATTCCATAACAGTTACTTGGTGGCCCTCCAAGTACTGTTGAAGTTCCAAATTTCCAGCCAGCATGGCCAACAGTGAAGGATGTTAGGGACTTTAGGCAAGGAACATCTGGAGTATCACAAGATGGAAAGTAGATCCACCTTTTCTATCTGTCCGGCAAACTGTACCCCAGCCTCCTGTGTCCCCACCTTCTATAGTTATTATACTCCAGAATCAGTTTAGTAATGATAAGTTTGATCACAAGATGGAGCTCACTCGCAAACCACGACGCAGTTTCACAGGCGTTCAGAAACCGATAACCACTCCCGAGAGCGCATCTTCTCCCCTCCACCTCTCCTACTGTAGTTCCAACACTTAATGACATTTATTTCAGCATGATTAGGCAACTCATCCCAAATGGGGAGTCTACGGGTGATATGCGTGTGCTGGGCTCTTCACCTCCCTCACCACACACCATCTGACAGCTGGTAAGAAGGTGGAATACAGCTTTAAGGAGGACGCCCGCTAAGCTTCGGGATCGGCAGCAGGCGAATGCCAGCCAGTCTGTCCTGATCTGCCTTCGGCAGGTCAGCTGTCTGTTTGTTCCAGCCTCCCGGATGCTTTCAAAAACCGGAGAAGGGGCAGAACAGTCAGGTAAGGTTCCTTTTTATGACGGTCCTACGCGTTTCTCCTTTTCTTTCTGTCCTGAAATTACAACATTAGAACATCATATCATTCCATTCCATTCTTCCCATGCTGGCTGAAGAGAACTAAGCGAGTACCCTAAACTTGACACGTGTTATTCCATGTTGCATACATATCGTTCGGGTGATTAATACATTGGGGTTGTGGTGGTGATGATGTGAATTGCCCGGACTTTTCTAACCCGTTTTAGCCAGCCCCTGCCGCTGCGGTTCGCAGCTTTTGAACGCTTCTCCAGCCTCCAAACTTCGGAGGAGATCTTTGGGTAAAGGAAGGTTTAGGAGAGAGGTGGGATCTGTACGCCGGGAAGAGATAAAGGGCGGGGGAGGCTTTGGTAGCTCCCGCCAATCTATCCCTCGCCCATCCAAGTACCGCAGCCGCCCAGAATTCCGGAAACCTGCAGTTCCAGCGCGGACGATTCACTCCAAGCAGACCACGCGCTGCAAAGCGGGCCTGTCTCGGGCGCTGAGGGGCCGATCCGAAGGAAGCAGCTTGAGCGAGGGAGTGCCTCTGCTCAGCTTGGTCCGCCTGGGTGGAGAACGTAAACCACGGAAATAATACCCCGGGAGATATGGAAAATGGTTATCAGTAAGTATCCTGTGCATCTCTGGTCTCTGGAAGAATGGGGGCAGCAGCTGTCTTCGATCCTGAGGCCAGGGATAAAAAAAATCAGGAGCCATCCAGATGTTTTCTGTTTTCACTTCCACAGTCCCTGATCCGTAATGGAAATTGGAGTCTAAAACAACTGAGAGATGCTCCTCAGCTTCAGACACTGTTAGACACTGTTTTTCTCCACTGACAAAAAGTGGAACCCAGCCTCATTCTTTCCCTTCTCCCCAGGATAGTCTGTTTGTAGAGACGTGGTTACTTTGACCCTTTCTTCCTTAGGGGAAGGGGAAAGAAGGCACTCCAACCTCTCCCAGGTACCTTAATCCAGAGAATAATCCACAAGCTCTGCAATTTTGGTTGTGACTTGGTCTGTTCTGTAGTTAACATTTGAAACAGGTCAGGACCCTAACCTTCTGTGCTGGGCTGAAGGAGGCAGATGGGCAGAGCAAGGGAGTGTGGGTGCGGATCTGTAAAGTTGCTGTAAATGAACTACAGTACCAAAAAGGTTTCCAGAAGAGAAAGGCTCAGAAGGAAGGGACTTAAAACTTGTGCCTATAACAGTGCATGCTTCAAAGGACAGGAGAAGAAGAAAACAGATGAAAAAGAAATAGAAGAAAGTCTGAAACATTCATCACAAATGATGCAAACCTAAATGAAGTGGACACTCATGCTCAGTGTGGTGCAGTTGTATATTTCAATGTATGGCAACTTCACTTAGAAATAAGTCTCACTGATTAGCCCCCATCAGGCTATAAACTTTATTGGACCTAACCACAAATATATAAATTTTTAGGCAAGCTTCTGAGCATTCCACATCTCTTCAGGAAAGATGTTACAAAAGTGAGGAAGGCAGATGATATTTCTAGGAAAAAATGAAATTGGCATGGTGCTAATATAATCAGATCTGCATGCTCATAAATTTAAAACAGATTGATGGAAGCAGATGAAGAGGAGATGCAGAGTTACATGTGTTAAGCTCCATGAGGGAGATATTCTTTTAGATGGCAATGGTGGGGGTAAGGAATTATTCCCAGCTTCCCCCCTCCACCCCACCCCACCCCAGAATATCCTCACCAGAAAGTATAGTTCAGTTTTTTAAATTACCAATGGACTGATACTTTTCATAGGTTTTACTTCCTTCAGTCACTTAAAATGTAACCCCAAAAGTTATTTCATTGTTTTATATTTCTCCACTGCACCTTTTTACTGTGTAGACAAATACACAATTGAATTTAAAAAATGCATTGAAACAAGATAGAATGAGGAAGAAAGTAGTGTCAGAGAGCTATTCTCCCTTCAAATTCTCTTAAAGGCTGTGGGTGCCCTTACATTGCTTGGAATTATAATCAGGGACATCTGAAGGGCATCAGGTTGGGGAAATTTGGAACAGATGTGTGCAAATGTAGGTTATTCTAGAACTATTCAGATTCAAATAATGGCTGAATTTCCCTATATTTCTGAAAATATATAAAATGTACTTGTTGCTCTTTAGCAAAAAGGAGAACAGGATCCATTCCTAGGTAAGCATGCACCTAATTACAGTATTAAACCCCTTCCCCAGCATTTGGTTTGAACTGCTTTCTGGATTGGGCTATGAATCACTTTGTCCACCTCCCTTCCTGGAACTTTTAATTAAGTGGCCTAATTGATAGTTTGGCCAATGACTGTGATCTTCTTGGGCTGCAATGGATACAGAAACTCACCCACACCTGGTTGGAAATAAGCATCTAGTTATTAGTAGTGATTATTGAGCTGCCTCAGGAGGAAAAGGAAAATATGCCTGTGTGTGTTTGATTGGTATTTGAAATGACTGCTTGAGCTGCCTGTCCAGCTTTAGCCCAGCAGGCATCTTAGGAAAGGTTTGCCAGATAAAAAGGTGGCAAGGTGTAAGCACCCCAATCAATAGCTGCATATGTTTTTGAGCCGCATCTGATCTCAAGCACATCCTTCTTGAATTTCCACTGAATTCAGCATAAGGCAACAATTCTAAGCAAATTCCAAAAGTGGTTTAGGATTAGTACCTTCCTCCAAGTGATTATATCTGTGTAACTTAGAAGGAATGGATTGTCTGTCCCTTAGTTATAACAACGTTAACCTACTATTTACATGACTTTGATTCCATTGATTGATGGGTTTAGTTTATATTCATATATGTGCATATGCAGAAAGAAACAGGTTAAAAGAAAGTGTAGGGCCTTGTTTGCTTTTAGAGCATGTGTGCATGTATTCCAACAAAAACTATCTCTTGCGCATTAGGGGAATGGTTTTTACAATAAAAAGCTTTCCATCTGCAATTTAAATAATGGTATACATTTTAAAGAATGATTAACTAAGGGAAACTTGTTAGCTGACTGAAATGGTTACTTGAGTAATATAACCAAATTAGCCCTTAAGACTGCAGCAGTACTTCTAGACAAGATATGCTGAGCATCATAGTACATTCTTCCAAGCAAAATGGAGAACCCCTTCTCTCCAGATACTGATGATGACAACAGTTCCTAGTAGACCCAACCAGGGTTGCTGATGAAGAAGGATACTGAATACTGTTTCAACAACATCTGGATTACCACAGCTTGCTATCATTCTTTCATATAACTTGGCAATTCAAAGATGAGGTAGCTCTCAAAAGTTGGAACAATTAGAATAATACCATATATATTAACTTGCTTTTAAGTCAATAGGAAGCCAATAAGCTGGGACTGGTTTTATTCCCTCATGGGTTGAATCAGATCCGCTGTGGCTTGGACTTCATTGCATTTTATACTGATTGATTACTGATAGTATTTATGATTTTATCAAATTTTAAATTGTTTTTATTGTGAACCACCCAGGGTCCCCTGTGTCGGGGAGATGGAGGTGATAAAAATCTGATAAATAAAATAAAATAAATAACTTATTACCCTATATAAATGAACTTATTTTCAGACTAAATCATCCCTGAAAACAATTTTACCTTTAAAATAATATATAATAACTTCAGAAGCAAGAATCCAGGACTAACTGCATCAAAGGCAACTCAGTTAAGCTGAGTTCTTTGATTCTTGGGTTTTGTTCTTTTGTGCCACCTTTTTTTAATATAAACAGCAAGTTTACTATAAACACAGATTCTTCTATGTATTTATTTGATTTCTGTGGATAAATATTGATTTGTACTTTCTCCCTTTAATTTCTCCTTTCTGTTTATTTTGTTCCCTTATTCTCAGTGGCTGCCCTTTCCCTGCTAGTTGTTGGTTCTGACTGAGATTAAAGAAATCAGGAAAGGTTATTTGTGTTTGCACCCCTACTGCTTGTGCAGCCCCAGAAGGAATATTAACTAGCAAAACAATTTTATTGCAAGAACCTTGGGGACAGTGTAATTCTAAAGAGACTATGCTTGTTCTTTGGCTGCCTCTGAAGTTTTGCCAAGAGAAGAAAAAATAGCAAAGTTTTAAAAAGTTTAATACAGAAAGTAGATCACCATCACCACAAACCATACAGGATCAACATATTCATCTTCCTCCTCCTCATTATCAAGTAGAAAATAAATATATTTTGAGGATCACATTTAGGGTTTTTGTCTGGAAAAAAAAAAGAAAAAGAAAACTATTATGAGCTTTGGAAACATAATCTACTTAGGAACACGATGGATGGATGGATGGATGTGTATATATATCCATCCATTCATCCATCACTGTGTTCCTAAGTAGATTATGTTTCCATAATCTATGTTTTAATATATATATATTAAAAAGGAGGTTCATAGAGGATTTAGGTTATTCTCTCCAGATTTGGGAAAAATGTATCTATTTCTAGTTGAAAAATTAGAATTCAGGCTACAGAATTCAATGCATACATGCAATTGTAGTTCCATTTACTTCTCTCAGGTTTGCACCAAATATAGTCCACCAGGCAGGAAAAAAAAAGGTTTAGCATACCTTCTGGATCAGTTGTCCCTGATCAACCTGTACAAGACAATTTATTGTCACCCTTCTCAGAACCAACTTCTAATGTTTTCAGATTAATAGAGACAAGGTCAAGCCCAATTATGACCTCTTCCTCAAGGTGAATGCCAGCAGTATTGAGTAGTAATGGAATAGCTGTGGGAGGATAAGCTTTAACCTTCCTTCCACAGGATTTGTGTTCACACAACATGCTGAATCAGGCCCATTCAGTGAAATTGGAGCAGCCTAGGTTAGTTCTATTTTGTGCAGCCACTAATTATAAAAAATAAACCTAAAAATATGAAATAAATATGAAAATAAAACAGGCAACTCATTCTCACTAAAAAGCAAAAGTAAATCACAAGTTTAATATTTTTCTAAGTTAAGAAAAAGCATATATCTACATTTAGGGCCTCCTGTGAGTTTGAAGTCTGTGCCAAGTGGTTTTCCTTAGCACCCCTCTGATTTGTCTTGCACTTAGCCACAAACTAGCCAGCCACATTCACTCCATGTAGTTTTTAATAATGGCTTGGAAAACCCAGACAATTAGAATAAGTGAGTAATCTATGGAAAAGTTTTCTATGGATAAGTGTTATCATGGGAACAAAATCAAAGTGCTAGTCTTCTTAGGGATATTCTAAGCTAAAGGCTCTCACTGTTAAAGTTTCTCAGGTTCTTAAGTCTGGACAGTGGAGAAACTATGATTTCAGATGTAACTATCACAGTAATAAGCAAGGCAGAAGAAGGCTTTCTACCAAATAATCATATTGAATTGTTAATTACTGTTTATTGCATGGAAAATTCACTCAGAATACAATTTTGCAGATATGTGATGCATGTGGCTCTCACAGCAGAAATGTTTCCTGCCCTTTTCTTAAAGGAATTACTTTTCCATCCTGCTACAACCCTTGAACAAACCCTACAAACAAACCAATGGATCATGGAAGAAATCAACCCAGAGTTCTCACTCAAGGCACAAATGCCCAGGCTAAAATTATCCTATTTTGGACCCATTATTCAAAGACCTAGCTCTCTAGAGAAGCTCTAATGCTGGGAAAGTTGGAAGAAAAGAGAAGAGGATGACCAGCAGCAAGGTGGATGGACTCAGTTACAGTAGCGATGGGTGCACTGTTAGGTGATCTGAAAGACTAGGTTAGGGATAGATGGAGAAAATCTACCTATATGGTTGCTAAGCGTCGACAATGACTTGATGGTACATAATCAGTCAACTACAACCCTTCAGCATCTGCTTTCATATGACATCTCCTCAAACGTTGAGTGCTAGGCAAATACTTTTATGACAGTATCCAGAAGTACTTCCTGCATCTATGGTTCTTAATTTATTGTTATATGATAGTCAATCTTAGGAGCCCTTCCTAAAATACTTTTTAAGGATTTTAAATTAAACAAATTATTTAATTGTTTGGCTTCCAGAAGTCAAATGGTCCAGACATGCACCACTATGCAGTAGAATGATGGCCTTTTCTCATCCTTCAGTGCAAGCCTCAAAAAGGAAGGATTGATTCCTTAAAGAAGCAGCACCTTTTCTTCAGGCTCCCATGGAAGTCTGAAGAAACGCTGGCCATCTTTAATGACTAGCATGAATGTGATGAACTCCTGCAAGGCCTGAAGCACTTTGGCAGAATCATTTTTCCAGCTCAGACCTAATATGTAAGATGTATTTGAAACTGAAGTATAAATAAATGAATTGATCATCATTAAAAGTGCAGATGTTTTCATTTACTTGTAATCCAGCTTTTTAGGAACTGAGGTTTCCCCCACCCTTTCTTTGCTTACAAGTTAATAATGCTATCTTTTGTCAAACAAAAGGAATATTTTATATAATGGCTATTTAATGGTCTTTAACCCAGTTCTTACAGTATTACAAAATTCCAGATATCTATTTTTTAAAATCCAATTGCTGAGCGTACTGTATGGCAAGACAGGGCTTTTTTTTGGTTTCTTTCTTTCACACAGTGATACCAAATGCCGGAAAGGAAAGCTGCTCCCTGGTGCAAATACCAAGAAGTAAATCAAACAGATAAAGTTAGCATTTTCACAAAATGAACACTAAAATGCCATAGAGAATTCATAAAAACCACACTAAGCAGTAGGCATCACTGCTTTAGATCTGAAAGCAAAAATATACTTCAGAGTGTGTAAAAGCCTGAATGTAGCACCCATCTGCAGTTCCTTAAAGGAAGCATGCTTTTCCCCAGGATCTTGGGAAAAGGCGTACTTAGTTTAATGAGTTGCTGGCAGCTGCTATTTGCACACCTCTATGCACTTTTAAATACTTCTTGCCTTCCATTCCCAACTGCTGCATAAACCTACAGTGCAACAGAGTAGTAGCAATCCTCTAGAGCAGTGTTTCTCAACCTTGGCCAGTTGAATATGTGTGGACTTCAACTCCCAGAATTCCCCAGCCAGCTGGGAGTTGAAGTCCATACATCTTCAACTGGCCAAGGTTGAGAAACACTGTTCTAGACTGCTATTTTTTCTGTCTTGTTGATCTAACTTCCATCATTCCCATCCAACACAAACCTTTGCTTCTCTTGTTGGAAGTGATCATACCGAACACTTTTGCAGAGTACCAGAATGTGGAAAGCTGCCTATTAGATACAGTACATTTGCCCCCAAGTGCAATACAAAGTAATGAATAAAGCATGTACAGTAAAAAACAACTTCTATTATAAGTAATATCCAACAGTTAATTTTAACCATCCCAACCAATCTTTGCATGCAGAACAGCCGCATTTGAACTTGCTAGGTTTGCTGCTAATAAACATTTATAGAATCAAATTAATCCTTGCAGATCCACCTAGACTAATGTTCTAAAATCCTAGGAGACTTCCACTCCTCAAGAGGATTTGCCTGAATGTTAGTCTGATAACACTTTCTGACTTTAGGCATAACGCATTATAATTAAATACAATACAAACAATAAAACTGTTCTCTAGATGTTTTAGGGAGAACAGAGTGGGAATTGGACTAATTAGGTTATGAAAACTAGTAATCCTGGAGTTCTTTCTTAATGTTAATCCAGCTATTGTTCTTGGTGGTGTTACTCTTTCATAACTGAAAATAGTGACATATTCATGTCAACAAAACAAGTCTTCTGGGTGAATGCCTATAGAATACCTCTTTTGTTATAACCTCAAAACATAAAAATGTGAACATTCTTTTTTTCTTTTGCAGATCATTCAAGATTATCAGTGGAATGAACATTTCTGTTGCAGCTTTTGCTGGCAGGCTGTGGTTTGTGTAATGAGAAAAAAAAATTGACTTCTTGAATGTGTTTCTGAGAAGCCTACCACAGTTTCAGTCTGTTGCTTAGTGTGATCTCAGCTTGAGAAAAAAACAGTATGAATACATCACTTCTCTCCTTCGCAGGAAATTATTCTGTTCAGAATGTCTCAAATGAGGCTTCTGGACTCTTACATTTCCAGGACGTTGACTGTCATGTGCCTTTGGCAATGGTATTCACCTTGGCCCTAGCTTATGGAGCTGTTATCCTTCTTGGCATTTCTGGAAATCTGGCCTTAATTATTATCATCCTGAAGCAAAAGGAAATGCGCAATGTGACCAACATCCTCATTGTCAATCTGTCCTTTTCGGACCTCCTAATAACCATCATGTGTCTTCCTTTCACATTTGTATATACTCTAATGGACCACTGGGTTTTTGGGGAAACTATGTGCAAACTGAATCCTTTTGTGCAGTGTGTCTCTGTCACAGTCTCTGTTTTTTCTTTGGTCCTCATTGCTATTGAACGCCATCAGTTGATTATCAACCCTCGGGGATGGAGGCCTAATAACAGACATGCCTATGTTGGAATTGCTGCCATCTGGATCCTAGCAGTGGCCTCATCTTTGCCTTTCCTTGTATACCATGTCTTAACTGATGATCCTTTCACTAATCTAACCATAGAGGACTACAAAGGAAAATATGTATGCTTGGATTCATTTCCATGGGAGTCAGTCAGACTTTCATACACTACTATCCTCTTGGTGATACAATACTTGGGTCCCCTTTGCTTTATATTAATTTGCTACTTAAAGGTAAGGAAGAGTTTCTTTTGTCCCATATCTTGCCTGTTTTTTGTTCTTACCTAAATGGCACCTCTAGGATATGCAGCCTTAGGCTTACACTGTTGTTACTGAATTCTTGTTTCCCCACAGATCTATATTCGCTTAAAAAGAAGATGCAGCGTGGTGGACAAAATGCGGGATAATAAATACCGATCCACTGAAACAAAAAGGATCAATATTATGCTGATCTCAATTGTGGTGGCATTTGCAGTGTGCTGGCTGCCACTCACCATCTTCAATACAGTTTTTGACTGGAATCATGAAATTCTCCCTGCGGCCTGCAGCCATAATTTGTTGTTTTTAATCTGTCACCTTACAGCTATGATCTCAACCTGTGTGAATCCTATCTTCTATGGATTCCTCAACAAGAACTTTCAACGGGACCTACAAGTTTTCTTTCGTTTCTGTGACTTCCATGCCAGGGACGATGACTATGAAACAATAGCCATGTCTACAATGCACACTGACATTTCAAAGACTTCTTTGAAGCAAGCCAGCCCTATCACTTTTAAAAAATTTAATGACCATGCTGATGAAAAAATATAGCTGCTGTCACTACTGGCATGGTTTCATGGATAAGCACTATATTTTAAAGAGATTTATTTCTCTTCCAACTCTGAAATGTCACTTTCATGTCTCTGCTATTTTCATTTTTGTTGCATGTTTGCTATTTTTAGAAATCAGAAGAGTTCTTTCTAACATTATAACGTATATTGACATTGTTTCTGGTAGAGGTTTTCATCATGATTTTTTTTTCCTGTTTATGCTTTGATATTCTGCATCAATTTATTCAGTGTATTATTTAAAAGAGTATTCTCTTACTGGGAATGAATATTACTATATATATTACTATATATATACAGTAGTATATGCTATTAATACCACACATATAGTATTAAAAATTCCCAGAGAAAAAGATGTACAGTTTTCCATAAAGCCTTCTATTTAAAATTTATTTTCGTACTGAACTAGGTCAGTTTAAGTCTTAGTCATATATTCCAGGAGCAACATATTGAGCTGAGACCATTATTTTCAAATTTGCATATTAAAATCAAATAGATTGATATGCATTTCTTAAAGGTGTAAATAATTCAAAAAAAACCAAACACCTGTAAAATTAAGTAAAATAAAGAACCAGTTGTAGGAACAGTTCAGTCTAATACTAGCATTTTAAAGCTGCTCTTTTTAGGACACTTGTGAAGGATTAATTCTCATTGAGCTAAGTGGCCCTTTTTTGCAAGTCGTCATAATTGTGGCACCATGCCATTTTTCTGTGGATGGGACAGCTTGAACATATGCTTAATACCCACTCATTTAACTCAGTAGGAATTAAAGCTAGCTCATGGTTTTTGTAAATACTTATAACTGAGCACTTCCATTGGCAGATGTCTCTGTAAATGTAGTTTTGGGTCAAAACAACCTATTCCTGTATGTTTTATCTTTGTGAAAGGAACCACTGCAATGAATTCTTTAACTGAGAAAAAGTCAACACATCTCCCTTAATATCATAGGCCCACTGGGTTTCTTTCTTTAGACTATGACAGATATTACACTTAAAAAAACCCAAAAAAGATGCAGTTGCAGTTCTTTTGACATCTCTCTATGACTGTGCCATAAGTGTGTGGCCTGTACAGCCCTTGCAACTAATTTGAAAAATGTATGTTGAAGCTGCAAGAGTGTGAAGGAAGCACCTGTCTACAACTCTACAAAGCAGCTGCTTCTTTTCTTAGGACTGTATGGCTGTTGCCATGTGACCCTAGAAATCAATGCTGCCTTAAAGAATTACAGTCAGGTGCTATATTCATGCTGGTTCATGCTTCAAAACAACTTTTTGGAATCAAAACTAAAGCCCCACATAGCCCTGTTTAGCATTGTTCAACACAGCTTGCATTCAGCTTTCAAATGAATGTATGCAAGTGGCAAACAATTGATTTTCAATTGTGATATGTCAAAGTACTTGAAGAAGAAGAGCTGAGCCTGCCAGATGAAAGGCTGGAGGTATTAAACCCCTCTGTCCCAGAAACCCTCTGGTCTTAAACATTCTAGCACTGTGTCCCATCTTGGTGTGCAACTTTGCAGTTCCCGCTGCCACAGTCTATTTTCCTTGGGGCGCTATTTCATGGTGAAAATCCCTAGCGTGTGCAAAAGATCAGGCTTCCACAGCCTGTGCACATTCCTGGCAAGTTAAGGAGGAAAATGATGAAAGGGAAATAAATTCTGTTGTGCCACCTCCTGGCCCTGTAGCATTAAAACATGTGATTAGGGAAATCTGCCCCCATCTTCCCCTCTTCATTTGTGGGAAGACGGACTGATTCCACAGGAGAGAAGTAGAATCAGAAACTTTATTTTGAAAAAGAGTAAAAGAGAGATTTTTTTTAAAAAATCCTTTTTAGCTTTAAGTAGTAGCAAAGGAGATAAATACAAAGCTGTTCAAACTATAGCCAGCTTCTGAAAAAAATTTCCAATAGAATCATATACAGGATAAGACCACAAAATGATGTATCTGCTACTAATACTGAAGCAACCTGACCTAAAGATGTGCCAGTCTGCATAAAACACCCAAGAACTGAGCTTACATAGAGACAATAAGAAAGAATAAATTAGACTTACACAGTCACCAAAAAAAAAAAAAGTATGAAGTATTCATAGCTATTTTTTTTACCTATCCTTTCAAAGACAGCTATTTTTCCTGAAGGAGATTTCCATCTGTCTCAGTTCTTCTTGGACTCCCCACAGATCCCTGAGGATTTGTTAAATCTCAGGCTGCCAGGTGTGTGTGTGTGTCAAACGTACCCCGTTTCTCTTCTCAGCCTTGGTTCCAAATGTCTGCCTTTATTTTTTTTAAAAAAACAACTATTTCTATCTCTAGCAGAAAGGCAAGCCTTTGACTTTGACTTTGTATGAGCATGGCATGCAGCTCATGCAGATGTAGAATCCATGTCTGAGATGGACTGAAACTCAGAGACCTGTGACTGTTGGTGAAAGTTGGGTGGGAACTTGCCTGCATATTCACTACAATAATTTTGATATGTTTGATTTATTCAATATATAAACTGACTTAATCTAATAGGCAGTTTTATCCAGATTTTTAAAGGGGTATAAGATACTATGTTAATGATATTTACATTCATTATCATAAATCAGTAACATAATGGCAGTGATAATAAGTGTTCAGATTTCATGATTTATCCTATTATAAATGTACCAGCAGCTGGCACAGTATTTTTTATGACTTTTGCTTGAACAATAATTCAGTTACTTAAGGCTCCTCCATTGTCTAGCTGCAGTGATATAGGAATTTAGATCTGTGTGAGCAGGAGCTGCTTCATTCACATGAAGTGGATAAACTGTTCAAGGTTGTAGCTACAAAGTTGCTAGCATCTCCCAGAGCCCAAAAAGTTTCTGGAGCTCCAATCTGCCAACTATCTTACTAAGACCCTTACTAAGAACATTTCAAAAGTCTTCTTGATAATTATTTCTTAAAATGTGCTCAAAATCATCTATCATCATCAGCTGCACTTGTTATTTATAGTAGAGTATTTTTAAAAAATATTGTGAAATCTTATGGTTATATTTGGTGTATGGTTATATACATACCCACTCATCAAGTAATTCCTTTTCAAGGTAAGCCATAGTATGCAAAGGGCAGAAAAAGAGTGGGAAGTAGAGAGCAAAATAAATTAAAGCAGGAGAGAAAAGAAAAAGAAATCTAAGTAAATCTAATTTAGACCAACACAATTCACTATACCTCTCCATACCTGACATAATCCAATTTTCACTTCCATATAACTAAGTGTAGAGAAGCACATAACTGTTTTTGCTTTTTTTTGGAGAAACATGAATTTCTTTCAACAGATCACATATTACCCATTACTTTTCTATTAGAGCATACGTGCTTTAAACATTACCCATCCACTTTTCCCTTCTTTAATAAACATTCAGTACACCAATTCATTAACTTGCTGTAAATCTTCAGTATTATAGATAACTTGCAATTAATCCACACTATTTTCCTTTTTAAACACAACCATTTTGTTTTTTAATACATTAATACATTAATTTTCTGATCCATGCTTTTCAATTAAATATATTGCATCATACAATCTATTTAACATTCACTGTAAATCATTCAGGCTTTCAGGCAACAATATGACATTGCCTGAATACATATTATGACCAGCATAAAGTTGCACTGTCATTCCTAGAGTTTCTTTATTGTGATCTGTTGTACCTTTTCAATATCTGTTTCAATAAGAATTTTGTCAAACATGTTTTCTTGTATACATCACTCTGTCTTTCATCATAATCAAATTAATCATGCATTTAGATTAATTCATTTTATAGGTATGTGCATGCTTATTCTTAAACTGTATAGTTGAAACAGATATTTTTTCTAAGCAAATACAAATTGTATTTACAAATTGTAAATACAAATATATACAATTCTATTTCATTCTTCGATCTCTGAATAGCCTAATTGCTTTTTAAAAATACATTCTGGTCCCATTCCCACTCCCACCTATTTATGTCACCTGCAGAATAACATTTTCTCCAAATCACATTCACTCAGAACATTATACTTTTTTTTTTCTCAGAACACATCCCTGTTCTTTCATTATTACCAATCATTGGAGTGTAACATGCAACTATCACCAACCTATGAATTCCTACTTTCATATGCATCCACAACAATCCAGAATACACCAATTCATATTTTGTGACATCCATTTTAACCCTTCCATTCATAATTAACCTATACCTTCACTTCCACTCATATTTTCATCAACTCCATTCAACCAAATCAAGCCTTTTTCATTCAGATTTATTACATCCTTCACCACACAATATTATGTATTTTCCTTTCTTTTCTTTCATTTGGTAACTGATACTCTTTAACATTACTCCTCTTACATTCCATGTTGCAATCTTTCATATCCAAGATTATAAACAGCTGGCCCCTTGCATATTGATTTTTCACCACTTATCATGCTTTGATCAAACAAGCTTTCACTTAACACTTTTTAATAAAATAAAACTAAATTAGTTTAGTTTTACCAGTTTTATGCAAACCCATGCTACATGGAGCTACCCTGCTAATGGTAAGGACACAAAAACAAAGTTTTGCATATATTACCAAGTATGCGACAAACACAATCAAAGTCAAATTTTGCCCCAATCATACTTATGCTATTGGATGCAAGATGGAGCCTTTAATCTAAACCCTACCTTGCAAGACAACATACTGTTGTATGCATCTTATGAACAAGGAGTATGTACAATGTACTGATACAGAATACTGTGGCCCTCTAGATACTAAAATATAATTCCAAGAAGCTCCAGACATTGTGGCCAATAATGAGGGTTGGTTGCTGGGCACTGTAGTGCAGCAACACCTATAGAAGTGTATGTTTTATACCCCCATTCTACTCTCATGGCCAGTTTGGTACCTTTCACTGGGAGAGCAGTAGACTCTTAATTTTTAAACATTCTCTTTTTTAATCGTAGCACTTTAAATTTTAAAGCAGAAATAGGGAACCTGGTGATTTCTAGATATTATGGATTATGATTACATTGTCTCTTGGTGCCTAGGACTATAGGAGCTTTATCCAAAATATATGTAGGGCCTGCTTGTGCTTTTAGCATATTAAGCTATGTATAGCCTCCTCCTGCTTTCTACTGATTCTCCCAGAGCAGACAGGAAAATTTCTTTTTGCACCACAAATTGTGAAGCTATAGTTCGACATACTTTCTCTGTGTACAGTGAGGATGTTTACCTAGAAAATTCCTCAGAAACTCCAGTGGAATATCTTTTAACACAAACCTTATAGCATTATCTGGACGTATAACAGGAAACATTCTGCTGCAGCCTTGTTTAGCTGGTGTCTCACAGATACATCAGAACACAAAACCCATCACTTCCTGGCCAACAGATGTAGTGTACACACTGATTGGGAATTATAGGAATTATAATCCAACATATTTAAAAGGCAACAAGTTGGGGAAGGCTGTTTCTTTTATATACAGACCTGTATATACAACTATCCTGTATTAAAAACCTGGAACATTTAATATATAGGAAGCTGCAAAGCCGGGGTCAATATTGATACAACTGTCCTGACGCAAACAAAGATAGTCTGTTTTCTTATCAGTGTTGTTAAAATGAACATTTCCTGCTGGACAACCTTTTATTCTGAGACTGAATAATAACATCAAGGCTCATTGGATTTTGTTATTTATGTGTTTCAGCCAGATTTCCTATCTCTAAAGATGACTAATTTTATATATTAAGAAATTGCCAAAGAGAGAAGTAGAAAGATATCTGCAAGATAAAAATAATAATTTTTCTACGTTTTGAAAAAGTCTTGGAATGGTGCTGTGTGCAATATTTTAAACAATACAATGCAGAGCATGAAAATGTGTTTATTATTACTTGGCCAGACATATTTTTTGTTTGGCATCTTTTTATTATTAGGGTAGTCTCTTATATCCAGAGGAAGAAAAGCAAAACAAAGAGTGTACATAAAATGTATACCAGTGCATGCCATTATTACTGCTTGCTTAAAACTTAATTTCTTCTGTATGGCATCTGAAACTGTGAAAAACCGAACCCTAACCCTTGAAACATCTGTTCTCTGCTCTAAAACCTGCCTTTTGTACTAAAGGTGTTGAAATACAGTAAGGATAGAACTGCCAACTGTCTTTTGTTTTCTCTTAAACCCAATGATCAGAGGACCTTATCTATGTTTAATGAAAAGCAAGGGCACCTGATTTCACTTCAATTTCATCCTAAGTAAATATACACAAGATTTCTACCTTGTCACATATATTTAGGATGGCAGTCTTACGAAGAGGTGGATTTCAGTGACAGTATTTATTCCATTCCTTCCCATTGAAAGCTATGGAGTTTAACTGTTCTTGCCTTTAACGTAGTTAAGCCTTTTTTTCTTATCAAAATGGGCAAACCCACTTTAGAAATGTAGCACACTGATGGTCTAAGAGGGGGATACATTTTGTGTTTGCAGCCACAGAGAGTACAACAGTGCTGTTTTGCATTAACCAGTCAATCAAATGCATAAACTTAGCCCAAGGGAGAAAAGGCAGCTGCATGGTATTTGTAATCTCTTTCTATTTGTATGTGTACATGCATATGTCTATGCATGTGATATATACAAATAGTTATATATTGTTTTGAAGTTTGGTTTAGTCTCATATCAGAAGTGTAGGGGAAAAAAGAAGTAGAAGTTTTTATTTTAAATATTAACAAAATTATTTTTGAAATTCCCCTTAGGTTCAAAGCAATTTGCCATTGCACTGCCAGGTGGGGATGGTATCCTGCTACTTTAAAGGAAATCAATTCTAAATCCTACATAGATTCCAGAACTAATTTTGTAGTTCTTTGAATCCTGGTTATATTTCCCCAATGGAAATAGAAAGCTAAACTGTGATTTGATTGTTTGTGACCTTACCTGTTCTATCAACTTCACCGTAGTGGTTTATTATCCATGACTTTTGTGGCTTAGCATATTGTGTGTGAAACCAGGGCGAATCAATGGTGAAATGTGCAAACCCACTCCATGTGCTCTGTGCCTAACCTTGCTTTCCCAGGATAAAAAGTTCCAGGATTCAGAGCTTATCTTGCAATAGTTTTCTTTGGAAGGAGGGATCACAAATCTGATTCACAAATTCATTTAACCCTGTTTAGCTGAATAAAGTAAATATGCAAAATATACTAAGCCATTTATTATTTCTGGGTTCACTCATTTTTAATTATACTTATTGATAATTTTCATATAATAATATGAAATAATAATAATAAACCAAATAATAATAAACCAAACGAAATAAAAAAGGGGAAAAAACAGAAAAGAAAAAGAAAACCAAAGTTAAGAAACATAGATACTTCCAACGTTTTTTTCGACAGATAATTACATTCTCATTATCTCTTAAGTACTTTACAAGTCCCTTCACCCCTTCATTTAGTCCTCATCTTCCTTAGTCTTCAGATCCATAAATATCAATTCATTTTTTTCTTCTTTCAGCAAAAAATCCATATAAGGCTTCTAGTCTTTTAAAACAGTTTTTGTTCTTTGTTCTTTGACCAAATAGGTCAGTTTTGCCATTCTTCCACTGTGGGAATTTCATTATTCTTCCATTGTTGTGCATACAATAATCTTGCTGCAGTTACCATTTACACTTACAGTATAAATTAACCATGAGTTTGTTCTTATTCTTTATCCATAAATCCCAATGTGAAGAGTTCTGGTTTATTAACAATATTAATTGTTAAAATTCTTTGCATCTTTATATGAATTTGTACCCAGAATTTCTTAGCTTTTTCACAACTCCACCATGCATGATAAAATGTTCCCTCATGCTTTTCACATTTCCGCCACTGGTTTGAAATACCTTTACACATTTTTGATAATTTCCCTGGTGTCATGTACCATTGGTACATCATTGTACAGAAATTTTCTCTTAAATTATGGCACAGTGTGAATCTACTACCAGCTAACCCCATTTTTTTCCCAAGTCTTCATGTCTGTTATATTCAAAATTAGCAGCCCATTTTGTCATGCAATCTTTAACCTTTTCTTCTTCTGTTTTAAATCTTAACAAATGTTTATATATTTTTGCTATTACATGTTCATCATTTGTACATAATTCCATTCCAAATCCAATTTTATATTTTTCAATTCCAGTTGTCTTTTTATCCATATTAAACCTTTCTTTAACTGTGCATATGAAACCCACTGAAAACTATATCCTTCTGCAGTCAATTCGTCTCTTGACTTCATCTTAATTTCTCCTTCACCTGTATTAATAAATCTTGATATGTTAACTGTATTTCTGTCTTAACTCATAAGCTAAGCCAAAACCAAGGAACTCCTTTTATGGTTTAGAATGACACATAAACCCAGATTATATCAATGTTTCAAAATATTTGGGATTATTTATGATACAGATTGAATTATAAATGGAAGCAGATTAATCATTTCATCAACAACTATTGGGCCATATGAGAGCTCCAGAGAGGCAAAAGGCCCAAATGTGCTCTCCATCTTTCTCAGTTGCATTCAAAAACTGAAAATAGTGACTGGATAGTGAAGTGATTATGGTGTTGAACTAGGAACAGGACAGCCAACTTCTTGTCTACCTTCGCTACCGAAACTCACTCAGTGACTGAAACAGTCACTCCCTTTCAGCCCAATAAACTTCACGAAGTTGTTATGTGGGAAAGTAAGAAGACAGAGCACTATATATGCCATCTTGAGCACCTGAATGAAAGACAGGATAGAAATCTAATTAATAATAAAATAAAATTCTAGGCATAATTCTGAAGAAATTGAGGGATTATTCTGCTGGTTGGGGTGACAAGATACTTGAGACTGAACAGGATTCAAGCCTAGGATATCCACTTATGAGATCTTTGAGACATCACACTTTCTGATCACACTCACAGCCATATACCACATGGAAGGATCAGGGTATTCATTGGGCTGCATAAATAGCAGAGTAGGCTGCATCACAAAATAAATTTATATGGCATAGCCCAGAACGGTGAATACATTACATTTTTTTTTCCTCTGGTTATTCCAATATTTTCCTTTACCTTCTCTCCTCATTTAGTGTCAAAATAGCAACAGCAATAGGTAGAGTTTCAGAGTAATCATTTCCAGAGAATATTTTTTTTCAGCTGCTGCAGAATGTACCTTGTGGAAACATTCCAACTTAGCTTAAGACAACACTGGTTTAGACACTGAACTTAAATACCTTTACATTATATATTTGTTTTGCGATTTGATCCTTATTCATTCCCTCTATATGACCAAACTACAGAAGCTAATAAAATTGGGATCTTACCAATGTATTGGTATTACAAGTTATTGATATTTTTTTTTATATTTGAGACCGTGCATTGGTTCTATACAGTATGTACTGATAGGTTAATAAAAAAGGCAAATAACTAGAAAAAGTACTGAAGACTAAGGGCAGCTTTGCATGAGGATTCTGCATCCTTCTGAAAGCAGGAGATGATTTATCTCTGGCTTTGCTGTGATATAGTCAGTGTTTTCTTCTGCAATACTTTGAAACACTCCAGCTCTGCAAAGCTGAATGGTCCATTTCTCCACTGGAGAGAACTTGTCTCCTGGAATTAGGTTTTGGCTTACATCGCAGGTGCTTTATCGGGAATGGCGGCTTGGCATATTTGCTGATTTATTTATTTTTTTAATGTTAATGAAACAGACAAATGCATGCAACTTGAAAAAGGGGATGTGGGATGCTGTTGATTCTAGCAGGCACTTTTATCCTGTAAAGCAGAGGTGAGGGCCTTCCTTCTTTTCTTTAAAACCTCCGGGACCAGTGCAGTTGGAAGGAGACTAGTGATTGTTTGATCTGTTTTGCTTTGTTCCACCATTCTGAGGTTGGCAGCAATGAGAATAACTAGAGGCCAACTGGAAACTGTTTCTGGGGGTTTGCAGAATTAAAATTGTGGTTCCATACGTACTGGAAATATTTCTCATCTTTGGTGAAAGATGGGAATAAAGCTATTACTTTCTCTCCTTGAATAGCAGAGTGCAGCTTTTTACATTTTTGGAGGACTAAGTAGGTTTTTGCTGTTCTCCAGTGCTTCTAGGAGCTAAGTGGAGGAAAGTTGTATTGACATAACATTCACTCTCTACCTCATTTCTCTTCTATCGCTTGAAAACCTAATAGATGCATCCCTTCTGTTTCCAGTTCCAGAATGACTAATCCAGTGGCCCCAGTTCAGTGACCTCTGAATGTTCTGAACCTTAACTCCATTTGTCCCCAGAGAGCATGATCATCTGCTTAACCTGAAATAGAGGGAGAAAAGATGTTGCACTGTGAATAATTAATCTCCCTCTAGGTTCCTTGTTAATCTGTTGGTTTACTTTTCTCCAGCATAAGCTAGTTACAAGACAGTGAAACTTTACTGAAGAGTTTTAACAAAGGCTTGACTGTTGAAGGAAAGATGGGGTCAGGATCTGAGCCAATTCTTTTTCTCAAATTAACTTGAAATGTTTCCAGAAAGAGTGCTGTCCTGCAAGGGCAGAAAAAGCCAATTACCTGATCTAACAAAAGGGACTGTGTTTTGGCATTTTTAGCACTAAACGAGAAATGGAAAGTAAGGAGTTTGCCACTTAGAAGTCTGGGATAGTGAAAGAAAGAGCTGTATTATCTTTTTTCTGGACCATGACTTCTGTAATGCTACCCAGCCTGTCTTTCAGACTAACAGCGAGCATCTTATGCAGACATTGGGCATACTGCCAATCCTGAGCACACAACTGAGATTATTTATTTGTTTGTTTGTTTATTTATTGCACTGACCTACCCCCAAAAGTGAGAGAAAAAGTGACAGCCTCTTTTGCAGGGACTGAGATGGAGAGAGAAAGGCCAACCGAACTGATCCAGTCATTTCAACTTGAACACTGCTGGCACATAGAAGCTTACTTCCCTGACCAAGGCAGGAGATCAGCTAGACTACTGAACATAGCCAATGGCTAACCTTCATTTGCTTTTCTTCCACTGAAGTTTCTAGGGGGAATGTTTAAAAGCCAAAAGTGCTTTTAATAAGAATGAGATGAGAACATCTGAGGGAAGAATATGACTTCTAGCCTTTAACTCCTCATTAAAAAAAAAAAAAAAAGCATGTCTCTAGATATAGTATGCATATTAAATCTTTCAATGACCTGTACATTTTAGAGTTAGGACTATTTCTCAGGCAGAGTTGTAATGTGATTTCAGCAGCTTATGGTTTAATTACAGTTCCATGTGCAAAGTATCCATTATGCATTATGGGAAGGCCTTGATAATGTAGCAAGACTACAAATGCCATTCTCTCTGCACCTATCTGCCTGTCTTTGTGGCCTCACTTGTACTAGCCTACTTCTGCTGCCTGTGCTACCTAACTACCATAGAATATTGCCAGCAAGCCATGACCCTCACATAACTTAGTTCTGCCCAAAGAGGCTAGACTTCTCTAATGTCCACTGTCCAACTGGCAGCCCACTGAGGCTGATGGTGAAGCAGTTCTTCCCAAAAGGGCTAAACTTATCAACCTGTTATGCCAACTCTCCTCCCAACAATGAAAACCACTGATCAGCAACTACACAGCCACACCACCAGTACTCAAGGACAAGTCAATGGACATTCTGCAGTATTCTACCAAGCTGGCAACAAGAAAACAAAATGAAAATAAAAGCCATTTTAAATAGTTTTTTTACCTTTTTTAAAAAAAAATCAAGTTGGTATAGGTAATTTCTACACTGGTTTGTGCTCTTTACTAGGAAATTTGGAAGCTGTTGTGCTACTTTTCCTAATCTCTGCTATTTCTGTCTGACAAGATTTGCATGCCATGGTTTAGGTTTAACATGACGTGTGAACTCAGCCATCTCTAGGTAATCAACCAATCATGATTAAGTAAGCCAAACCTTCTCATGACATATGGACCCTATCTCTTGGAACGAGAGCTTCTAAGTTGCTTTCTGGCATCCTTCCTTGCTATCTTCTTTGTATGTCTAAACTCCAAGAAAATCCCATGATCTGATTTCATATTGTCTGAACTTTCAATATTGCATGGTATGGTTCCTTTCCTGGCAGCCTTATTTATTTATTTATTAATATTTCAAATTTCATCACCACCAATCTCACTCAAAGAGTGACTCTTATGCTTTAAACTCAGTCAGAAAAGCTAGCTATAGGCTTATCAGTTTTTTGTGTATAGTGGGCAAATAATTTGCTACTTCCTAATACAAAGCTTGACTGAGGATGAAAACCAGAAATATTTTTTTTCATGACATGGTGAGTTTCATGAAAGGAAGATTAGCAATTGACCATTACCTCAAGCTAAACCATCTGGCAGAAATACACACACACACACTTATATGCTGCTTTTATGTACTTGTATGCATTGGTTAATACCATTCCAACACAGAGACTTTGGTTCAAGATTTTTTTTCCTATGATAGAAAAAAACATTTTATTATATTTATTTATATTTAATTATTGTATTTTTTTCAAGACCCCATTGTTTTAACCCAATATCTGCTACAAAATCAATGTGCTAGAATTGCATCCTCTACCCAAATCTGTTCAAATTTGGATGACAATGATTTGATTTGGCTGAGATCATTTTTATATCCAGTATTTCATCATTTTCCAGATCATTCTTGTAGCCAGTGATTTTAAAAACCCTGTTCAAATCTATTTCCATCTTATTCGGTAAAACATGTTCTTCTTCTATGACATCATACCACACAGTCTATCTATGATAACAGTTATTCTCAAAATTAGCTTTGGAGCCCATTGTTCACAAATATCCATCAGTACATCCAATGTTAAAGTATTTTGCTCCATTTTGTGTTAACAGGTAGAATAGGTGTTCTTCTTCCTTATAGCTCCCTCTAGTGTCCACCCTTCAAAATTCCATCCTATCATACTGTTGTTGTTTTTTGCATAATTCAAAACACCAGCCATTTCCCATGGGAAGGATCTTTTAATTAATTTCAAAATCCCATTTCAACTCCGTCTAGACCCTTATTCCATTTATAACTTTCCATAAGCAACACTCTAATCACCCTTTATTCCCCCAAATTGCCAAGTCCTTAAACTTGTACTTAAAAACTACTTTTGTTGAGGATTGAAGGAAACTCACCCAGGGAATGCCATCAGACTTGCCATTCTGAAAGTTCTTAATATTTGAAAAGTAGTAAAAAGGGAATTCCAAAGGTGATTAAGAAATGAGACTCAGCCAAGCTTTATGTCCATATAAGCTACTGTACATTACAACTGTCGGCATGGAATCCCTGGACTCCTAGCCACTCCACTAACCAACTGACTGCAAAGACTCTGTTTCTCGTGAGGAGCAGCTGTCTGGAGTACATGTGGGAAATGCCACAATCTTTCCTTTCTCCAGAGAGTTTGTGCCGGCCAGGATCTGTCCTCTGGCTGCCAATTTTGGCTGTAATGCTGTCCCTGCTCCTTCAGGGATGTCTAGCTCACCATGTCCTCAGCAGAAGTCTCAGTATTTCTGTATGTATACATAAATGTGTTTTTATCTATATATGTATTTTGTAGTGAATCTGTGTCAAAATAAAGTGGTTGTCATTGCAATTCAGTCATATTTTTAACTTGGTCCTCATTTTTGTTTGTTTCCCTCCCCATTTCTCTACAGTCCACCAAGGACATTCATATTGTGCAGCAAATCATAACTGAAATTGACAGTTAGAACAAGAAGTCAACATGTGTATTTACTACTGTGTGTTGAATCTTTTCCAAATATCTCCATTTCTCCAATGTCCTATTTTTTGCCTTTAAAGTGATATTGTTTGGGTTCATTATTTTATAAATATACTTCAATATCAATGAGCAAATAAATATTTTTGTTGTAGCAGATAATAGTAATATGTGATACACTGTAATTGTTGACCCAGAACAGTTTGCTGCCTGAAATGAAGGGATGACACTCGAAAAACTCTTTTTTCATTAATCAGACTCCAAATACTGTCTCCATAGCATCTTCTGAAAATATGCTGCTAACAGCCAGTATAGGCCAGGAATGGACAGATCTACTGACAGATTAACAAGAATTTCTGGTTCCTAGTTCTTAAAAGCAACAGAACCAAAATGACTGTTCAATATAGTGCGGTTATATTTCTGCTTTTGGTTTTCTGGGCAAAAACACAGAGGTTGGGGCTGCCAGGAGACTATGCTAGACCGAAATGCATGTTCCTGACATCCTTACTAATTTTTTGGTTTGGGGCTGGTAGAGGTACACATAATATAAAGTGCCTCTGCAGCTGAATCAATTAAATATGATGTATTATTATTATTATTATTATTAAATTTATACACCACCCATCTCACTATAAAAGTGACTCTGGGAAGCTTACAAATAAAAATTATAAAGCCATTATAGAAAAAGTACAAAAATAAAAAGAGGAAGATAAAAGAGGGAAACTAAAAGGCAGAGAGAACGTTTTAAGCCACCAACTACCCCCAGGGCTGCCTATCACTCTTGGATCCCCAAGCTACTTGGCAGAGCCAGGTCTTGACGCTCTTCTGGAAGGCCAGGAGAGTGGGGGACAAGCTCACCTTAGGGGGCAATATGTTCCACGGGGTGGGGGCAATGGCAGAAAAGGCTGTCCTTGACCCTGCTGGTCAGAATTCTTTAACCAACAGGGTCCACAGCATGCCCTTCCCGCCGGACCGGGTGGGACAGGTCGATACGATTGGGATGAGACAGTTCCTCAGGTAACCTGGACGCATGCCATGAAGGGCTTTAAAGGTCATAACCAACACCTTGAATTGGACCTGGAAGCACACCAGCACCCAATGCAGCTCACGCAGCAGAGGTGTTACATGCGCAGCCCTAGAGGCATCATAACTGCCCACGCCATCGCATTCCGCATGTGCTGCAGCTTCCAGATACTTTTCAAGGGTAGCCCCATGTAGACACATTGCAGTCATCCATGCGGGAGATGACCAGGGGATGCATGACTGAAAGAAGGGCTGTTCTGCAACTTCTGGTACTCATTTTTTTACTTCTATGTTTTGGTTTCATGTAAGCCTCAAATTGCCATAATATGCTTTTATAGCTTTCATTATACAATCTATGTTTCTCAACATGTTACTTCTATTCATTTACCAGTGAATAAATGAATCAAATGATTAGTTATATGCAGAATGTTTTCAGTTTCAAAAAGCATTGTGGAAATGATGGTGATTTAAGGCATACAATACTTCTGTGAGTCAAAGCATCATCATTCCATTTTTCTGACTGAGAAATGAACATCCTAATGTTGAGAATAATACTGAATTATAATGGGAATGTTAAAAGCTTGCTGAGTGCTGATGTGATATTTAGAGACTTTGTCAGTCAATTTGCAACTGACAAATGTAAAATTATTTAAAAGCTAAAAGCTCTGCTTAGACTGTTGTGACTCAGTTCTGACTTTTAATGACTTGATGGACTTAATTTTACCAAGCATGTCTGCCAGTAACTACTTCTTTGAACTCTTGTGTCAAAAGTCACCCTCTTCCATATATAACTTTTTAATCTTAATTAAGACTGTATTCATATATGTTAAATTACATTGTTTGTATTCTCCCTGATGAAGACAAGTTGGCATAAACAGTCTTCCTTCTTCTCCCAGTAATAGCTATATTTATCTGTACTCTACTGATTGAATTTCATGCATAAGATAATTATTAATTTAAAACATTTTCTGTTGAAACCATTGATTTTTTTCATATCAGCAAACTAAGGTGAAAAGTATAAGTCTTGCATGCAGCCCTCATTATTTTAGAGAATACTATCTAAACCACACAAACATCAATTTATCTAAAATACAGACTGATTCATCCAGAAGGAACATGTGGACATGACTAAATTCAGTTTGCATTAAAGAAAGAAAAAAATGGAATAAGTACTTGTATGTCTCTGTGAAATATTATTCTCTGCTATACTATACTTTATGTATTAGATTATATTAATTTCCTTCATTCTTCGAACTAAATTTCCCTTTGTCTTCAGTTAGACTGTGGATGATAAATTAATCCAGCATTCTTGTAAATTCTGGTTATCAGTGAATAGTGTACTGCTGCATACAATGCCAATTTGTTCTATTGCTTTTGGTGGACTAGGCAGGCATGGCTGATAAGCCATAGACTAAATCATCTGTGGTTTGTTATCCAGCAATCTAAATCATGGAGCTTAGCTTTTTCCTTTCAGAGCAAACCATCCAAAGAAACCAATTTGTTCTTTCTCTGCTTTGTTCTGAGAGAAGCAAGCTAGTGTCTTTGGTTTAGATGACATAATTATCGGTCCATGGATGGATCCATCTATGATTTGTCAGCTATACCCATTCACTTGAGACTTCAGCAGGAATGTGTGCTGGTAGGCTACTTCCACAGAAAAATAAGGTGAATTCATGGTAGATTATTCCTAAGGGAATCTTAGTCTCTTGACCATTTTCTCTAGAAGTGAAGGTTGACCTGAGATTTGATTTATGACAATTGCTACGTTTACTTTAGATTAAAAAAAAAATGTTTCATGAAACCAATATATGGGGAAGAAATTAAACTTGAACTATATATGTAGAATTAGAGATCTCAGATTTTGGGATATGCTGTCCTATGATAGGAACTTTTGGGCCTGCTGCTCATTTCATAATTTAGTTTACTTATTTCATATTAAAGTACAATTAGACTGAGGAGATTTATTGGGCTGTATAGAAACCTAGCCAGCTGGCTAACATATGATAAGGCAGAATGTAATTTCCTTAAGCTATAATGATTAAACTTGCAATGGACTGCATATTGTTTGAACATAACCCTGATGCACGCTTGGTATTTTCTTAATTTGAAGTGCCACTTAGAAAGTCAGTGCCTGCCAGGCCCTCCTATTTTGCATGAATTTCAGCATTACTGATTTACAATCATTATATTACCGAATGAACTTTCTTTCTCCATTACTTTGTGCTATGTCCAATTTCATGACAGAGAGAAAGAAGATATATTTACATATATAAGAATCTTCCACCTACAGTATATGAGCTGTGTGGAGTTCTTGGTGTTCTCTGAGCTTGGTTGTTTGCTTGCAGATGTTTTATTACCTGACTAGGTAACATCATCAGTGCATGTTACAAGCAAACAACCAAGCTCAGAGAGCACCAAGGACTCCACAGTTCAATCCTGAGCTACATATATTCTCTTCTATTGATATATAATTTCACCTTAATGTGCCCTTGCTATCTGCCAGCGTCCTGCCTCTTCTAATTTTGTAATTAATGTTTAAATCTTTAAATTAGAAATAACTAACTGGAAGGGTGCCATATAGCAAAATAAAATGCCAACCTCTGGTTCAGAGGTATGCCACATTTCATCTGGGACAATCTCTTGGAGGATGTGTAAAACTGAAACAATAAGTGGATGGTGCTATAGAAGAAGGTAGGCAGGGCTTACATATCTCTTTTTTCCTCTTTCTGATTCCTTTTGTCTTTCTTGTTTTCTTTATGACACTCCCTCTCCCCAGCTTCAGGCTGCAGAATATCATTCTTAACTTTTGCAGAATGCTTTTAAAATTTTGCAGAATGCAATTATGCCAAATGTTGCACAGCAGCCATTGCCCTGGTTTTAGTGGGACAATTACTTTTTCAGTGGGAGTCATCTTGCCCAAGAAAACTGTCCCAGGAAAATCCCAGTTATATAGCAAAGAAGGAAGACCTGGAGAAGTGAGGGTCTAAATCAGGGCAGCTGCCACCATCATACTGGTACTGCTGGTACTGACAGTCCTGTTTGGCTCTTCTCAGTGTGTCTTGCAAACTGGCTCTTTCCTCCCATATGAGAAATGGGACAGGAGTTCTTTTCTGTCACATGCTAGGAGTCCTCAGAGGTATAAGAGCATTCACTCACTCACTCACACACACACACACACAATTATTCTATGTGTATAGTGTGCACACATGTAGCCATTTAAGGTTACAGGAATGGGGTACTAAGAATGGTTATTTGAAAGAATAAACTGATAGAACATTGTTGCTTTTCTTTTCTATATTCCATGTTCCATGTTCAGGGTTCAAAAAACTGCAAAATTGGAAAAGGCTGGAATAAATCGAAGCTTGGAAATCAAAACTTAGACACTGTGGTTGGATTCAAATGTACTAAGCCATAAATTTTAATTTTGGGTGGTGAAATAAACTTCAGTCACAGAACATCTGAACAAACCACTACGTTTGAATGAAAAATGAACATGTTATGGCTTAGCATGTTATAACAGAGCAATCCAAACTTATCCATATTTCAAGCAGACATTTCAATGCAATCCATATAAATTTACGTTATCATGACTGAATAATGTCCCATTTTGTTCATGAGCATACACTAAGTGTTCTTAATTCTGGCTTCTACCCTTAAGCTTGAAAACAATTCTGTTGGAAATGCATTTGCATGATGTATCATTAGTATTTAACTCCTGATAAACTGTCAAAAATGTATAATGGAGTAATGAATGTTTGTTGAAAATGTTCTCTTGGTAAAGGAAGTTTTTATCATCTTTGGTGGCCTTGTGAGAAGGTCAAAACATTTTAGGATTAAATATGTGTTAATATTCAAAAGATCCTTAAAGTGGACTTACAAAAAAAAAAAACAGAACTGTTTCTCTTGGGACTGACAGAGAAGCAGCTCAAGAAACAACATGGGACCTTGCTTTTATACATGATTACAGAAGCAAGACTTTTATATGTACGGAGATGGAAAGAACCACAAATTACTACAGTGGAAGAATGGATGATTAAATTGATGGAACTGGCCCAAATGGCAAAGTTAACAGTGTTGATAAGAGAAAATACTGTGTCTGGATTTGTCGCTATTTGGCAACCACTTTTAGACTGTTTGCTTGTGTCAGAAAAAAATGAAGTTTTGGTTTTGGGTTTTAATGGTTAAATGGTTTGATTTGATACAAATAATGTTACTAAGGTTTAATTAATGGTAAGAGATTATATTTGTAAATATATTCATATCTGTATTGGTGAAGGTCAGAAGTCACCTTCTGTTTCTGTTTTCCGTCTGTTTTGCACTTTTATAGTTTTTTTCTTTTTTCTATAGTCCTGTACTCTATCTTTTCTATATTCTATATTTTGTATTTTAACTATACTCTGAAAATTAATAAAGTTCTTAAAAAAAAGGAAATGCATTTGCAGAGTTGTTCTCTTAGAAGGTTTAGAATTTTAACACCATCAAGTTGTTTCATTCGTTCAAGAAATATACAATATTTTAACCATGCACTAATCATGAAGACAACATCAGCATATGGAATGTAATTCTCTTTAACCATAGGTTGATTGCTGATAACTGTTTCCAGCTCCATAATAGCTTTCTTTGTAAAAGAATGCCAACAGTAATAAGTTCCTTTGTTGTTCTCTCACTTAAATATCATTACCTTGGGCAGAGGAGGGGAGAATGGAAAGTTATAAAAGAGATACATTGTCCTGAGTGAATTGGGCATCATCAAGAATTATTTTAAAGCTCTTTTACAAAATGAACCACATTTTCTTTTCAATATCTTTCAAAGAAAAGTGTTCTTTTCAATACTGTTTTTATACAATGAATAACTTTTGGAAATTCCCTCTGAGATACTACCAGTTTCGTAGTATCATCAAAGCTGCATATCCTAGCATTTTTAGCTAGCATTGTTTCTAGAAGGAAGATATTGATTTTATATATTGGATTGTATCTGGACATAGCCATGCTTAGTGTAGACTAGCTTAAATCAATAAGAATTATTATTATTTTATTACAAGCAAAGTATGAGGTTATTCATGAAAACCTAGAGAAAATAACATTGTGGTCAATTAGATAAACAAAACTGATAATCATATTTAGGCCTGATTTGTGTAATAAGCAGGTAGTTTTTTCTATTACATGCTAAAATTGATCCATATTGATGGCAATAATTAAGTCAAGACTTTGTCTTCTGCTGAGAGTGGATACAGATTGAATTTCAGGGAACATTGCTCCTCCAGCTGAAGAATGTTAGAATAGGAGTGATATTTTTATTTATTTATTTATTTATTTATTTATTTATCAATCATATTTTTATCAACACCCATCTCCCCACAAGGAGGGAACCTGGGTGGTTCACAGTAAAAACAATTTAAAATTCAATAAAAATCATAAATAATACCAATAATCGATAAATATATAAAATATAGTCAAATCCAAGTAATTGCAGATCTAATTCAGCCCATAAGCTGGTAAGGACTAGGAAACCAGCCAGCCCCAAGGGTGGCTATTCCTCTCCCCACTCCAAGCTTGGTGGCAAAACCAGGTCTTCAATTTTTTTCTGAAGTCCAGGAGAAAGGGGGCTAACCTCACTTCTGGGGAAGGATGTTCCAAAAGATGGGAGCTGCTGCAGAGAAGGCCCACCTCCTGGACCCTGACAGATGGAATTCTCTTACAGATGGGGTCCGTAGCATGACCTGCTCTCTACATGACCAGGTGGGATGGGTTGATTTAACAGAGGTGAGACGTTTCCTCAGGTAGCCTGGACCCATGCCATGTAGGGCTTTAAAGATGATAACCAACACCTTGAATTGGACCCGGAAGCAAACTGGCACCAAATGCAGCTTGTGGAGCAAAGGTGTTATATGTGCTGATCTTGAAGCACCTAAAATTGGCTGTGTGGCTGCATTTTGGATCAGCTGTGGCTTCCATATACTCTTCAAGGGTAGCCCCATGTACAGCACATTACAATAGTCTATATGGGAGATGACCAGGGCATGAGTGACCATTCGAAGGGCCTCTTGCTCCAAGAAAGGGCATAACTGGTGCACAACACTAAGTTATGCAAAGGCCCTTCTGGCCATGACTGCCACCTGCTCTTTGAGCAGGAGTTGTGAGTCCAAGAGGACCCTTACACACTGGTTCTGTCTGGGGCAGTGCGACCCCATCCAGAACTAAAGATGGCAAATTCCTGGGAGCCGAGGGACCATTAACCCACAGCCACTCTGTCTCACCAGGGTTCAGCTGAAGCCTGTTGTTCCCCATCCAGACCCCAACAGCCCCCAGGCACCTGGAAAGGGCAGCCACAGCATCACTTACTTCCTCCAGGATGGAGATGTATAGCTGAGTATCATCGGCATATTGACGATACCTCATTCCATGCAGATGGATGATCTTACCCAGCGGTTTCATGTAGATGTTAAAAAGAAGCGGAGAGAGTACTGAACCCTGTGGCACCCCACAAGGGAGGGGCCGCGGCCCCGATCTCTCCTCCTCTATTAACACTGACTGAGACCAACCCTGGAAAAAGGAGGTGAACCAGCACAAAACTATGCCACCCACCCCCAACTCCCTGAGTTGCCCCAAAGGATACCATGATCGATGGTATTGAAAGCCACTGAGAAGTCAAGGAGAGCCAGGATTGATGCACTGCCTCCGTCCCGCTCCCGCCAGAGATCATCCATAAGGTGCAACCAATGCTGTTTCTGTTCCATATCTGGGGCTGAAACCTGACTGAAAGGGGTCTAGATAATCCATTTCATCCAGAATCCTCTGGAGCTTAGTACCACCCCCTTCTCAACCACCTTCCCCATAAAGGGGAGGTGGGAGACTGGATTAAAATTATCCAGTACAGTAGGGTTCAGCGATGGTTTCTTGAGGAGGGGCCACACCAGCGCCTCCTTAAAGGCTGCTGGGAACACCCCCTCCTACAAGGATGTATTTACCATCGACTGGACCCAACCAGATGTCACCTCCCAAGCTGCCTTCACCAGCCAGGAGGGACATGGATCTAATTGACAGGTTGTGGCATTTATAGTCTGGATGATCCTATCCACTTCCTCGGGCCCAACAGGATCAAACTGTTCCCAGATAACTGGGTAAGTATGTTCCCCAGGCATCTCCAGAGACCATGTCTCACACTTGGAGTCCAACAGAGCGAATCCGAGCGATTTTATCCTGCAGATGCCCTGAAAACTCCTCAGCACAGCCCTGTAGATGATTTTCTGGACCCCCTTTCCCCAACAGGGATCGGGTGATCCTAAACAGGGCTGCTGGGCGGCATTCTGCAGATGTATACCATTGAGTATATACCATCATAAAATAGTAAAGAAATAAAATAAATAAAATTAAATTAAATAAATAAATAAAATGATTCAGTATCATTTTATTTTATATGTTCAATTTTGACCTTACAAACAATTACCACCCTAATGATGTAATCAGTCACCTTATGCAAAACTAAATCTTGGTCCAGTCCAGTGCCTTAATTTGTGTAATTTCTTTATTATTATTATTATTATTGCAAGATTTTATTCATTAAAATTTCTACAAAAAAAACCCTACAAGACATATATACAAGAAGATTTTTCAACAAAACGAATTAACAAAAAACAATCAACATACATTTCTACACATCTTGCTATAATGTCTTATGATTTTAACTTTTCTTTTTCCTAAGGAAAATAGGTGTGTCAACATATCATATAAATAAGAGGTTTCCGACTAAACTAGCTAAAGATATATATTAAAACCCCTAATATAACTCCAGATAATTTTGAACTCTTATCTTACTATTTATTTCAAAATATTCGCTTCTTTACAATACAAAACCCAATATCATTGCTTCATTTTCATCAATTGCATACAGGTAATCTAAAATTGGTCGCCACATTTCCTTAAATTTTGAAATATTATTATCTTTCATTAAACATGTTAATTTTGCCATTTGTGCTAATTCATAAGTTTTATTATCCATCTTCCATTGTTGGAATAGTTTCCCTTTTCCAATACTACGCATATACTAGCCTGGCCACTGTGATCATGTAAAGCATCAAATTACTATATATTTCTTGTTGATCGCCATCAAAGAGACCTAATAAAAAAAAATATTTTTTTTCCCCATCTTTTTCTTAAAACTTTTCTGAAACATATAATCAATCTGTGCCCCAATTTTTTTTGCTTTGCTACAAGTCCACCACATATGATAGAACGTTCCTTCCATTTGCTGACATTTCCAACATGTATTTGAAGTGTAATTATACATACTTGAAAGTTTTTGTGGTGTCAAGTACCACCTAAACATCATTTTATAAAAAAATTCCTTTAAATTATAACATAATGAAAACTTTAAATCCTTTGTCCACATTTTTTCCCATTTTTCTAATGGAATGTCATAACCAATATTGCTTGCCCAATTAGTCATGCATGTTTTAACTTGTTCATTTTCTTGATTTGTTTGTAACAAGATTTTATACATTTTGTAATAATATGATCATTATTTAAATATAATTGTTTTTCAAATTCTGATTCTTCTTTTTTAAATTTATAGTTCTTTTTATCTAACTTAAATTGTTCATTTAATTGGAGATAAGTAAACCAATTACATGTGTGGCCTTCATTTTGTAGTTCTTCCCGAGATTTTAGAATAGGCAGACTGCTTTGATGGAATTTTAATAGATCTTTATATCTTGACCATTTAGTCCAGTCCCCTAAGCTTTCTCTTCTTGATAGGGCTTCTAATGGTGATATCCAATTTGGTATATTAGGAAGTAGTCTTCTTTTGTATTTGTCCCAGGTCTTAAGTAACGTTTTTCTAATAATGTGATTACTAAATTCTTTGTTCAATTTTACTTTTTCATACCAGATATAAGCATGCCAAACCAAATTTAATTTTGTGTCCTTCTAACTGTAAAAGTTTTTGATCTTCCAATATTAACCAGTCTTTGATCCATAGAAAACAACAAGCTTCCAGATATAACTGAAGATCAGGTAATCCCAAGCCTCCTTTCTCTTTGGCATCTTGCAATAGTTTAAATTTAATTCTTGTTTTTTTTCCCTGCCATATAAATTTCAAAATGTCTTTTTGCCATAACTTAAAAGTTTTTTCATTTATCAAAATTAGAATTGTTTGGAACAGAAATAACATCTTTGGTAATATATTCATTTTAATTGCAGATATTCTTCCTAAAAGAGATAATTGTAACTTACTCCACCTCTCTAAATCTAATTTAATCTCAGACCACATTTTCTCATAGTTGTTGTGGAATAATGCATTATTATTAGCTGAAAGTATTATACCCAAGTATCTAATTTTCTTTTCTATTGTAAAGCCAGTTTTTTTTTTAAAAAAAATTCTTGTTGTTTTTGGGTCAAATATTTTTACTCAATATTTTAGTTTTTTGGTTATTAATTTTAAATTCTGTTACTTCTCCAAATTCTGTTATTTTTTTCAATAAATAATCTATTGAATCTAATGGGTTTTGTAAAGTAAACACCAAGTCATCTGCAAATGCTTTCAATTTAAATACTTGTTTTTTAATTTTTATCTCTTCTATTTGTTTATGAGATCTTACCTCTCTAATAAGAACTTCTAAGACAAGAATGAATAATAAAGGTGACAATAGACATCCCTGTCTCGTTCCCTTTTCTATTTTACAGTTATCTGTTACTTCTTCGTTTACTATTATTCTAGCTTTTTGTGATGAATAAATTGCTTTGATCCCCCTCGTAAAGTCTTTTCCAAACTCCATTTTCTCCAATACCTTGATCATAAATCTCCAATTTAAATTATCAAAGGCCTTTTCAGCATCCAAAAATATTAAGGCTATTTGGCTTTCATTATGATGATGTGCATATTCCAAAATATCTATCACTGTTCTTGTGTTGTCTTTTATTTGTCTTTTTGGTATAAAGCCATTTTGATCTTTATTTATAATTTCTTGAAGGACTATTTTTAATCTTTTAGCTAATATTGCCATAAAAAAATTATAATCATTGTTAAGCAACGAAATCAGCCTATAATTTTTAGTTAAAGTGGGATCTTGTTCTCCTTTTGGGATAAGAGTGGTATTTGCTTCAGACCATGACTCGGGTATCTTGGACCCCATCAGAATTGAATTCATTAAATATTTAAGCGGCGTTAAAATTTGTTCTAAAAATAATTTATAATAGCCCATAGATATACCATCAGGGCCCAGTATTTTTCCTATTTTAAGTTTTTTTTACCGTGTCTATAATTTCTTGGTTAGTAATCAGGCCATTAATACTGAGTTGTTGACTTTGTGTTAATTTGGGAAGATTTTGGTTATTAAGATACTTATCAATTTTTTCTTCTGAAATTTTCTGCTTTTGATATAACTTTGAGAAGAAAGTGAAAAATGCTTTTTTAATTCCTTTGTTATCTACCACATCTTCCCCACTGTCTCTTATTCTAGTAATCCGGTGTGGGAGCAATGGCGTCGGGCTGAACTCTACTGAAGCTCTACAGATAGAGTTCTCATTGCGGCTTGATATGATGAGTTGGAAGGTTTTTCCAGATCGAAAGCAACTTCTGGCGAAAGGAGCTGTGAGTGAGAAAGCGAAAGTACTCTCCAGATAGCTGAAAAGCAAGAAAAATGGCAGATGTTGCTTATTTGCGAAGCAGAGATTCAGCTGGGAAGCACTTTCTTTTCGGTAAGCAAAAGCTGCAATTGAATGTCTTGTTAAAAGACAATACCCTCGACCACCCCACTTCCTTGGCTATTTTACAACTTAATAGAAGAAAGAAGAAGAGACTAAATGTAGCTGTAGACACTCAGGAAAGCCTGGTGAGTCGCTTTATTTCAAAATGGGTGGATGAACTGTAGAGAGATTAAAAGGAGAAAATAAGGACTACAGGAACAGAGTGCAAGTTAATTATTAATATATAGTAGCCATCTTCTTGCGACTATACTATTTCTCACCATATAGTGGATTTTGTGGACAAAAGTTGTATAGCAAGTTCCTCCTTATAACATGGTAGATATAACCTTTAAAATACTGTGTATATTATATGAACACTAACAATGAATACCAGGAGGAAAAACAGAAGAGAATTGGGAAGAGGAGAAAATGATGGACTTCAAGCAATGTTTGAAGAGTTTTCTGGAAAGACTTCACAAACAATCTTGCAAAATGTAAATATAATGTTGGAAAAAACGTTTTGAAGATTTTGAGAAACGACTGAAACAAAATTTAGATAAAATAAATGAGAAAATAGATGGGGAAATAAAAACGGTGATTGGAAGAGTAGAAGAATTGGAAGTAGAGAAAGAAAATGAATTAGACAGAATAGCTCTTTTAGAACTAAGAGACAAAGAATTCAGTTTGATGTTTAGGGGTATACCAGAAGGAAAGGAGGATGAGATAGAGGAAATAATAGTCCAAACACTAGCAAACTTACTAAATTGGGAAGAAGATAATATGGAAGAGGAGACTGAGAAGATGTTTCGTATAAATTCAAAATATGCACAGACACATAATAAACCTAGAGACATATTGATTGAATTTTCAAGGAGAAAAACTAAAGAGATATTACATGCACACTTTGACAATAGAATTAGAATTAAAGGAAAAGATATTATTGTGCTTAAAGAAATACCAATAAGAATTTTGAGAAAAAGAAAGGAATATGTAGGTTTAAAAAAGGGATGCAGTGGCGCTGTGGGTTAAACCGCTGAGCTGCTGAGCTTGCCGATCGGAAGGTCGGCAGTTTGAATCCGCATGATGGGGTGAGCTCCCGTTGCTAGTCCCAGCTCCTGCCAACCTAGCAGTTCGAAAACATGAAAATGTGAGTAGATCAATAGATACCGCTTCGGCGGGCAGGTAACGACGTTCTGTGTAGTCATGCCGCCCACATGACCACGGAAGTGCCTACGGACAAACGCCGGCTCTTCAGCTTTGAAACAGAGATGAGCACCGCCCCCTAGAGTCGGACATGACTGGACTAAATGTTAAGGAAAACCTTTACCTTTACCTATGTAGGTTTAATAGAAATATTGAAAAGAAACAACATACCATTTTGCTGGGAGAAATTAGAGGGGGTAAGCTTTACCTTTCATGAAAGGAGGTTTAAGTTGAATTCAATGCACAAGGTTAAATAATTTCTAGAAAGATACAAAAAGGATTTAGACCATATTAAGACAAATATCAAAGAAACTAGCAGAGAAGAGTCAGCTACAACTTCTAAAGAATACAAAGAATTACTGGCGTGATGGGTATTAGTTATATTACTTGGAATATCAATGGGGCAAATAGTCCCCAAAACAGGAAAAAAATCTTTCACCATCTTAAAAATTTGAATAATGATGTTATTTG
Organism: Candoia aspera; assembly: GCF_035149785.1. NCBI lineage: Eukaryota > Metazoa > Chordata > Lepidosauria > Squamata > Candoiidae > Candoia > Candoia aspera. The sequence continues at coordinate 32,419,376 of NC_086160.1, forward strand.
CCTTCAAGAAACACATATTTAAAAAAAAGGATGTAAAGTATTTACTTAATAGAAAATTGGGTAATGAATTTATAACAGCAAACAATAAGAAAATAAATGGTATAGTAGTATATGTTAAACCTTATTTAAAACCACGTTTGCTATTTTCTGATGATCAAGGGAGATTTTTAGGAATTGAAATTGAAGTTTAAGATATGAAAGAAATTGTAGTGGGAGTATATGTACCCCATAAAGACACAAAGGTTTTTTATGAGAATTTAATGGAAGAATTATTAAAATATTCTTACACCAGCTGGATATTAATGGGTAACTGGAATGGGGTTACAATACCAGCATTAGACAGAAAATCAGATAAATAAATTAAAGATAAACAGGGAAAATACCATTTTTTTTAATTAATGGAAAATTTAGCTTTGATAGATGCATGGAGACATAAAAATGGTTTAATGTAAGACTATACTTTTTTTTCTGATAGATTCAAATCCTTTTCTAGAATCGATATGGTATGGGTATCTAAAAACTTAGCAAATAAAATAATAAAAGCTGAAATTTTATCAAAAACATTTTCAGAACATAACCCAGTGAAAGTTATACTCATGAGGATCTCTAAAGGTACAAAATGGAGATTGAATGAGAGTATTTTAAAAAAAAGAGGGAGTAACAGAGGAGTGTAAAAAGAAATTAAAAGAATTTTTTGATATAAATTTGAATAATGAAGTGGATATTAGAACTGTTTGGGATGCTAATAAGGCTGTAATGAGGGGACATTTTATATCTTTGAACCATAAAATAAAGGAACAATATCGACAAAATGTTCAATTAATAATGAATCAGATTAAAATAAAGGAAAGAGAATTACAAGGAACTTCATCAGATGAAAATTTAATATATCAAATCAAACTGTTACAACAACAACTTGAGCTTATGACAATAAAGGATATGGAAACAAAATTACACTATGCAAAACAAAGACATTTTGAGTTTGCTAACAAACAAAGTAGGTGGCTGGCTTACAAATTAAAAAAAAGAGGGAGAAAAAGTTTGTGTAATTTCTTGTCAGATCAAGTCTCTTTATTCCAGTCATAAGGATCCTATATTTTCATTACCCCAGGTCCACAAATACACCATTGTATACTGAGAAACATCACCTATATCTTCTGCTTGTTCAGCTAAGAATAAAGATGTGTAAGTGACAAGTAAATATAAGCAATTGTTTTTATAAATTAGTAAAATCATTCCCCTTAATTAAACAGTAAATCCTTAAAGCTTTTCAGTCAAGAGAAGGAAGGAAAAAGAAGAAACAACATGGCAATAATTCTGGTTCTCACCCAACTCCCAAGTTACCTAAACAGGAAAATATAGAGGAACCTTTTACATGCAAGGAATCTTTAAGAAGATCACTCTCCCCCCCACCTTCTATTTCTAATAATTTTGAAGCATTTGAATGGGATCTTCAAACTGAAGTGGAAAAACAATTGTTAGATCTTTCAGTTTTTCTTAAAGAAGCAATAACTGGGCAGTTTAACTCCCCCCTAACCTCCCCTTATGCTTCTTCAGTTAACCCTGTCAGCTTATCTGTCACTGTTGGGAAAAATAAGAATAAGAATAAAAACAAGGATTTGCAGAGCTGAATTCAACTGAATTTATGGCAAAAAATGCCTTCTTACAGCTCAGACTGTCTTCTCAACGTTTGTGCAGTTGGGATCCAAATTGTCCAGAAAGAACAATTTGGATCAATGAAAAATGATTTAGAGGCATTTGCTGAAAATACACAGGAAAACTCTCTGCTTTGATTGAAGCCCAGACAGAAGTCCCAATTAAGCATCATACCTTAGAACAAAGAACTAAAAGCTGTCTTGCTAATAAAGTTAATGAACCTGACAGTGATGATCAACAACTAAAACACCTAATAAATCAACACCTACTGTGGAAGTGAACAGTGGTAGTCTTATACAATCCTAAATTCTTCTAACTTCAAAAGAAGGAGTAAGCAAAATCACTCTCTTCAGACAATCAGAATTCTCTTCATAGTTCTCTGAACAGAGTCAGTTCTGGTTGGTGGGTCTCTAAAAGAGCAGTCATAGTTTCTCTGGGTCAACTCCTCTATTGCCAGTATCAACAGATACAGTAGATTTATGTGCAGTTGAATCGCTCCCAAGATACAAATGAGTTCTGCTGACCTTTCAGCAGTCTATTATTTCTCTAATGCTACTTAAGATGAGACCACTTAGCCACATTTTAAATATTTCCTATTAGAATTTTTCATGATGTAAAAACAATTTCTTTAGTTAGGTCCATCCCATCTAGATTCTATTGTTCTTCAAGCAGCACATCTGTTGCCAACAATGTTTCCTCCTCTTCATGCCTGGCCTTGACAAAGCAAGGCTTTGGGAGGCAACAAACTGTGCATAATGAGGCCAGGCCAGGTGCTGTTGCAGCTGGTCTTATCAGTGCCTTGTATCCCTGCCCAAGGATGAACACGAGGATATTCTACTAAAGCTAGATGATCTCAAGAGAATGGAGAACCGGCTACTATTGCCACAACTGAGCCCCTTATTGATCTTGTGTCTCCCAACATTCCCAAACCTTTCCTTCCTGTGGCAGATGAAGAGTCAGCAGAAGTATGTCTTCTTAATACTATCTATCTTGGCCCCAATGTGACAGAACAGGAGCTAACTGGAGCTTGTCAGGCTACGTCATCTGTTATGAAGAACGTACCCTCCTGTCCCCATAATAATGCTGAATGTTGTCTTTTAGATCCCAGTGTTTTACCTGTCCCCATAATAATGTTGAATGTTGTCTTTTAGATCCCAGTGTTTTACCTTGTGAAAGCCAATCCTTAAATTCTGCAGAGCCATTCAACACTCTATCACATTTTTCTAATGTGGAGCTCGCTACAGAAGTTGCTGCAGCTCTTCAGTTGAAGGCACACACCCCCCCCCAAATTCAGGGGGTGACAAATTTGGCAGCTTTGGTGGGAAACACAGCTTCGGCTTCATGTCCATCTCAGATTTCTGTTGGGGTAAAACAACCTTCTGATATTGATTTACCAACTTTAATGGAAGACTCTGAAGGTTTATCTAAATCATTGTCTGTGACCTTGTATTCCAACTGACTTTCCCGTGCTGACAGAATGATTTCCATTATTTCCTGAAATATTGCTGGCTGGAAAGCAAAGTCCTTGAATGCCTCTTTTATGGAATACATTTCCGCATTTAACATGCTTCTTTTTCAAGAAACCTGGGCTATAGAAAATTTACCAATAATTGGTTACTTACCTTATTCTTTAAATGTACTACTGAGTTAAAAAAAAGGAGAGAGGACTGAGCACTATGGTTTCTGTTAAATTCAATGTTCCTATGACTCAAGGCTCATGTAGTGCAGAGTGGTAGGTGGCAGTACTGCAACCAAACTCTCCCCATGACCCGAGTTCAATCCCAGCGGAAGCTGGAGTCTCGGGTAGCCAGCTCAGGTCGACTCAGCCTTCCATCCTTCCAAGGTCAGTAAAATGAGTACCCAGCATTCTGGGGAAGGTGATGACTGGGGAAGGCAATGGCAAACCACCCTGCTAGAGTCTGCCAAGAAAACATTGCAAAAGCAGTGTCCCCAAAGAGTCAGACATAACTCGGTGCTTGAACAGGGGACCTTTCACCTTTCACATGACTATGTTGGACCCTTGTGCCAATGTAGCCTTAACACTTCTTCTTAAATTTAAATGCTACTCCATGTTACTTGTTAATTTATATATTCCTCTGTTATGTAGTAATATTGATATAAAATAATTCATGGGATGTACTTGAGAATTATATGACCTGCTTAATTTGTCAATATCCAGATGCCATTGTCATTCATGCCAGGGATTTAAGTGCTTGTATTGGGGCACTGATGCTCACTTCCAAGCTCATTTTAAATGGCCTCTGCCTCCCAAAGAGGGTATGTGTCATCCTTAGATTAGACAATCCAAGGACCAATTCTGCAATTTTGCAGGTTTCTGTTTGGCTCAGTTAGTAGATAGTCTGGATTTAGTTGTGTTAAATGGTACTGCCATGGGAGATATCAATGGGGAATTTACATTTGTGGCTCAAATAGGGCTAGTATGGTAGGTTATATACCTAATTGTTTACTTCCGTATTGCTATGTGCCCCAACAGTGATTTCCATTAGTTTGTTTGATGGATCTTAAAACTAACCTTGGGTCTTTAGAAGTAGCCAGTTGCCCTATTGTGGTTACAACAAATAGGCGTATTCAGAATAAATGGTCTTCAAGACAAGCTATCTGTCTGGTCTTTTGAATTCAGATGTCCTTCTTCAATTGCATTCTCTAATATGCTCATCTGACTCCAGTGAACAGGCAATATTACTTTACCAGTCCACAAATCCCACTGACAAGATTTCTATCAGCCAGCTCATGTCCTTCTTTTATGATGTCCAAATCTTGGTATGTTACAGACTGTATCAAAGCTAAAAAGGCCTTCAGCCATGTACTAAATGTGTTCCAACAAAGCAACTTACCAAGTGCATTTAAATTGTTCAAGATAGATAGATAGATAGATAGATAGATAGATAGATAGATAGATAGATAGATAGATAGATAGATAGATAGAATAAAGCTCTTCTAAAATTAAAGAAAAGACAGGACTGGAAGAATTTAATTGCAGCAGCCAAACTTAAGAACCCTTCTTGGTTCTGATGTCTATTAACCACTCTGTTACTGACAGATGCCCTTTCTCAAATTTCTGCAGAAGATTGGGATAATTATCTTCAAAATATCCTTAAAAGGGAGTCATCAGAAAATCTTAATTTGATTTCCCCCTACAGTGATCTCCTGGACTGGCCACCTGTGTCTGTAGCTGAGGTCAAGGATCTCATTATGCAATTAAAACTGGGCAAGGCATCAGCAAGAAATTTCACCACCATCACCCCCGAACTAATAAGGAGAATAAGGATTGGTGGGCCTCTGTTTTGGCTGGTTTATTTACTCATATTAATAACTCAGCCTACTTCCCACATGACTGGAGCCAAGCTATTGTCATTCCATTCTATAAAAATAATGGAAATAGACTCAACCCTACAAATTGCCAGCCTATTTGTTTACTCGCTATATGCCAGATTTTTATTCAGTATACAAAATTACTGGAATGGATCCAAAGTGATAATGTAATTGCAGAAGAGCAGGCTGTCTACAGAGGGAAACAATCAACTTTGGACCATTGTCTGGTCCTTCACCATCTGGCTGAAAAATGCCTCCCCCCGCCCCCCCACTCCCTGTTTGCAACCTTTGTTAACTTTAATTCAACCTTTGACTTAATCCCAAGGGAAAGATTGTAGGACAGATTGAGGCAACCCACTGTTTCACAAAAGGTTTCTCTTACTTATCCAATCTCTCTACTCTAATACATCCTGGAGAGTTAGATGTTCCCCCAGGTGCCATCTCTCTGCAGCTACTATATTACAAAACATAGAGGAGCAAGGCAAGGCTGTATACTACCCCCCTTACTTTTCAATATCTACTTCAATAATACAGGTGCTCACACTCCCTGCTCATTATCCTTCTCTTCTAGCAAACCAAGTGATTCTGGTACTTTTTTATGCAGATGATAGTTATTATGTCGGTTTCTCAGGTAGGACTGAGAAGGGCACCAAGGGCAATGGCATTTTTCTGCCTAGAAAAGAGATTATTAATAAATTATCAGAAAACCAAAGTTCTAGTACTTGCTTGACACCATCATAAAATCCATAAATGGCAAATTAATGGGACTCCAAATGAGCAGGTGCATACCTTTAAATACTTTGGAGTGCTCTTCCAGACCTCTCTGTCTTGGAATGCATATCTTTCCTACCAGACTAGTGTTGCTCAGCATAGCTCAATCACTATTCTGAGATTTTTTTCACTCAAAGGGTGCTCATTATACAGCCTGTACTGGATCTGGGGCATGGACCTTCAATCTAATCTAAGCCTGGTGTCTAGTCCTATAATTAGGGAGATTCTTCCAAAAGGGTTTGCAGCAGCCTCCTATTTACCATCTATTACAATACTGAAATTTTGTAGAGCTTTTACCTTAGCCAGGCTAGACACCGAGGGCTAGACGATTGCCCTCATCAGTCCTCTTTAGATGTTATAAGAACACTCCAGTGCACCAGCATCTATGCCCATGTGGGGATGGCTCAAGAGTCCTCTGCTGTTCCCTCGACAGGGTGTCTAGGATAAGTCTCATCCACCTGATCCCTAAGACATTTCCAGGCAAAGAGCACAACTTCTATTTGTCGCTTTTCTTATCTGACAAGAATCCAACTATATCCTCCCAGGTTTACAGTTTTGTGCCTCTATATGTGCTATTCATCAATCACTTGAAGACTCTGTTTCATTTAGTTACTTGTATTTTATGTTACGTTATTCTATTATTTGTACTTTTATCCTTGTACTTTTATATTCTATATTTCATTTTTATTCTTTGTTATATCTCTTATATTTATACATACTTGTCAGTTGATATATATGTATATTTATATTCACTTACTTTTTAGGTTTTACATAGTTGTTTTTTGGCTTTATGGCTGCAATAAAGTTACTTGATATGATTTATTTTCTACTTTCTCTCTGTAAACTTTTATTATACTAGCCATAAATGAGGAGGCTACAGGCAGGGAATATGAAACCCAATTTTCAAAAAGAAACATTTAATATGTGATTTTCCAAATTTGCTTGCTTATTACTACCTGCAATCAATTTTCTTTGTTGTTCTTAGTATACAGTAGTAAATACTAGGTATAATCTCTAAGAACAAATGCTGAGTAATTGGTGGTTTTATTAATTTTTGCTTTAGTTAGGCCAGTTCTATTTCCTTATTGATATTTCTTAGTAGATTGCAACATACACTTGGCCCTGCTACTGTTTCCGTAGTTTTGATCTAACGCTCAGTGGAGAGGAAATTGATTCTTAAACATCACACATTAGAAAACATTTTTTGTTTGTTTCCATATTATTTGGGGAACTAGACTGAAGCTGACACATGAAACAGACAATTAGCTACACTCACTTACACTTTGCTTCAGTTGTTTTGCAAGCTGCTGCCTATGAGCAGGATAAAGAGACCTAACAGCAAAATGAGCAGAGATGGAACATACTGCAGAACTTATTTGAATGTGAAGGAAAGAAAGATTGGGGCCAAATGTTGGCAATAATATCTTCTTTTACAGGTAGTCCTTGACTTACAACTACAATTGGGACTGGAACTTCCATCACTAAGCGAGGCAGTCATTAAGTGAGTCACACCCAATTTTACAGCCTTTTTGTCAGTCGTTAATTGAGTCACTGTGGTCATTAAGCGAACCACAGGGTTGTTAAGCGAATCCAGCTTCGTCATTGACTTTGCTTGTCAGAAGCTGGCTGGGAAGGTCATAAATGGTGATCACATGAGCCTGGGATGCTGCAACTCTTATAAATACATGCTGGTTGCCAAGCACCTGAATTTTGATCATGTGACTGCAGGGATGCTGCGATGGTCATAAGTGCGAGGACCGGTTGTAAGTCACTTTTTTCAGCACTGTCGTAACTTCAAGCAGTCGCTAAACAAATGATCATAAGTCAATGATTACCTGTAATTCATTCTTTGCCCTTCAAACTGCACATACTGATCTCAGCCTCTCTTTTCAGTCCTCTACCTCCCAGCACAGGCAAATGGAAACTAATCTACCCCCACCCACCCTGCAGATCAGAGCTTAAGTAATCTTTTGCAGATGTCTATTAAAATTTGGCCAAAAACCACATATACAGGTAGTCCTCACTTACTGACCATGCATTCAGTGATCATTCAAAGTTACAACAGCGTTGAAAAACTAGACTTATGACCAGTCATTGAGGTTGCAGCCATTGCAGCGTCCCATGGTTGTGTGATTGCAATTCCAGTACTTAGCAACCAGTGTGCATTTATGACCGTCACAGTGTCCCACAGTCACATGATCACCATTTGTGACCTTCACAGCTGACTTCCAACAAGCAAAGTAAATGGGGAAGCTGGCAGGAAGGCACAAGTTAGGGTCATGTGACATCATACTTAACAACCCGCAGTGATTTACTTAATGACTGCTAGAACTGATGTTGTAAGTTGCCACAGTCATGTGACATTTCACTATACGATCACAGCACCTGGTGACAGACTTGCCAGTCCCAGTTGCATATGGTAAGTGAGGACTACCTTTAGTGAGTTTGGAGCATCTCATGTTTCAATGATCCACCTTCACATATATGCACACACATCCCAGGGCATTCTAGATTTGCATGTACAGAATTAGAAAGAGAAACATTCCACAAAAAGATAGAACACTGCAGGATTTATTATCACACAACATGATTTATTATTTCACCTCAGTGCTTAGTTCTTCAACCTTCCAGACATTGTTATAATAAATGCAAAAAGAGAGACAGAGAATTCTTAAAGACAGAAGACTTATGTGACGCAGGGGACAATTGCCCAGGTTATACAACAGAAATCATTAACAACTAGAAAACAATTGCTATTGAAATAAAAATCGAAGGATCCTTTCTCTTAAATAGGTGCTGCAAATCAAAAAAGATCCTGGAAAACAGCTAGCTACATCCAGAATTTAGACTCCTAAAAATAGTTCTTTTTTAATCAAACAGCTTGATCTACTTGAGGTGCTAAAGAGGAGGATTGAGACTAAGTTTGGCACAATATTGTTCTGTTGAAATCAATTAACTTGTCTCATTTACCTTGACTGATTATGTGCCATCAAATCGTTTTCGACTCCTAGCGACCACGTAGATAGATTTTCTCCGTAACGATCTTTCCTTAACCTGTTCTTTCAAGTCTCCCAGTGATGCACTCATCACCACTGTAACTGAGTCATCCAGCTTGCTGCTGTTCATCCTCTTCTTCTCTTTCCTTCTATCTTTCCCAGCATTAGAACCTTTTCCAGAGAGCTGGATCTTCGCATAAAGTGTCTGAAGTACACATTATGTGAGCCTAGTCATTTGTGCCTTGAGTGAGAACTCTGGGTTGATTTGCACAATGATCCATTGATTGTTTTCTTGGGTGTCCATGGTACTCTCAAGAGTCTTTTCCAATACCAAAGTTCAAAGGTTTCAATATTCTTCCTATCCTGCTTTTATAAAGTCTGACTTTGCTTCCATAGAGTGTCACAGGGAATACCATGGCTTGCATGATTCTGATCTTTGTAGGTATAGACACATCACATTTGAATATCTTTTCCAAGGCCTTCATGGCTGCTCCACCAAGTGCTAGTCTGTGGCATATTTCTTGACTGTTTGTTTCTTTACTGCTGATGGTTGATTCTAAAAGGCAGAAGCTATCCACTACTTCAATATCTTCCTTGTCAATTCTAAGGCTGGTTGTTCTACCAGTTGTCATTAGCCTGGTCTTCTTTATATTTAATTTTAGTCCAATTTTTTCACTATGCTCTTTGATTTTTAGTACTAGGGCTTGCAGATCCTTTGCATTTTTGGCTATCAGGATAGTGTCATCAGCATAGCAGGATTTATTGATGTTTCTTCGTCCAAATTTAAAACCACCCACTCATCTTCTTCCAATCTGGCTTCCCTTAATATATATACAGCATATAGGTTGAATAAATACAGGGAGAGTGCAGCCTTGTTGCATTCCTTTGCTGACCTGAACCAGTGTTTTGCCACATTCTGTCTGTATTGTGGCTTCCTGGCCTGGTGATAAGTTTCTCATGATGACAATGAGCTGTTCTGGGATTCCCATTTTCCTGAGCACTTGCCATAGCTTGACATGATCAACATAACTGAAAGCTTTCCTGTAATCAATGAAGCACATACTGACTTCTTTTTAGTATTCTTTGGCTTTCTCAATTATCCATAGATTTATATATACAGTATATTCACTGAGCACTCTGCTTGTACTGATCTACAACCATAATAAATTGACTTGAAATGAATTATCCAGATGGTTTTAAATACTTTAAGTGAAGGCTGCTCTAGTTATAGTGGAAGCAATGGTATCATTTTCTTTTCTTTTCAAGTTTAAAAAGTCTGTGGTGGCCCATTTGGGACAGAACCATCACTTTATGTAACCATATCAGTGCTTGCACACTTCCAGGAGGAAGGGAGCAAAGAAAAACAAAGATGGCATGGCTGAAGTAGCCCCATTTTGTAGCTATTTCAGTCTCAGGGCTTATCTGAACATGCATGCACACGCAGATCCATAGATGAGAAATGTACATGTCTGAGAGGGTTCAAAGGTGAACTGGACTTTAGCAGCAGAGAAAGATAGAATACAAGCTACTGAGTAAGTAGACACACTGAATCATGTACTCAATACCTGTATGCATTCCTGTCAATTTGTCAGCCCTGTGAGGTAGGCCAGCTCAGGAAACAGATTCCAGAAAAAATACTGGATTTCTACTTCATTGATGTAGACTGTGGTAACATAACCTTGAAAGACTTCCCTCCCTTTTATACTAAAGAGAGTTCAGGTGGAGTCACGTTAAATTTCTTTCTAATATTCCCTTCTTCTTCCAGGCTTAAATAATGTTTTGTTGAATGTTACCTTCTTTTTCCAAGGTCATCTCCGTAACTCAGTACACAATGCAAGTATGTACCGAAGTCCGCCTATGTACTGCATATCAGTGCTCCAAAATAGAGTAATGGACCAATTTTCCGGCATTACATGGGAGCTATCAGTAGAAATGGCATCTATTTGGGTGTCTGTGCCTAACTCTTTCCTTGTAGAAAGTACTGCAATGTAGGCCACTGGTGAGCTCTGTGCAATGCAACTAGTTTGGATCATTCTGGGTACAGTAGTGCTTTCAGGGGAGCAGGACTTCCAACACTGTGCAGTAGTGTAAGAGCACCCTTAACATCATTTCTGTGTGACAGTTATATGACTGCCACTACAAACATTGCATGAGTCAGAGAGAGCCAATATGAGCAGGCAGTGCCCTGGAGAACCTAATGCAGTCTATGACAAACACCTTTCATGATCTACTGGAATTGGTGCCATGAATAAGAATCTGCTCACTGCTGTATCCACCATTGCAAGTGTAAATGAAGAGAAAAGGCTCTGGACAAATAAAAAAGCAATTTCATGGCAGAGCACTTGGCTTCAAGGAGTTAGTGAGGATTTGGTGTGTACTGCTTTGAAGTGACAGCAATTCAGCAGAGTGCAGGAAATAGTGCCACATCCACACTGATGATAGATTTACTGGTATTAACTATTAGGACAAATAGTTGATAACTAACTTCAGGTTAACAGGAGATAGTCTCTTTGAGATTGCAAACTAGCTCCAGCTGCAGGTAATCCCAGCAGAAGAAGGAACAGCAGTAACTATGTAGCACTTGGCAACACAGGCATCCTACAGGAAAGTTTATTTTATTTATTTATCATATTTTTATCACTGCCCATCTCCCACATATGGTTGTTCATCAGTTTGGTTTATGAAGAACCACAGTGGGGAGCACATGGTTGTGCTGGAGAATACTGTATCCATCAAGCATCTTCCCTTGAAGAACATGGTGTGCCTGGAAGACTGCTGTCACTTCAGCAGGGCATGCTGAAGGATGTAATTCTCATCATGCCTCTTGGAAAAATGCATAGACAATATGTATGTATGTATGTATGTATTTATTTATTATTTAAATTTATATCACTGCCCATCTCCCCCCAACGGGAGACTCTGGGTGGTTTACAGTAAAAGTTGTAATATGCTGCAGATTCCAGTTCTTTATTTAACTTGTGATCCAGGAAAGGCAGCCTATGTACTCCTGAAAAAACTTCTAGTCAGTGCTGCTGCATGGTATAGTGGTTCACACAGAATGCTTCATTAACAGTGGAATTAACAGTGCATTTGTTTTCAAGTACTGTATCCTACATTTTACACCACTTTGGTCTCCGGTCAGGTTAGCCTGGAAACTTGGTAATCACTAATGTGAGAGGATAATGCATATCTTCTCCAGAGATGGTTGATGAAACCGCTTGTGGGTGACCATTCCAAAACAAACTGCCTACCACCTTGTTTTTAACCAGTGAAGAAATGGATGTGAGGACAATCTGGTTGCAACATCTGCCACCCCACTGATCTCCAAGGTTGATTCGGCTGATCTAGCTGGCTAGGCAGGTGTTCTCTTCCTCCTTCAAGGCTCCATGCGCATCCCTCCCAAAGCTGTGTGCTTCGTCGAAGAGGACAACCATCCCAGATAGAAGGAGCGTACTGATCTTTGGTCAAGGGTATACAATAGCTGCACTTTCCTGCTAGAACCTCCAAACTAGCTCAAGGAACACAGGAATAAATTTTTTGAATGATTAAAGATAAAGTGATACTGCTTTAATGCAAGACTCCTGGTGGCTGTAGAGAATTGGGTGCACAGTAACCTTGGCATTTTGCTATGCAACATTGTGAGAGCAAGGGATATAGTATGACTCTGAGCATGAAGACTGTGGCACCCAAAAGAGTTCCTTTGAGCCACAAGAGCCTTGGACTGCTCTGGAGCCATTACTTCCCTCATAGCCAACATCCTGTGGCAGAGATCAAGACAACAGAAGCCATTGCTGACCTTGTGTGATCAAGACAACAACATGTTGAAGAATTCTGTCTTTCTTGGGTTTTGTCTCTGAACCAGTCCGAATGATTATCTGCTGCCATGTACCACAGCTGCATTCTCAGTTCCTAGTGTACAGGTTCAGCCTGGAAAAAGCCAGAGTGTTTGTGGTGATGTTGGACTAGGGCCAGGGAAACTCAGGATCAAGTACATCAGCAGCCATGGAAGCCTTCAAGGTGATTTGGGGCCCATCTCTCTTAGCCTAACCTAGATCACAAGCTGAGTATTATGAGGAAAAATCGGAGGAGCTTATGTATGTACCTTGAGCTGCAGTCTGGAGAATAGATCTTTAATATAGCCATCTGGCTATGCCTGTAGTATTGCAAATGTGAGAAATGTGATGTTTGTATAGCTTGAAGCAGTGCAATTGTAGCTAGCAGTGCTGCCAGGGTTTTTGAAAATCTATTAATCGTTGACACGTTTTTTTAAAAAAATAAGACTAAGAATGACTGCATGCATGTACATCAATTTATATTTATATTCCTGTATACTTGAAATACTGTAGTTTTTAAAAAAAAAAAATCAATATTTTTCTGCTAACCAGTTCCACCCTTTCCTATCCAGCTCTGAGCAAAATGCTTGGCTTCCTTTTATATAGGTTAATTCTTAGCTGGTTCTCATCACACTGTTGAAGAGTGAATGAAAACTGAGACTTAGTGAAACTACTTTAAATGCCTTCCACATGGAGAATCATTTTCTTTCCTCATCAGCCTTCAGAGCTGATGTCCAAATCTTTACAGCTGTCTGATTTCTTCTCCATTCTACTTTTTTCCCTTCCAGACACCTTGAAAACTTAAGACAGTATATTTTCCCTAAAGCTTTCACAATGGGATTCATTGACATCATCAAAATCTGCCAATTAAAAAAAAAAAAGAATAGTTAAGGAACATAGATCTAGAAACACAGGACTGGGCAAGTTTCATAAGATAACTCCAAGGTTATCAGTGATGGGATAAAATTTATCTATGTATAGTGTCCTGAAGTTCTCAAAAACATGTACAATTTGGTGACTTCTGAATTTCCCTAATGTGGATTTAGTATTTATTATGATTATGATTATTTATTATTTTTATTATTCACAGTGACTACCTTTCCTTTTTGTGTAACAAATGAAAAATTAAAATTTTTAAATGTACTTTTGGAAGGAGAATTAAGGAGAAATGCGTATTTCAATAATCTCAGATTATTTAATATTAACCTTGAAATATTGTGGTAATAGAAGCTTATTGAAAATGCCAGTTGAATTACATGAATTATTAAGGTTACAGCCTGCATACCACACTTAACAGCATTAGTATGAATATTAAACAGTCATGTAACAGAACCACTTAATGGAGTCTATATTTCTTAAAAAATAATTCATTATACAGTCCATTATGCAATTCATAAAGGGTTGCCTATGTGATGGAATGTATATACATTATGAGAAGTGAAGGATGAAAAGATAAATTAGCATCTGAAAGGTACAGCAAACTTTTTAATAGTTTTAGCTTTCCAAATATTATTGAAATGGAATGTTTATAATATATCTAGTATATATTATATCTAACCCAGGTCTAGCAGGGAGGGCACGCTCTGGGTCCCTTCCATCAAATAATGCCCTCTTGTTGGATCCTGGAGTCATGCCATCTCTGTGGTTGTACTTGTCCTGTGGAACAGCATCTCCCTGAGATCCAGATGGTCCTGACCCTTTTGTTCTCCCACATATTTAGGCCAGGAGGTTAGCGAGCTCTGCTGGTGATGTGACTTTTTATTGGGGGCATCATTTAACCAGGGCATCATGGGTTATACAGTATGTTGTTGTGGTGGTTTTAATCTTTGTACATTGCAGAGTCACTGCTGAGAGATGGGTGGCTCTATAAATCACTTAAATAAATAGATAGATAAATAAAATAAAACCAATTTGTCCACTATTCATCATTTTCTAATTTTACACAAAAAAACCCAAAACCCAAATCAGACTGAGTCCTTATGTGAGAGTTTTGCACACATGCAAAACCAACCCAAATTAGAGAATGTGAGTTAATTCCCATCTCTGGAACACTTTATTCAGGAATAGAAAAAAGCTAACTCATCAATAATCTGGCCTTCTCTTCCTCTCTAACAGGGGATTTAAATTGCAATTGCCCCAAGTGCCACATGAGAGTTAGTTCATTAGCAGAGGGCAACACACTGATGTATTTACATAGATTGATACAAAGACTCTAGTTAGTCAAAATGAAGAAAATAAAGAGTATCACGGCATGCCATTAAACATACTTTCATTAAATTAAAACACCAACTCTACCCTAAGTCAGTCACATGCAACCAAAGTCACCCATGTAAGTTAGGTTCCTACCAGAAAGTGAAGGGGGAGTGGGAGTGGTGGAGAGTGGCTCCTTTGTTGCTGCCAGATCTTCCATCCCACGGATTGAAAAACTGACAGCAGAAGACTTGCTTTCCCCCTTCTTCCTTCCTTTTGGGAAAGTGGGCCTTCCTGGTTCTAGGCAAACTGACACCAAAAAGACCCACTCCCCTCCTTCTCTTTCCCACACTCCCATGTCAAGTATACCAAAGCTGCTGGAGGGTTAGGCAGATACTGCTGAACCATGGGGGCTTTATCATCGGGAAGCAACACCCCTTTGGTACAGCTCCCGCTTGGTACAGCTGGCTTCTATATCACAAAGCTACCAGCAGCAGAGTCCTTTGGGAGCAGCTCTGAAGCCTGTACTTCTTTTCTGGGGCAAGTTGAACCTGGAGAAATGCATGTTGCAGTCATATGAGAGGCATGTCGATTGTAGAGTCCCTTTCATCTATCAGTAGCCAGGAAGCGTGTCACAGCCTCTATCCCCTGGAATGAGGTTGCTATTGATATTCATGTGGCTCCCACTCTGTTGGCATTCCAGAAAATGTTAAAGGCCTTGCTGTTCTCTCAGGCCTTGGGTTAAGGTGGTTGGGGCCCCTGTCAGATACTGTATGTTTGGGGACATGGGTGTTGCTAGCCAGATTTCCCATCTGTTCTTGATCTTTATTCCTTTTCTTATTCCTTTTTGTTCTACAGTTTTATCATACTGAAGTTTCTATTTTGTATAGTTTTATTGCCTACTGCCCAGAGTCTGTTTGGAGTCAGGCAATGCTTAAATTTAATAAATTATTTTTTTCAGACTTCTCTTCATATGGGGAATGACTCTGCAGCCAGTAGTCTTGCAGGAAAGGGTAAGAATACCCATATCCCCTTCCCTCTTACCCATGGCAAAAGAAGAGGAGACAGAATGGGGGGGGGGGTCAAGGAAAGAAGTGCAGGGAAGAAGAATGATTCCTGGAGTGCCAATCCTTCAGTCCCAACTGCTGAATCAGACAATTACTGCTGGCAGTAATTGGCACCAAAGCAGTCTTTTCTCACTGCACTTCTCTCCTCCCCTGGCTCACAGTGTGAACATAATGCTTTGGGAACTAGCATACTTTTGTGCCAGTGATAACAGCACTGTGCATTAGAGCCCTAGGAAAGAGAAAGAAGACAATTTGTATTATCAGCAAAAGACCACTGATACATACAGTTTGTGTGTGTGTGTGTGTGTGAGAGAGAGAGAGAGACAGAGAGAGAGAGAGGGAGAGAGAAACCTAGCTTTCTTCCATTCTTGGCTTTTTCAAAGAAATAGAAATACACACAGTTTGAACAAAACTGATAAGATGATACCCCTGCTATTGCTGACTGAGTATTGTTGTAGGCTGCAGAAAAAGACTCAGAATTTGAGACATCTGCTTTTCTAGCTTCTAGGGCTAAGCAAAGCATTTAAACACATGCTTCACGATGCATGTTAGTGCAAATATATCTTCACAGAAGAAAATCAAAGTAAAAAAAATAAGGAAGAAAATTATGAGAAACGAATTGAATACCAGAAAGCCGGTATATCTAGAACTATCTATTTAGAAAACCTACCCTTGTGAAATAGGCTTATTTCAGGATTACTTGTTCTTCTTATAGACTGTTCAGGAGCAGTCAAGAATAGCAAAACACATCAAGAAATTACAAGGGTCATGTTCTTCTATTTTATATTCTTCAGATGGAGAGACATTGAATGAAAACTAAGTAAAAATATGTCTATGGAGTTGTAGAATATTTAGAATCTGTGTTTCACCTGGAAGACAATTTTTTTTTCCTCTTCTTCTAATTTCACAAAATGTTTTATTGAAAATGTGTATAAATTTATACAGCAAATGTATAATGTAAAAAAATGTTACATAATTTTTTATCTTGGGAATGGGGCAATGTGATCCATAGGAGATTTGATAGGAAACAACATTTATGTCAGTGACAGGCTCATATTCTCCATCTGATTACTTAGCTGGTTCCACAATTTCTTGAATGAGACCCCACCCCCAAAAGAAATCCTATTTTCCAAGGTGATCATTTTTTGTCAAGATCAGTTGAAATCCTTTGAATATCTCTTTCAGATATTACCAGAGCTACCAGTTGTGGCCAGGCAAGACTTCAGCCATTTGGAAGGGTTGGATCAGAAGTCTGGCCTTGGATAATTCACCCATGCTCAAAATAGTTAGGTTGTGTCAGAGGGTCTGACTAAATATTTATACTTCATGGGCCAACTCATTAGGCTTCTTACAGACCATGATATTCAAGGTGGAGTGTAGAGGATCCACATACGGATATGTGTCTAGTTCAGCAGTAGCAAGGAATAGATCAATGTCTTAGTGGCATCCAAAGGTAAATCTGGTTGCAGAGGCTGGGTTGATTAAATCAACTGCTGTTACACAGATCACATTCTACAGGCCTTCAACCTTTTCAAGTTATTCCAATAACTTGGAATCCTTTTCAGGGTAATATTCATATCCAGATGCTACGGCACATTACTGTGGTGCATCTGATGGACTCTGCCAAGCAAGGCAGATATCTCAGATCCAATCTGTGTGAAATTAAAGATGGTGGCAATGGAAAAACAGTGCATCTTAGTTCTCCTGGTTTCTAAAATATTTAACTGTCAGTCCAGTTAAAGCAATCTTGCCATGAACATCAGATGGTCCTTGTAAACAGTTGTGGCCTCTGACTCAATCACATCACTATACAAATCATTTATTTTGCAGGTTTCCCCCAGCACTAGCAAATACCAGATAGCTACCATAAGCTTTGTCAGTGTTATTGGAGCTGATACATCTATTTTTCTCATTACATTCATGATTTTGCCAAAGATGACAAGTCCTACAAAAACTCTATCTGGAGCATTAGACTCCACTGCCTTTGGGCCTATCATCAAGCCTTCACTACTATCTATAACAATGGTTCTTAAACTGGGATTAATGGCTCAATTCTTAACTGCTTGTTTGTTGGTCAAGGATTCAGTTTGAGACCACCACTGTCGAGATGCTTGTGTAAAACAACTGAGATGATGAAGGGGGGGGGGGAGGTAATGCCATTATTCGAGATCGACCGTGTACTGGAGAAATCTGAAATTGGCAGCTGATCTAAATGAAGATGAACGTGACTCTGGACTACCAGAGAAGTTATGGAACCACCTTTCTTTAATTCACATCTGCTGCTCTGCACCAGGAATTATACAAATATCCGATCATACCCACTGAGTTGTTCACCCCGCATGCGCATATCGCTCCCTTAAAAAAAAAACCGCCCCGGAAGTGGCGTAAGTAGCGCGCCAGCTCTTGTTGTCATCAGTTCGTATAGCCGCACGTGGATCAAATATGGATGCCTCTTCGGCTCTGTTGGCGGACGGCGATTCCAGCCTTGCGGGATCGATAGTGGCGGAGCAGTTGCAGACGCTGAAGGTCGCCTGCGAGGGAAGCCCCAATGCAGCCGCAGCGTGCCCGCAGGGACCCGCTTTGAAGGAGGGCGAGGATCAAGTCCCGCTTTCTCCAAAACGCCTTGGTAGAGAAGTCTCCGCGAACTGCTCGGAGCTTCCACAGGAACCAGGGCCTCCTTGGGTCGCCCCGAAGGGAGGCGGTGTTGAAGAAAATGCTCCTCATCCTGGCCTTTCCGCTGAAGAGAAGCCGGCTCCTCCTGGGAATGGCAACGGCCGGAAGCCTCCCGGAACGGGTGAGGAGCAGACTTGGCCTCCCGGCGAACACCCCCAGGCTGCAGAGGCACCATCTGAAAGAGAAGAGGAGCACCGGCCGCCTGAGGAAATGAAGGCGGGCCATCAGCCGTCCTCCTCTGCTCTTCTCGGTGGTTCCAGCGAACTCAAGAACGGAGGACTCAATTGCCAAACGGCGCCGGTCGGTCCCGAAGGGCAAGAAGGGCTGTCGAAGGGGACTCCGGCGGGACCAGAGAGAGAGAGGGGCTCACTAGCAATGGAAAGTTGCCGTGGCTCGAAATCGAGCTCTGAGTCAGAAAGGTGAGGAAGGGTGCATATCCATTTTGCATGTTCTTCTCAGTTTATTTCTTCCCATCCTAGTCTTGTTTAGGCAGAGGAAGTTAGGTGGTGTAGATATCTATAGTTATCGCAGTAATGTCAGCCAGCCGAGGTAAGTAATAAGGGAAATAAAGCATTAATATTCACACTCGAAAGGCAAAACTGAAATACTTTGGCCACATAATGAGAAGACAGGACACCCTGGAGACGATGCTGATGCTAGGGAAAGTGGAAGGGAAAAGGAAGAGGGGCCAACCAAGCGCAAGATGGATAGATGATATTCTAGAGGTGATGAACTTGTCCCTGGGGGAGCTGGGGGTGTTGATGACCGACAGGAAGCTCTGGCGTGGGCTGGTCCATAAAGTCATGAAGAGTCGGAAGCGACTGAACAAATAAACAACAAAATTCACACTTGCCCTTTTTAAAGTTGTGAGACCAAAGATGTAACACCCAGAGCTTCAAAATGACAGTTAACAAAGACATACAAACTCTGTCCTTTTCCAGTTCTTCTATCATTGTTGTGCAAAATGGAGGGTTTTTTTTTCCTTAATGGGTACCACACAACATCTAGCACTCCTGACCCTATTCCTTCACACACATTGTAACTTACTATAAAGAGAGTCCAGTCAAAGTCTGGCCCTGTGATCATTGCTAATGCTTTTTTAAATTAATGTGGCAGGACTTATATTGAAAAATTATATTTTGCTTTGCAGTGATAGTGATGCAGACAGTTCATCTTCTATTTCCTCCTCTTCCTCCTGTCCTCCAATGCTGTCTGAGGACGATGATCAACAAGATAAAAATGAAAATAAGTCTTGTGCTACAGGAAAAAAAAGTGAATTGTCTAAAGTAAGTGTTTTTACTGTTATAAAATGTAGTTAGATGTTACCTAGGAAAATGTATGATCAAGCTCCATTTACTAAAATAATAGAAGGGGCAACGGAGTGGAGGGTATTGTGCGAATCAAGGTACTTTATCTCTTGTTTAATAATTCATTTGTATAAATGATTATAGCAGAGTCTTCCAATCAGATATTTTTATTCAGATCTTAGATTATAGCAGGGAAAACAGTTGCAAACAATCTTAAGAACAAAGGTCCCCGAGTCATTTTATGACTCCCTTGGGAGATGCCTCTTTCATGAACGTTTTCTTGGCAGACTATAGAGCAGGGTTGTTTGCCATTGCCTTCTCCAGTCGTAATTACCTTCATTTTAAGGATAGGTATTTGCAGGGCTGAATTGGTAAATGGAAGATTACTAGCACTTTGGAACAAGAGGAAAAACATTAGGTTGGGATTACTCACTCCCCCTCTAAACATCTATTTCTCCCTTGAGCACATCACTGTTTTGATGAAGTGGAATTACTTGTAGATCAGTAATTTTACTCAGTTTCATAAGTTATGGCCATATTACATGTATTTCCTAGATTGAGGTGAAAATATATTTCAAGAAAAAAGCTTAACAATTTTTCTTTTTGACATGTACACAAGGAATGGAAGAAAGATGGGCTAAAAAGACACATTTCCTTTCAAGCCTTCTATTTCCTTTTCCTCCTTCTCTTGTCATTTTTGTTACTTTATAAGTGTTAAACTATATGATGCATATTAAGCAAATGTATCCCAAAGAGAAAAAAGTACCAGATTGCTTAGTTCACTTCAGCTGCTCATATAGTTTTGACCAATTTTCAGAGGATTGAAGTGGTGCGAGAATACAACATCTTCTAGTTCTGGAGAACTGAAGAGACTGTCCAAGTGCTCCTTTTGTGTATTTGTGGTTATGCATCATAGTGAATGTTAATTAGGTTCTTTAGTTTGTAAGAAATAGGATATGAGCCTTAGCATGCAAATAAATTTTGAAAATTATTTATTCAGCAGGAGCCAGTTCCTGTTGAAGACATAATGATAATTCTACCTGAATCTGTTGAACTGATGCCTTTTGGAAAAGTTTCCAGCATCATTGAACATCTAGGTAAGAAGATGTGTAGGCTGTGCATTTTGTGTTTCCTGAAAATAATGTTGTCTTATCATGTAGTTATTTATGGAGTATTTGATTGCTTAATGCAAGAGTGAGCAATTTATGGCCCTCTGTGATTATTTTGCGTCACCACAAAATATTTGATTTTCAGTTACATTATTTGATTTGATAGTAACTCCCCCTTCCCAAAAAACCCGCAACCCCCCTGTCGAAAGAGCAGGCCTGCACCAAATTTAGCAATAATCTCATCAAACCAACATAGGATCTCATCTGTTTTAAATGCATTTTGAAAGCTCAACATCAACAGGGCACAGGAGCATGTAGAGAATGCTTGTGTGCAGGAAAAATTGATAATTCAGTTCAAGCAAAATCAATACTAATAGTTTTTGCATTTACGCAATCTTAACAGCATTAACAATATGTGCAGGTGTTGTACATGAAAGTCTTTACGTGTTTGCAAAATAAAGCACGTGGGCCATTTACTATATGAATTTGACCTTTTTCATTGCAAATAATTGACCTTCTTCTCTGGTCTATGCTGTGCTATATGTAATAAGCAACCTAGTCAATAGCCACTAAAATAACAGCCCAATTGCAGGAATACAACTGTCAGGACACTCAAAATACAGAACCAATTTTTATTAGATAAGTTTAAAACTTGAAACACTTTGTACTCCTCTAGTGTGTCATCCCTTTTTCTCTAGTCATGTAGTTTCTGCTTTTGGGATCCTCTTGTTTTTGTTCGTTGAGCTTCCTCTTGTTCATGGATCTGTAGGTAAGATCAATGGTAGTATTTGGCTCTATGTATTACATTTTTCCAAGCATTCAGCTTATAGAGGGAAATGTATGGTTAAGTGTATAATAAAGACGAGGCCTACCTCACTGTCTTTTGTATATGCCTCTTTCTAAGTCAGTTCACAGGCACTGGCAAACTTGAATGCATGTTTAATGTCTGGACATCAGATTTACTTCCCCCACTGCCCAAAGTATGGTAGTTGGATATGAATAACTAAGTTATATCTCATTTACATATATGTGGAGTCCTTGGTACTCCCTTGGTTGTTTGCTTGCAGACGTTTCATTATGCAGCGAAATAACACCAGCGCGAGTGAGTGTGGTGTTTGCTGCCACTTTATATGCAGTAGCTTGCCCTGCTAGTGTTGGTAGGGGTGTGGTTTTCTCCTTGGTAGTTCTTCAATTTGGATAATGTTTTCTGCTTGATTTTTTTCCCTGGTCAGGCACTTTTTGATAAAGTTGCATGAGTATCCATTTTGTTGGAAGATACTGTACAGGGGGTTTGTTTTGTTTTTCTGGTGTTCTGGATTGCTGCAGTGCGTTTGTACTTGAATGAATAATGTTTATACACAGCTCCTCTTGTGGGAGGTTGGGTTGTTACTTTGGTAATGGAGCATTTAGTGTGGGTTGTTTTTCGATAGACCTGTGTTTCTAATTTGCTGTCATTTCCTCTGGTGATGAAGATGTTCAGGAAGAGTAGTGTGTTACTGTTTTCTTATTCCCTTCTAATCACTCAACCCACTACAGCACAATCAACACAAGCTATGAAAAGGGTAACACTACCATATATCAAAAACATCTCAGAAACAGCCAACAGACTATTACAACCACATGTTACCATAGCACACAAACCAATTAAAGCCCTCAAAAACATCATGAGTAAACCAAAAGAACCAGTTTTATAGTACAAATTGTATGTCTACAGTAATGGTAAAATAATATGTAAAGCCAAAATGTTTTAAAGAATTCCTTTTGCAATTTGAAATAAATATGTTTTAGTTTAAGAAAATCTAGTTCTTCCTTTTTTGAAATCAAAGGTCACTAATAATAGGTTATCTATCATTGCAGGTATATGCGTATAATGTAACAGAGCCTTTATTTTCAATTTGCCTATGAGGCTAAGTTGATAATATGAATTAAGCTAGTACACTTTACCCTGTTTTTGGAAGAATTTGGAAAAAAATGTGCAGCTTTAATTGTTTTTTTAGTTATAATTGAGTCACAGAAGGGACTTCCTCCAGTGAATGAAGACACAGTACTTTTCAAGGAAGATCGTCATTCAGTAGGAAAGGTAAATATTTTTTTAATTATTTGGATATATATTTTAGTCCTCTGTTCCTGCATGATTTTCTTTGTTGATTGCTAGTGGCTTTAAGAATGTTATTTTTAGCAAACAAAGCTTAAGAGATACAAGTATTACTAGTATAAAGACGTTGCTGAGATTTATTACAATACTAAGTGTTCTTTAGGAAAATATGTTATTTGGTTTGCAAGCTCAAGGTGTTAGGAAAATGTAGGTCAGAAATGTATTTTTATGATATTGTACACCTGTTGGTAGAGCTTATTTAACTCTTCAACAGTGTACTTATTTGTATGTTTTATATATGAATATGACTTGCCTTTCTTAACTTTCTTGAAAAAACATAAAATACAAATAAATAGAACAGTGAATGTAAAAAGTTAAAAAACATAAATGGTTGAGTTGCATAATCCTAAAACAAAAACTGCTAGCATGCATTTATCTAATTGTTAAATAAAAAATATCTCATAAAATAAATGCCTATTATAATGTTAGTTAGCAAGAAACAAGGTTAGAAATCAATTGGCTATTCTAGGTTGCAATTGCCCTAACTTTTACTATTAATAATTACCGTATCTCTTTAAATTCACAACACTGTTGAGAAATTTGAAATCAAGATGATATATTGAAATTCAAGATTATTTTTTTAAATAGAAATCAGTATAATATTCTTTTAAAGTATGATATTTTAATCAGTTTAACATTTGAACTTGAATTAGGCATTGTTATGTGATTCCAAAACCTGTATTTTGTGTGGTATTCTGCAGTTCTCTTACCTGGAAATTCTGGCATTCCTTAAAAATAATACTAAAAACTGCTCTGGTACAGTTATAAGCAGTTAAATTTGAAGCTGTATGTCAGGTCGAAATAACTTTTTTATGGTATTTTCTCTCCCCACCCCAATAATTTTCCTTCTGAATTTGTTTTTCTGAAGCAATAACATTTGTTGTCTTGCAGATCTTTGAGATCTTTGGCCCTGTGTCACATCCCTTTTATGTACTACAGTTTAATAGTCCTGAGCACATTCAGTCTAAAGGTATTAAAATAAAAGATGCAGTATATTTTGCTCCATCTGTTGAAAGCTTCACTCAGTATATATTTCCAGAAAAATTGAAACAGTAAGTTTGATCTATTTTTTTTTAATTTGAAAATTCAAACAATAAAAAGCTTCTGAACTCTTGTTAGCGGTGTCCATTGATCTACCCCAGCATGTTTAAATATTTCTGGCAATTGAGAGTTAAGGTTCATATATATCCCTGTATATAAATAAGGTACATTTTTCTTCTGAAAAACTGATTTGCCTGTGATGTCCTTGCTTTGTTCCACCTATGGTTTCCTAGTGATACTATTTTTGTATAGAAAGTATACAAAAATACTTTGTATAGCTTGTTTTCCAGAGGTTTTTATTTATTATCATCTTTTAGAATATCCAAAAGTAAACAGTGACCATAGTTCAGCATTTTAGATACAGGATTTTATTATGAAACAAAGAAAACATACATTAAATTGATTTCAGAGAAATGTTTTGTATCATCATCCACAAGTGTTCCATTTTGAGATAAAGCTGAAATAGCCCTTTATCAATTTTTCTTCAATTGTTTTGAAGCATTACTCAGAGTGTAAGAAAACAGTTTTGTTTTAGCAGCTAGCTAAAATTCTGAGCCTGTTGATACTGAGTTGAGCTGGACCATTCATAAACGGAGGATTCTCAGTATAGCCTGTTTTTCCCATTGACCATTTCATGCTTGCAAAGAGTAATATATGGAGAAAGCCCAAGGGGTCATTGCAAGAAGTATGTAGAACCTGTTCTGTTCTCCTTCAATAAATAACTTCCATTAATACATAAAGGACTACCTATATTGTGCTGAAAGTGGTAGAAAAGACTTTGAGCCCCGTTTAAATAATGTATTATAGATGTTGTACTTAGGCTCAAGTTAGCCTTGATAGTCTCAATTAAAATAATTTTCTTTTTAGATAATTGGTATTGGGGCTTGTTGATGTGTAATATAGAGTGTATGCAATATACACTTGTTCAAGTGTAACATATGATTAAGAAATTCTAAGATCATGACGAATAAATCATAACTTCTCAAGATGTATAAGTGGATCAGAGAATATTTTTGTAGCCTCTTGTATGATTGAATACGTTATGAGCTGCATGCTACTACTTTTGATACATAGTACTTTTAGGAGACTTTGGTTGAACCCATTCTTGACTGAGCTGGAGCATTCTACACTGAGTTATTTCCCGCCCCCCACCCCCCACACACACTGAGGTATCTCCCTCACCTCTAGATTTCTAGAGGCAAGACTCTACAGTAGAAGATTCCTAAGCTGCTTCCTGTGTGAAGGGGAAGCACATCTCCAGTTGTACCCCTGCTTTGCTCCTGAGAGCACAAAGGTTTTGGGACTTATTTCTTCATGCATAGTAGTGCTGTTGGTAAATTTACTTAATATTTGCATAATGTATTCAATATATCTAATGCACACAATTTCAGATTGTTAGAATTGTTTTGCTTCTAAACAACTGAAGGTTCCTTGGAGCCTGATAAGTTCCTTGATAAATGGATCCTGCATTTAGAAGTTTGGTTATGGGCTAGATTTTCTGCAAAGGCTTGCTAAAGCAGTCTTCCTCAACCTAGTATTCACCATATGTTTTTGAATCTAATTTCCTTAATCTCATTTAGTCATACTGACTTGGATTATGATTGCTGTGGCTACTATAGTCAGAAAAGCACTGGTCTTCCAGTTGAGGAAGGCTGTTCTAGAGAGAACCTTAAAATACTCACACATCTGGTAACTTAAAAAGATTTTGCCATTTTTCCTGTGAAGTAGCATGGCTTAGTTTTATTTTAAAGAAGAAAATATTAACTTTTAACTTTCATATATGGCTAATATTACTATGAGTGCACACATGGAATCATTTTAAAAAACAAAACAAAAAACCTTTTGTGTTCCAGAGAGAAGGGATCAGATGCATCTTGGAAGAATGATGAAGAGCCACCCCCTGAGGCAAGGACATCCTTTGCATACTGATTTGCACTTGAATGTCTATTAGTGGTTCCAATTCAAACTGTCCTTTTTTTAAAATAATAATATATGCAGAGAACATCACTTAACAAGTAACATTAACTTCAGAAAATGAATTCTTCCTCCTGGAGAACCTTATATTTTATTCCTGAAGTGGTAACTTCAGTTTAGCATCTTTCATTTTAGAGATGGTGCAGACAAGATTCGTGTAGTCCTGTGTTTGTTACCTCTTCAAGAAGAGCTTTATGTTTCAGTGTTTTGAATGCTCATTTTGAAAATAAATACGTTTATTTAAAAGTTCATTTGTTTTCAGTAACAAATCATGTGGTGGTGGTTGGTGGATTTCCATTAACTGTTTTCCATTCCCTACCCATATTTCACCATGATCTACCTTTCTAAGGGCAGATTTTTCAAAATAATGCTGAGGGAAAAAGTTGCTGGGAAAGTCCTATTCTGAGAATGCAATAAAGCCCAAAATACAGATCCTTTTTCTTGCATGTTAACTTTTATTAAAACGTTAGGATGCAAGCCACAGTTTTTTTTTGCCCAGTTCTTGAGGATTCTGTCTTTCAACTTTTATGCCAAAACTCATATTTTCAAGAGGTACCAGAACTACCCTCTGTAGGTTTTAGGAGGGATTCTAGGGGAGAAGGGATTGAAAGGTTCCAGAAGTTCCCTTCTGTTAGTATGATGATGAATGCCATCCAGTAGGGATATGCAAACCTGCAGGTCCAGGATCAGAATGTTCCAGCGTTCTCCATGTGCTATTCCTCCAAATCACACAAGTCCAGTATTCTAGGGAAGATCCAGTGGTTTTCTGTCATTTAGTCCTCCAAATTGTTTCAGGCATTGAAAACTGTGGCTATGAAGTACTTTGCAAATAACTTGGAAAAGGTGCATTGGAGGGAGTAGGAGTGCAAACATAATGCCCCTGCAACTCTTAAAAGCATCCATGCCATGGGAAAAGGCACAACTCTTAAAGAGTTGCAAATATGTGCTACTTTTGTGCCTCTGCTTCTTCTGGAGCATCTTTTTGGAACTGGATCCAAAACATTGCAGTCTTCTTAGATACATGCTTGCATGACTAGATATTGTAGAATTGCTATAAAATGAAAGTATTCACTTTTTTGTTACCTTCCACTTTTTTACTTTATATTTGTCTAGGCTATGGACTTCAGTGATGATGAAAAAGAAAGAGCAGCAAAATTACAGAAAAAGTCTCAAAATGTAAGAAGAAAAAAGCCCAGGTCACAACAAAATGATAGCAGTAAGTAGCTACTGTCCTGGAAATGTAATAAATAAATTTTTAAAAACCAGAAGACCAGTTTTAGTTATATGCATTATCTGTTTAATGTTGACATAATCCATTGTACACTTTTGACTTCGTGTGTAAGAGACTTTCAGATTTAATATTTGTATATTTATAAGAATTAGCCTTTAGAAAAAGGTGGGGGAAGAGATCTCTTCAGCTGTTCAGGCATGAAGTAAATAGAAACAGTGGGAGGCAAAAGGATGTTGGTTAACAATTCTTGGCATTTAGCAAGAAAAATAATACTATCTTTGTATGTCGAAATAGCAGATCAATAATTTTACTTATGTAATGCTGAATGTTTAGAAAGTGGGGCATGGATTATCAATCATGTATTATGAGTGTAAATGCATTTGTTATTGTCAATCTGCAGGACTTATATTTATGAGAGAATATCTTGGTTGATGAAATAATATTAATCATGGACTACTCACTGTTGCTTCTTCCAAGGTTCATCATTAGTTTATCAGAATTGCCAGCAGATTTTAAATTTTAAATTTAATTTAAACGCAACAGTTCATCCTTTTGCTGTTCAGCCCATAACTCAAAGAATCAGGTGCTACCTCAGTGTTTTCCATTAGGCAACCCAGTCATCATCTATTTTGGATGATGCAGCATATACCTTTTAAATAAAAATATAGAAAAAAAAGAATTAAATTTTTAGTATACAATTCAGGTCATTAACTATGATTACTATATAGTATGCCAAGAATTATGGAACTCCACTTTAGCTTATTAACTATTAGTGTAGTCTTGGGAAAACATAGCATTATGTATTTCCTGTTTTTGCAATATTCATAAAATATTAAATGACAATAATCTCTGTGGGTTTTTTTGTTGTTGTTGTTTCTGTAGATGATAATGGAAATTATCAGCCCAGACGACAATACCCTTCAGAATATTCAGGCGGATATTGTAGGGGACAGCCTATGCCCAGGTTTTCATGGGGCAGTTCTCCTCGTGTATCTCCTTTTCCACGTTTCTATAGACAGCACAATGTAACTCCACAATATTATTCCTCTGACTGTGCAGAGCTGCGGAAACCACCTACTTTTTGTCAGCAACAGAGACTGGAGAGTATGAGAAGACATCAGTATTCTTTCCCTCCCCCATCTTTTGAAACTGTTGCTAGTGATACAAATTTTCCACCTCCACCACCATCAGTAGCTTGGGGGTGGCCTCCTGGGTGTGCTCAGAACACCTATGAGCCTTTGTTGTCTATGTTGTCTTTACCTCCACCACCGCCACCTCCACCTCCACCTACAGCTCCTAACACTGGCAATTCACCTTAGGACAGAATATATTTTCAGATAACCTACAAAATATCAAACATCCTACCCGAATGCTAGATGTGCTAATATTTTCTCATTTGTTTTGTGGGAGGCACATTATTTTTGATTATGTACAAAAATTAAAATGAGTATTTTGTATGAAAAGTATGGAGAGAGGGTATTTAATGTCTGCTTATGTCATACAAATCTAATGGACAGATTTAAATATTACATATTTCTGTTTGCAATCTACATTGTTCAAAAATTGTATTTTTTTACAAATTTCTACATGTCTAATCATATGTATAAGTTAGTATGAGTTTTCCAAATTCCTCTAAAACAAAATTTCTTGTTTCTCAATGCAGTGTGTTGAAATTCTGAACTATTTGTTGCCTTTTTATAACTGCTCTATATTACAATAGAAACAATTCAATTCAAAAACAAAGCTATTCATAGAATAAAATCTGCATAGCCTAACCAAACTTAAACAGTATCAATTTCTATAACATTTGATGGGCACAGGCTTAACTGTGCTTAGAGAACATTCAACTAAATACTAGAGAATAATTTAAAACATGGGAGCAAAACATGTTTTAACTACATATCTATGTACATAACTATTATATTTCCTTTCAAGGTTTACACCCTTACGTAATACACTTGATTTTGATTATAAGGCTAAACTAATGTAGGTTTACCTGGGGCTGCATTATACCTAATATGGCTTATTTCTGAGTAGACTTCTATGATTACAACCATGACTTTTTCATGTTCCCTCTTTTTTTCCAACACATTAAACCATTAACTTTTCCTTTGTATATTTGGTTGTTAATTTATCATTCATTCTTTGTATATGATCAAACACATTTCAACATACTTATTTTATACTGGTCATAGTATTCAATTCACAATTCTTCAATTAATTCTTAGCCCTCTCCTTGTTTTACCATGCACATACACACTTCAGAAATCCCCTATTCCCACTGTATTCAACTGTTACATTTATCCTGATATATGGACACTTCTCACTTCCATAATAAATAGGCAGAAGATCACGATTACAGCCATTTTTCCTTCTTTTTTCAAATAATGCATTTCTTGCAAGAATCACACTAGCCATTACTTTTCTACTGTCATTTGCATATTTTAATCTATGTTCTCATAAATTATCAATGTTCAACCAAGGCATACAATTCAGCTATTGCTGTAGTTTTTTACCATTTATGTATAACTTGGAACCAATTTCTCAATTTTTCAGATAAACAACTTTGGGTTTTGATACTTCAATTTCCAGACCCATATTTCTTAGAATTGTAGAATGTAAGTGTTGGAAGGGGCTATGGAAATCATCAAATCCAGACTCCTGCCCGCTGCAGGAATACACTACTACATTCTTGACAAATGGCCATTCAAGCCTTTGTTTAAACACCTCCAGTGAAGAATTAACTGCCTTCTGAGTCTGATCCACTACTGAACAGCTCTTGATATTAAGATTTTTTTTCTTGATCTCCAACCAAAAACAACTTCTTGTGCCTATTGTTTCTTGTTTTGTCTTCTTGAACAACAGAGTAATTTTGCCAGCCATTCAAATACTTGTATGTAGCTCTTGAATCTTCCAGTAGTCTTTTCAAAGTGTAGCAGACCCAATCTCTCCAACTCTTCTTCAAACATTTTTTCATTCCATGACTCCTATCATGGTTGTTCTCTGGGCACACTTATCCAAACCTTGTCATATCATAGAGTCTTGCAATTCAAGTTGCCGATCAACAGTATCTTTTTTTCACTGCAAGCATTCTTTATACTGTATATTTGTCCATAAATAGAGAAGGGTACATCACATATCCTTGTTTTACATTCTGCTCAATGTTGAGCCATTTGCTAAGCATTCAGTTCTCACAAATGCTTTATTTCCATCATATACCACATCTTTCAGCTATTAACTTCTCAATCCACATTCACACAAAATAGTCAATGTCCTCTTCATAATATAGCTTCTCTATATTGAGAAACAAACCTCATACTCTTGGTGACCCACTGAAAAGCAAAATCTGCTCTGCAAAAATTATGCTATATTTCTTAATTTTGTTCATTGCTACCTCTTACACCGTTTCAGTTAGAATTTTGCCATTTTCCCAGACTTACTTCAACTACTCTTCTATCTGTTTAAAAATTCATTCCAGCTATGCTTGCCTTTGTATAATCGAACAATAGCAGCAGTCTTCCACCTGTCAGACACAGATACAGTGTATCCCTGATGACTGCTATGGGTCATCATAGCAGTCATCTATGAAAAGTCTTGTTTTTAAACACAGATCATTTTCTAAGCAGAGACTCATCATTCACCACACACATTCATTTTTGGTTTCTGAATGACCCATTCACTTTTTCTGTACTCTCTTGTCTCGTTCCCACCCCACCAGTCATGTCAATTACAAAATAATTTCCCACGTGGTAGCATTCATTCATAATGTTTCACATTTTTCCTAAAATTCATCTCTGGCTCTTCCAGAATCCCCATTATTATCATGCAACAATCATCAACATAGGACTCTGTCATATACACCCACTTAGATGACACCAATCCATATTTCGGCTTTCATTCATAATTAAACCTACACTTTCACTTCCCTGTGTGTGTATTCTTCAACTCAAGAAGTATTAGACAACTTTATTCAAATCTATTACATCCTTTTAATTTCACAGTAACAGTCATTTTTATTTTATTACATTCATCATCACACTCTTTAATTTTTATATTTCTTACATTACAAGTCAAATTTCTGCTGGATGTAAACAATCATTGCCTTCTCTGAGAAGGAAACGATTATGGACATCTGCCAAAAGTTAAGGTAAACATGCCAGACCATCATACACCTGACTTACGATGACTTATGATAAGAAGTAAGCCTTTGATGGTGTAAGCAAATACAAAGTCACTAAAGACCTGTTGATCATATGATACTCCCATTCATTTCATGTGTTACCATGGCCAGGTCACCTCTGGAGATCGTAGGCCACCTTTGAAGATCTCAATTGAAGGGCCATTATGGTCTTTTACAAAGCTAAACACTGTGCTATGGACATTGGCCTTTTGACATATGATTGGTTGCCATTTCACACTGGTAGCCTAGCATCAATATCTAATCCAGATTTTGCTTGAATGATCATGCATTGCCATAAATCTATCACTATGGATTTTTTTTTTTAAAAAGCTAATTGATCACAGTCAATCTCTTGTCCTTATGACATGTAAATGACAGCAGTGGTCATCACCAAACTCAGTGAAGGACAAACAGCTAGGAGATACTACCCCAATCTTCAGGGAAATTATGATGGCTGGTATAAGATTAATGCTTGTGAAACTATTGGAGAGAGTATGAATAAATTTTAAACTCTGCTTTTGGCTGCAAAAGTATCTGAAAACTATGGTCTCTGTAGACACTTCCAGAACCAGGAAAATTCAGTGACTATTATTTGAGGGCTACAAAAGAAAGCCTTTTATAATCACAGAGGACTTTCTTTTGTAATATGCTTAAAATAATTGTGTATAAAAAGCTCTTGTTTAGCCATTAACAGCTCTTCACTTGTCAAAGATTTCTACTGCTGTTATCGTACTTGTTCAGCTCCTTATCTTCAGTAAATGCATATTATGCCCAAACTGCTTTATTACTTTCATGGTTTTATTAGTGCTTCAAATATACTTTAACAAATGCTATACAGTAATATACTCTATGACTTGATCTTCATCAACCTATCTACAGTTGGAGAATAGGTATCTGATTATAACATGCTGTTAGCAATCTGATTATAATAAATGACATTGTGGCAGATACATAATAAAAATTCCAATGCCACAGGAATCTATGACCTCTGCTTATTTGGCGTAATATAATCAAGGGATGTACCATTGAGCTAGTAAAAGAAGTGCTGCTATGGTTCATGGTGGCAAGTTCACTGGCAAGTTCTGGGTATCTCTATAGATGCAATTTCTAAAAATAACTTTTGAATCATCTGGAATCTTGATATACTCAATTATTATTCTGTATTTTTAAAAAGATAATAATTTTTCAGAACATACAAGAACAAAGAAATACCAGTAACCAGATAGTAAAGCTGTATGGAGCTTTGAAGGGCGCTTCACTTGACCAAGGTTTCAATTAAAGCACCCTTCGAAGCAAAGTGCCTGATTGAAGTGCTGTATCAGATTAAAATTGCTAAGCTGCTATTGAAGAGACAGATCAGACTCACTTCAGCATTTTGATCTGAAATGGAACAACTTGCTTTTTGAAGCAGTGCTCTTTGCCTTAGGATAATTTGCTTCATTAGCACAGCCTGGCTGATCTCCCATGTCCAATCTCTTCACTGTGCTACTTTCTTGTGCACCTATATTTTTCTTCAATACTTTCCAGAAGGGAATTTATATATAAGTATGATCTCTGTAAAGTGGAGTAGCTTTGTGTACACTAGAATGCACAGATCTGTTTAGAGTGTAATAATAGCTTGCCTGAAAATGATTGATGGATTGGAGTCAATAGATCCACAATGCTCAGAGCACATTTGTCACCTTCTATGGTCCTCAGCTACTCCCATACAAGGGCAGTAGTAAGAGGTGGAATCAGCAAAAAATGGACAGAGGTACTCTATGGGTGTGAATCTATAGTAGCTTGTCATTACTTCAACATTACAACATATTGAAATACAGCATTGCACTTTCTGTACTCTTGGGTAGTAAAGACCTTTATCCAAAAGAAAAGATAGTAGCTGCCATTACATTTGAACACATCTGTAAACTAGTTGCTTCATTAAAAAACAGTATAATAAGCTTTTGTTTGCCTTATTATTATTATGTATTTGCAATGTATTTTGAATTTGGATTCAGAACTGAACAAAGGGGCACCTTTCTTCACATATGATTGCTCTGCCTCTGATCATCCTGTTCTGTAGAATCTCCTGATTTTTGAGAGCAACTGTCCAGGGATAACAAGGGAGAGGAAATCAGTATTGCATAAGAGTTCTGTTTACACACTTTTAAATTTGAGCCAATAATCTTATTAACATTCATCTCTCTGGACAGCTAGCAGCTTCTAAAACAATTTTATATTCTTCTAAAAATAAAACTGTCGTCTTCTTAGCGTTATTCCCACGCTATGGCAGGGTCCGCTTGTCAGCATATCCGTCTCCATTTGACTTGATCCAAGGCATCTTCAGGGGTGACGTTCACACATTCCATGTCCTCCTTAATGCGGTCTATCCACCGTGGGTCTACCATGGGGCCGCTGGCCACCAGGGTCCAGGCGCATAGCTGTTCTCGCCACCAAGTCTTCTTTGCTGCATACGATGTGTCCATACCATCTAAGCCTTCCTTCCTGCAGTTTTGCCATGATTGGCGCAACTCTAAAAATAAAACTGTCATAAGAATAAAATTGAATTGCTGGTAAACCATCACAACAGCTGTAGCAGCTGAATAATAATACATTTATTTATTTATTTATTTATTTATCTATCTATCTATCTATCTATCTATCTATCTATCAAATTTGTCACTGCCCATCTCCTCCGAGTGGAGGGACTCTGGGTGGTTTACAATATAAAGGAATTTTATATTGTAAAATTGATATTGTAAAAAACATTTAAGGTTTTCTAAATAGCTACGTTTCTAGCGCCACCCAAAATATTAGCAGATAAACTCTCCTAGAAATGTGTTCCAAAACTACTTTTCACCTAATTCAGGTTAAGTAAGGTAATATAGTATTATTTTTAAAGATAAGTATGACCTGCAGCAAAATGTAACTAAGCAGAGAATCCCAATCAACTGTGACTTCCTGAGTACTACATTCTCCTCCCACATGACTTTCAGTTTTTTGCCTCTCAGTGGTCAGTTGGCATTTATTGAGCATAAACATTTTTTCACTAAATGGCTTTGATGCCTCCCCCATTTCATTCATTCATTCATTCATTCATTCATTCATTCAATTTTGCCACCGCCTATCTCATCCCAAAGGGGGGACTCTGGGTGGTTTACAATAAATTTTAGTATTTTGCCTTCCCTTTTCTGTACTATTTTGATGCCTAAGTATTGGCAAGTCACCTCAGAATAGGGTTTGAGACTAACTAGTTGGACAATTTCAAAACTTAAAACAATTAGTAGTTTTCAAAAAATTGTGGTGAAAATAATTAAGAGCCATTTGCAACAGCCAAATAATCTCTCATAACACCTTCTATAAATAGTGATACAGAAAATAGTAAGATATAAATTATATTATATTATATTTATTTATTTATCTAATTTAAAATACTATTATATGATAAAAGGAGTAAGTTCATTATTTCAGTACAGTATGCACCCACCAATAAATCTTAAGCTAATCCTGTAGTCACAGACTTGAAAATAATGAATCATTTGCTGCTTTTTTTTTATTTTTAGGATACTTTAATAACATACATTTCTAAAATATCCATTTTTGTATGAAGAGTTCTTGCTCAGATGCCAGTAATTACTACATTGAATGGTAAGTGATTTAGGTTATTCTTTGATTAACAATGCTTTCAATAATTTGGAAATAATTTAATCACATTAAAAAGAGACTTTAGAATCAGGGAGTTATTCTAACACATTCTTTAAAATAACACCACTTTCATTTTATTCCATTTATTCTATCATGGTCATTATGACTTTGGGGCAATCAGTAAAATCAGTTAGTATTCTTGATAGTTGAGTGTTTGGGATCAAATGAACAAGCTGAAGCCAGAAGATAGGGTTCTGTTTTTTTTTTGTTCGTTTGTTTTTGTTTTTTGGTGCCTTTGAGTCAGTTTTGACTCCTGAAAAGTGTCTGAGCTAGTCCCTGCAGTTTTCTTGGCAAGGTTTTTTCAGAAGTGGCTTGCCATTGCCTGCTTCATAGGGCTGAGAGAGAGTGACTGGCCCAAGGTCACCCAGCTGGCTTCATGCCTAAGGCGGGACTAGAACCTCGCCCAGTAAGAATTTCCCTATTTTTCTCTACCCTGCACAAGAACTCTGTAGAGGTATGTGAAATACTATTCCTGCTTTTGTAGTACTAACCCAAAAGGCTTGAAGACAGAGAGTTTGTGATAGGATTATAAAGATCTTTGAAGGTGCCCTTCATTTCAATAAAGGTTCAAATGAGCGTTGTGTCGAAGTTCCTCACACACCTTACCAGCAAAGCAGAGCAGCCATGGTGCATTGCTCTCTTTCTTTTTTGCTTTTTTGGCTTAGTAGAAGTAGCACCTATATATGCTTCCCTTTTGATGAAGTGAAGTGATTGATGAAGGCGTATCAGCCATGTTTCAATGCTCTGGAAGATGGCGAATCTCCACAAGGCTATTCTCTACATTAAGGCATAGCAATGAGTTTCCATCAGGCAAAGCATCTCACTGAGGGGAAGCAACTTGTTCCAGACAAGCCTAATCTCCAAACTTCAAGAATATGAAGTCAGTACATCTGAAACCCATTCACTACTGGCTCCAGGATCACCACTGGTAGCATATTCCAATTCTTATCCCAACCTTTGTGGTATTTGGTTCTCGTATTTCTATTAATCTTGCACAACTTAGGATCAGACTCAAGAGATTAGGGAAGACCCACAGATCAGCTACATATGAGCTCACTAATATTCTTAAGAAATATGCAGTGGAGGTGAAGAATAGATTTAAGGGACTGGACTTAGTAGATAGGGTCCTGGAAGAACTATGGACAGAAGTTGGCAGCATTGTTCAGGAGGCGGCAACAAAATACATCCCAAAGAAAGAGAAAACCAAGAAGGCAAAATGGCTGTCTGCTGAGACACTAGAAGTAGCCCAAGAAAGAAGGAAAGCAAAAGGCAACAGTGATAGGGGGAGATATGCCCAATTAAATGCAAAATTCCAGAGGTTAGCCAGAAGAGATAAGGAATTATTTTTAAACAAGCAATGCGCGGAAGTGGAAGAAGACAATAGAATAGGAAGGACAAGAGACCTCTTCCAGAAAATTAGAAACATTGGAGGTAAATTTCAGGCAAAAATGGGTATGATCAAAAACAAAGATGGCAAGGACCTAACAGAAGAAGAAGAGATCAAGAAAAGGCAGCAAGAATATACAGAAAACCTGTATAGGAAGGATAACAATATCGGGGATAGCTTTGACAGTGTGGTCGGTGAGCTAGAGCCAGACATCCTGAAGAGTGAGGTTGAGTGGGCCTTAAGAAGCATTGCTAATAACAAGGCAACAGGAGACGACGGCATCCCAGCTGAACTGTTCAAAATCTTGCAAGATGATGCTGTCAAGGTAATGCATGCTATATGCCAGCAAATTTGGAAAACACAAGAATGGCCATCAGACTGGAAAAAATCAACTTATATCCCCATACCAAAAAAGGGAAAGACTAAAGAATGTTCAAACTATCGAACAGTGGCACTCATTTCACATGCCAGGAAGGTAATGCTCAAGATCCTGCAAGGTAGACTTCAGCAGTTCATGGAGCGAGAATTGCCAGACGTACAAGCTGGGTTTAGAAAAGGCAGAGGAACTAGAGACCAAATTGCCAATATCCGCTGGATAATGGAAAAAGCCAGGGAGTTTCAGAAAAACATCTATTTCTGTTTTATTGACTATTCTAAAGCCTTTGACTGTGTGGACCATAACAAATTGTGGCAAGTTCTTAGTGGTATGGGGATACCAAGTCATCTTGTATGCCTCCTGAAGAATCTGTATAACGACCAAGTAGCAACAGTAAGAACAGACCACGGAACAACAGACTGGTTTAAGATTGGGAAAGGAGTACGGCAGGGCTGTATACTCTCACCCTACCTATTCAACTTGTATGCAGAACACATCATGCGACAAGCTGGGCTTGAGGAATCCAAGGCTGGAGTTAAAATCTCTGGAAGAAACATTAACAATCTCAGATATGCAGATGATACCACTTTGATGGCTGAAAGTGAAGAGGAACTGAGGAGCCTTATGATGAAGGTGAAAGAAGAAAGTGCAAAAGCTGGTTTGCAGCTAAACCTCAAAAAAACCAAGATTATGGCAACCAGCTTGATTGATAACTGGCAAATAGAGGGAGAAAATGTAGAAGCAGTGAAAGACTTTGTATTCCTAGGTGCAAAGATTACTGCAGATGCTGACTGCAGTCAGGAAATCAGAAGACGCTTAATCCTTGGAAGAAGAGCAATGACAAATCTCGATAAAATAGTTAAGAGCAGAGACATCACACTGACAACAAAGGCCCGCATAGTTAAAGCAATGGTGTTCCCTGTAGTAACATATGGCTGCGAGAGCTGGACCATAAGGAAGGCTGAGCGAAGGAAGATCGATGCTTTTGAACTGTGGTGTTGGAGGAAAATTCTGAGAGTGCCTTGGACTGCAAGAAGATCCAACCAGTCCATCCTCCAGGAAATAAAGCCAGACTGCTCACTTGAGGGAATGATATTAAAGGCAAAACTGAAATACTTTGGCCACATCATGAGAAGACAGGACACCCTGGAGAAAATGCTGATGCTAGGGAGAGTGGAAGGCAAAAGGAAGAGGGGCCGACCAAGGGCAAGATGGATGGATGATATTCTAGAGGTGACGGACTCGTCCCTGGGGGAGCTGGGGGTGTTGACGACCGACAGGAAGCTCTGGCGTGGGCTGGTCCATGAAGTCACGAAGAGTCGGAAGCGACTAAACGAATAAACAACAACAACATTTCTATTAAATCTCTTTGTTGTGTTTTTGCTATGTAGAGCTAACACATCACTATTAGTGATCTGTAAGTAAAAATGAATCAGAATATTCTGGTTCCCAGGATTATTAAAACTAATTACTATGCACAAAACAAGAGCTTCAGGGTTTCCTTAACTATATACATTCACCATTAAGTTATATATTACCCATGTTAATGTAGCACACCTTCCATTATGGCAACAACTTTATTTGGCAGGCCAGAAAAATGCCTGGGGTATTAAACCAAGCCACTTCTGATTAGTGCAGTCTTTTTAGATTATTAGCATGTCAAACTGTCAACAATAATCAAGACATAATAAAATGATAGATCTTTCTTGGTGTTTATTGCTTCTGGCTTAAAGCGGAGTAATTGCATATTTATAGTGCATCTTTGATTTCTATGTCATCCTCCTGGAATATATGATATCATAATATCTTAATTCCATCAGTGTTGTGGTTATAAAAGGGTGTAGTTTAATTTGTGATGTAATTTATCTGTCATGTGATTTCCTTATAGAATGATCAACAATTTAAAGATCTACTTATTTTGTTGCTTTCAAGGCAAAATCATGAAACTAGAGGTGATTTTTTTTTTAAAAAACATGTGCTTTTAAATATGCACAACCAGTTAAATACTCAGAAGTAGGTTTTTAAAACCATGATAGCAAGTTATTTGTCAAAGAACAGCAGAATTATTGTGAGCCATTGCTAAAAAATAATTCAGCTTCATCTTCGTATGTCAGTGACACTACCTTTTATCTGTAAAGATTTGTCTTCTTTTCAAATAAGAATTGCAAAGTAAGTGTAGAATTGGAAGTCGAAGATAAGCAAGGAATAAATATCAATGCTGAATACCAAGATAATGAAACTCTGTGCCGTAATCTTTTTTGAAAACAACAAAACTGTATCAGGGTAGAACTTTAGAGTTGTGGCCAGTATCTGGTTTGATCTAGCAGTCACTCAGTGACAGAGGTTTGTGTAAACAATGACATTTTCCCATCTTTTCTCCTATCATGCCACTGCCAGCAAATGCCTTATTTGTCTGGAAATGAAAATTATACATTAGAATAGCCTGTCTAACTTGGTGTTTTCCAGATGTGTTAGATTTAAACTTTCACTGAATCTGCTGAGCTGAGAAATAGTGGGAGTTTGTTCAATACATGTAGCAAATGGCCAGGCTGTCAATCTTTTAGAAAAAAGCAAATATAATCAATGGAAATGCCTATTTATAATTTTCAGAGTCTTCCTTTCTCCTCAAAGGAAGAAACATATTTTCTATCACTGTTCTATGGCTTTATGGTGCTATTTTTTTTTAATGTGATTAAATCTCACGTTTGGCTGGTGATTCTTTTTATTTGAATAACCCTGATAATAATATTTTGTTTGAATGGAGGGGGCAAGCTGATCTCTTACCATCTTTCATACTGATGTGGTTGTTGTTGTTTATTCGTTTAGTCGCTTCCGACTCTTCGTGACTTCATGGATCAGCCCACGCCACAGCTTCCTGTCGGTCGTCAACACCCCCAGCTCCCCCAGGGACGAGTCCGTCACCTCTAGAATATCATCCATCCACCTTGCCCTTGGTTGGCCCATCTTCCTTTTGCCTTCCACTCTCCCTAGCATCAGCATCTTCTCCAGGGTGTCCTGTCTTCTCATTATGTGGCCAAAGTATTTCGGTTTTGCCTTTAATATCATTCCCTCAAGTGAGCAGTCTGGCTTGATTTCCTGGAGGATGGACTGGTTTGATCTTCTTGCAGTCCAAGGCACTCTCAGAATTTTCCTCCAACACCACAGTTCAAAAGCATCGATCTTCCTTCGCTCAGCCTTCCTTATGGTCCAGCTCTCGCAGCCATATGTTACTACAGGGAACACCATTGCTTTAACTACGTGGACCTTTGTTGTCAGTGTGAGGTCTCTGCTCTTAACTATTTTATCGAGATTTGTCATTGCTCTTCTCCCAAGGATTAAATGTCTTCTGATTTCCTGACTGCAGTCAGCATCTGCAGTAATCTTCGCACCTAGAAATACAAAGTCTTTCCCTGCCTCTATGTTTTCTCCCTCTATTTGCCAGTTATCAATCAAGCTGGTTGCCATAATCTTGGTTTTGCACTTTCTTCTTTCACCTTCATCATAAGGCTCCTCAGTTCCTCTTCACTTTCAGCCATCAAAGTGGTATCATCTGCATATCTGAGATTGTTAATGTTTCTTCCAGCAATTTTAACTCCAGCCTTGGATTCCTCAAGCCCAGCTTGTCGCATGATGTGTTCTGCATACAAGTTGAATAGGTAGGGTGAGAGTATACAGCCCTGCCGTACTCCTTTCCCAATCTTAAACCAGTCCGTTGTTCCATGGTCTGTTCTTACCGTTGCTACTTGGTCGTTATACAGATTCTTCAGGAGGCATACAAGATGACTTGGTATCCCCATACCCCTAAGAACTTGCCACAACTTGCTATGGTCCACCCAGTCAAAGGCTTTAGAATAGTCAATAAAACAGAAATAGATGTTTTTCTGAAACTCCCTGGCTTTTTTCATTATCCAGCGGATATTGGCAATTTGGTCTCTAGTTCCTCTGCCTTTTCTAAACCCAGCTTGTACATCTGGCAATTCTTGCTCCATGAATTGCTGAAGTCTACCTTGCAGGATCTTGAGCATTACCTTACTGGCATGCGAAATGAGTGCCACTGTTCGATAGTTTGAACATTCTTTAGTGTTTCCCTTTTTTGGTATGGGGATATAAGTTGATTTTTTCCAATCTGATGGCCATTCTCGTGTTTTCCAAATTTGCTGGCATATAGCATGCATTACCTTGACAGCATCATCTTGCAAGATTTTGAACAGTTCAGCTGGGATGCCGTCATCTCCTGCTGCCTTGTTATTAGCAATGCTTCTTAAGGCCCACTCAACCTCACTCTTCAGGATGTCTGGCTCTAGCTCACTGACCACACCGTCAAAGCTATCCCTGATATTGTTATCCTTCCTATACAGGACTTCTGTATATTCTTGCTGCCTTTTCTTGATCTCTTCTTCTTCTGTTAGGTCCTTGCCATCTTTGTTTTTGATCATACCCATTTTGGCCTGGAATTTACCTCCGATGTTTCTAATTTTCTGGAAGAGGTCTCTCGTCCTTCCTATTCTATTGTCTTCTTCCACTTCCGTGCATTGCTTGTTTAAAAATAATTCCTGATCTCTTCTGGCTAACCTCTGGAATTTTGCATTTAATTGGGCATATCTCCCCCTATCACTGTTGGCTTTTGCTTTCCTTCTTTCTTGGGCTACTTCTAGTGTGTCAGCAGACAGCCATTTTGCCTTCTTGGTTTTCTTTCTTTGGGATGTATTTTGTTGCCGCCTCCTGAACAATGCTGCCAACTTCTGTCCAGAGTTCTTCCAGGACCCTATCTACTAAGTCCAGTCCCTTAAATCTATTCTTCACCTCCACTGCATATTCCTTAGGAATATTTGTGAGCTCATATCTAGCTGATCTGTGGGTCTTCCCTAATCTCTTTAGTCTGATCCTAAATTGTGCAAGAAGAAGTTCGTGATCTGAACTACAGTCAGCTCCAGGCCTTGTTTTTACCGACTGTACAGATGTCCGCCACCTTTGGCTGCAAAGGATGTAGTCAATCTGATTTCGGTGTTGTCCATCTGGTGAAGTCCATGTATAAAGCCGTCTCTTAGGTTGTTGGAAGAGAGTGTTTGTTATGCAGAGTGAATTGTCTTGGCAAAATTCTATCAGCCTATGTCCTGCTTCATTTTGTTCTCCCAGGCCATGCTTACCTGTAATTCGAGGTGTCATTTGACTGCCCACCTTAGCATTCCAGTCTCCTGTGATGAAAATAACATCTCTTTTAGGCGTGTTGTCCAGTAGTTGCTGCAGATCCTCATAGAACTGCTCTACTTCAGCTTCTTCAGCATTTGTGGTTGGGGCGTATATTTGGATCACTGTGATGTTAGATGGCTTGCCCTGAATTCGAATTGATATCATTCTGTCATTTTTTGGATTGTATCCAAGCACTGCTTTAGCCACTTTACTATTAATTATGAAGGCTACTCCATTTCTTCTGTGGTCCTCTTGTCCACAGTAGTAGATCTGGTGGTCATTTGATGTGAAGTGGCCCATTCCAGTCCATTTCAGTTCACTGACGCCCAGAATGTCTATCTTGAATCTTGACATCTCACCAATAACCATATCCAATTTGCCCTGGCTCATAGATCTTACATTCCAGGTTCCAATGGTGTGTTGATCCTTAGAACATCGGATTCGCTGTTCACCACCAGCACCGTCGGCTGCTAGCCATCCTTTTGGCTTTGAGCTAGCTGCGTCATCACATCTGGGGCTAGTTGAGCTCATCCTCTGTTCCTCCCCAGTAGCATTTTGACCATCTTCCGACCTGGGGGTCTCATCTTCCGATGGTACACCGACATATCTCTGGTTGTACTGATCCATTTAGTTTTCACGGCAAGAATACTGGGGTGGGCTGCCATTACCTTCCCCAGGGATCGCATTTAGTGTGACCTCTCTGTCATGACCTTCCTGTCTTGGGTGGCCCTTCACGGTTTAGCTCATGGCATCATTGAGGTGCTCAAGCTCCAGCACCACAACAAGGTAACGATCCTTTGCTGATGTGGTAGATATATATATTCTCCATCCTTCAGAATCTTATTTATTTTAGTCCCTAGTATCTTTAATCAGAACATATATCTCGATAAACACTTCTGGGGAAGATGGCGGACTGACGATTGCTCCGCAAAGAAGTGGAGTCAATGTTTGTGGACATTTTAAGGAGCTGGTTAGCAAGACAGTGATCTCAGATGGGGTGGAAAATTGGGAGATGGGGGAATTTGCCATAATTACTCTAGCCGCAAACGGAGCCTTTCAAAGGACACTACATTCATGCATTTCCCTTGCTAACTACCTTTGGAAATTGCTTATTAACTCCTTCAAAGAAGTTAGGCACCTTCAAAGGGACAAGACTGGAAATACCCAGTGAGTGAGTGACTACAACCCTCACTATAAGAAATGAAGATCTCTTTTTATAACTTTAAATATTCTAAAATAAACAGCAAAAAGCAAGACAAGGTTTTGGCTACAGAAAGTTATAAAAAAGGCTAAGGGCTCAGAAACATTGGGATATTTATTTTTAATATTAACTTTGAAATTATTTTTATTTATTTATACTTCAAATTTGGACACTGCCCATCTCACTCATAGAATGACTCTGGTTGGTTATTTTTAAAGAGTAATATTATTTTTAAAGAATAAATGCATGTTCATGGAAATTATTATGGCATTTAGAGATAGTATCTTTGAGGAACTCCACCAAGGATTGCATTGAGACTTTGAATTAATTATGGCAGCTCTGTTATGTCTTTTTGGGAACAGTCTGTCTCTAGAACAAGATGTTATAGAACAAAATATAAAACAAATTCCACCTGAGAACAATATGAATGAAACTATGGATGAGAATCTGCCATCAGATGCAAAGAGAAAAGTGTATGAGGTTTTAAAAATACAAACAAAATAAAAGTAAAAAAAGGAAGTAAAAAAGACAATCCCAGAGAGTAATGGGAATAATTCCTCTTTGTTGGATTTACAAAAGAGACTGCTTAAAGTATGGAAGAAATTCATTATAAGGATCAACAAATATTTGAATGGATTACAGAGAAAGACAGTTCTATATAAAAAAAAGGAATACGAAGCTTATTTGACCAGGGTTAAAATGGGACATGTCATTATTCTGGGTGGTTCTTTTTGGATTTACTGGTATCTTGACTGGAAATATGTAGTATACTGGAATTGCTTATTTGGTGTTTATTTTTTTTTACTTTATAGCTATTTTCTGTATTCCAATTGTTTAGTATCTAAATGCTTTGTATTTAATTATGTGATTTTTTTTTAAAGGAGAAACTACCTCTCTCTGGAGCATTTGTGGGCAATCCTAGTTCTCTCCTTGTCCAGAGAGGAATTATGAAGAGTCAGTTTTTCACTCCGTCTCTTCATTCTGCCACAGTCCTTGGCTCGACTCTGAGTGGAGCCATCTTTGGTTCACAATTTCTTCCCTGGAAGTCTTGTTGCATCAAAGTCTGTGTGAATATCTAATTTCCTTCCAAAATTAGTTCCATGATAGCAGCACCTACCTGTGAAACCAAGTAAAAGCATTTGGATTGATAATTAATCTATGAAAATCATTAAGATACATTTCATACGGTATAGGCCATTTCCGCTTATACAGTTGAAGAAAAGCATAAGCAAAAGTTTCATATGTCAGTGAGAATATGCATGCTTCTTATAATATGAAACTGTTCTAAACCTTTTTCTAGCCTGAACTCCATGGTAGGTCTAAAGCAATACAAATGTAATA
Source organism: Candoia aspera (assembly GCF_035149785.1). Lineage (NCBI taxonomy): Eukaryota > Metazoa > Chordata > Lepidosauria > Squamata > Candoiidae > Candoia > Candoia aspera. The sequence goes on from NC_086160.1 coordinate 32,464,071, forward strand.
TAATGCAGAACAATAAGGTAAAAATATGCTGTGATCATTTTCTTTCCTCACAATGAAAAAGAAAAGGAATTCTATTGATACTTATCTTAGTTAACAATACCAATACTGTGCTAAGCAGTCTGTGTGCATATGTGTGTATTTGCAGGGGCCGCAGGGTGGGGTGGGGAATAACATTTTTCACCAGAGATTTAATTTGCTGAAAAATATGCTCCATTTAGCAATTGTCAGGCAAAAGGATCTATTCATACTGAGGGAAAGAAATGTGCTCTCATTTAGAACTTGTTTTTCATATTTGTATCTTAGCTAAGGCTGGCTAAAAAAGCAAGATTATTATGTTATTTATTTTTATTTTATTTTTTATTTTTATTTTTATCCCATCTTTATTCTTTTTATAAATAACTCAAGGCGGCAAATGTACTAATACTCCTTCCTCCTCCTGTTTTCCCCACAACAACAACCCTGTGCGGTGAGTTGGGCTGAGAGAGAGTGATTGGCCCAAGGTTACCAAGCTGGCTTTCATGCCTAAAGCAGGACTAGAACTCTCAGTTGCCTGATTTCTAGCCCATTGCCTTAACCACTAGACCAAACTGGCTTTCATTAAAGTATAATGAGAAGCATAATTATTAATTAGAATCTATACATTCAGGATGAAGAATTAGGCACTCACATAGTGCCAAATTGTGTTGGGGAAGGACATAAGTGAGCTAGGGTGGTATAGTGTAAGTGTCGGACTGGTGCTGGGGACTTCAGGTTCCACCCTCAGCCACAGGAGCTCACTGGGTGACTTTGGAGCAGTCACGCCCTCTCAGCTTAACCTATCTCAAAGGGTTGTTGTTGGGGACAAAAATAGAATGCTATATACAATGCCCTATGGTCTAGAATAAAAGGATGAAATCTAACAGATAGCTAAAACATAAATAAAACAAAATAAAACAAAATGAACAGAGATAAGTTCTAAAGTATATTTGATCTCCCTCCTACAAATATATCAGATTACTACATTTGTGCAGAAAATGTTTTTATTTTTAGTGCAACCCTAAAGGTGTATTGAGGACAACTATTAAAATAGCTAGTTGATATATATGTTGTTCTGACTTAAGAATTTTCAGGGCTGAAACTAGAACATATTCTAGATATGGATGACATCCCTCAAGTAGATCCCTAGGGAGTAAACAGTGGCAAAATACACTTAGACGTTAATGATAGCATGATGGTATAGCAGAATAACCTGACTTTTCCAGTCAACAGTGTTGTATTTTACACATGCTCACACACATGTACACTGCCAAGAACCCTGTTGAAAGTATACATTTATGGGAAAGCAGGTTGAGATTGATTGTTCAGCTCTGGCTTGGACGTTGGCTGAGCTGGGAGAAAGAAGAGACAAGTCTTTTTCCATCAGAAGTCTGTGTTCATGTTCAAGAAAGCAACCAAATTTTCACATTTATGAATCATTCACAAGAAAACACAGCTCATCTGTGTTTTCAAGGTTGCTTATTATACCACCCTGCTTCACTTTATTACCAGCAAAAATTGCTTTAGATATTGTATCTTGCTTGTTCTCTCTCAAAACTCAGAAAATCACATTAGAACTTCAGCTAGAAGCTAAATCTCTCTTCATAAAATTGGAAGCCTAATGAGGGTAGGTATTATAGTTTCCTGACTACCATTTCTATAATAAATAAAACAGTAGTAGTTATAAGCCATGAGTTTAAGAAATTTCCTAAAGGATGAGACTGTGGGTTGCTTTCTCAAAGTTCTTCAGTGAATCATTCTTGAATATCCAAAAACATTAACTATGAAGTTGTAACGTAGCATAATATATGATTAAGCAGCTCTTTAGAGTACAATATTTTCTAAATATGGAGCATGGACAGTGTGTATCACATTTTACTACTACCTGAGCTGCTGATTTTCTCAATATGCTAAAATACTCCTCCTTTTTAATGCCATTCAGCTTTAGGACTTTCTTCATAAAATCCAGCTAAACTTTAGTCTGCAACTGATGGTACTATTTAAATCTTTTAGTATATACTCATAATAATTAATTAGGGTAGTAGACCTCCCGTCCTCACTGGTCCCTTTGTTTTCCTCATGTGGGAGGCCTGCACTGAGCCTTCTTATTACAGGATCTCTGCATGATCGAGAATCCTGATCATTCAAGAGTCTGAGTGTGCTTTTAATCTCCATTTCCAAGGAATAGCAAGATTGTGATGGAGGAGGGAGGGACACTTAGCACATCTCCATTTTACCATCATACAGTACATGTCTAATCACATTGGATCAAACTAGTAGTACTGTTATTTCATTTTGGCTAGATCATGTATTTGCATAGATAACTTTGTCTTAACCAGAAAATTGACCATATTTTAATAGAAATAAACCACATTTACATACCATTCAAAAGAGACAACAACAACAACAAACTATGAAGGAAATAAAGGGACTGCAACACACCCCATTGAGCAGCACACACATAAGCAGGGATCAGCAGCAGACAAACAATCAGGCAGAAAAGAATGCTTGAATCAAGAAACCACCAAGGAGAAAACCACACCCCCACCAAAACTGGCAGGGCAAGCTATGACATATAAACAGGCAGCAAACCCCACACTCCCTCGCACTGATGATGTTACCCAGTTGGTAGTGAAATATCTGCAAGCAAACAACCAAGCTCAGAGAGCAGCAAGAACCCCACAGTTTAATTTTCTGTTTTCAAAAATGAATTTAATGTGAGAATTAAACAATCAACTGGCACTTTTTCTATTATTCTGTGCCACTGTTGAATAGTAGCTTCAAACAACCTCTCCTTCAAAGAACAAAAACCTTTTAGAAGCTGCTCAATGTTATAAGAAGTAGAGAAATACAATATATTGATCCAATTATCAAAACCAATTTTCATATGGGCCCTAATAGCTATTCCATCACTTAGTGCTTTCTCAACAACTTTCAGAAATACTTCTCTTAAATGAAATAAAAACTTTATTTCTAGACCAACTAGACATGTTGGGATAGCTGTTTGGCAGCTTGGTTCCTCTTGGGAAGAACCTCTGATCAAGATTAGAAGGACTCTACTGTGTCAGGATTGTGTCTTGCTTGCACTATCTGGGTTAGTTAATTACCAGAAATAGTGGAGGCAGGCTGGCACATTGCAATGTTATAGACATGAAGAAACCACAGAGAAAGAGGCTTTGATCAGATGAAATGACCTCCTATTCTTAAAAATGCTAAAAGATTGGACTAGGTCCTGTGTTAGCCTGGGATTAATTCATTCTTTGTTGAAAATTAAATCCATCCTAATCCTGGAAAATTTGAAAAAAAATGTATTTTGTCTCAAATGTATGTAGTAGAATGGTCTGGCTTGAGCCCAGATTCAGAGTGCTGAAACTCAGTTTAATTTCAATAGTGTTGGCTGGAGCAGAACAGAAGTGTAATATTCCATCCATATAATGAGAAAGCAAAGTTAAGGGTTGTAGCTGATCAGAATTAAGCAGCTGAAAGCTCATAAAAAAATGAACAGAGCCAGAAGCAGCATTAGTCTTACCACCCCACAAGAATTCTGATTGGTACAGAGTTTAGTGATGCTGATCCTTCAAGTGAATATTAGGAAGACCCTCACACCACTCAGCTTGCACCCTCGCACACCAGTGAATTTGCAGCCTTACATTGCATCTGTTGCAAATGCAGAAGCAGCAGAAAAGGCATTACACCTATGAAATACTGCAATAGACTAGAAAGTTCTTTTAAGACACCTGATTTAATTTCCTGCATCAAAGAGAGCCTGCACTTTGATTTGTGAATCAGCTTCCCTGGGGTGATTCAACTGAAATTTAGTCAGATCGAAGCACCCCTTTGAAGCTTTCCACTGCCATAATTTTTATAGCTCTTGTGTTTGATGTCAGCATGGCTATATGCTGCAGGAGTTTCACATTTATTTTCTGCAGAATCTCTCAGTTTCATCTAGGAAGAAAAGATGACAATATCTCTAGCTCCTTTAGCTAGCACTGTAGAAGAGGCCTAATCTCCACACTGAATTCCTTTTTGCTGCTAAAACAAGTAAAGCTCATATCTAAGCCCTATATTTTACAGTATATCAACTGAGGTAATTTGCTGCAGATTGATGAATCACAACTGTGGCTTAGGGCTGTTTTTATTTTTACATCTCCATGCTTTCCTGCCCCAAGAAAATGACACAAGTAAGTGAATCAGTTTTTTCTAAAAACAAGGATAAGAAAGTCAAAAGATCCTAAGCTAAAAGGCATTTCATTATAGTGTAAGTTTTCTCATCTTATAGCAGTGCTGCTTTCTTTAACATAACAGAATGAGTCAACATTAAAAGAGAATCTTATTGGAGTATTGTGTGTTATTTAGTCCTTCAAGGATAGAAGAAGAAGTCATTATTCACTTCAGGGCTCAAGATTCAATAGCTGAGTTTCAAGTATTCCCCAGCCTCAGGCAAGCAGAAGTGTGCTATTCAACTTCTTATTTTGTTTCCATTGTTTAGTTAAAATTAACAAATTATCTGTGGAACTAAATTTCTACTGAGAATTGTCCTCAGGCTTTGAATCAACAGTTCTCGCCTACCATTCATTTCTCCTTGAAATGTCCTTCATTTTTGTTAGTCTTATGAGAATTTTCCCTCTTAAAAGAATTATAACTCTTTTAGCCTTTTTGAAATACAGCCTTTTTTAAATATAGCCTGTCTGAAAAAGTATAAAAGGATTTTCACTCTTTTCTACTTTTTCAAAAAGGCTATATCTGCACAACAGCACATCATGTATAATTTAATAGATTAAGTTCCTAAGCTTGTCAGAATTTGCACATGCACATGACAATATTTGTCATTTTCTGAGCCATGTATAAAGAATGGGGAAAGCATGGAGTGATCAGGAGACAGGGCAAACCTCTTTTCATGCACTATAATCTTAATATGACTCTCATCCAAGTGTAGTTCTTGTTATCTGTTCCAAAAGAGATATCACAACCTTGTAGCTTCAAGATGTTACTGAATACAATTTCAACTCTTAGTATGTCCAATAGGACAGGAAAGCAAGGTCCAGTGGCCCACTCCCTTATGTTAACTTTTTTTTCTTTCTAAAATTCCCTGTTTGGGAGTGATCTGGATTAGAATTATCTCAGGAAATACCTCCTATATAAAGAAGAAATGAGAACATAGCCGGAGGTGGCATATTGAACATTATGTGTCCAAAGACATTATGTATTTTGACTTTTAGAGCAGTAAGGATCTTAGACTAAGAAATCGCTGTTCTTTTGAGCTTGGTATAAAGCGTAAGAATGATTTATTTATACAGAAAGTGAATCATTCTCATTTTCTGTTATGTCTACAGCAAACTAGTGAGATGGTGAACAGTTAACCAGCATTGCTGCCAGTATGGTTGTGTGTTTGGAGAGAAAATGAATCATGGTACATTTATATGACCATGAGATCCTAATCCTGCAAAGGCACTGAGGGACTTTTGAAGGGATCTTCTGCTACAGTTTATGAATATTAGAATCTTCTACCTGCCAACCAGCTTTTAATAAAAAGTACTTACATCCTGAAATGACTCCAAAACTAGCCCATAATGTTATATTTGTTACAATAACTGTCTTTCCATAGATAACAGTCCCTCAGGCTTTCTAGCTCACTTGTAACTTTCCTGATGTTGGAAACAATAACAACTAAAAAAATCCAATTTCAAGGCTCAAGTGTAAGACAGATAAAGAAATATCTGTGGTCAACTGCAAGTGTGGCTTGTTTTCCCTAGACTAAGCCAGTCAGTAAGAAACAGTTATTGAATAATATTCTTAATATGCAAAACCTGTAAACAGAACTTACAGCAGAAAACTAGAAATACTGCTCTGGCTTGAGTTCAAGATAAATAATTGTTCTCTGAGTATGCAAAAAAGTACCAATCCTATCTCCCTTCCCATTTTCAAGAACATCCATAAAGATTTGAATGGTAATTTAATTTTACAAACTAGTTTTCAAGTTCTGAACTTTCTTTTAAGTCTCCGATGAAGTAGAATGCTACTTTTTACATTTTGTACATATAGAGTTAAGTATGAAGCATAATGGTGGCCCCAAGTCACAATGAGCCCGATCTATTTAAACCCAGGTCTCATTTCCAAAAATGTAGGTATTGGATCTGAAAGGATTAAAGATAATATTCAATTGAAACAATTAAGAATAATCTTCAATCAGGGATGATGGGGAAGAGGTGGGATAGAATGCCTCAAGACCTCTAATAATTTGCTTGACCGGATAAACTGTGGAAGCTTACTTTCTTGATTAGTTATTAGTTTGGTGTTTGTTTTATTATACTGGTAGCTGGTATTGTGCCTCACTGTGTACAGCTCTAACTTATTTGCCTTTTGGTTGTCAGCTCACTCACTTTGGGGGGATTATTTGGAAAGCTTTACAGAGTATATGGGTTTCTTACAGCTATATGTATTATAGTATTATAATTCTCTGGCTCCAAATTCTTTATAAATATATTGAGCAGCAGTATACAGTAGATGTAATTCTCACTTGTATCCATTGTGAGTAACAGCCATTTTACCTGATTCATTCTCTTCTTTTACTGTGTTTATATGTCCATTGTCTTATTCTGCCTTGCATTAGCAAACTAATTTTCTAGAAATTTCTTACTATTCAGTATATAATATCTAGCAACCCATTCTAATAGTTTATAGTTATACAGAGTTTAGAAAGATTTCAGTTGCCTTCTAATGTAATGTTTGCAACACAACAGAGAATTTCAAGGAGAGAAGAGTAGATGAGAGAATATCAAGATGATACAGTAGATGGTTATCACTGAACTGGCTTATTCAGTTTAATTATAGTGTACAGAAAGAGATAGAACAACCAAAATCTATGTCATGAAAGTATTATGACAGGATACAGATGCATAGAATAATTTTCAAAAGGCTTTTCAGTTAGGTAACATTATCTATGTGCACGGTAATTTTCTGTAAATTAGAAAATTAGTTCTCTGCCTGGAGATTCTTCCAATATTAAAGTCTGTGAGAGCTCCAAAGCTGTAAAATAAAACAATTCTAGTGTTGAGGTTACAGAACCATGAACAGGTTCATGTACAAGTAAAATTCAAACAAAACTCAAACAAATTAACATATTTTTTAGAAAAGTAGATATTGAACAAATAGCATTCAGGAATCAGGAATCTCAGTAGCTAGAGAGCTTCTTCAGTGGGTGGGTTATATGAACAATTAATTAAAAAGTTTCAAGCTGGAAAAATGACTTGTGCTACCAAGACCTTTAAAATTTCTTGAAAATAAAAAGATCTAGATTTAGCTATACTGATATCAATTGCATTCAATGGAGCTAATGTTAATTGTGAATATCTTAACTACAGCAGAAGCAGACAAGTTTTGTTGAGGTTGGTGGGCAACCTTCACGTCTGAAAGTGGACACTCTCAGAAAATGAAGAACTTCTTTTATTTACAAAGGGACTGCCATGGAGGACATGGTAAGCTATAAAGTATCCATTTAATATGGCAAACCTGCTATTTTCGTGCTCTTCTTTCTCACTTGCTCTCTTCAGTGGTATGCACCTTCATCCACATATCGTGCTTGCCATGGCAGAAAAACATCCAATTAAATATTTTTGCCAAAGGTATTCTTGCAAATAATGATGTTCCCAGGTACAACTTTTTAAATTAAATTAAACTTTAACAAATGAAGTAGCAAGTGGGAAGAGAGATATTTGTTGGCGTATCAATTAACATCAATGGGATTTAAATTCATGGCAAGACTTAAATTAGTCTAAGCAAGACTAATTTTGGATTCCATCCTTTAGTCTAAAAACAAACTAAAAATTACTTTCATAGCTAATGAGAAATGAAAAATGAATTTCATTGCTGTTGCATGAAAGGATGTAGAGATGAAAAGATATTAAGATCAGGCCGGTTAATGCAGTATAAATTGTTCCTATGGCTTCTGTGGAATTATTCTTATTATAGATTGAATATTTTGTAATGGGGAGGTGACTGCAAATGGAGTTCAGTCATGATCTCTGCTTTTAAGCTGGGAGCCCTGATGGAGTCTGGATAGAAAACAATATATAAAAGTGAGACTTCCACAGTAGAATTGATCAGGAAAAAAACTGAGGTTGCAGCTCCACCTCCAGTGTTAAAAGGGAAAACCCAAACTTATGCCTCCACGAAGGTGCTATTTAGGGAACAAATGTTGCATTCTAGGTGGTTTCAGGTCCATCTACTTTCCTTGTGCCATTGTAGGAAATTCTTTAGCTGGACTGAACTAGGAATCCACACCATATAATATGTGATCCAAACCCAATCCATCTACAAAGCTTACTGGGTGACCATGGTCAGTCAGATAGGCAACATGCCCTCCAGATATCTGGGCTATACTTTCTTAAGCCCTAAGCAACATATCCAATGGTCATACATATATTCTGGAATTGTAATGCAAAATAGCCGAAGAAAATCATGTTCCCACTTCTGCTCTAATGAATGTTACTTTGTAGTACATGTTATCCATATGCTAAGGAGAAAGATTCTAAGTAGGGATCAATTCCCCTCATAATTTAGAATACTGCTTGATTAAAGAAAAAAAAATCTCTATGCTACCCTTTCTCTTTATTGAAAATGAGAAGCTTAGGCTTTTGAATATATTGAAAGTATTTGCTTGAATAATTTCTAAATGTTACTAATAATGAATTCAAGAATACACACTCATACTGTTTGTGTGAGTATCTGTGTGTGAAGAACTGCAGTTTACTGCAGTGGCCTCTTTCTTAGGGCAGAGCTTAGGAAACAAGCTATGCCATGATGGTTCGAATGACGGAGCAAAATTATGTTTGGCATCACCATTACAGAATTCAGTAACTCCAAAAGCACATTTTACATGCTGTATCACTCTAAAATCAACTTCTGTAGGAATCTGCACAGAGTTATTTTTAACGTTTTAAAAGTGAAAAAATTGTTATCTCTGCAAGTCATCTAAAATCTTAACACTATCTGCAGTGTACAAAGGAAGGGACAGAGGAAAGGACAGCAAGTAATTAACTCCATTTTTTTCATGTTATGACTAATTTTTATAAGCTATCTGCTTAGAAAAACTTGTAATACAAATTGTAACAGTTCTGTCACGCTATGTTTCATAGATCTGTCATGTGATACTGAATTTTAATAGGATTCTAAATAGTTTCACAGCCAATCTTCTAAAATACACATTTGCTTAGATAGCAAATAGAAGTTTTCCCCTTCCTACTGCTAAGTTTATTGAAATTCCCTCTTACAAGAAAAATAAGAACTATTAAATCTCTGTAAAGAGTCTGAAGGATGCTTATAAGTCAACATCTTTTTTAATTGCTTCATTTCACATTTAGGCAAAGACTCTGTTGGGAGAAGACAATGTTGTCATTTTTGCTTTTAAATTTTTTTCTAATTAATTTGTTGTTCTCCCTTTCCTCAGTTTAGAGTTGCAATGATTACAAATACATTATACTCTTTCTTTGAGCAGTTCTGACTCAGCAAGATATTGTTATCTTCTATGTATAAAAACAAATAAATTGGCAATGTATTGGATGTTTCAGTTGTTGCCAAGCAAGTTGACTTCAGCATTATTGCACATCTTCTTTGAAGGGCTGAATATTTATTGCTTCAATTTCCAAGAATATTTGAAGTAACCCTTCCATATTTTTAGAGTTGCTACCAAGTATCTCTAAAATACAAAATCTCTATAACCTGTAGAAAGCTTCCTATGTGTTTCAAACATTGTTTTGAAAAGTTATTTAAAGGAAAATGTAATATTATTCTGAGGTGGCCATATTATTATTATTATTATTATTATTATTATTATTATTATTATTATTAAATTTTAAAAGGAGGCTTATAAACAACTCTTTAAAAAGGAACAAGAAAAATGTATTAAAGACTAAAATATAACTGGATAGAAAAGGAATCTTAATGTCATGAGATTACAATTTTCCAAAGTACTGTATCATTAGTTAAGCAGACAAGGCATTTTCCTGCCTGAATTCATAGACCTCTTTACCCATTCCATATATAGTACTCCAATAATACAGATGAGACTAGTCCTTGGACTAAATGTTCAGAACCCTTCAACTGGGACACTACCACTACCCATGTAGTTCACATACCCTTCAAATGATCATTTAGGCACATCAGATGATGGGAGCAGTACCAATCGTGTCACAAATACAATATTATAGGACACTAATAAAATCTAATTTCCATTTTCAAGGTGATAATCATCCACCTATACTTTCATACATTTTTTTCTGAACATCTAAGAGATGCCCTTTCAAAACAGAAAGGAACAATGTATCTGTATAATTAACTTCCTCAATACTATATATTAACTGTATTCCAAACAGTTTTTTTCCTTGGGAAATTGTGGTTATACTGTCACTTTTGGTCATATTATATACCTATGATTCCTAAGTCAGTTGCCATTTATGTAATTTTTAATCTCATTGTAGATTGGGCAGTGGAGAACATAACAAATAATGTCCTCCACTTAGCCAACACCACAAGAACAGAGAAGTTCAACATGGCACTTACAAAATCTTCCTTTGAAATATGCTGAGGACATGGTCTGCAGGTGAAGGATGGTAAAACTCTTCTCAGTGAAGCGCTGGTAACACTAACCAGGTACTGGGGGAGGCTTCAAAGTTTTTTATAATGATAGTATAAGATGAAGATTTGGATGATTGTACTGCAGTGGCATCTTTAATGGCATCCATTTCAAAAAGCCTATTTCTCATATTTTCTTTGTTCCAAGAGCTAAGTTTCCTCAAAGGTGGTAGTAATACATTTTTAGGATGGGTGACAGAAATTTAGTTCATTGACTTCCAACTGTGTAATGGAGAAAACAGAGTTTGGCAAGGTGGGATTCTTGCAGGCTTCCTAGTTTCTTATAGGTAAAGGTAAAGGTTTCCCTTGACGTAAAGTCCAGTCAAATCCGACTCTAGGGGCGGTGCTCATCTCCGTTTCTAAGCCTTGGAGCCGGCGTTGTCATAGACACTTCCAGGTCATGTGGCCAGCATGACGACTCGGAACGCCGTTACCTTCCCGCCGAAGCGGTACCTATTGATCTACTCACATTTGCATGTTTTCGAACTGCTAGGTGAGCAGGAGCTGGGATTAACAACGGGAGCTCACCCCGCTGCGCGGTTTCGAACCGCCGACCTTCCGATCGACAGCTCAGCGGTTTAACCCACAGCGCCACTGCGTCCCCTAGTTTCTTATAGTGCTCCAAAAATGCAAGATGCCTTTAATAGTGATGGAAGGTTGCCCTACCTCCATCCTTAGAGAAGCAGTGCGGGGTTGTGTGGTGGAAGCCCCAAAATCTTCCTTATGAAGTTGTTTTGGACAATTGGGCAATTACCTTCTCATCCCACCCCCAGATCTCAGCCCCATACAGCATTTGGGTTATTACCATACCCTGGAATATTTTAAGTGGAAGGGCTACCAGATGCCCTTCTTTGGAACATAAAAACAAAGGAATAGTGCCCACGGTAGATTGGGCAGTTACTAAAACAGTAATTAAATATGCTTTCCATATAAGGAACATCTGAAAGGTGGTGCCTAGGTATTTAAAAGAGGGGCATTGCTTTATTTGTTGGGCATTAATTGCCTATCTGTGTTTAGTATTACTTCTGCCAAAGACCACTACCTTTTAAAAAATAAATCATCCTTACTTTTTCCCCCTTCTTAGAGTCAATAATCCTCTAAGGCCAGTCTTGGTATAGAAAATAAAAGCCATGTCACCAGAGTACGTTAACATTGAAATTTTCTTCTCTCTCCATTAACTGAGGGAGAGAAAAAACTTTGTGACTTCATGGCCACTATATTATCATGAATATAAAAAATAAATAAGAAAGGAGTAAGTAAACAGCCCTGTTTGACTCTCCTCTCCAATGAAATAAGATTTGAGAAAGGCTGTTATGGGCCCAGCCTTCTCTGGCTGTAATGTCAGTATGTAATTCAATTATTAGTTGAGAAGGTGCCTATCAATGTCGTCAGTGGAAATGGTTCTGCATGACATTTATTTTTCACTTAAGTGAGAAAGTGCTATCATTTTCATGTCCTATTTGTGGGCTCTCATTGGCACCTGGTTGGATACCATGGAACAGAATGCTGGATTATATATGCCTTTGGTATGGTCAAGTGCAGCTCTTCTTATTTTCCATATGAGAATAAGGAAAAGGAAGAAAAACAGAAAAAAGAATCTTGGAAAACCTATGATACAGAAATACTTTTCACTTCTTTCTTGATGAATTCCCATTTAAGCACTACTCTTATCCAGTCCTTCTTAGCTTTTTGAATATCAGGTGCTACCAGTTGCTATGATTTATGAATGTTATCATCCTATCATTTATGAACTAATTTAGGCTTTAATCCTGCATGTGTTAATGGTGTCTCATTTAACTCAGTAAGACTAACTTCTGCTCAGACATGCATACTGTATTTTTGAAAACTGATTTATAATTATTTGTTTTTACATTCTGGACTGATAGTTAAACTTGTTACAGTAATACTTCTGACACATCTAACCCATGGGTAATTTCTGTTAAGGAAAGTAAGCAGATCAAATATGCTGTCAACATGGCAAGTATGATTTTTTTTTTTCTCCCAGGAAAACTGAAGCCACAGCCAAGAGAAGAAAAGAAATAAGCATATAACTGCAAATGGTGCATTTTCATTGCTATATTCACCCATTTCAAAAAGGTTGCATATAGCAATGAAAATGCTTATAAGCTATTGGAACATTTAGCTCTGAACTGCCATCAAGATTGGCCACATCACTTTAAGCTAGTGGTATATAACATGTTTCTAATTGAGGACAGCCTTTGGCTTTTGAATAGTGCACCATTGGCCATATATTAAAAGGTGGGTGCTAGGACAAACAAATAGGCAACAGGACAATTAAATTTAGATTAAATTGTCTGGAACAAAATAGAATAAAAAAGGACAAAACTCTGACAAAAGTTATCTAGAAACTAGATTTCATATTTAGTAGAGCTTAGTTTTTTAATGCTGATATCCTAGTTTCCTGCTAATGGTAGTTTCACCATGAAGTTGTATGTCAGATGATTAATTAATTTTTCCTCTAAAAAAATATTTTTTCCTCTCTTGCTGTGGTCTCCATCAGCCCTCCCCTACATATTTATTTCTTAAAAAAAAAAAAAAAACAGGTAGCAAACAAGACTCATGAAGTATAATTATAAGTGTTTTGTGTGGTCTAGGTTGGTCTATCTGCTTATTTTGAAAGGTTTTAATTTTCAAATGATAGCAGAGTAGCTTCTGAATATTGATTGAATTTCTCCATTCCTTGTGATATCACTGTTGCAATAAAATATTTAACCAAAATAAGAAAATTGTTTAAAATGATGTTCTGATTCAATAAACATGTTTTTTTTAAATATATGTTCTCCCCAGAGATATATTCAGGGTCTGTATGTGTTCAGCATAAAAGCCAAGGGGTGATCATTTCCTTAAATAGAAAAATATCTCAGAAGAAGGCAGTTGCAAACCATTCATATAACAATGCCAAGAAAATGGGATAGACACATTAATCAGAAGACAAGACATTTTAAGAGGTTTAGGGAATGGAACAAATTTAACTTGGTAATCACTGAAATCACTGAGGTGTTTCATAATTTAAATTATTTTTCATGGATAAGAAGATATAGCTACCATTTCTACAGTAGTTTTTGACCAAACGTAAGTTATTGAAAGTGAAGATTTCCTAATAATACAATCTACAGCCAGGACTGATAGTTTAAGCCATCTTTCTTGTTTCTACATTTGGGTTTGCAACAAACAGAAGGGAAATATCTTATGAATATCATCCAAGCTAATAGACCCAGTCTTTCAAACGGCTTGAATTAGTTCTATGTATGAGCTGAATCAAGTTATGTCTTGCAAAGATTTCTGCAACTCTCTGGTTTGGTTCCACAACCAATAACTGTCTGGTTTGGTTCTGCAACCAAGCAGGACAGATATAGACTTCAAAGGATAGTTAAGTCCGCAGAAAAATTATTGCAATCCACCTGCCTTCTATAGAAGACCTGTATACTGCAAGGGTCAATAGGAGGGCAGAGAAGATAACTGCAGACACTTCGCATCCTGGACATAAACCGTTTCAACTTCTACCATCAGGACAGCGCTACAGAGTACCGTATGTCAAAGCATCTAGACATCGAAACAATTTTTACCCTTGCGCCATTGCTCTGTTGAACACCTAATTAATGTAGCATGATATAATGATTCATAATGTATGGTAAGATATGACTGCTAAGATGTGACTGGTAATGCTCTGTTAAATGTGAATATATGTTAGACAACAGATGCACTATATTGTCTCTTAATTCTCCCTTTAAATATGAGTGTGTGTTAGTTAATAGCCATAGTATTATTTTCCTTCAATTCTTTTCTTTTCTTGATTGTATAGTTTTAGTAAATAACATTACTACTTTATTATTGTTTATTTTCTGATGTTACATAAATATATTGAGAGCTCTCACACCAAAGTCAAATTCCTTATATGTCTAATCATACTTGGCCAATAAAGTATTCTATTCTATTCTATTCTATTCTATTCTATTCTATTCTATTCTATTCTATTCTATTCTATTCAAAGGTGGAAGCCTCGGCTACAACTTCAGTTCCCTTTGTCAAAATGGAGGTGGTTTGTTTTGCAATTTAATTGATAAGCAGATATTTACTATCTATATCTATATCTATATCTATCTATATGTGTGTGTGTGTTTGTGTTTGTGTGTTTAACAATTAATACTATCTATAGATGCTATGAAATCTGCTGTTCAAGCACAGCTTGGCATTCTTGGAAATGGTAACATTGTAAAAATGAGAAAAGAAACTAAAACTGCTATCAGAAACAGAGCAATTCCCAAGATACACCAGAAAAATATTCAGATCCATCAGACCATTTTAATTAAGACTAAAGTCCACCAATTCAAGATCTGCCAATGATAAAAGAATCATAGAATGTTCTTGTGTGCTATGATCATCATCATCATTTCACCAGTCACAGGAGATCACAATAAGTGAGGCCATATCAACCCTACCTAGCATTTGCTTAAAACCAAGCAGACTCAATTCTTACTCAATCTCATTAAGCAGATTTATTAAAAATAAAAGAGGTTGCCTTGTAGAAATTTTGAAACTGGATCTGAGCACCCTATTATAAGTAAGATTGTTTTCTTTTTTAAAGAATTTTAATACATTTCAGAAAAATATAAAAGATACAGAAAAAACTACAAAAAAAAACTAAAAAAGTGTGCAAACACAAGAAAAAGAAAAGATTACAAAAAGAAGTGATTTCCAACTTTAAACATCAAGGATATACAGCAATTTCCCATAATCAATCCCTTGCTCTATATTAAACCAAAATCACATTATTTCTACAAGGCAACCCCTTAGTACATTATAAAAATCACTAAATACTATTGCTCCCTCCTCTTATATTACAAGAAAAGTATAAATCACCTAATCAACTCCCCCCCTAAAATAACAATTATGTAATTATTCCCTTCCTACTGCTATTCTATACATTCCTGTCTACTATAATAAAGATCAAAAATAAAAAAAAGCATATAAATTGTCTGCCATTATAATTAATAATACAAAAATATGAATACAAAAAACATGAATAAGAAAATGAATAAGAAAAAAAAAAAACTTAATCATAATCCCAATCATTAACAATAAGTAAAGTCATCCAAAGCCAAAGACCATCCAAATAAATATTTTTGGTCCCTTGACCCTCTTCAAAATAGACCAAGACATTTACAAACAGTATATAATAATCTCAGTAGTGTTTTCTTAAAGAAATCAAACAGCCCAACTGCTCCTGTCACAAACACAGACTTGTCTTCAAAAAATCTCCCATATATAATAACTGCTTCTTTTCCATAACATTCCATGAGAAAGTCAAATTCACTCACGTTTTGCAGCTCAATTTCTCCATTTAAGTTCTTCAATTCAGCATTGCCAATTTCATCCAGGATTTCAACAGAAGCCCAAATCTCACTCTTGGGAGAGACATTTCCACTGCTGTCAGATTCCTCAGGTTCATCCACATCATCCCAAACCAGATGGCACATTTTAGACCACATATTTTTCCACAATGCTCTGAATGTCTTGCATAATAACTTGGCAGGAATCATAAAAAATCTGCTTAATATCTGTTTTACTATCTCAGTGAAAGTCAGAGAAAGCCTGGTTAAGATTTTCCATGTCTGAAGCAGTAAATTATGGCACCCCCTAGATACTTAACAGGCAGAAGTGAAAGGTAATGGAAAATTTCTGAACTGAGTTAAGATAACAGACAGTTTCCCAGAGAAAGTAGCAGCAGGAAACTAAAACTTTCTGAATCAGAAAGACAGATTCAACGTGTAGGAAAAAAAGCTAAAATCTTCAAAATTAGCACAAAAATATTAACAGAGAAATGATAACATACTCTCAACCCTCCTTAGTATTGGATGGAAAGCAAAATCCAAAGCTTTATCTTTTTTTAAAAAAAGAATCAATCACAAAAATAACAATAAGCACCAAGAGAGATTGTTTCTCCTTAATGTACAAAGCCTCTCTTAGGGTACAAATACTTTTAAAAAATTGGGTGCTTTAGAAATGGAGTGGCTGAACTTAACGTCACTTTAAGGCTGTAGCACAGCTTGGAAAAGGTGGCATCCCAGCCTCCTGCCAAAGTCTTACCCGTCGATCGTGAACACTGTTTACGATCTCCTGGCTGCAACTCACTCTCCGGAGGACAAATGGGTCAATTCTAAGCATTTTCCTTGGTCTGGAAAAAGGCTCTTGGGCTTCAGGAGGAACCAGCCAGAGCCCAAAAAAACTGCCACCACCCCAGTTCTGCCCATGGAGCTCGCAGGCACAGCTGCTCAGTTCACCATATTCCCACCAAAAGTCCTATAAGTAAGATTGATAAGGCAATCTGTATCTGATCCTAGGTGGATACTGTCTTCCAATCTACAGCTTAGCAACAGTACCTTCAAACCTTCAGGGGCTGCACAAAGAAAATGTACTGCCTCTGTATGGGAAAAAGTGTGTTATACATAAAGTGATGATAGAGAATTTGAGCAAAAAAGGATGGGATTTGTGGTATAGCTATCAAACTAACATGACTGCAGATTTAGAAAAATCAGTAGAAAGGAAAAAAAAGTATGATGGATTTCAGATTATAATTGGGAGAGGAACTATTTTGACTTGACTAAGCTCACAGAACTAAATCATTTCTTTGGCAATTGTGTCCGGGTTTTTTTGCCAGTTTTGAATAATCTGATGATATCTAATAAGGGTTAACTATCTGAAAAATAACTGACTGGCTTCTTTAAATGTTAATTTAATGTGTTAATGAACACTTCTTTGTTTTGAAAATTGCTAGGAGTTTCAGGCTTCATATTTTAAGTCTTAGTTAAAGAGCAGGTAGTCATTGGCATAACTGTATTCTTTAGTACCAATTTCTCAGCCCATTATGGGATTCTGTACATGTAATTCAATTTTCATTTATTTGGGAAGAATTAAAAAGATCATGAAATTGAATTAATAAGTTTAACATTGTATTATTAACTTTCTGGTTTGGCTAAACATAACACTAATACTATTCTAAGCAAAGGAATTTTGCAAACTTTAACATGTACACTAAAGCTTTAACATTAGCTAAACCTAATGCTCATGAAGTTGGCTTATCCATTATAAATCTGAATTTCTTACTTAATCAAGCCATTGGATTATGGCAGTATTGGACAACTTGTAGATGAGGGAGTATATGTGAGTGGCCCTTGAACGACTTTTTGCATCTGCTAGTAACCCATAAAACCATTCAGTTGAAATTGGGTGGCAAACTGCCAAATGATTTCTTTGGTAGAATAAAAAAGAGAGAGAGAAAAATCAGCAAAAATAGGCCTGAACCAAAACATTTGATTGCTAAAATTTTATTGCTGTGTGAAATTAAGCATGTTATAGCATTAGCTAATCCTTTGGGTCCTCATCATAGACACATTAACTTGTAATACAATTGATTGTAAAACTGGCCTTTTTAAAAATACATATATTTAAAGTTTATATTTTTAAATTTTATTTTAAAAACTGAAGGAAAGTAAAAGGGACTTATGCTAACCTGCAACTACAGTAAATGGAGGCACATACAGTATTCAAATGTTCTATCTAGACTGTATTAAAGTGCTGTTGTTGATGTTGTTGACCCAAAGCTATAAACTTAGCACTTCTCTACTGCCATCAGCTTCAGGATGAAGAGGAAAAGATAGATAATAAAGATCTCCTTTGTGCTGGCACATGAAAAGAGATAAAATTCAAATTCTTTGTTTCCTATTGCAAAGATGTGCAATTTTCATTTGGACCAAGGACTTCAATAGTCTTTGAACATTATGTTGGGTACCACACAGCAGATGGGGTGGGTACCATTAAAAAGTTTTCAGAAATGGTTGGATGACAATTTAATACTTACTTAATATTATTAATATTTAATATTCTTAAATAATTGTAATTAATGCAACTATGTAGGTGTTAAATTTGAACAGTTAAACATGCAATGCACCTATAACAATCCTCATCTCCTCATATCTCAGATGATTCCCTGGTGAACAATAAGATATGAAGGGAACAACATTCATACATATAAAACCACAAGTTTCACATACAAAGAAAAGCAGCAAAACAAGGCAGAGGCAGCAGACAGAGGCATGCTCTTAGTGGGAATCAGAATCTGAGATACTGTATTGTACTTCATCAACTTCTGGCGGGTCGAAGTTTCTCATCTCATACATAAATCTTTGACTCAAGAATGTATTTTGAGCTCTCATCCTATTCATGCAGAGATCTACTAATGAGTTCATGGACTTAATTGTTAAATAAATTGCTGGTCTATGAATCCAGTTGATTCCAATTGGTCTCCTGTATATCCTATGTTATACAGAATTGAGCCAGGTATTTATCAGATTTTTCTCTTGGGGTGCATGAAGAAAGATGGGTAGGATTATGAAGAGAACTTTTGCAGCTGTGGTGTCCCATCAGTGGAATTCCTACTTTGAGAGATGTGCCTGATGTCCATTCAGATGTCATGTTACCAACTTACACTGTTTTAAAGCATGAAAGTACAAAAACTTTAAAGTATAATTAGTTTTAAGTATGGACATTTCATACATAAATTCTATTTCCTGCAGTTTTACTGTGTTTTTTGTTACTTTATCCTCATTCATTGTACTACTGAATTTTAGTATTGATTTTATTTCTACAATTTGCTTTAGCAATGCTTAATGCATTGAAAGTATGAGCTTATTAAACCTTAAGAACAAACAACTGAATGAATGAACATGGATATAAATTGTTACTGAAATATGTCACAGAGATGGAACAAATTAAAAATTGATAAAGTGGATGCACAACTTCTAAAAAGTAGTCACAGTATAACAATAGGAAGAGCTATTGAAAAATATTTTGAGGGAAAAGTGGTATAAAATGCTTTACAGATGGTATTTACAGTAAATCCATCAATGATTACCAAGACAGACAATTCATATAATAACAAATGTTGGAAATGCTACAGCAAAGAAGGAATGTTTTACCACATTTTACCAAAAAATCTTAACAATATTGGAAGGAAATACCTGTCTCTCTCATTCTCTCTCTCTCTCTCTCTCTCTCTCTCTCTCTATATATATATATATATATATATATATATATATATATATATATATACACACACACACACACACACACACACACATATATATTAAAAATACCATTTGAACTGAAACCACAGATATTTTTATTAGGAATAATTCCAGAAAACATAAAACTAGTACAATTTACTAAGGTATACAGCATGTTGACAGCTACAAGGACAAACAGGACACAACATCAGAAAAGTGAAGCTTTGGCCTCACTTTTTGGAAGTGTCCAGTTTGGAAGACCAAAATTGGAAGACCAAAATTGGAGAATATGCAGCAATGCAAAATTGAGAGTATATATCCATAATAGATGTTTAACCAAATTTAAGCAAGAATGGTTTCCTTATATATGACACATTACACAGCATGAAATATTCAGTCATTTGGATTATAATTTTTAGGAAAATTGTTAAGAGACCAATTAAAAACAATAGATGAAGTGACTTAAACAGATACTAGCAATAACTTCCAATGTTTAACATTAAAAGTACAGTACAAATGTTTAGGAAGTGGCGAGCAGTTGGTAAAATCAATGGAAGGGAAGGGGAGAAGGTGTTACCATTTTTTTTTTTAATTAATGTATGTTTTATTGTTGTTTATCCTCTACTTGTTATCCTCTACTTTGCTTTTTGTATCTTTATTCTTGTGTGATTTCTGTTTAAATAAAGCTTATGCAATTAAAAAAAAGTAGTATGACAACAAAAAATTCTGTTTGTGAGTTGCTCATGTATGTGTATGTGTGTGTGTGTGTGTGTGTGTGTGTGTATATATATATGTATATATATATATATTGGAATTATATATATGTGTGTGTGAGTTGCTCATATGTGTATCTATATGTGTGTGTTTGTATAATGTATGTGTTGTGTGTGTGTGTGTATGTGTGTTTGTGTAAGTATGTATGTGTGTGTGTATGTATGTGTGTGTGTGTATGTATATATATTCTCATACATGTATATATGCACATGAAATTTTTCACAACAGTTTCAAGAAAGGATAACCATATTCAATTGTTATTATCCACATATAATGTATATGTATAAATGATTCATTCATAAGTCATGAGTAACTTCAGGTCTTCAATCCACTGAATATCTAGGCCATAAATTTATCTTCCCAGTGTTTCTTAGCAATAAGAAGGACACAGAGAATCTATTCCCAATCTTCAGCCAGCAATTTCCATTTACTATGCACATAATTCAAAGAATATGGATGTCTAAAAATGTTAAATCTTGTCTCAAACTCGAATTATTATATGTAATTATTTTTTTCTCAGCATGTAATAGCTTAAGGACATTGCATGGCATCAATATATATGATGCTTTCCAAAGAATAGATACGAGAAGCCTTTTACATCAAGGGTGTACAACCTAAAAAAATAAATAAATGGGGAAACAGAGTAGGGAGAGAAAGGAAGATGGAGACGTGGGTAGCATGAGAAGAATATGTGTTTATTTCATTACAAGCAACTGTAGCAATTAGAAGTCCTGGTCCTTCTGAAAATATATCTGGAAGAAAATAGGGAAGGTAATCAGACTGTCAAAGTTTAATTGTTATACGTTTATATGAAGTTTCATATTGCATAAACACTGTTTTATATTGAGCATTTGGTATTTCTGGAAATGCTCTTCCATGGCATGAAATAGCTTTGGATGAAGCAGAAGGTTTAGGGAACCAACTTCAGAATCTGAAATTTAAATGGATTGACCCTGAATACTTATAAAGTATATATAAGTAAAAGTGATATAATTTAAAAGTGATATTCTCCTTCCTCCAAAGAAGGAATGAATTACCTTCTTGAAAATCCTACCAAATGCATGCAAACATGTTCATGATTTTGTAAAGGACAAGTCAACTAAGGCTTTTTTTTTTTTTTTTTTTGGCTCAGATATAATTTCATAGTCAGCTCCCTAAATATTCTGGACCTACTTTAATGGATTATCTCTTTAATAGCATTTATCTGCTTTGTTGTGGCTATTAGTAATGGTTTTTAATCTGAGCATTTGCAAATGAGAGTCAGCATATATCAAAGAGCAGAGGAGTAGGATGGGGAAAATCAAGATTCAAAACCCTGCTTAGCCATACAATTGTGATTTGGCTTAAGCTGTATACAATTGTAAACAAAGTTCACACACACTTGGTCACACTTAATGCTTCAATGAAACAGTAAGTGGATAGAAGCTGACACAATTTCTACATGGTATGAAGTTAAACATAGTATCTTTTTGAAAATTTGAATGCATAGTCCATTTACATTCAGCTGTTGATTCAAAATAAGAAACCAATGGCTTTTTTTGTGGCACTCTATGAAAGCAAAAGTTGGACTTTGAAGAAGCAGGACAAAAGACTATTGATGTTTTTGACCTTTGATACTGGAGAAGACTCCTGATAATACCACCTGTAGCCAAGAAAACAAACAAATTGAACAAATCAATCCAGAGTTTTCCTTCAAGCCACCAATGACCAGGCTCATGTTATATTATTTTGGACATATTATATGAAAGCCTAACTCTCTTAAAAAGTCTATAATTCTGGAAAAGGTGGAAAGAAAAAGAAGAGGACAACCAATAGCTGGGAATTGGGCAGCATAAAAATGTAATAATTTATTATTAATAATGATCATTAATTACAGTGATGATGAGTGCACCATGGGAAGACCAGAACAGTCAGGTTGAGAAAGAATCATTTTAGAGAATGTCTATCTGTGTGGTGGCTCAGAGTAAACACTGACTTGGTGGCACGTAATTACAAAAATCAAATCACTTGCATCGTACAGGTTGTTGTAGACGTAATAAAAACACAATGGAGTTATTATCTGGAAATATCTATAATACTGAAAAATCATTTCATTGTGGGAGTAAATTGTATCATGTTTTTTTTTCCTTCTTAGTTTCAAGATTCTCTGCACATTTTCATAACAATATTTTGCCATTTTTCAAGGGATTTGGAAATGTTCAAGTCCACTTTCTTCTTTAATTTATCAAAAGTAGCTTTTATCATTAATGTTTTTGAAAGAATGAAGTGTAGAAAAAGTACAAATAATAATGAATGTGAAATGGAATGGAATGGGGAAAAAATATTAGATTCATGTTCATCTGGAATTATTACAGGTTCAAAGCCCAGATGGACATGAATTTCAAAACTCTAGTTTTATTTTTATATGTTGAAAATATTCATTAATACAAATAAAAGAAAACCTTCAAGAAAACATTTTTTTAAATTATATATTGTTATGCATTTTAAAAAAAGGATATTTTAATGGTTGTTCATGTAAAAAGAATAGGAAAATAGAGAGAACTGACCGGATTAAGTGTGTTGTGGGAACAGAGATTTTTAACTTTTTCTAAGCTAAGAAACAAAGAGAAAGGATGCCTATTAACCCACTGGTTAATATTATAGGATAAGAGGGTGTGTATTGGTTTCCCAATAAGCCTTCCATTATAACCAGTGAGATCTGTCACCAAGCCTTTGACCAAAGGCAAAGTAGGTAACTATATTCAGTGACCATCTTTAATGTGACAATTTATAAATAGTTATTTAAAATATTTATATACTGCCTTACGCAAAACCTATTCAGTTAGCATGCATAATTAATAATCTATTAAGTACAATATAGGAGAGGGAGAGTGTATTCTATTGTGTGCACTTTATATATAAAGAGATTATTTAATACAGGTGGTCCTAGGGTTATGAATACTCGTAATACAGGTTATCCTTGGGTTAATACAGGTGGTCCTTGGCTTACAACTACTCATCCAGTGACCATTCAAACTTGTGACAGTGTTGAATGAGGGGGGATTATGTTCCAGCAGTTCATAGCATCTCTGCAGTCATGAAATTGTGATCTGGGTGCTTGGTGCTCATCTTGTGATTATGATATTGCAGCAAGCTGCAGTCACATGGTCATGATCTCCAACATTCTTTGCAGCTTCCCACAAGTCAATGGGGAAACTGGCAGGAAGTTGGAAGTCACAGTCACGTGAAGTCCTCGCTCAATGACCCTCACATTCCTCACTTAACAATGGCAACCAGGACTGCTAGAACTGCCATCGCTGAGCGGCGCAGTCATATAATGTCACACTTTATGACTGTGTCAGTTAGCAATGGCAGTTCCAGTCCAAATTGCCATTGTAATCCAAGGACTACATGTGGTTTGCTTCATTACTCTGAATCTTGGCCATCTGCTTTATTTGCTTCAAGTATAATTCAGCTAACCTCTTTCCAAACGCAAATATCTGATGTGAGAAAAATGGAAAGTAATAGCTGTGCTTTCAGATTCTAAAATATTTTAACCTCTTACCCATGTTATCATCTCAGCTTGTTCCAAAGTTCATATATGCTCTATGAATGACAACAGAATCTCTGACGACTTAAAAAGGGAATGTCACTTTAAAAAGCAATGTCTATAACGACAATAAGAAAGAAGCCAATCAATACCTTAAGCAATGGACAACAATAAAAAGGGAAACAACAAGAAGGTGTGTGCATGTTTGCATTTCAACTTGGACTCACATGATAGTTAGGATAAGCTAATACCAAGAGAACATAAAAGGCATATGAGAAGTACACAGTTGATTAAAGCAAATATCCTCAACAGCAATAAAAGTGATGATCCCTCTGGATGTAATTAATGTGTATAGCTCACTTCTGAAACAGCAATAGAAAGAAGATATTTGTAGACGAAATATCCTTTTTTGCAACCGATAATGTTAAAATGCATGAAAAGATTTCTCTTGTGGAACCTCTTTCTCCCACTCAGAATGATAAAAAAAGAAAGAGAGTAGCACTTAAAGTCATCAGTAGGTGAACACATAAAGAAGTTGCTTCTTTTTAGCACAATGCTAAAATACCATCCCTATCTAATAAAATTTCTTAACATGTTGTCATGCTTGTGCCTAATTATGCATCCTGTAACCACCAGGTCAAAAATTGGTTCTTCATTCCCACTGCATAGTTTTAAGGAACAATCCTTTGTGTTGCATATATTATGTTTTGCAGAGATGTATTATAAAAATTGCATCTGTTCATTGTTCATACAAAAATACAATTACTAATTTTAGATGAGGCAATTATAAAGCAGAACGTAACTCTCACATTTGACAGCTTTGGGAACATAACTTATTTGCTTTTATATATGGCCCTGGGATTCTCTTCAAGCTGTGTACTTTCTCATTCTGATCAAGGTAGACCAAATTCTTTTTAAGATGGATATTAAATGTCCCCAGATCCAAATTAGTTCTTAGTGCTCAGTTTCTATGTTTTCTTTGCTCGCAATGAATTAATGGTATTTTTTTCCCCAGGTACTGCAGCTACTTTAGCATGATCCAAGTAACTCTTCCAATATCTGTCTACAGTATACAGTGAGGACAAACATCAGTCATACTGGCGAGCCAACCTGAAAGAGTATGAACTACTTTAAACACATAAGTGAACGCTGCAGATGGTAGTGAGAACAATATAAGGGTTAAGGCTATGAGAACCACGTACTTCCAGATAATGAATATGCTAGCTCAAAAATTAATCATTTACAGCAGGCCTTCACAACCTTGTACTGTTGTGTTGAACTTTGTTTATCAGCTATGTACAGCAGCAATCCAAGGACTGTAACAGAAGCTCCTAGATTTCCTACTTGCTTAATATTATAAAACCAAGGAGATTAGCTTCAGGTAAAATGTGGGTGGCTTGATTCAGCATGAGAAGCACAAGTTGTGCAGGACTACTGTACATTTTCTGAGCAAACAATCTGACTGCAATTTTATAGAATTTTCATGGAATCACACAAATATGACTGATGCTGTATTCTGTCTAGAAGTTTCTGACTTATGATGTACATACTAGCCCTTGTCCATCATAATGAAACATCCATATAACTATTATTTTACATCTGACACCCATCATCACCACCACCACTACCAAACATGAGTGATAGGCAGATGCCAGACTAACATAAAATGTTAAGAAGTGCAGAAATGGATAGTACAACATCTTAATAAGTAATTATGTGTGTAGAACTTAACTTGAACTGCACATTTAAGTGCAAAGGCTTAATCTTGAGCAAAGAAAAATAACTAAGTTCACCCATTGCACTAAGCCGTGGTTTATTTTACCATGATTTATTAAATAAACCATAATTAATTGGCTTCGCACAACACACTAAACCATAAAACTAGTGGGTTTGATTTACACAAAACAATAAACCCAAATTAAGAACATTACATTATGCTTTGTTGTTGTTTATTCATTCAGTCGCTTCCGACATTTCGTGACTTCATGGACCAGCCCACGCCAGAGCTTCCTGTCAGTCGTCAACACCCCCAGCTCCCCCAGGGATGAGTCCGTCACCTCTAGAATATCATCCATCCATCTTGCCCTTGGTTGGCCCCTCTTCCTTTTGCCCTCCACTATCCCTAGCATCAGCATCTTCTCCAGGGTGTCCTGCCTTCTCATTATGTGGCCAAAGTATTTCAGTTTGGCCTTGAATATCATTCCCTCAAGTGAGCAGTCTGGCTTTATTTCCTGGAGGATGGACTGGTTTGATCTTCTTGCAGTCCAAGGCACTCTCAGAATTTTCCTCCAACACCACAGTTCAAAAGCATCGATCTTCCTTCGCTCAGCCTTCCTTATGGTCCAGCTCTCGCAACCATATGTTACTACAGGGAACACCATTGCTTTAATTATGCGGGCCTTTGTTGTCAGTGTGATGTCTCTGCTCTTAACTATTTTATCGAGATTTGTCATTGCTCTTCTCCCAACGATTAAGAGTCTTCTGATTTCCTGACTGCAGTCAGCATCTGCAGTAATCTTTGCACCTAGGAATACAAAGTCTTTCACTGCTTCTACATTTTCTTCCTCTATTTGCCAGTTCTCAATCAAGCTGGTTGCCATAATCTTGGTTTTTTTGAGGTTTAGCTGCAAGCCAGCTTTTGCACTTTCTTCTTTCACCTTCATCATAAGGCTCCTCAGTTCCTCTTTGCTCTCAGCCATCAAAGTGGTATCATCTGCATATCTGAGATTGTTGATGTTTCCTCCAGAGATTTTAACTCCAGCCTTGGATTCCTCAAGCCCAGCATGCCGCATGATGTGTTCTGTGTACAAGGTGAATAGGTAGGGTGAGAGGATACAGCCCTGCTGTACTCCTTTCCCAATCTTAAACCAGTCTGTTGTTCCATGGTCTGTTCTTACCGTTGCTACTTGGTCGTTATACAGATTCTTCAGGAGGCATACAAGATGACTTGGTATCCCCATACCACTAAGAACTTGCCACAATTTGTTATGGTCCACACAGTCAAAGGCTTTAGAATAGTCAATAAGAGAGAAATAGATGTTTTTCTGAAACTCCCTGGCTTTTTCCATTATCCATCAGATATTGGCAATTTGGTCCCTAGTTCCTCTGCCTTTTCTAAACCCAGCTTGTACATCTGGCAATTCTCGCTCCATGAATTGCTGAAGTCTACCTTGCAGGATCTTGAGCATTACCTTCCTGGCATGTGAAATGAGTGCCACTGTTCGATAGTTTGAACATTCTTTAGTCTTTCCCTTTTTTGGTATGGGGATGTAAGTTGATTTTTTCCAATCTGATGGCCATTCCTGTGTTTTCCAAATTTGCTGGCATATAGCATGCATTACCTTGACAGCATCTTCTTGCAAGATTTTGAACAGTTCAGCTGGGATGCCGTCGTCTCCTGCTGCCTTGTTATTAGCAATGCTTCTTAAGGCCCACTCAACCTCACTCTTCAGGATGTGTGGCTCTAGCTCACTGATGTCATGCGCTGCCTACCTCTGAATAATGCTCAGACACTGGTTCGGTGGAACGGGCTCTGGTTTATTCACAGCGCAGGTACAGCATCGGAAAAAAGCTGAGAGTGACAGGAGCGCGCCGGTGCGGGGTTTAAATACCCCGCGCCGGTCAGCGCCTCCTCACTCGTGGTCACGTCACCCCCCTTTGTCCAACACGTTGACCTGCCGGTGGGTGAGGGGTTGCGAGGCCCCGCTGGCGTTCCGGGATCGCCCATCATCGGTTTCTCTATTCCTCCGGTGATTACTGTCAGCTGGGCGATCTCCGTTGTATTAGCGCTAATGGCTTGGGTGTGCTCCGCGATCCGTTTAGCTATTGTTTCTTGACCTTCAGTCATTGTGAGTTGATGGCTACTTATCTTGAGCCCCTTCCCCTGTTTCCTTGCTATTGTCATGTGTGCCATTGCACTGATGACTTCAGCTCAACGGCACTCATGACATACTGCCCCCTGTCCAAATAGTGCTCCCCCCTGGTTTTCTGTTTTTTTTTTTTTTTTTTTTTCGTGGAGCTGTCAAACGGAACTTTTTTTTTTTTTTTTAATTTCCCGCCGGAGTAGTTCTCGCCCCTCCCTTTGCTCCTCCCTCTACCACGTGCCTTCCCAGGGTGTGTCCTTAGTACGCATGCCCAGGTCACGCCCTGGCGTGTGCATGCTCTGGCCACACCCTGTTTGTTTGGCTCAGTTCGGCGAGGAGAGAGGCGTGGCTGGTCGGGTGCTTATCAGCTCCAGGTAGGGCCCTTCTTTTTTATTCAAAGTGCGTCGCCTTTGTTATTTGTGCTCCTGGGCGTTGCCCCCAGGTTGCCCTGTTGACTTGCTTGCCACTCCCCCGTGGGCCCGGGGCGGGGGGAGGGTGCTGGCGAACGCTTGTTACTGCCTCGTGGGCCTGGGGCGGGGGGAGTGAGTCCCGGGGGGGGAGGTCCACCCAAGTCGCGGGCTTGGGGGGGCCCTTTCCCTTGGGGCACAGTAGGTGGGGGGGCCCGCGGGGGAGGGGTTTTGCAGGGGATGGCTTGCTAACCTTGGTTTTGGCTTGTCGGGGTATGCCCGGTGAAAAGCCCGGGTCAGGTCAGGCGCGTTAACGTTGTGCGCCGCCACCCATTCCGGGTGGGGGAAGTGTTTCCACCTGACCAAATAGTGTAGAGTTCCTCGTTGCTTGCGGGAGTTGAGTATGTCCCTTACGTCAAAGTGATGTTGCCCGTCGATCATCACCGGTGAGGGCTGTGGCGTGCTTGGGTGCCATCGAGAGGTGGTTGCCGGTTTCAGGAGGCTGGTGTGAAACACCGGGTGGAGTCTCCGTAGGTTGTGTGGCAGGTCCAAGCGTATTGCCACCGGGTTCACTATTTGCGTGACTCGGAACGGCCCGATGTACTTAGGCCCCAGTTTTTTCGAGGGTTGGGGTGACTTTAGGAATTTGGTGGATAGGTAGACCATATCCCCCACCTGGAACGTCGGTTGTTGGCACCGGTGCTTGTCGGCCTGCTCTTTGTAGGCTGCCTGTGCATCCTTCAGTGCCGCCGTGATTATTGGCCATGATTCCGCGATCCTCCATCCCCAGTCGCTAGCGTCCACCTGGGGTTCCGGGGCTTGAGGTAGCTCCGGTATGGGGATGAAGTCGCGCCCCGAGACTACCTCGAACGGAGTTTTCCCCGTGCTCGTGTGGACGGCGTTGTTGTATGCGACTTCGGCGAACGGGAGCAGTTCAGCCCAGTCGTCTTGGTGATAGTTGGTATATGAGCATATGAATTGCTCTAGGGTGGCATTGAGGACCTCTGTGGCTCCGTCCGTCTGGGGGTGCCAGGCAGTGGATAGGGCCTGTTGGGTCCCCATCAGCTTTAGGAAGGCCCGCCAGAATTTAGAGGTGAACTGTGTACCCCTGTCGGTCACCACACGTGCGGGACATCCGTGTAGCCTGTACATGTGGATGAGGAAGAGTTTGGCTAGTTGTTGTGTGGACGGGACCGACGTGCAGGGGATGAAGTGGGCTTGTTTTGAGAAGTAATCCTTCACCACCCAGATGGCCGTTTTCTTCTGGCTGGGTGGGAGGTCCACTATAAAATCCATAGAGATTTCCTCCCATGGGCGGGAGGGTTCTGCCACCCGTTGTAATAGCCCCGCGGGTTTGCCTGGTGCCCGTTTGGCCCTAGCGCACGTTGGGCAGGACGCTACGTATGCTTTCACGTCTCGCCTGAGTGCGGGCCACCAGAATTGACGCCGTGTTAGGTGTAGGGTCTTGAGGAACCCAAAGTGTCCTGCTTGCTTGGCGTCGTGTGACCTATGCAAGATCGCTTGGTGTTGCGAGTCCGGGACATAGATTCTGCCTTCCCCCCATGCCAGGTCCTGTGCCATCGTTACCTTGTCGGGGTTTGCCAGGAACCAGGGGTCGGTTTTGAGGGCGGCGGCGATGTCCGTGCGTATTCCCCCTGGTAGTTGCGGTTGGCTTTGTCTGGTCGCAGGTTGTCCCGCCGTCGGTTGCGCCGTAGAGTCGAGCTTTCTCCGAGCGCCTCTTTGGGTGGTCACGGCCATCCCCAGTTGCGAGGCGGATAGGACCGTCCCAATGGTGTCTGGGGCGGGCTCTTCGTCTTGGGGCAGTCGGGAGAGGGCGTCGGCCAGGAAGTTCTTTTTGCCCGGCATGAACTTCAGCTGGAAATTAAAGCGGCTGAAGAATTGGGCCCATCGGACCTGTTTTGGGCTGAGGCGTCTGGGCGTTCGTAGGGCCTCGAGGTTCCGGTGGTCGGTCCAGACCTCGAATGGTTGGGTGGCTCCCTCGAGTAGGTGTCGCCATGTTTCTAGCGCCGATTTTACCGCGAAGGCTTCTTTCTCCCAGACGTGCCATCGCCTTTCTGTCTCGGAAAACTTCCTCGACAGGTAGGCGCATGGTTTCAGGAGTCCCGTGGGGTCCTTTTGGAGTAGGATGGCCCCCAGGGAGAAGTCTGAGGCGTCGGCTTGGACCACGAATGGCCGTTCTGGGTCCGGGTGCGCGAGGATTGGCTCCGTGGTGAACAGCGCTTTCAGTTTGTTGAATGCGGTCTGGCACGCGGGAGTCCAATTCAATACTGTGCCCGGGTTCTTGGCGCGTCGGGTGTCCCCCACCCCTTTGGTTTTGAGGAGGTCCGTTAGGGGGAGGGCTATCTCTGCAAACCCCCGGGCGAATGACCTGTAAAAATTTGCGAAGCC
Organism: Candoia aspera; assembly: GCF_035149785.1. Lineage (NCBI taxonomy): Eukaryota > Metazoa > Chordata > Lepidosauria > Squamata > Candoiidae > Candoia > Candoia aspera. The sequence continues at coordinate 32,494,780 of NC_086160.1, forward strand.
GAGGAAGCTCTGGAGTTGGCCTCTGTTGCGGGAGCGCTCCCAGTTTAGCACCGCCTCGACTTTTGCGGGGTCCATTTCTATGCCGTCCCCGGAGATTCGGTACCCCAGGTAGTCTAGGCGCGCTTTATGAAATTCGCACTTTGTAGGTTTGGCATAGAGCTGCGCCCTTCTGAGCTTGTCGAGGACTTGCCTGACTAGGGTCACATGTTCCTCGTGCGTTTTAGTGTAGATAAGGACGTCGTCTATGTAGACAAGGACCCCTTTGAACAGGTGTTCATGCAGTACCTCATTGATGAGCTGCATAAACACCCCAGGGTCCCCCGCGAGTCCGAACGGCAGCACTTTGTACTGGAAGGCGCCTAGGGGGCAGTTGAACGCAGTCTTCCATTCGTCCCCCTCCCTGATTCGGATGCGATAGTACGCCTCGCGATGGTCCAATTTGGAAAAGACTTTGCCCGTGGACAGGTGGGCGAGCATGTCCTTCACCAGGGGTAAGGGGTATTTGTTGGACAGGGAAGCCGCGTTTAGGCCCCGGTAGTCGGTGCAGAGCTGTAGGGTGCCGTCTTTCTTCTCCCGGAATAAGACGAGGGCTCCGACCGGTGAGCATGCTGGCTCTATGAATCCCCTGTCTAGGTTTTTATCGATGAACTCCCGGAGGGTTGCCATCTCCTTCGGGGTCATCGAGTAGATCTTCAGTCTAGGTAAGGGGACGTCGGGCAGCAGGTCGATCCGGCAATCCGTCTTGCGGTGGGGGGGTAGTTGGTCAGCTTCCGCCTCTCCGAAGACCTCGGAGAAGTTGGCGTATTGTTCCGGTAGGTCTGCTATGGTAGCGGCGTTGTCCTGTGTAGTCGCCTCCGCTCGTCCCACAGTGGGGTTGGTTCTGCCCGCTGGAACTGGTGCCCGATACTCGCCGTCGCCAAATGTGAAGGTGCGGGTCTCCCAGTTGATGAGCGGGTTGTTTGTCGCGAGCCATGGCATTCCCAGGACTGCAATGGGCCGTCCGATGTGAGCGACGACGAACGATGTACGTTCGGTGTGAGTGCCCATTTGCAGGGTGACTGGCTCGGTTTGCATCGTAGCTGGTTTCCCTCCCGCTGTAGAGCCGTCCAGCTGGTGGAATGCCAACGGCGTGGGGAGGGGGAAGCAGCGGAGGTCGAGTTTGGCGACTAAGTCGGGGTGGATGAGGTTTTTTGAGCACCCCGAGTCCACTAGTGCCACGGCCGTGGTGGCTCCATTGCCGGCAGAGAGTTTAATTGCCGCCATTATTACGGAGCTTTCGCCGTTCCGTCGAGGTGGTCCGCGCTGCTGTCCCACCGCCTGCCTCGCAACGCGTTTCAGGGCAGGCGGGGAGCTTTTCCCGCCGGCTGGTCTGGGTCTACGTTGTCCTCTTCCCCCCAGTAGGCGTCCCAGCCTTCCTCTGGTGTCGCTGTGGCTACGGTCATTCGGCGGTGAGGGGGCGGCACCGGGTTAGGTGGTTTGGGGCTAATTTTCGGGGTGGGTTTAGGCGCACTGGTCGGCAGTCTGTTGGCGAAGCAATCCGCCATCTTGTGCCCTAGTTTGCCACACCTCCCGCAGGGCTCCCGATTGAATTTCTTCTTTGTGTATGTGGGGCCGGCCGTCCCCACGTGTGGTGCGGGTACCTTTTTGCAGGTATAGTTCGTGTCTTCCGTGGTTGTCATGAGGAAGGTGCGGTGCGCGTGTTCGGCTTTCCCCGCGAGGTGGATCCACCCGTGTAGCGTTTCTGGGTCGTCGCGGTAGAGGGCCCATTGGAGTACGTCGCGGTTGAGCCCCCTTTTGAACATTTCCAGCAGGGTGGTCTCGGACCAGTCGCTGACCTTCCCCGCGAGGGCTTTGAACTCAAGGGCGTAGTCTGGGACAGTGCGTGTGCCCTGTTTAAGTCTTTGGAGTGCGCTTTTCGCCCTCACTTTGGCTAGTCGGTCTTTGAAGTAGTTTTTCATCTCATTGATGAAGGCGGGGAAGTTGGCGAGGGCGGGGGAGCTGGACTCGTACAGTTGGACATACCAGTCCGCCGCCCTGTCTTGTAATTTGATCGCCACGGCGGCGATTTTGTCCGCTTCGGAGTCGTAGGAGTGTCCGTGCCTCCCCATGAACTCCCTGGCGTTCGTTATAAAGAACGACAGTTTCGTGGGGTTCCCATCAAAGAAGATGGGGAACTCCTTTGGGGCCTGGGCATTTTGCGCGGCCCTTCCTCTCGCTTCCCGGCCTGTGGTGTCATCCGCCTGGGCCGTCTGCTGACCTTCATTTGGCCCGTGGGGGTTCGGTGCTTCGCTCGGGGTGTGGGCCTGTGCGGGGACGTCGTTGGGCGGCGCGGGGGGCATGAGCGACTGAAGCATGGTCCGGAGTTCCTCCTGTTGTGTCCGCATGGCCGCGAGTTCAGCTCGTGCTTCCTCGTCCACGGTCCGCGCCTCCGTTGGGGCCAGTTCCGTCGGTGTGTCGGCGGGGGTGGGTTGCCGGCGGGGTTCAATCTCCCTCTGCCATTGGTCCGCTTCCTCCGCCGTCTGCTGGGTGTCTCCATCGTCCTCCTCCGTCCTGACCGCCGTTGGGCTGTCGCTCCACGCCCGTTGCTGGGGTGCGATGTGGGGCGCGGGGTCCTCCGCTGGTTTCGGAAGGTATGTTGCTCCCTCCCGTGGTCGGGTTGCCTCCGTCGCCATCTCCCCTTGGGGTTGGAGTTGAGGCTCGGGTCGGGTCGGGTGGGCGTCCATGGCTCCGGCATTCCGCGGTGCCTCTGGCCTCGGTTGGTCCTCCTCTGTTTCTCGCCGTGCGGCTCGCCCTCCTTGTCCGCGTCGCTCCGGCTTCATTGTTCTGGTCTTCTCACTGTCTATTCCTCCCGCGGCTCGTTGTCGTCCGGTGGGGCTCGGCGAGGCTGAGTTTATGACTCTCAGCTTTATGTCATGTGCTACCTACCTCTGAATAATGCTCAGACACTGGTTCGGTGGAACGGGCTCTGGTTTATTCACAGCGCAGGTACAGCATCGGAAAAAAGCTGAGAGTGACAGGAGCGCGCCGGTGCGGGGTTTAAATACCCCGCGCCGGTCAGCGCCCCCTCACTCGCGGTCACGTCACCCCCCTTTGTCCAACACGTTGACCTGCCGGTGGGTGAGGGGTTGCGAGGCCCCACTGGCGTTCCGGGATCGCCCATCATCGGTTTCTCTATTCCTCCGGTGATTGCTGTCAGCTGGGCGATCTCCGTTGTATTAGCGCTAATGGCTTGGGTGTGCTCCGCGATCCGTTTAGCTATTGTTTCTTGACCTTCAGTCATTGTGAGTTGATGGCTACTTAACTTGAGCCCCTTCCCCTGTTTCCTTGCTATTGTCATGTGTGCCATTGCGCTGATGACGTCAGCTCAACGGCACTCATGACAACTGACCACACTGTGAAAGCTATCCCCAATATTGTTATCCTTCCTATACAGGTCTTCTGTATATTCTTGCCACCTTTTCTTGATCTCTTCTTCTTCTGTTAGGTCCTTGCCATCTTTGTTTAGCATGTTGTATAAACCAGGCTAGAACAAGGTCTGATCCTTGTTTCAGATTTTTTTTCCTTTCTAACACATCTAGAAACAATTGTTAAAGTGAAGCAACTGTGTATTTTTGTCCTTCAACAGGAAATGGTTTCATGTTAATTCTTAAAATTAAAATGCAATTTTATATGTGATTCTTTTCTTTTCAATAAAGTAGAAGTAGAATTGCTCTGTCTCCAAAGGAAGGGCTTAACCTTGTATGCTATAAGGCCAGAAAGTACTATCATTAGTTTTACTTCACCTTTTATCTTTTTTAACCTTTTAGTTGCCAGAACGGTGGCACAGAATGTGAGAGTCCTCTCTGACACACACCCAGGGTAGGGGAGGACATCAGGTAAGGCACCCCCTGGAAGATAGGTGGTGAGAGAAGAAAGTAGCAGTAGCTATTCCAAGCAGGAGTTGGGGCGAAGGTGTGAAGGGTCAGCAGACTTCTAGGAGAAGGGTTTCAGACCTCTAACCTTCCACATTCCTGGTACCTAAGAGACATAGCCAGGGCTAGCAGTTATAGGAAAACAGATCCCTTCTACATTATTTACAGTATCCAAACACCATTGTTCAAACATTTGGTTTGTGTGTTTATATTTTAGAATGTGTGTGAATGATTCAAGAACTTAGATGTGACAGGCTCCAATGGTTTCTTCCCCCTTATTTGCTGTTTGTAAGTGCTTGAAAGAGTTCTGTAAGGGAACCTGACTGTGCATGTGCATCTGAGTTCGCTCCTACTACCCAGCAGAATTAGGGAGCATGTTCAGTGGCTGCTAGGACTCTGTGATTTCTGTAATGGAAAGCTTGGCTTTAGCACCAATTTGAACCTCTCTCTCTCTCTCTCTCTCATTTTGGGGTTATGATACTTAGATGGCAATGCTGACTGAAGAGGGCACTTTAACCAAATACAAAAAAAAATAAAAAAATCCCACAGCTTATTGGGTTTAGATGTTTGCATGATCAGACTTCATCTAATTAAACATTCTGTACTAACACAGCCTATATGTCCTAACATGTGAACCCTATAACTGGAACTTATTTCCAATCCAATTTATATAAAGATGCACAGCTCTAATAAACACGGTGGTGACAGAGATCAACCATAACTGTGGCACAAATCTCACTGAAAACCCAGCTGGCTGGGTTAATATAACTGGAGCCCTGGGTTTCATGCTTCCTTTTCATCTGCCTCAGGAAAAAAAAAATGCAAGCATTCAGCACATTGTCTTGTAAATATTCTGTATACAGGAGGTTGATAAGCCAATAATTGTATATTTTATCATACATAGAATTTTGAAACGCAAGTGTACTTTGAAGTGTAGATTGGTGCTTGAGTGATTAGCAGAATGGCATTGCTAAGATTAACTATATGTAGTTTAAAGCCACATTGTAATATATCAAGTTCAGAGGAAATAAAAGCTTCTGAAATGTAAATGAATTTTTATATCAGTATCTTTCATTGTCTGTATCTTGATCCTATTGTATTTCTGAAGGATAACAGTAAGGAAACTGCTATAAAAGCTTTTATTTGTTGAGATTATTTTGACAATTTTAATAATCAGAATGACATTTATAATTAATGTAAAGCAAGTATTGTTAACTGCAGAACAGTATAAACATTGACTTAATTGTAGTTGTGGTATTTTAGCAACAATAATTGATACAGCAGTAGTTATATCAAGGATTCTGTCTCCCTAATGAAAGAAAATGATTTTAAAAAATTTCAGAACAGCTACTCATAAACTCATTTTTCAAAATTTTTGCATTGATACAGAAAAAAAAATATTACAAATCCTTCTATGCCATTTTAATTGTACATTTATATACTTTACAGCATAATGTACAATAATATAAATCATACATAACAATAACAATAATAATATTAAAACTTTAACATAGATTCATCTTCGTCATATCATCATAAAACTATAACATAACACCAAACAGCCAGATTCATCTCAATTCATATACATTTTTAGAATAACTATTAAATCTTTAAACAAGAAAGATAAAAACTAACAAAAACTAATATTTAAGATAAAAGAACTAAAAAAGTAAAGAAAGAGAGAACAAAGCCAAAAGTGCAGAAAAAGAAAGAAAAAAGAAATATAAAGAAATGACTTCCAATTTTCTTTTACAAAAGTTGAAGATACAAATTTAAATCGAATTGTTGCTCCAAGATTACAATATAACTTTCATTTTTTCTATCATCTACTATTTTTCTAATAATCAAACTCCTATATCATAGTTTCATTTTTTTCTGTTTCACCCAAAAATTTCCAGTTGCATTTAACCTAATCAGTGTCTTTTCTCTAATCAAGGCTGTCAATTTAGCCATCTCAGCAAGCTCCATCACCTTCAGGATCCACTCTTCCATTGTGGGTTAATGTCAAATCTTTCCACTGTTGTGCATATAAAAGTCTTGCTGCTGTTATCACATTAAAAAGAAAGTTCCATGAGTTTTTTCCAACTGTTTTTGTCAGTCAGTCCCAAAAGAAACATCTCTGGCTTCAGTTGTATATTAATCTTTAAAATCTTCTGAATTAATGTATGTATTTAGATCCAAAATTTTTAGCTTTTTTACACATCCACCAAGCATGATAAAAAGTCCCATCTTGTTGTTCACATTTCCAGCATAGATTTTAATTACCTTTCTATATTTTAGAATATTTTCCAGTGACAAATACCAACAATACTTCTTTTTATAAAAAATCAGGTACATTTCTCATCTTCTCTTTGGTTCCTAATTACACATTTAAAAAGCTTTCTGAATAGTAGGTGTGAAACTGTGGTCCTTACATTTAATAAAAAGGTGAAATACAGAAGCCAAAGCATTGTAAATTTGAGTTATATTTATTGTTATATTCTTTGTCCCACTAAATGTCTTAAATCCCAGTAAATTTAGACAGAATAGTCTTAGCTCCATGTAGTGACATAAATATACTTTATGTTCTAGTAATATCCAGGAAATTCTAAAATCATTCATGAGGCAATGACTGGTTTTATACAATGCATTCAGTTACAATTTAGCTAATCATAGTTTGTTGAATAAACCATAATAGACTAAGTTCACACATTATGCTAAGCCATAAACTATGTTTGCAAGCTGCAGTATCTCATTTCACAAATGATACTAAACCAAAACTAATAAACCATATTTTAGCATTGTGTAAACCTCATCAGTGTTTACAGAATAATCTTACATTATAATTCACAACTCATTTATTCTTGAAGAGCTTTTAATATGTCACCATCACTGACTGTATATGAGCAAACTGTGCATTAAAACTTCATGACTATTCTACATACAGTGAACTTGGATGAACATTTTATGTAAACATTTTTAGGAAAAGACTGTAATTGTTTTCCATTGGCGTATATATCCCTGTCTGCATATGGTCATTTATCTATATGAATGAGCAGCATCTGATCTATAATTTCTGAAGTATAGTTTAACGAATACATAAATATAAATATTAATTGTAAACAAAAAGAATACTCTAAGTGCCTTAAGCATTTAACAATGTTATTTTCACATCATGAAATCTGAAATTCAGTCAAATTGATTTCAAATGCATCTCTCTTTCTCTCTCTCTCTCTTATTAATAACATGATTTTCAGGGGGTAAAGCTATTACCTTGGTCTGTATAATGATACTAAATCTTGCTCATCTATTGGTGTCAATTGGAGATTGATTTCAGTTGGAAAATGTTAAAGGGGCTTGAAATATGATACTTCTCCAATGGCTACCATTAAAGGAATTGCATATATCAAATCTGTGCTATCACTGTAACTATAGGTTGCTGATAATAGATATACTATAATTACAGAAATCTGAATACTAAATAACAAATAATTATATTCTTTAGCTGTCATGATATTTAAATAAAGGTTTTTATGTTTATACACAGCAGTTAGGGTTGCACAACTGGGAGCTATTCAATGTCAGAAACATCAACTTGCTTTACAGATCTTTCCTATATACTTCACTGTATCATATCCTATTAATGTTTAAAAAGATGCTTCGCTTTCAGGAAAGAGCAGCACAACTCCAAACTTTTTGTTTTTTGGGTCAAAGGCCACACTTGGTCTTGGAGTAGTCAAAGTCCAAGAAGTAGGCAAACCCAAAAGAAAACTAAATACAATTTCATTTAAATTTAATTAACATGAAATGAACTAGAGACATGATTGATGCCATACTTTTATTATTTCCTGTCAAATTAAAATTTTACTGTAATAAGTAAGTTAAGTTCAGTTAGGAATCATGAGGTGACATGATTAATGATTAATCTAGGGAAAGAAGAAACATGTTTGTGCTGACAAACAGCCACAGTTCACCTTGAAACACTGGGTGAATGCTATGGGAGAAAGCATCTAATTTTCTTCCCCATTGCTGGCGAACCATACATCCAGGTTGGTCCATTTCACTGAGTGCTCTTGGAGTCTATGTACATGATGGATTGTCTAACAGAACCTGGGAAAGTACAGAAGGAAAAAAGACTACAGGTGGTCCTTGCTTAACGACCACTTGTTCAGTGACCATCCAAACTTGTGACAGTGTTGAACAAGTGGTACTTATGACCAGTCCTCATACTTAGGATGGTCACAGTATCCCCATGGTCATGTGATTGTGATCCAGGTGCTTGGTGTCCAGCTCCCAATTATGATGTTGCAGCATCCTGTGGTCATGTGATTGCCATTTGCAACCTTCTTTGTTGGCATTAGCGACCTTCTTTGCCAGCCAACTCAGTGGGGAAGCCAGGAAGAAGTCACAAATGGTGACCATGTGACATCCTTGCTTAATGACACATGGTAATTCACTTAACAACAGCAACTGGAAGTGCTGGAATATCCATCACTAAACTGCACAGTCATGTGATGTGTCACTTAGTGATATTCCAGTCCAATTACCATCGTTAAGTGAGGACTACCTGTACTGCAAAAGAAACATCTAGCCTGGGGGAAGGGGGAAGCAAGAGAGACTCTGCTTTAATTTTGCTAGGACCTCTGTTTTAATCATGCTATGTTAAACAGGTGAATTGCTTTGAAAACTTTGAATATTCTGTTACCTTGCCCTATTAGCAATAATTACCTTTCCAGAAATCCAAATGGTTCTTGTTTCCTGAGTTTGCCAGCCTCATGGGGTTTGACAATGCAGCATTGCCAAAGTTATCCAGCCTGGGAACACTTCACCAAGCACTGGGGAGAAGAAGGGTCTCCTAGCTTTCCCCTGTGGTGCAAGCTCTACAGCAGAAGAATGAGAGGGATTGTGAAGCAGGTAGTTGAAGTCTCCCATTACCACTGTAGTTTACCTCCTAGAAAACTTGGTGATCTGATTTAGGAAAGCATATTCCAAATCTTTTGCGTTGCTTCATGGCCTGTAGTGAACTCCCACAATGGTACAACTTTTGTTAATTCTTTATTTGTACCCAAATGCTTTCAACTGGACTTTCATATTCAAGGGCAGGAATTTCTTCATAGGCAAGTATTGTTTTTCTTAAAGTGAAGCTACTTTCCTTTTTGTTTGGTATATTCCTTTTGAAAAAAAAGTAATATCAATTGAATTTTATGTTCCAGTTATGACACACAAGCTTTCTTCGACACCTATCTTTTTATTTCCGCAGGTTAATATTTCTAATACTTCCTGATTATTGCTGTACTTCATGCACTGTCTGCTGTACAGTCACTGGAGAATGTGGCTATCATTGGTTATTGGTCTCCTTACTATGCTGTCTTGGGGATTTTCCAAGTACCTTTTTGTGCTTCATATCTCTTCCATTAAAGTATTATATATGATGTGTATTAATTTATGTACTCCTATAGCATTGCATTATTGATTATGTAGTTTTATCCTTTAAAATGCTTGGGATTTACTTGGAATTTTTGGCCAATGCTATTTCACTATTTTCATACACCATGCTTTTAATATCCATGCTGCCCAACTGGGAATTTAATATTTGTTACAGCCTTTTCATTACATAATTGTTTATTTCATCATTATTAAAATGTTCCAGTGAGGAATGCCATCTGTTTGTGCTTCTTTCTGAGGCAGATGCTTTAAATCCTCCTTTAAAATCACTGCCAAATTCTTGAATAAATGTATCATCACAAATGGCAAAAAAAGAGAATATTCTGCAAGGTATGTTTTATCAACAGCCTACATTTGCTGTTCTCCATAGTGTTATACTGAATTTTGTGGAAAAGTGGGCTACTGAACAACTATAAGAAAAATAACTGACTAATCAAACATGGGATATTAAATGTGCTTATATTAGCCAATCAGATAAAGTCTATAGTTTCCATTGCTCATTGGAATAAAAGTATATACATTTCAAAAAGTTCTTAAAACTGCAAATAACTAAGAGTAAGCTTCTCAAAATCAGTTGAATTTACTTCTGAGTAAACTCAGGTTAGATTGTATGCTAATGTGGCAATGTTTAGTGAATTGCCTTAAATGTTTAAAGGACATTGGTACCACATTAGTATAATTTATCTACTAGAATAAAAGGGGAAATCTTAAAGTTTCATCACTTGAATTGTAGAGGCTGATCTATAAAGAAATAGGTCAGAAAACAGTGTGGTAAAGGTGGTTCTTATCAAGTTGAATAATCTTAAAATTCAGCCAATACAAGCCTTCGTAATCACATTATTTCTGAAGCAACTTTATGTGTGATGGTTATTAATAGTTTTGTGCATGTCAATTAAATAAAGCCAAGATGACATTTAATTTTTGAGAATGGGCATGAGATAGCATTATAATAATACTCATAAAATGTGAGTGAAATATCTTTAGTTCTTTTGGTTTTAAGTGAATCCATAAGAAAAAGCTTGTACCATGACCTCATTAAAATTGATTGGACCAAGGACTAAATGGCATCCTTGCTTCGTGGAATGACTATAGAACATATTCCAGCTGCTTACCTTACCTATTTTTTAGACCCTAATAAAAGGGATAATTCTATGAAATATTTATTTATTATTACATATAAGTCCAAAGTCACAGGACTCAGGGCTTATCTGTCCTGCCTGGTTGTTCCATCACTATTTTTATGCTCTTATTTCATTCATACATTACTGTGTGGTGACCCTTCTTAGGGAAGAATGGGTCCAAAAACCATCTAAAGGACTACTGTGAGGATTATTTGAGTCAAATGTCAGACAAAATTACAAGCATTCGCTTTGAGTTGGATTCCACCTGTGTAGGTCCAGTTGATTTGGTTGAGATACAGTCTAGCAAGGTTAAAAAGAGTTTACACCTGTGGCTCTGGGGAAATGAATAAGGTGATTGGAGACATTAGCACAGCTACCTGCATATTTCATCCCTGTCCTTCCTCCTGGTTAAGGTCTCTTAGGAGGGGAAGTGTAAGTGGAACAGTGTTGAATTCATCCTTAAGTGAAGAGATGGTTCTGTCTATCCTTAAGGTCTGCCTCTCTTGAAGAAGCTGGATGCAACAGTGTTGAGAAATTCCAACCATTTCCATCAGTCCATTTTCCACTGATGCATATACAAACCTATGTCCCTCTACTTCTAAAGCAAAATGAAGTGTCTATGTTGCATCAGTATGCTGTTAAATGATGTGAAGCCAACTGCACTATCTTTTCACATTGCTGCAAAGTATTGCATTATTTCTACAGTGTAAAAAGGCTATCAAATACCTGTGCATTTTCAGACATCATGTTTTGATTATAAATCTTGCATTATGAGATTCAATGAGAACAGCATGTCTATATAATTTAATTGAAATATATACTTACTGGGGATACATTTAATAGAAATGAATAGCATATTGATTAAGCAATTTACTTTCCTTCAAGATTAATCCTTCTTACTGTATAAAATCATTGCAAACACATCCTATATTAACGATGATCTTGAAATGAAATTCCCAGCCATCTCTACAAAAATAAAAAACTATTTTGTGTAATGTTAAATGTTGAAAATAGGTTAATTTAAATTATTATTTTCTCAGTTTTCATGCCTTGCCAATTTTCAAATTAAATTACTTTTGGAAGTGAACAGATTGATTTAGCTCACATGACACTATCTTAAGAAAAAGAAAGACATTTTTTATGATTCTATTTCCTTCTCACTGCATTTTTAATCTCACTAAGAGGATTGTAGACATCAGATATTAGAAAATATGAATACTGTACTCATGAAAAGAAAGTAGTTTTAAAAGCTCTTTTTTCCAAATATATCTGTGATAAGGATAATCTAGTTAATCTGCAGAATAAATTTATTCCTACTTCTTGAGTTAAAGTGATAATGTTCTGTTCTAAGCACAATGCTTGGATTTTAGCTACAGTTAAAGAATCAGTACCTTTTCCCCCACCAGATTTAATCAACCTGAAATTCTGATTAGACTGATTAGACAACCCAAATTAAGGTGTATTACTTATACCAAAACAGGTGTGAGATGCCCTGATATTCTTTATCTTAAAAGAGAAAAGATTAGAAAAAGCAATTTGATAACATGCCTCATAGACATTCTTAATAATGTTATGATTTATTTGTATTAAGATTTATTTATATTTATTTAGGGTTTATTAGGATCTTATTTTTTTTCCATGAAGAAGAGAAAAACAAAGTGCAAAGAGCAAGAATTATCCACCCTTCTTTCTTATGGTGGCCTTCCAGTTCATCTTTGAAAATCTCCTGCAGGAGATTGGCAGCTTTTAGATAATAGTCAATCATTTAAAAATTGGGAATCTATTTGGGATTGCATCTAGAGATCAATTTAGCAGTAGTCATTTTTGATGGATCCAAGCTAGCTAAACTTTTTTTTTCATTCTTAATTGGCTTGTCCTGAGAGGTAGCCAAAATGTTGGCAAGACACTCCGTAGTCTAATATGTAGGATTTAGGTTAAGCTAGACATAACATTAATTACATGAAAAAACATGGAAAACATCTACATCTGCATTTGATTTATGCATATGTCCTTTCACACTGAAATCAAGTTGAGAAGAATATCAACCAAAGGAAGAAATCCATTTCTCATTGCCTGAGTGGTATTTAGCTGATCACCTTTATGTGACAATGCCACTGTTTCCTGGAAGGGAATTTTTTTTTGGAAAAATAGATGGTGCCATGCTGTCAACATATCAATAGGATATATCATAAAATAGGCAAATTTCCACCTAAATTTACCTAATAATGGTTGCCTTGCACAGCCACATTCACAGCTCTTGAATAACACACTAAACACTTTTCCCTTCCTTTTCCTTAATGATCAAAGGCATTTATACTCACTCAGAACTAGCAGCATTTTTAAAATTTCATGACAGCTGCATTTGTTGAATATATCTTGTTAACTGTTCCTGTAGAAAACCAGGATTTTCACACCAATAGCTCGTTTACAATTCAGCATACAATGAATTACTCAGAAATGGCCTAATTACTGCTGTTTTCATAGAATATGAACATTTTGCACATTTTCACAGATGCAGGTTTAATACTAGGAATAATATATGTAAGTATTTAGATATTGGAATGTTTTTGCACACAGACTATTCTACTTTGAGAGAATATTGTGTAAAGAACTGGGTCAACATATGAAAAAGAAAAATACGTTGTTTGGCATGAAATAGAGAAAATTAAATACATTAATATATTTATACATATATTTATCTAAAACTTGTAAATACTGTTTCTCACTTAAAATGCAATAAAACACATAAAGCAATAAAAGGATACATTGAGACATAATCCTGAGACTGTAAATAATGAGGTGGTACTGTTATGAGATATAATGTTTCCAGCATGAACCTAAAGTGAAATAAAAGCTTTATCTTTGTTGGGCAATTCAAATTATAGTTGAGTAACTTGATGAACTGTACTTAGTGGCTATCAAAATGAGCTTTGCAATGAATGACCAATCATTCATACTTGGCATAACTGATTTGTTAATGGATAGAGAATAATTGATTTCTGAATGGAAATTACTGAAACATAAAGGCTCCATTATATTCCCACAGCTGGTTTCTGTAGTATCTGTTCTGGCCCTTACAACTAATCGCCCACTATGTAATTAACACTCAGAAGGGCAATTAACTTCAGTCTGTGGCTTGAAAATAGATTTTGGGCTTGATTGTGCGTGTTTTAATTTGCCTTACTGTGTTATCATAATTGGGTTTGCCATCCAGACCTGACAACTGAGATATTTTAGACTTTGCAGTTGGTTTTGAACTGTACCACAATATTTTTTTGATATACCTATACATACATTTGGGTATAGTTTCTGCAGTTTGGGTGTACTGAGCAGAGAAAGGAGCAAAGATAAGGGCAGATGCAGTATGGCAATGGGGTGGAGGAAGGAGGAAGGATACTGTCTGATTAGGTTTTTCTCCTGTACAGTAAGCATGAAGGCTTGCTGGAGAGAAGAAGAAAATTGCTGCTGATGGGACGCAGCAGTAAAGGTTATTAGAAGAAGAACAACTGTGTGGAATAATCATTATTCCTACCTGATCATAAACAAACAACTACATTATTGGATACTGGAGCAGTGCCTCTGTCAGCCGAGGCCATGGAGGTATAGAGCCATGTGGCCAGTGGGGAAAGGGTAGTCCTGCATTATGCCAGTTTGGATTATGTAAGTCCCTAAACTTATTCAGGCTCATGCTTCAAGAAGATCAGAATATTTGCACAGTTTTTGTTGTGTGTTCTGATGGAAAACAGAACTTTTATACTGTATTACTTTGATAAAGCTTCAGCCTGCCTCCATGATAGGGCTGGGCACTAAGATGAATGCTCCATTATGAGGATTTGTCCTCACCAAATAGTTGGCAGGCCATCTCAATGTGGGAGCAAGACAGGTGTGCAGACGAGGCCAAAAAGAAGGGTCATGATAGTTGATGATGACTACTAGTTGTGACAAACTGAAACAAATATATGCCAACCAGAGCTATAAATTTGTGATTTTTTCAGTCTGCTGGGAGCACAGATCAGGGACATGATAGAACTTTCTGTTGGAATTATCAGGGATCAACTCAGCATTGTCTCATAAGCATAAAGGGGTCGCTCTAGCAAATTGCATTTCTATTGTGCTTGTGGGATGTCACGTGGGTCACCTGACTTCCACTTCCTCCTCCTTCTTGGGCTTGGGGATTAACAGTCTCCATTACCTCATGGGCAGACATGCAAGCAGGAGGTGCTGCTGTGTGCAGCCCCTCCCCCAATCATTCTCTGCTACCAAGAACCAGTGATGATTAAGTGTTTTCTACTAAGAACTTACCCGTATCCAGATCTACTGAATAAAAGTAAGCTATCTCTATTTTTCTTCATCTAACTACTGTGTGAAGAATGAATTTATTTCTGAACATAATTAAGCTTAATGTGCAAGTTCCTTTTTTGGTTCATGCTTCTACTCTGCAAGATTGCTGTTAGCTGCTTGGAATTCTTTTATTAACCTTTAAAAACTCCATCACTTTCAAGATTCATTTTCCACTGAGAATTATGTATTCCTGCTAATCTATATGGAGATAAATAACACCATTAAAAACAAACAACATTTCATTATGGACTTTGAAAATCTAGGAAATAAACTTAGAGTTACAAATAATCTTATTATTCATTGTTCTGTTCATGTAAAGGACTGAGAAGAGAAAGAATATTCCAGCAAATAACTGGCTATGCAAATGGTGTTGATGGTGAAAGATAAGGAAAGATTAGGTTTCCAAGACAACACTCTGAGTTACTGAAATGTTGGAATCCTGGCATCTGATGGGTTGCAGCTCACAAGGACCGGCAAAACTACATTTCACCAAAGCATAGTAAGCTTCTTTAGAAGGACTCTAAATTTATTTCTATTTGAGATGAAAATTCTGATGTAAGTATCTCATATATGTGTACTGTAGGAAGCAATAAGATCTCGCTGTATTGGGGTGTATTAAAGCACTCAGTGAAAAATCAGAAAAATCACTGACTTCCTGTATAAATTTCACTGCCTTTGTAGTCTATATGCTAAATCTCAGAATATAGAAAATAAACAAGATGAGCTTGAACTATTAAGAGGAGAGCAAATATGATTTAATAGAAAACTAGTAGGATGACACCCATGATTGGATTACAGCAACTACAGACACAATTTGTTCAAAGGGAACAGAAGCAATCTATTGCTTTTTGGAAATCTAAGTGAAAGAAATACTGCTGAAAGCACTTAGGTTAAAATAAGCAAAGAAATGAGTAAAATTATTAAAAACAAGTTTCTGGTAGCTGCCCAATCAAGGAAAATATAAAAATACTTTCCAAAGGCAAAGTGGGTTCTTTAAAAGAGTCTTTAATTAAGCTGCCTTCTGTTAGAAAATAAACTCAGTCAGTCATGGACACAATAGATTGTTAATTCCATAATTCCAGACATATTTCTTAGTTTTATTCTTTGAGATGGAGAAAAGCCCAAGAAAATCAGTTATTGATGTAGATATTAAACAAGTTTTACGTGAGGAAGTGACAGCAGTAGGATCTTTGCTACCATTAAGCAAGAATGTTGGAGAAATGGCAATATTTCATAGTACGCTAATTAAAGGATGCAACAATATGTGTTACTATGGCAGAGATTTGGTGATATTTTACAATAATATTTTGTACTTATTATATTATAATAGAGTAGAAAGCAACAAAAAGGACATTTTCAATTACAATAGGTACTGAAGGAACTTGCTGATAGTTCGGTGAAAAGTTTAGGTATTAATTTTTTTAAAAAAATATTGGAGTGTGAATAAAATGTCAGATGACTTAAGCCAAATGAAATTCCTAACTTAAAAATAAAGGGAGAGGGAGGAGGACATAAGGAATTATATGCCTATCAGCTTGACACTGTTACTTAGGAAGATTCTAGAGCATAACATAAAGTGATTGATGTCTAAGAATCTTGAAAAGAATGCAGTATTTACCAGAAGTCAATCAGTATTTACCAGAGGTCAACATGAAGTTTTTAAAACTAGGTCTTGTTAGAGTAATTTTAAGTTGTGTTTTGATCAAGTACCTGTTTTTGGTAGATTGCGGGAATACTACAGACATAATGTATTTATTTCAGCAAAAAAAAGTTGAGTCTCATGGTTTATTTGACAAGTGAACACATAGTTTCTTTGACAAGCTGATTAATTGTCATGCCATCCAACTCATACTTAAGTGGCTAGATAGGTGGCTTTCTTATTGAACTGGAAAAAGACGTTGTATGGTATAGCACAACGTTCAGTACTGAATCCTAAGATTTGTATAAGGAGGTAAATATTTATATTTGTAATTTGTTTTTATAAGATCTTAATTGTCTATTTTTATAGTTTTAATTTTATTGTAAACCACCCAGAGTCCCTCTTTTGGGGGAGATGGGTGGTAGCAAAATTTGAGTAATAATAAATAAATAAATAAATAAATAAATGAAGATATCAAATTTGCAGATAAAAGCTAATAGTCTAGAAGACAGAAATAAAATTCAGAATGATATTTTAGAGAAATGGACTGAGAATAGCAGAATGAAATTTAAGAAAGACAAATCCAAAGGTACAGTATGTACTTAGAAAACAATTCAGAAGCACAAGGAGAGAACTGGGGATCCTTACTTTTAGAATAGTTCCTGTTAGAAAGTTTCTACTATTCTATTATTTTAAAATAGTAGTTTGTTACCCAATAAATATGGATCAGCAATGTGATGTGGCTAAAAAAAAAATCAATGTTAGGGTGAATTAATGAAATGCAGTTTCTAAAGAAGTAATGATTTTATTTATTTTTATTTGTTTACAAAAAATCATATGCTGACTATTTATAACGATTCTAGTCAGCTTACATCCATAGAACCTAAAACAGTCCTAAAACTTCCAACATCATCTTGCTCTGTACTACCAATCTCTTCCAACCCCATCACTGTGTCTTGTGCTACCTACTTTTTTCACAGAAACAATTTTGAATTTAAAAAATGATAAAGAAGAAATATTGCACATTCACTTTATCAGGGTCATTTGGGAGGATGCAATGATTGCCCTTGGTCTGAGAAACAGCATGATGTTCTGATTGCTTTTGAACCAGGATGAGAAAGACCAAGGTTCAGGTCTGTCTTCACCATAGACTAAGGAAGCTCACTGGGTGACTTTGAACCAATCAAATTCTTTCAATCTAGCTTTGGGGATTTTTGGTTTGTTTCTGTGGAGATAAAGCAAATGGAAATCCCCATGTAAGCCATTTTGCACTTCCATGAAAAAGGCAGGATATAAATCTAATTTAACCTAATATAGCTCGCGTGTATATACACACATGCACATATACATACACCTATTTATCTAATGTGGGAAGCATGCAAGTATGACTCAGTATTTGGAATGCTCAGATGGACTGATACATTTCATCACTTAAAATACAATCTCAAGTTCTCCTCATACATTCCCATTTATTGAACCATTGACTTCAATGACAAAAAACAATGTGGGGGGACCCAACAACATAGACCTAGGATGCAGTGAAAAGAAAAGAAAAGAAAAGAAAAGAAAAGAAAAGGCACAAATGACCATTCTTCTACCAGGTTCTTAAGACTTCGTAAAAGACCATCTGTTAAATTATACCCTTAATAAGATGCTTTATTTTTTTAAAACTGGAAGCCATTATTATGCAAATCAGCATGTGATGGAATCTTCCTTAACCTAGGAATTCAAAGACTTGCAGTCCCAATACCTCTGAAAGGTGTCATGTTGGAAAGGCAACCGGTTTCAGTTACCATAAATTAATACGCAGGAATCAAGAATTAATTGTGGATCAGGATTTTTTTCAGGATCTTGCTGAACATGATGATATCCTTCATGTGTTATTATGAAGTTATCACTTTCTCTTTAATATTTAGTATTCTAAATCTACTAGTGAACAAGCAGCTTAGGATGTATGTTTGAATCCCTTTGTTGGATTGCCACAATTTGTGTTATTTTCACAGAAGAAAAAAAAAACCCTATAATATGATATCACAGTACTAAATATAGAATATTGTTATCTTTACATTTAAATTGATTCAGAGACATTTAAGGGTTGTTATTATTTGGTGACATTACAGTTTTTGCTTTCTATAATATCATAAAAAGAAATAGAATTAAACTTTGACTTTATACTGTATGTACTATCAATTCCATTAGTAATGGTAAAATGGATTCCTTCCTTGATACATATCTATCAGGACTGACAGAGCTGGCCAAGTTTAAAGAAGCAAGAACTATAGAGATTTCAGTTTGATATCTTCCATGTTTATCTGGGGTAAACACAGAATTTTGGAAACCTTAAGAGGAATTTCCCACCCTTACTTGTAGTGAATTCATTAAGATGGAGGCTTCCTGAATGTTTTAAAAAGTTTCTTCCCAGGTTGGGCTAAATTGCCATTTATAGGATAAGCTGTCAATTGACTCCCCTTCTGTCTTTTAATTGTTCATATCTATTTTCTCTTCTGTTCCTTTTTCAGCCTCCCTACTATCTCTCACACTATCCAAATGAAACAAAAGGGGTTTGCCATTATTTGTACTGGTGCTAATTAAAACGTCGTAGTGCTGCATTATTGCTATATTCTGTTTTTTTAAATGTGCTGTTATTATTTCCAGCCTTATTAACTAAGCAGGTTAATTGTTTGTCAAAAGCAGCTTGCTCTTGTGAAGTCAAATGAAGTGTTGTTGCTGACACAGATAAAGCTATGATCTCTTCATTGCACTTTTTAGTACATCATCATTATTATAGCCTATTGCAGAAACACACAGCCATATATGATTTATTTTTGGAATATTTTGATGTGATTCCTGATATTATGTACAGTGTATTTCTTCTTATATACAATGTATTTCTCTTACTGATCACAAATAATCTGATGGGAAAAGGGGGGCAGTAATTAAGGGCAGAGTTCTTCCAGTGAACAGCATCTGTTAACATTTTAAGAAAGATTACAATATTGTTATATTGTGTTATCTTCATTATGTTGTACTTTTAGTTTAGAAGTAGTAGCCATTCTGGCCACTACAATCTTGGGACTATCAGCCCTTAGGAAATCACCCACACAAAGTGTAGTAACTTTTCACATTATTTACAGATACTGTATACTGTATATGAAATGCCACCTAGCTGACTTTAGTTGATCTAGAAAGCTAAGGAGGGTCAGCCCTGATTTATTTTTGGTTTCCCAGAGCTGTAGCCTAGATGGGAAGTAAAAAAAAAAAAGGCCAATGAACTTGCTATAATTGTATAAATGTATGTATAAATATATAAGTCACCAGGAGTCAAATCTGTCTTAAAGTTGTTTCTACTTATATATTAAATCAGAAGAGATGACTGTTTTTTGGCTATATCTCATAATAGATTTTATAATGGCATTATTATATCAGCAGTTCTGTTTTCAGCTCCTTTCCTGAGAATTCCAAGCATGGAATCAACTATTTTTTAGTACAGCTGCACTCAAGATCCATTAACATCATGATGAGGGCTGGGGGGAAGGAGCTGCTAGTCAATATAAGCAACATTACTATTATTTTCTACAGACCCACAACAACTAGAATATTTACTATGTTGTGGCTTGTGGATATTTCCATAAGCATTTTTTTTCCCTTCCTAGCATTTTTACTGCAGGTGCAGGGTCTTCTTTTTTTTCCCCTTCTTTCAGATCACCCAAAAGTTGATCCATTGGTTATGACTGGAATTAACTGGCCAGCTTGTGGCCCGAGCCTGACATCACAGTCTGAAATAGAATAACTGGCCCAAAGTCATAAAGTAGGCCTTCATGCCTAAGGCAGGACTAGAACTTAATAGAAAGGATAAATTATATATCTGTGTTCTTTTAAAATGTTTGTTATATAGTCCTAAGCAATATAACAAACATATTAAAAGAACACAGGTATATAATTCATTCTTTCTATTTCATATATGGAATATGTGTTTTGTTTTTTCATAAATGGAATTCACAGCACCATGATGTTTATGATTTAGGACACCTGCTCACAGCACATGGAATACCAACCCACTTTTTTTAACTGATAAGAATCTGACAATGTCTCCCCCCCACAAAAAAAAAAAAAATGGCAAGATTTTAATGTACATTGTTGTTGTTGTTTATTCATTTAGTGGGTTTGATTTACACACTAAACCATAAAACTAGTGGGTTTGATTTACACAAAACAATAAACCCAAATTAAGAACATTACATTATGCTTTGTTGTTGTTTATTCATTCAGTCGCTTCCGACATTTCGTGACTTCATGGACCAGCCCACGCCAGAGCTTCCTGTCAGTCGTCAACACCCCCAGCTCCCCCAGGGATGAGTCCGTCACCTCTAGAATATCATCCATCCATCTTGCCCTTGGTTGGCCCCTCTTCCTTTTGCCCTCCACTCTCCCTAGCATCAGCATCTTCTCCAGGGTGTCCTGCCTTCTCATTATGTGGCCAAAGTATTTCAGTTTTGCCTTGAATATCATTTCCTCAAGTGAGCAGTCTGGCTTTATTTCCGGGAGTATGGACTGGTTTGATCTTCTTGCAGTCCAAGGCACTCTCAGAATTTTCCTCCAACACCACAGTTCAAAAGCATCGATCTTCCTTCTCTCAGCCTTCCTTATGGTCCAGCTCTCGCAGCCATATGTTACTACGGAGAACACCATTGCTTTAACTATGCGACCTTTGTTGTCAGTGTGATGTCTCGGCTCTTGACTATTTTATTGAGATTTGTCATTGCTCTTCTCCCAAGGATTAAGCGTCTTCTGATTTCCTCACTGTAGTCAGCATCTGCAGTAATCTTCGCACCTAGAAATACAAAGTCTTTCACTGCTTCTACATTTTCTCCCTCTGTTTGCCAGTTATCAATCAAGCTGGTTGCCATAATCTTGGTTTTTTTGAGGTTTAGCTGCAAGCCAGCTTTTGCACTTTCTTCTTTCACCTTCATCATAAGGCTCCTCAGTTCCTCTTTGCTCTCAGCCATCAAAGTGGTATCATCTGCATATCTGAGATTGTTGATGTTTCCTCCAGAGATTTTAACTCCAGCCTTGGATTCCTCAAGCCCAGCATGTCGCATGATGTGTTCTGCATACAAGTTGAATAGGTAGGGTGAGAGTATACAGCCCTGCCATACTCCTTTCCCAATCTTAAACCAGTCCGTTGTTCCATGGTCTGTTCTGACTGTTGCTACCTGGTCGTTATACAGATTCTTCAGGAGGCATACAAGATGACTTGGTGTCCCCATACCACTAAGAACTTGCCACAACTTGTTATGGTCCACACAGTCAAAGGCTTTAGAATAGTCAATAAGAGAGAAATAGATGTTTTTCTGAAACTCCCTGGCTTTTTCCATTATCCATCGGATATTGGCAATTTGGTCCCTAGTTCCTCCGCCTTTTCTAAACCCAGCTTGTACATCTGGCAATTCTTGTTCCATGAATTGCTGAAGTCTACCTTGCAGGATCTTGAGCATTACCTTCCTGGCATGTGAAATGAGTGCCACTGTTCGATAGTTTGAACATTCTTTAGTGTTTCCCTTTTTTGGTATGGGGATATAAGTTGATTTTCCCCAGTCTGATGGCCATTCTTGTGTTTTCCAAATTTGCTGGCATATAGCATGCATTACCTTGACAGCATCATCTTGCAAGATTTTGAACAGTTCAGCTGGGATGCCGTCGTCTCCTGCTGCCTTGTTATTAGCAATGCTTCTTAAGGCCCATTCAACCTCACTCTTCAGGATGTCTGGCTCTAGCTCACTGACCACACCGTCAAAGCTTTCCCCGATATTGTTATCTTTCCTATACAGGTCTTCTGTATATTCTTGCCACCTTTTCTTGATCTCTTCTTCTGTTAGGTCCTTCCCATCTTTGTTTTTGATCATACCCATTTTTGCCTGCAATTTACCTCCGATGTTTCTAATTTTCTGGAAGAGGTCTCTTGTCCTTCCTATTCTATTGTCTTCTTCCACTTCCGCGCATTGCTTGTTTAAAAATAATTCCTTGTCTCTTCTGGCTAACCTGGAATTTTGCATTTAATTGGGCATATCTCCGCCTATCACTGTTGCCTTTTGCTTTCCTTCTTTCTTGGGCTACTTCTAGGGTCTCAGCAGACAGCCATTTTGCCTTCTTGGTTTTCTCTTTCTTTGGGATGTATTTTGTTGCTGCCACCTGAACAATGTTGCGAACTTCTGTCCATGGTTCTTCCGGGACCCTATCTACTAAGTCCAGTCCCTTGAATCTATTCTTCACCTCCACTGCATATTCCTTAGGAATATTAGTGAGCTCATATCTAGCTGATCTGTGGGTCTTCCCTAATCTCTTTAGTCTGATCCTAAATCGTGCAAGAAGAAGTTCGTGATCTGAACTACAGTCAGCTCCAGGTCTTGTTTTTACCGACTGTATAGATGTCCGCCACCTTTGGCTGCAAAGGATGTATTCAATCTGATTTTGGTGTTGTCCATCTGGGGAAGTCCATGTATAAAGCTGTCTCTTAGGTTGTTGGAAGAGAGTGTTTGTTATGCAGTTTGAATTGTCTTGGCAGAATTCTATCAGCCTATGTCCTGCTTCATTTTGTTCTCCCAGGCCATGCTTACCTGTAATTCCAGGTGTCATTTGACTGCCCACCTTAGCATTCCAGTCTCCTGTGATGAAAATAACATCTCTTTTAGGCGTGTTGTCCGGTAGGTGCTGCAGATCCTCATAGAACTGTTCTACTTCAGCTTCTTCAGCATCTGTGGTTGGGGCGTATATTTGGATCACTGTGATGTTAGATGGCTTGCCCTGAATTTGAACTGAGATCATTCTATCATTTTTTGGATTGTACCCAAGCACTGCTTTAGCCACTTTACTATTAATTCTGAAGGCTACTCCATTTCTTCTGTGGTCCTCTTGTCCACAGTAGTAGATCTGGTGGTCATTTGATGTGCATGTACATTGTAGGGTATCAAAAACACAAGAAGAAGTCTTGAATACAGGATCAGTTTTTCTTCCAGTCATTGATTAAGAGAGAAGAAAATAAAACAGGATTAAAATACAAAGTATCTTGGATTAAACAGCCTATTCACAGCAGGAGTTCAGTACATATGTATTGTGTTCAGGCGCAACAGTTTCTAACTGCCATTGCTCTGGCACAAAATTTAGCCATCTTGCTAGAGACTTTTGTGGTCCAATCATTTGCCTGTTGGGATCAGTCCTGGTAATTTGCGATTAGAGGAGAAATTAGCTCCAAAGATGATAAAGCATTCCTAGAGTACTTAAGTGATCATCTCAGTTTCAGTATAACAAAATATATATTTTGGTTTTATTGAATTCAGAGGATTACATAAGAGACATTATGAAACAACCAAGTGATCAATCTGTCTATAAGAAATGTTCTGTTACTCATTATGGATGTATCTCTTGAAATATGGAAAATTATTTTGTGAGGTTTAATCCTTACACATAATGTTTCATATTTCCAAAGAGGTTTAGAATGCAGTATTCTTAGACATATATATAATTTTATTTACAACTATTAAGAGGTTTCTCTGGGTTCTAAATGTGTTACTCTATGGTAAACCTCCATATGGACAAGAAGATTTATTTTTCAGGGTTTTTTGTTTGTTTGTTTGTTTGTTTTTGGTGCCTTCAAGTTAGTCTTGACTCCTCATGACTGCCTGGTTTAGTCCTGCAGTTTTCTTGGCAAGATTTTCAGAAGTGGTTTGCACTGCCTACTTCTGAGGGCTGAGAGGGAGTAATTGGCCCAAGGCAACCCAGCTGGCTTTGTGCCTAAACATAATTAAATACTACAACAATTCAGCCTATGAATGCCACTGCATAAGCATTAGACCTGTTTGCTGGAAATACAACTGATTATGATTCTGTGCAGTTGGCACCTTCATATCATTGCAGCTACTTACCAGAGACGCTCTAGAGGCCAGACAAAGCTGTGACTGCAGTTTTGGTTTACATGAAAAAAAAATGGGGCCAGGGACATTATGTATGAAACCATAAATGGAGCCCATTTTAAAAAGCATTTAAAGCATTTAACATACTTTCCCTGGAAGTGAGGTTGGCCCCCTCCCTCCTGGTCTTCAGAAAACAGCTGAAGACCTGGTTCTGCTACCAGGCTTGGAGTGGGGAAAGGAAGAGCCATTCTTGGGGCTGGCTGGTTCCCTAGTTCTACTGGGACTTTATCCCCTTATGGGCCTTATCCCCTTATGGGTGGAATTAGATCTACCATTATTTGGATTTGACTGTATTTTATATATTGACGACTGGTATTATTTATGATTTTATTGAATTTTAAATTGTTTTTATTGCGAACTGCCCAGGGTACCCTGTGCGGGGGAGATGGGCAGTCACAGAAATATGATAGATAGATAGATAGATAGATAGATAGATAGATAGATAGATAGATAGATAGATTTCTTTTGTTGATTGGAAAGGTGGCAGGGGGCCAAATGCCAACATTTCTAGCTGCTAATTCTGTATATATATTGAGATATAAAGTAGTAAAAGCTTTAATCTCATAATCCAACCAGTAAATTGCCAGAACATAAACACCATTGTAAATCTGTCTCTGTCCAGCTAGGCACACAGTTGATAAATCAGCTGACTGTGACAAAAAGCATTTTGTGTAACTGAGGCCACCTGGTCCTCTAGTGACAATGATGGGTCTAGGAGCACCCCCAAACTGGTCATTTAAGGAAAGTGCAGATTCCTCCAGAATAGGACATCACTCAGGTGAGCAGAGGCATCACTTACAAACAGTATCTCCATCTAGTCTGGATCAAGTCTCAGTTTATTGGCCCTCATCCAGTATTCTGCAGTGATTCAGAATGCTAATCACCTTGCCTGTGTATATGAAAAATGCAGGTATAATTGAGTATCATCCACATATTGTTGGTAACTCAGCCCAGATCCCCAGATGATCTCTCCCAGCAGTTTCATGTAGATGTTAAGAAGCACAGGAGATAAAATGAAGGATTCCATAAGTCAACCACCATGAGGCAGAAAAGTAATTCTCTAGCACCACCATCTAGAAATAGTCATCCAGGTAGGACCAGAACCACCTTCATATCCAACTCTCTATAGTGCCTTCTTATTCAACTCTGACAGCCTGTTTAGGAGGATATCATTGTCAATAGTATCAAAAACCACTGAAAGGTCCAGGATGACATAGGGATACACTCACTCTGTCTTTTTCCCAGCATGGGTCATACCACAGGGTGACCAATGTGGTTTCTGTTCAATAGTCAGGTCTGAAACTGGATTAAAATGGATCTAGAACATCAGTTTTATCCAATAAATCTTGGAGTTTATCAGTCAATACCTGCCTAGGATAGGAATGTTGACCACAGACCTATAGTTGTTTTCATCCTTTCAGTCATATTTGGTTTCTTCAGAAGCCGTCTTTCATACCACTGCTTAAAAGGCTGGAACCCCCTCTCTCAGTGGGGCATTTATGGTTTTCTGGACCCACTGCAATTACAGGCATATTTCACAGAAACCAAATGCTGGAAGGCAAAGACATTTTAGTCAGCTTTAAATATTGGTACTTAATCTGGTTTGTTATGAGACAGTTGTTCCATCTAATAGGTGCATTTATTTCTTATTTTTATTTGGTAGACATTTTTAATGCTTTCGTTATAATTTTGGTATTTGTAACTTTTTGTTGGCTGTCTTCAATCTATTTGCACTGGATGATAAATATAAATAAAACATAAATAACATTAAAAGTTTATATTTAAATTGTTGCTTGGTGTATGAAAATAAATACATATAAAGTCAAAGTTAATATCTAAATGGGGCTGTAATCATATACATACTTTCTTAACTGGAAGTAAATGTCAGTTTACTATGAAATTCTTCTCAGACATGCTCTTAATCTTTTACACAGCATCTAGTTTTTCAGTGCTATTTCCATAAAATATATATCCCGACCCTAACATTATAGAAGCAAAATATAGTTGGAACAAATCTTTGCACTTTTTAATTCACCTCAGGATTCAGCACACATAGCTTAAATTATCTGTTTCCATAGCAGCTGAAAGCTAGATTGCTACTTTAGTCTGACATAAGAGCCAGGGCTTCTTTTCTAGTAAAAAAAAAATAATCATATTTAGTTATCTCTTAGGTCTGTATGAGTACTTCTGTGGTAATGCATCACTATAGCTTTTAGAAAAGGCTAAGAGTACTATGTAAAGGTTTTATTGAAACCATTGCCAAATTTTTCTTATTAAAAAATGCCACACAATCACTGTGTTTCTTATATTTAGGGAATTATGATGCTGCACACAATTTAAAGATTTCACACAGTTTATCAAAGAAACTTTCCAGATCTAATGACCTCGATTTTAGTTAATGTAATTTAAAGACTGATCTAGAATAGGGATGGGCAGAACACACATCAGAGATAGATACTTGATTTGAACTACACAAAGTCTTTTTTCTTTCTTTTTGTCAAAACAGTCAAATTAAACAATAATATTTTGTTTAATGCAATTATAATCTCAGATCTGTCAAAACAATGATGTGGACTTATATTTGTAGTTGGAGGTAGTGGAAATGTATGTCTTGGAATACTTATCACTTGTAGATCTGTAAATACAATGTATATAGTGAGGAATTAGTTGTATTTATGTGCTGTTATGGACTTCTGATGGGCATATAGTTGTAAATTGCTGGATTAACTAGCATCCTGGCCTGGCTGAGGGCTTCAAGGAAAATAGCGAAGGTTATATACTCACAAGGAGTGGAGAAGGAAGGTCTGAGATCTAGTGTAACAAAGCTCTGGCAGGACCTTGGAGAGCTCAGTACAGGCAAAATTAACTGAGGTGTGAGTCTGCCTACGCTCCACGGAGGCTTTACAAAAGCTGAATAAAGTGGTTCCTCAGCTCCACATCTCCTAAAAAGAGTCTTAGAATCTCTGCATGGCTGGGGAACTGCAGAAACTATAATCAGAAGTCTGGTAGTATCTTTTCCCATAACATTTTTTTTAAAAGACAAGCTTTTACTTATTTTAGTTCACTTCATCAGATGCATGGAATGATTAAGGTGATGATGGATTTAAAAGAAGATGAGGCAAGGAGGGGTGGGGGAAAGGAAGGTCATGCAGTTGCAGACTACAGGTGAGAGTATTACAAGTACCTCATCATTTAGCAATTGTAATGTGTTAAAAACCCATTGAGTTTGTTATCTCATCAATTAGCTTTTGATGAACAAATTTTCACAAGGTAGAAGAGCTACATCCTCAGCTAGGAAAACATAAAATGCAATGCTAAAGATTTCCCCTAAGACAAAGTTCTATAAAATTTTGCAGGGTTCTTAAGTTTGGTGACATTACAGATAGGTTTTTGGCTTAAATTCTTAAATGGGATATCAAAAAGCAATGCTAATACATTTATCCTCTCCCCCCCCCACACACACACACCAGTCTTGCTGTGCTGCCTCATTGTGGTCTGGGGGCTGGAATTCATGAGAGGGATGAGTGAAGAACACTATGAGTATATGCCAAGAGTATATATTCGCAGCAGGGTCACCCAAGGTGTGAAGGTGATCCCAGATGCCCAGCTAAACCTAGCAGGTACTTACCTTGGGCAGAAGTGATATAGGAAGATACTGGAAGTGGATAATCACTTTAGTGACAACAGCAAAGGCATCATTTCATACTGTACAAGAGTAGGCAATGGTAAACCACTCTTGTATTTTACAAAAAAAAATCTCACATGGATAGACAATTTAAAATGATTGATGATAGAGTGCCAGAATCTCTGAGGAAGAACAGAACAGAATCTCTGAGGAAGAACAGAGGATCTCTCGGAGTACTAATAAACATCTCTCAGTGTTTATGACATGGCTAGATTAAAGGCTTCAGGATGTCTAGTTGCTGATGTTGCCATACAGGAAAGAAAATCCAAAGCTGCAAAGACAGAATTACAGTGGGACATGGAATGTAAGAAGCATGAAAATGGAACAGTTCAGCCAGTGAAAGATGAAATGAACTGACTGTACATTAACATATTAGGCATCAGTAAATTGAAATGGACTGGAATTGGACACTTTCGGTCAGAAGATCATTCTGTTTACTACTCAGGACATTAAAAAAAAAGTGTTGCTTTCATAGCCAGGAAGGATATAACAAAAATAGCACTTGGCTACAGTGACTGAATAATATCAGTTAGATGTCATGGACAACCATTTGTCAAGATTATTCAAGTATACGTTCCCACCACTGATGCAGAAGAATAGGTTGAAGAGTTTTATAGTCACATTCAATTTGAAATTAACATAACATGCAAGCAAGATGCTCTGCTTGGGATTAGAGACTGGAATGCCAAAGATGGAAATATTAAGGAGGAATCTGTAGTTGGAATGCATGGCTTAGGAAACAGAAATGCGGCATATCAGTTTCTGCCAACCCATTGATTTCTTAATTTCTAATACATTTTTTTTTAAAAAGATGCCTATATACATGAATATCACCCCATGGAGTAAACAGAAATAATTTTGGCCATATTATTGATACAAGGGGTGGAAGAGCTCAGTTATAACAGCACAGACATGGCCAGAGACTGACTCTAGTATGGATTATGAACTACTCATCTGCAAGTTCCAAGTCAAGCTAAAGCAAAAGAAGAAATCCAACCAGTTTCCATGATATGATCTTGAGCATATACCCATCATTTTCAAGGAGAAAATAACGAAGTGCTGAACCTCACTGATAGGGAATCAGAGGAGCTTGGAATGAAATCAAAGAAGTTAAGTGTGAAAGTAAAAAGTGTTTTTTTTTTCCTGTTTCTTGATCTTTAGCAAACTTGATATCAGAACAAATAGTGGAAATTGCCAGAAAGAGGCCAAAACCTAGAAAGACAAAGATCTCAGAAAGTAACTTAACAAAAATTTCAGAGAGCTGTTAGAAGAAGCAGTATTACAACAACATCTGTAAAGACACTGAATATGGAAATGGACAAGGAAAAAGAAAAGTCTTCCAAAAGATTTCTGAACTCAGAAGGAAGCTCCAACTTCAAACTTCAAGTTGATATACTAAAGAATGCCGATGGACAGATAGCAACCAATTTCAAGAAGATCAAACAAAGGTGGAATTAGTATACTAAAATTCTGTACAGCAGAGTTGCCAACATCCAAGATACCATATAAGGTATTCCTTACTTACAAGAAACTCTAGAATTGGAAGATGTCATATTTATGAAGTTAGAGCAGCATTCCAGTCATTACCAAGCCAGAAGGTGACAGGAATTGATGGAATATGTCATGAGCACTGATGGTGAGCAGGAGGGGGCCGCTATCCAGGGGGGAAAACGCATGCGTAGTAGCAAGGAATTGAGCAGTCATTCAAAGAGACACAGAACAGACCCGCCTTGACTTTTGGGGTTTATCTGTATGGGTTTTCTCACGCTTCTTCAGTTTGTTAGGATTTTCTATCTAATGTAGCAGTAATAAAACACGAGAGACTTAATCCTCATCTCAGCGTGGTTCCTGCCTGTTAGGAAAGAATATCTTCAGAAATATGACAAGCAACGGAGTTCAATCTATGCCAGAGATAATGTTTTTTATACTAAATTTTATTAGGTTTCAAGAAAAGAATAAAAACTACAAAACAAAACAAAATAAAAAAAACTACAAAGAAAGAAAAAACTAAAAAAGTGCAGAAACACAAGAGGAAAAAAAAATAAATTTACAAAAAGATGTGGCTTCCAATTTTTAGCAGCAAGGATATACAAAATTTTCCATAATCAATCTCTTACTCTATATTAAACCAAAACACCACATTATTTCTATATGTCATTCCCCTTTTACACATAATAAAAATCACTAAGTACACTTACTCCTCCCCTTATATTAAAATAAAGAAAAAAAAATCATATAAACCTCCTAAACATCTTTCTCCCCTCCAAAAGATAAAACATATTTAATTATTCCCTTCCTACCACTATTTTATACATTTCTGTCTACTATAATAAGAATCAAATTAAAAAGCACATAAATCTGCTATTATACTTAATAGTACAACAATTTTAATAATCCCAATCTCAATAAACCCAAAAAACAAAGACAATTCAAAACAGTAATTTCATATCTTTAGAAGGGAATAACATCAATCAGATCCTTAAAGCAAACCAGATAAACATTCTTAAACCTAATACAACAGTTTTAATAATTTTAATTTTAATAAACCCAAAGAACAAAGACAATTCAAACAGTAAATCCAAATCTTTAAAAGCAAATAGCATCAGTCTACTCCTTAAAGCAAACCAGATGAACATTCTTCAATCCTTATTCCACTTCAAAATAAACGAAAGCAGTTACATATCTCCACAATGTAGGAGAACTTTCCTCTTGAAAGAATCAAACAGCCCAACTGCCCGCCTCAAAGATTCCAGGTTCTTTTCATGACATTACACCAGGACATCGACTTTACTTATGGCTTGCAGATCACTCGCTCCCTTAGATTTCTCCAACTCCATTATCCAATCTTCATCCATCATCTCAACAAAAATCTCAATCTCCGTCTTAAAAAAAAAACAAAAACACCTTTCTATCATTCTTAAATTTCTCAGTTTCCTGGATATCTTGCATAAAAAAATGATAAAAGTCAGAGGAAATCTGTTTAAAATCCTGGTGAAGATCAGAAAGAATCTATTTGAAATCCTCCATGTGTCATGTAGTAGATTATGGCGCCCCCTAGAAGCTTAACCAGTGAAAGTTGAAGATGTGGAAGAGTTCCAAAGTGTGTTTACATAAAGTGAGAGTGAAATAGCAGACTGTTCTCAAGGGAAGGTGAAAACAGAAAGCTGAAGATTCAGATCAGCTGATTCAATGTGTAGGAAAATGCTAATATCTTCAAATTTAATATAAAAATAATAACAGGAAGACAATTGTTTACTCTCAATCTTTGGAATTTCCATTTGAAGGAAAACAAAATCCAAAACTTATTATTATTATTTTTTAAAGTAATCCCAAAAATAATGCTAAGCACCAAAAGAACCAGCTTCTTCTCCATGTAGAAAGCCTCTCTTGGAATACATATACTTAAAAAAATATACAAATTGGTGATGTAGAAATGGAGTGGCCAGTCTTAGTGTCCCTTTAAGGCTACAGCACGGCTTGGAAATGGTGATGTCCTAGCCCTCTCGGATGCTCTTACCAGTTAAGTGCGAAATGCTGTTTGTGATCTTCTGGCTGCAAGCAGCTATCCGGAGGACAGATGGGATGATTCCAGGTGTTCTCCTGGATCCAGAGAACATTTCTGGACTTCAGGAAAACCTGCTTGAGCCTGAAAAAAGTTACTGCTTTGTCAGTGTCACCCGCTGAACCAGCGGGCACAGCCGTTCAGTCTGCCATTCCCACCAGAAACCCATATGAGATAATGTTGTAGGAATAGGAGAACTGAATTTTAATATGTCTCTCAGATAACTATTTTGCAGTTAATTGAAGAACTGTTTGCAACAGGCCATCTACATTAATTGTGGATCACTACTGCCAGAAGTAAAACTGTGTGATATAGTTTTTGTGGCTTATTTCTTCACAAAAAGAGTGAGTCTTGCTCAATACACTATTATGGGCTGAACAACAGATGCACTCTCATAAGTACTTTTACTGCTGTGTGAAAGCAGCTGGTGAATAGCATTAGCAAAAGAGCAATGGAGAAGTTCTTAAAAACAAAATACCTGCTTTCTGATAAGAGAGATGTATGAAAATTTGAAATAGTTGCTAAAGCAAAATATTTCAAATAGCAAATTCTTTATAGGTCTGCTAGTTCAGTGGCAACATCTTCATATTTTATTCTGCCTATGCTTATCTGCTTGCCATATTTGAGAAAGGTAAGAATATTAAACATTACTTATTTTTGTTATCTTACCTTGTTGAATGAGTTTTAATTCTTTTCCCCTGAACCATTTGTTATTTATTTCATTTATCTTCCACTCTTCTTGAAAGAAACACAAGCAGTGTTCATTGTCCTCCCTGTCTTTTTATCATCACAACAATCTTGAAAAGTAGATTAAGCTGCAATGTACAGTAGCAGCTGGTCCAAAGGACAGGTGGTTTTTGTAGCTGTATTTGGGATTAGAACCTAGATCAATCAAGTCCATGAGTCTTTCCAGGTATTACTCCAGACAGGAGTCATTACTTTCTATATGTTTCCCAAAATGTGTCTGCTGGCTGCCTGTATCACACTGGCATAGATTTGGTACATTTCCATGTGTAATAATAATAATAATTTTAAAAAGCAGTTCAGGATGATAGCATGACACATGCTTGCCACTTATAAAGGTGCTGACCTGAAGCAAGCATTTAAGAAACCATCACACTCTAGGAAGCTCCTAGAAAAGTACCAGCACTGAGGTATGAATCACCCTAAAATGACACATAAGCAGAGAAATACTTGTTCTTCTTTTCATCTGTAGCCTTTATTATTTACTATCAGGCAACAGAAACAGCATCAGCCACTTGTTCATCAGGAAAGAAATTCAAGGAATAGAAGGAAGAAAAAAATGTTTTCCTTCATACTTCCTTTCCAGACTACATTATTGGCAGCCTTTGTCAACTGAAGAGCCTGTGACACTGGCCAGGGATAACGAAGATAAGTAATGGAGCATATTGAATAATTCTTATTTTCTTTCAATTACATATTAAAACTCTAATTATGTCACATTCATGACTTCAAACCAGACTTTCCCCCTTTTTCTCTGCTTATTTGGTGAAGATCTCAACAACTCACCCACAATTTGTGTATATTTGGATGATAGTAATAAAGATATTTTACCTGACTGATTTTTTCATATGTATGGATCTGCATGTAATATAGTTTTTTATAATGTGGTTCAGTGAATCAAATCAATTCAATCTGTTTAAATTAGATATTGGAAATGTATTTTTCTATGTTCAGTCAATTTCTGTTTGCAATTAAAAGACTTTTCTCTGAAATATTTTTTTTCTACCAAAAAAAGCAGCATTATTAGAATCAAATATGGTTCAAAGTTGCCATATATACAGGAATTCTGTATGTAGAAGCTTTTCCATTCCTGCATTCGTGCACTAAATGTAGCATTAACTTCACAAGTTGAGCAAAAATATACATGGGGAAATGTGGAAGTTAATTTGAGGGGAAAAAAATGAAATTTCCTTCCTTTCGTTTGTTCCAGCTTGGGTTTTTTTACTGTTAAAACAAGATTTTACATACAATGGAGTAAGCATTATTTTTCAGGATTTTTTAAAATAATAATTCTTCCTGAAATTTACAAATATAAGAATAAAAAAAACCTAATACAAACTAAGAAGAAGTAAAAAGTAAAAAGGGGAAAAAAGAAAAGTGCAGAAAAAAAGAAATAATAAAAAAGAAAAAAAGAAAAAAGATATACAAAGAAATGACTTCTTCCTCCATCAAGACAAGTACAAATTACTTCAGTAACTTACCACGTTCTCTGATATTTCAACAAAAGATCTCTTCTTCCCATATCTCATCTCTTAGCAAAAAAACAAACAAAAAAAACAACAAAACAAATGATAAAGCCTTGTTATTCAGTCCTAATCAGCAAAAGTCCATTAAGAGTTGCCAGAAATAATAACATACATATTTTAACCTTAATCATATACATCAGTTTTATATTCCTTTACTTTTAACACAGTAACTTATCACTGTCTTTAAAAATACAGCAAAACCCCCCTCTTCTTCCCATTTCTTATCTATAAACGAATCTTTAAAGCCTCATCATTCAGTCCTAGTAAAAAAAAAGTCCATTAAGAGCTATCAGAAACAACAACATATATATTTTAACCTTGATCAAATAAACCAACTTTATATTCCTTTTGTTAACTTTTAAGAATCTTGATCTTTAATCCCTTCAAATAGTTTCCCACAAGCTGATTTTTTTTTTATCATTTTCTCATTGTCTTCTCTCAGAAAGTCCTTCACAAGTTTAACATTTCTCTTTTGTAAATCCAAGATAAGTAAGCTATCCAAGTCATGCTTCTCTTATTATTTGTATGTCCCCTTTAATTATTAAGATATCAATCAGGTTCATTTGTAAATCCAGTGTAACATTGTTTTCCATATCATTTTTGTAGTCTGACATTTTAAAATCCATTTTCAGATCCACATTCAAATCAGCCTCAGTCTCTGTTTTATCCAGTAAAATCTGCTCCTCTTCCATAACTTCTTCTAAATCCATTTTTATAATAGCAGATATTCTTAAGGGTAATTCCTGGGTACGTTGTTCCCAAATATCCTTCCATAGTGAAATAATATTGCTCCATTCTGTATTAATGGGTCTCTTCTCTTTAAATTTTTAGTTCTTTCTGGTTCCATCTAATCAACCTTCAAAGTCCCCTCTTATCATGTTTTTTTTTCCCTAATCAACAACACTTTCCCATGGGAAGGTTTCATACAGTTATTTTCAAAACCTTCATATATACAGTACATTTTTATAAAAATTTAAACAACCCACAGGAAGCATTCCTGTAATTAATTTCAAAAACTTATTCCAAGTCCATCTGCCCCTTAATCCATTTATAAATTTCCAAAAAAATGTTCTAGTCACCTTTTGCTATTTATTCAAAAATATATTTTTTAAAGTCCTTAAACTTGCATGAAACATCTTTCATCATGGATAGAGGGAAAATCACCCAGTCTAATGAAACTTGCCTTCTGAACATTCTTTTTTAATAAGAATTTTATTAGATTTAGAGTGAAGGTAAAAACTACAAAAAGAAAAAAAAAACTACAAAAAAGAAAAAAAAAACTAAAAGTGAGAAAATACAAGATGAAAAAAGATTTTTTAAAGATTACATAAGAAGTGACTTCTGACTTTTAACAGCAAAAATATACAACAATTTCCAATAGTCAATCTCTTACTCTATATTAAGCCAAAATCACATTATTTCTAGAAATCATTCCATTAACTTATTATAAAGACCACTACGTGCAATTGCTCCCTCCTCTTATATTAAAAGAAAAGAAAACATATAAACCACCTAAACAACCTTCCCCCTGTGAGGTTTGAGCCTGCTTCTGACCTGAAAATGAAACGTATTCAGAGTCAGAAGGGGAAAACGAAACCTATCAGCAAGGTCTTGAAGATTCTAAACCAGCAAGTGACCCAGCAGAGTGGGAGAAATCACAGGAGAGGATTGGACAAACTCTGGAGGGAGATTTGAAGTCTCCAATCAGTGCTTGAGAGAGGACAGCAGAGAAGTACCCAGAAAAAGAAGCATGATTGGCTGGTAAGGGAAAACAGCATGAAAAGGAGCAAATAAAAAGGCAGGCACACCAAGAGCAGGCTGCTGGAGATAACCATTCCTTTGACCTCACAGCACCTGCAAAAGAATCCTTACCAGCGTCAGAAGCCTTGCCTGTAGCCAGCCAGCGTGGAACCAATGCCAATGCCTTCTGCCTTTGTGGAACAGCCCTCTGCTCAGGTCACTCCAGTAGATCCTCTCTCCACTGTTCCTGTTGAGCACAGTCTCTCATCCAGCTCCAAGCCTCATTGCTTTGCTTCAAGGTGGGTGTGCCTCCAGATCTCAGCCTTGCCTGAACTCTCCAGTCCAGTCCAGCCTTGCCTCCAGATCCCAGTCTTATTTAAGTGCTCCAGCCCAGTCTAGCCTTTTCTCCAGGTTCAATCCTTGTCTCAATGCTCCAGTCAATCCAGCCTTGTCTTCAGAACCGAGCCTTGCCTATACACTCCAGTCCAGTCCAGCCTTGTCTCCAGCTTCAAGTCTTGCCCAGATGCTCCAGTCCAGCCTCATCTCCAGATCCGAGTCTTGCCTAGGCATCCCAGCCAAGTCCAGTCCTGCCTGCAGAACCCAGGCTTGCCTAGATGCTCCAGCCAAGTTCAGTCTTGTCTCCAGAACCAAGCCCTGCCCAGATACTCCAGCCCAGCCTCGTCTAGCCTCTGTGTGCTAGCCTGATCCAGCCTGCATGCCGGGACACCAATCTGAGTGTTCAGCCTCTTCTTTGCCACTCACCCAAGCTCCTTCCAGCCTTGCAGCTTCAATCAGAGGATTGGCCTAGTTCTTCCTTGCTGCCTTGCCACAGTCTGACTCTGCAGTGTTGCCTGGGTGTCCTTTGCCACCTGGGTGGACATGATTGAATTACATTGCCTAATCTATTACAAGAACTTGTTATTGTAAATAGTTTATTCAATAAATAATTTTAATATTAACTCTGCCTGGCCATCTCATTGTCTGAACAGGACACCCCCCAAAAAACAACACTTATATATTGTAATTCCTTCCT
Organism: Candoia aspera; assembly: GCF_035149785.1. NCBI lineage: Eukaryota > Metazoa > Chordata > Lepidosauria > Squamata > Candoiidae > Candoia > Candoia aspera. The sequence continues at coordinate 32,531,473 of NC_086160.1, forward strand.
TCCTACCACTATTCTATACATTTCTGTCTGCTATAATAAAGATCAAACCGAAAAAAAAAGCATATAAATTTTATGCTCTTATAATTACTAATACTACAGTTATTTTACCTTATTAATCTCAATCCAAATCATTAAATAAGAATAACATCAAACAAGCCTTAAAGGCAATCCAAATAAACATTCTCAAACCCTTACCCCACTTCGAAATAAACCAAAGCATTCACATATTTCCAAAATACACACAGGGCATTTTTCAAAGAAAAATCAAACAGCCCAACTGCCCTCCTTAAATACTCCAACTTCTCAGCAACAAGCCTCTCATAGATAACAACCCCTTCCTTCCCATAACATTCGTTCGGAACAGCAGCAATAAGAGTTTGCAGTTTGATCTGTCTGTTTAATTTCTTCCAGTCAACCATCCAATCATTCTGGCATTTCAACAAAAGCTTTGATTTCATTGTCAGTAGAAACTCTGTATTGTTGTTAAGGTCGTCAAATCCTTCCATGACTTCCCCAGCCAGATGCCACATTTCAAAGCTGATTTTTTCAACAATGTTGCAAATCTCTTGCATAATAACTTGACAAGAGTCAGAAGCAATCTGTTTGAGGTCTCAATGGAACCCTGAGAAAGTCTATTTGAAATCTTTCATGTCTCACACAGTAAATTATGGTGTCCCCTGAAGAACTTAACCAGTGAAAGTAGAATGTAATGGAAAGTTTCTGGAACTGTTCCATAAGTAAAAGTCTGATAAGAGACAGTTTCCCAGGGAAAAATAGCAGCAGAAAACTGAAGATTCAAAACAGCAAATTCAGCGTGTAGGAAAATATTAAAATCTTCAAATTCAGGACAAAAAAAATAACAAGGAAACAAACATTTACTTTCAATCCTCCTCAATATTTGGATGGAAACAAGCCAAAACTTAAAAAGATTTTTTTTCTTTTTCAATTAATCCCAAAAATGATAAGCACCAAGACAGCTCACTTCTCCTTGCTGTAAAAAACCTCTCTTAGGGTACATAAACTTAAAAGGATAAAAAATGGAAGATTTAGAAATGGGATCGCCAGTCTTAGTGTCCCTTTAAGGCTATGGCACAGCTTGGAAATGATGGCATCCCTGTCTCCCAGTGTGTAATGATTGCCTATCCTAACAGAGTCAGACTCACAAGCAGGTACTTAATGATATCTGATTTATTGTAAGAATAGTATGCAAATACAGAGAAAACTGAGAATGAGTAAAAGCGCACCAAATACAAACTAAAAACCCTCAGCTCAAAACGTAATCCCTCCCCTCACCTGGCCAAAGCAAACTCCCCCCCACCCCCAGGTGCTGGTAACCGTTTTCTACTGATCCTGGGAAAGTAACCTTGAACACAATGAGATAACCCAAACACATTCCAAACCAGCAGCCAACAGATAATGACTCCCTGAGATGGAATCCTCCTCCCTTCCCAGATCAAACACGTATCAGGTAAATGACATGCGAAACGTTACAATGTACCAGGAACATTGGAATGGTGAACATGACATACTGCCCCCCCCAAAAATACTAAGGAGCAGGTTTCATCGGATAAGCAACATGAAAGTGTCTAACTAAAACAGGAGATTTAACATCGCGGGCAGCCACCCACTCAGGGTGGGGGAAATGTTTCCATCGAATTAGGTACTGCAAAGTGCCATGAAGCCGACGAGAATCCAGGACCTCCTTCACCTCAAAATGTTGTTGTCCATCAATCATAATCGGCGCAGGAGGTGTAGGTCGGAGATGCCAGTGATCGGAGTGGTTGACAGGCTTGAGCAAGCTGCAATGAAAAACAGGATGTAAACGTCTAAGATTGTGTGGCAAATCCAATTTAAACGTGACAGGGTTTACGACTCCCACAATGGGAAAAGGACCAACGAATTTAGGAGCTAATTTCTTCGAGGGTTGAGGAGACTTAATTAACTTGGTGGAAAGGTAGACCTTATCACCGACTTTAAAGGCAGGTTGAAGAGCTCGTCTCTTATCAGCATGCAGTTTATAGGTGGACTGGGAATCTGCCAATGCTTGTTGAATTACTGGCCAGGAATTGGCCAGGTGCGCAGCCCAATCTGAAGCAGAACAGGGCAGTGTAGTGGGCTGAGGCAAATCAGGAATGGGCACAAAATCCCGGCCAAAAACAGTACAGAACAGGGTGTGTCCTGTGCTCTGGTGGACAGCGTTGTTGTAAGCCACTTCAGCAAAAGGCAGGAGATCAACCAATTGTCCTGCTGATAGTTAACAAATGCTCGCAAAAATTGTTCAAGGGTCGAATTAAGAGCCTCTGTAGATCCATCAGTCTCCGGATGCGATGCAGTGGACAACGCCTGTTTGGTGCCCACCAGCTTTAAAAATGCCCTCCAAAACTGGGAAGTAAACTGTGTCCCGCAGTCTGTGACCAAGCGGGAGGGGCTCCCGTGAATCCTGTAGATGTGGACTAGGAAGAGGCGGGCTAACTGCTGAGCAGACGGAATGGAGGCACAGGGAATGAAATGGGCGTGTTTAGAAAAGTAGTCCTTCACCACCCAAATCACAGTCTTTCTCTGACTAGGAGGCAAATCGACAATAAAATCCATGGAGATCTCTTCCCAAGGGCGGGAGGGACTGGCCACCGGCTGCAGCAAGCCTTGCGGTTTGCCCCCCTTCCGTTTCGACATGGCACAGACAGGGCAAGAAGCAACATATTATTTGACATCACATCTCAATGTAGGCCACCAGAATTGCTGGCGCACCAGGTGTAAGGTTTCCACAAAGCCAAAATGACCAGCCACTTTATCATTATGAGTCTACTCAAAATTTCCCTTCACAAACTGTCAGGGACATAGAGGCGGTTTTGCTTCCATGCGAAGCCTCGGTCAAATGTAACATTGTCTCTATTTGCTTGCAACCAAGTGTCAGATTTCAGTTCGGAGAGAAACTGTTGTTGCAATTGCGAAGGAATCGACAGCCTTCCCCCAGCCAGTTAAACTGAAGCTGAGGGCAGCTGCGCACGAGTCTGACTGCGTGTGACAGCTTGCATACCCAACTGGGGTTCTGTCCACAGCATACCCCCAACGTCATGTACCTGAACGGAATCCTGGGGCAGGCGGGAAAGTGCATCAGCCAGGAAGTTCTTCTTTCCCGGAATGAACTTCAATTTAAAATCAAAGCGACTGAAAAACTGAGCCCAGTAGATCTGCTTAGGACTGAGCTTACGGGGCATACTAAGCGCTTCCAAATTTTTATGGTCAGTCCAAACCTCAAAAGGACATTTGGCCCCCTCTAAGAGGTGGCACCATGTGTCCAAAGCAGCCTTGACTGCAAAAGCCTCTTTTTCCCAAACATGCCATCGCCTTTCCATCTCGGAAAATTTGCGGGACAAATATGCACAGGGCTTCAGGCAGCCCGCAGCATCCGCCTGCAACAAAAGTGCTCCAATGGAGAAATCGGAAGCATCCACTTGAACCACAAAGGGCTTAGTGGGATCAGGGTGTTGCAGAATAGGTTCAGCAGTGAACAGGCTTTTAAGTTTGTTGAAAGCCAGCTGGCACTCAGGTGTCCAATTGAGCAATGCTCCCAGGTTCTTCACCTTCCGTGTGTCCCTCAGCCCCTTTGTTTGTAATAAATCAGTGAGAGGCAATGCAATTTCTGTGAAGCCCTGGATGAACTGGCAATAATAGCTGGAAAAGCCAAGAAAACTCTGGAGCTGCCTGCGAGTATGCGGGCGCTCCCACTCCAAAATAGCTTGAATTTTTTCAGGGTCCATTTCAATGCCCTTGTCGGAAATTCTGTACCCCAAATAGTCAAGCTGAGTCCTATGAAATTCACACTTAGATAGTTTAGCATAAAGCTCAGCCTTTCTCAGTTTGCTAAACACCTGTTTCACCAAACGCTCATGTTCCTCCATCGTTTCAGTATAAATCAAAACATCATCCAAATAGACCAGTACCCCTTTGAACAAATGTTCATGTAACACTTCATTGATCAATTTCATAAACACCCCAGGTGCCCCCACCAAACCAAACAGCAAAACTTGTACTGGAAAGAACCCAGAGGACAATTGAAAGCAGTCTTCCACTCATCCCCCTCCCGTATACGGATACAGAAATATGCTTCCCTCAAATCCAGCTTAGAGAAGATTTTCCCCTTGGCCAGATGTGCTAACATGTCCTTTATTATTGGCAGAGGATATTTGTTCAATATTGATACCGCATTTAATCCGCGGTAATCTGTACACAGTCTCAATGTCCCATCCTTCTTCGCTCGGAACAAAATGGGGGCGCCCACTGGTGAATTTGCTGGTTCAATAAAACCCTTGGCCAAGTTTTTGTCCACAAACTCCCGCAGCGCCCCCAGTTCCTTTTGTGTCATGGCATAGATTTTTGGCTTGGGTAGTTGTGCATCTGGAACCAACTCTATGGCACAGTCAGTTTTTCGATGAGGTGGGAGTTGGTCCGCCTCCTTCTCACTAAACACATCTGCAAAACTCTGGTATTGCTCTGGCAAGTCTTCCAGTGGGGTGGCAGCGAAATGCGGGGTTGCTGCCGCCACCATCCCCACTGCAGCCTGCGGAGCATCGTCCTCTCCAGGGACTTGATAGAAACCATCCCCAAAAGTCAAAGACCTGTGCACCCAATTTATATACGGGTTTTGCTGGACCAACCAAGGAATCCCCAGAATGACCAAAGGACCCCCCACAGGCACCACTACAAATGGCAGCTCCTCACGGTGGCTGCCCATTTGCGACGCCACCATGGCCGTGGAATGGGTGACTGGCTTCCCCCCTGCCATAGAACCATCCAGCTGGGTAAAAATCATGAGACGTTTTAGTGGGTAACTCCAAAGCAGCCACCACGTCAGGGTGCATCAAGCAACGTGAACACCCTGAATCGATCACACTTCAACAGTTGTAGTGCAGGAGCCTAGCTTCACTTTCACTGTCAGTGTGGGATAGTTGCCACTCACCGAAATGTGGTCGCGCCCTTCCTCTACCACCTGCCCAGTGGCGCCCTTTAAAGCAGGTGGCTGGCGTTTCCCACCGGCTGGAGCAGAACGGGCTCCCCCTCATCCCCGAAATAAGGGACTTCCTCTGCCTCAGTCTCAGCCAAAGCCGCCTTCATCTTCCTGGGTAAAGAGGGAGATTTCCCTGACGACTTTCCCAGATGTTCCTCGGTCTTTCCTTTCGGGCTCGCCACTGCTTGGTGACCTTCCTTCCCACATCGGAGGCATTGTCCCTTTGCATAGTGCCGCTCTCTCTCCTCTTCCCATGCACGTTGCCCGGACTTTCCAGTGGGTGCAGCGGTGCAGGAACCCTTGCTGAGCTTAGCATATTTCATCACCCTTCAGTGAGCAAAAGTTTCTTGGGCATGCTCAGCCTTCCCTGCCAGCTGTATCCACTCATATAAGGAGTCCGGATCATCTCGCCCAAGTGACCACCTTAGGACCTCCGTATTCAGACCGTCCTTAAAAAGTTCTATTAAGGTGGATTGGGACCAATCCTCAACTTTCCCAGCCAAAGCCTTAAATTCCAGAGCGTAGTCTGCCACCGATCGTGGCCCCTGGCACAGCTCCTTCAATGCCCGTTTTGCTCTTTCCTTAGCTAATGGGTCTTCAAAGTGTAGTTTTAATGCCCACAGGTATTCCTCAAACTCCTCTAACTCAGGGGCCTCCAATTGACACAACTGCACATATCAATCGGCCGGCCGCCCCTTGAGCTTAGTGGCAATGGCATTAATCTTGGCCCTTTCTGAACGGAAGCACTGTTCCCAGTCATCCATATAACTTCTTGCATTGGTAAGGAAGAACGACAGCTTGGTTGGATCTCCATCAAACTTAACGGTAAAGTCCTTTATCCCCGCTCCGGGCAGCCCCTTCGTCACAGCTGGATGATTGGGCTTTTTTGTAGCCCCCAAGGATCTCCGCTCTCGAGGAGGGGACCTTGAAATTCTCACCCTCAGTGCTCTTACTTCCTCTCGGTGTCGGGTCCTACTCCTTTCCTCTGGGGAAGGTGGGGGCGAAGAAGGAGTTGAATCCCTATGACTGGACTCCTCTCTCCTCCTCCCTCGCGGACCCCAGTCCATGGACATTTTTCGGAACATAAATTCTAAGGACTCCAATTTAGCCTCCAGCAGTTTTATACGATCAGGGGTTTGCGATCCCTCCTGTCTCTCTTGCCTCACCATGGCTGGGGACAACGGGTACCGCTGCTTCCAAGACATTCTTGACGTCCCGGGTAGGGGTCCCTGTGTCTCATCCCAGGTGATCAACTTGCCTGGTGACTCGCCGGTCAGTTCAGGGGCTCTCTTGGCTCCAGCCTGCTCGTCCCCTAGGCTGAACCTCGACCCCTCCCGAATGTCTGAAGTGTCTCTAGGGGGTACTCTCTCCATCCTTACCACTGTAGAATCGGGTTCCCCCTTGCTCGACTCCTCGCTTTCCATGGCTTGTGGATTTGGTTTGCTCATCGTTAGCACTTCCCCTCACAAAATAAATCTGGAAAGGGGCTATCGGAAAAAGTTTTTTAGATTGTCAGCTTTATGTAATGATTGACTATCCTAACAGAGTCAGATTCACAAGCAGGTACTTAATGATATCTGATTTATTGTAAGAATAGTATGCAAATACAGAGAAAGCTGAGAATGAGTAAAAGCGTGCCAAATACAAACTAAAAACCCTCGGCTCAAAACGTAATCCCTCCCCTCATCTGGCCGTAGCAAACTCCCCCCCCCCCCAGGTGCTGGTAACCGTTTTCTACTGATCCTGGGAAAGTAACCTTGAACACAATGAGATAACCCAAACACATTCCAAACCAGCAGCCAACAGATAATGACTCCCTGAGATGGAATCCTCCTCCCTTCCCAGATCAAGCACGTATCAGGTAAATGACATGCGAAATGTTACGATGTACCAGGAACATTGGAACGGTGAATATGACACAGTGGCTCTTACCTGATTAGCACAAACCGTTTATGATCCTTAGGCTGCAAGTCACTGTTCTGGAGAGCAAATGGGGTGAGTCCAAGCATTTTCTAGTCTGTGAAAATGCTGCTGTGCTTCAGGAAAAACCTGCCTAAGCCCCCAAAAACTGTCATGTTGTCAGTTCTGTCAGTGGAACCCACAGACACAGCTGTTCAGTCTGCCATGTCCCCCACTGGAAATCAAAAGTCCACCCTTCTGAACATTCTTAACATCCAAAAGCCATTAACAAGCAATTTCCTAAAGTGGTTAAGAAAGGAACTATATGAACCCAGTGTCCTTTTGAAAACGCTGAACTGCAGCTTAGGCGAGTTGACTTTCCCCTGGCTCTCAGAGCTCTAGAACCTGCTGGAGACCACTGTTTATGGTCTCCTCATGGGGACCCACTAGATGGAGCACTTGTTGGTGATTCTTATCCTTTTCTTGTTCCAGAGTGGAATTCCAAGGAGCCAATCCATTCACCGGCTTCTCTTTCTGCTGCAGTCATCGACTCCATCTTCAGTCCACCATCCCTTCCCCAGAAGTCCAGAGTAAGCATTATCTTTCAGGTTTGATGAACTACCTAATCACAATGAAATTGACTTGATAGTTGACATGCAATTTTACCTTCGTAAACACTAGCTTAATACACATATAGATTGCGGTTATTTTTCTCATACTTTGCCAGATGAGTTGAAGGTTGGTTACTTCCTCTTTGCTGTTGGAAAAGTGAAACGATATCATCATCATCATCATCATCCCTTAAACAAACAAATATATCCCCCCCCCCCAAATACTTAGAAAATGCCATTGCTTCCTGACTCTGAAATACCTTTTTGCTATTTTACTTGTTTCTGTTTGAGTGGATGTTGGCAAAAATGGAAGAGGCAGCCTGCACCTACATTTCCTTTTCTTCTGCATGATTACATGGGTCCTAGAGGGAAATGGCATATAAATACATAAGAACAGCAGCAGCAATGAGGCAATGAGGGACTACTGAAGTAGGAAGCTTAAATAGCTGGTGATAAGAAAGATTCTTGCCTCACATATTTGAGAATCTGTGAGAAATGTGGGAAATAAATGGACACAAGATTTAAAAAAAATAAGGAAGCTTTCTATATTATTGGGTTGGTCTCTCTCAGAGCTATGTGCTTCTGTTAATGTAATAACTATCAGACATCATTGTGCACAGAGCTCCCCACAGAATACAGAAGTGCTGTCACAGCTGAAACAGCTGTTCTAATAGGAGACAATCTGCCATAAAGCATTACTAGGGAGGCATAACAACACCATCAGGAAGGTGATAACAATAGAATGGATCAGTATCATTCTGGTTCTTTTTCTTCTGAATTCCCTCAGTCCCCTTTCTTGGCCATTCATTGCTATCATATTCCATACCATTTCTCATTGCACTGAGCATTTAACAGTGCTGTCAGTATAAAGTACTGGAGATGATGATATTGCTAGCATAACATCATACGGCACAGGGGTTTTGAGCACTTTTTCTAATCTGTCACAAATCCCATTTCTCATTGTGGCAGCAAATCAAAATACCTTCCGTGGTTAGCTATTACGTTATAATGTCTCTAAGGCTATTTTCTTTCTTTGTGTGTATTAATTTTCAGAGAATAGATCTGACTTGGGCCTTCATACTTCACAATATCTAGCTAATCTCTAAACTTTAAACTGTGTAATAGCACAGGGAAAGGAAAAATTGCATAAAGCCTGTACCCAGCTTTTTGATGAACTGAATTTCATGAAAATAAGACTATTAGAGGTACTTAAGGTGATTTGGAAACTAAACCCCATTGGTTTAACAGCAACAGGAACTGGCACCACATGGCAATTGAAAAAAAAATCCACTTTGGTCTCTATTATGGCCTAAATAATACTCCCAGGAAAATATCCCAATATTTTTGGGCTTTAAACACAGCTAGCCCAAATGTATTTGAAAGGTATTTATGTATGTGTGTAGGAGAATATCAAGTTGTAGAGTTTTAAAGCTGAGATTACTTACAGGCAAGAGTGCATTATTTGTTACCAATTCATCAGGCCGAATTGGTTTCCCTCAGCATGAATTATGCCTTGCCTGGTGGTTGATAATGTCCGCTACATTTCAGAGTGGGAAAGGAAGTGATAGCAGATTTGTTTATCTGTTGATAGGCCAACATATAACACCAGTTGCTCTGTTTGGCTGATGGGTGACAAGTTGTATAAGCTTGTATAAGAATTAGCTCTGCTGCTTCTAAACAATAGCTCTTTTTCTGGAAGAGAAAGTATTATCTAAAGTATACTAGTATTCTCTTAAAGAAAAATTATGAAACATTGAAAGCACACTTTTCCTACATTGCTAATCACACCATTTTATAAGGAAGAATATTTTAATTTATGGTTATTGAAAGACAGAGGTTTTCTTAACAACTGTATGCTTTGTTTGGCTACAGCAATTTGAATCTTCAGTGATTCATAATTCCAGATATGGTTTAGAACATAACAGCAAATTCAGTGACAATTAAGATACAAAGGGATGGAAAGACCTAATCAACATTTTAGTTCTGACTGGGAAGCCAATTATAATAGCAAAATGCCAATAGATAGAGCCATACAGATCTTTCAAAAGAGGGGCTTTGCAATGTGGGGAGTACATACAAAGCATCTTTCTTCAAATCAATAAAACAGCTGACTCTCTTTCCAGGCTTATGTGGCTTTTTCATAAGTTGTTTTCAGCTGTCTCTGCATATGCGTCATTGCTATATTTAAATGCTCAAGGATTTTATTTGATTCATAAGCAGAAGCAAATACATCCAGTCCACTTCTTTTGGATTGAGAGCTCTGTCATTATTAATGATTGATTTGTTAATGAACAATCTGAAAGGTGATAGAAATTCAGAAGTTTGGAGCTTACATTAAATGATTTATGCAGAAGTAATATTTTTAAAGGACTATATACATTTCTTTACGCTGTAATAAAATCAATATTCTTAGACACTGTCATATTTCCCAGGTTGATTAGAAATCAAAATATAATACAATTTATTTTTGGAAAGAAGTATTTGGATTATTAATATGAACACTCCTAACCAATCAGAAACCACATAGTAAATGAAGACATAAAGTAGCCAAATCATGTAGTCATGTAGTATGGCAACATCATACCTGATTGCTTTGGATTGCCCATCCAGCTAACCAGGGAAATATTTTCCTTGCTTTCAATTTTTTTGCTTTGTCCTCAGTGATTTCATTGCGGTGTTGTCTCTGAGAACAACATAGCCAATTATGGCAAGAGGCATTAGGCACTTCTGAAAATGTTCCTCAGAAACAATTACTAGTTTTAGTTCAATCTCACAATAATTGGTCTCTCTTGATTCCAGTACCATTCAATGAAGAATAATTAATAGGATTAATTAATATAGGACCTAGATGGGGTGAAACTGGATGTGACTCAACCCCAGCAAGATGGAGTGGTTGTTGGTCTTTGGTCCAGGCTCAGGAGAGTTAGACATCTCTAACTCTGGATAGGGTAACATTCCCCTGGAAAGATCTGGTGCCCAATTTGTGGGTCCTTCTGGACTCAAGGCTCCTGCTGCAAAAGCAGGTGGCAGCTGTGGTCAGGGAGCCTTTGCACAAATTCATCTTGTGCTCCATTTGTGCTTATTCCAGGACTAGGAGGCCTTGCTCATGCCTTAATCACCTCCTGTTAGATTGCTGCAATGGGGCTGCCTTTGAAGACCACCCAGAAGCTGCAACTGGTCCAGAATGCAGCAGCACATGCAGTTTTGGGTGCCCCATGGTTCACCCAAATTACATTACTGCTGTGTGAGCCTCACTGGCTCCCATTTGGTCTCCAGGTGCTATTCAAGGGGTTGGTTATCACCTTTAATCCGCCAGCTTCTTGGAAGGTTGTGAGGACTTTATGAACTTGGTGGAAAGGTAAACCGAGTCCCCTACTTGAAACGGCGGCTGAGGAGCGCGCTTCCGATCAGCATACTGTTTGTAATCCAATTGTGCCTCAGCTAGCGCCTTTTGAATCATTGGCCAGGAGTCTGCCAGTTGCGACGCCCAATCACCCAGAGTGGCCGATCCACCCGAAGGCTGCGGTAGATCAGGGATAGGTACAAAGTCTTTACCTTGAGCCACCCAAAATGGGGTTTGGCCGGTGCTTTGATGCACTGCATTGTTGTAAGCCACTTCGGCAAAAGGGAGGAGGTCTACCCAATTGTCCTGCTGGTAATTGACAAAAGCTCGAAGGTATTGCTCTAGAGTAGAATTCAGAGCCTCTGTGGCCCCATCCGTCTGGGGGTGCCAAGCCGTGGACAAGGCTTGTTTCGTTCCCAACAATTTGAGGAACGCCCGCCAAAATTGTGAAGTAAATTGTGTGCCCCTGTCCGAAATTAAGCGGGAAGGACATCCGTGTAGCCTGTACACGTGTACTAGAAACAGGCGGGCCAATTGACATGCCGACGGAATGGACACGCAAGGGATGAAGTGGGCTTGTTTTGAGAAATAGTCTTTGACCACCCAAATGACAGTTTTGCGTTGACTGGGTGGTAATTCAACAATAAAGTCCATGGAGATTTCATCCCAGGGGCACGAAGGGGCAGCCACCGGCTGCAGCAGTCCTTGGGGCTTCCCCACCTTGCGCTTAGACATCGCACAAACAGTGCAGGAGGCAATATAGTCTTTGACATCCTTACGCAATGTGGGCCACCAGAACTGCCTCCTAACAAGGTGCAAGGTTTTTACAAAACCGAAGTGACCTGCCAGTTTGTCATCGTGTGAACGGAGTAATACCTCTTTTCTGAGGCTTTCAGGGACGTAGAGGCGATCGGATTTCCAAGCGAAGCCTCGGTCAAAAGTAACATTGTTTTTATTTGCCAGCAACCAAGTATCTGTTTTCAGTTCTTTTAGAAACTTTTGTTGCAACTGGGAAGGAATTGACAAAGCGCTCGGCTGGGCGGCGTCCGCAGCGGGTGGCTGCTGCGCGCGCGTTTGGCTACGTGTCACAGCCTGCATACCCAATTGGGGCGCTGTCCACAGGGTGCTAACCACATCTGGTGCTGCCCCCGAGTCCTGAGGTTGCCTTGACAACGCATCAGCCAGGAAATTCTTTTTCCCCGGAATAAACTTCAAATGGAAATTGAACCGATTAAAAAATTGAGCCCAACGAACTTGTTTCGGGCTCAGTTTTCGAGGGGTGCTAAGAGCCTCCACATTTTTATGATCAGTCCACACCTCAAAGGGGTGATTCGCCCCTTCTAACAGATGCCGCCAAGTTTCCAACGCGGCTTTTACTGCGAATGCCTCCTTTTCCCATACATGCCAACGTCGCTCAGTCTCAGAGAACTTGCGGGACAAGTAGGCACATGGCTTGAGGCACCCTTTCCCGTCGTGTTGCATTGCATCAACAACGCCCCAATGGAAAAATCGGAGGCATCCGCCTGCACCACAAACGTTTTGGAGGGATCAGGATGTTGCAAAATGGGCTCTTTGATAAAAGCTGCTTTCAGCCGCTCGAACGCTGTTTGACAAGCAGGCGTCCAGCGCAACAACGCCCCTGGATTCTTTACTCTCCGAGTATCTCCCACACCCTTGGTTCGGAGCAGTTCTGTTAATGGCAAGGCAATTTCAGCAAATCCCCTTATGAACAATCTGTAGTAATTGCTGAACCCCAGGAAACTTTGAAGTTGCCTGCGGGTGCGGGGGCTTTCCCAGTCCATGATAGCCTGCACCTTGGCAGGGTCCATTTCTATGCCCTTATCTGAAATTCTATACCCCAAATAGTCAATTTGCGTCTGGTGAAATGCACATTTAGACAGTTTGGCATACAATTCTGCTGATCTGAGTTTACTCAGCACTTTTTTGACCAGAGACACATGCTCTTCCATGGTTTCAGTATAAATCAATACATCATCCAAATACACCAATACCCCTTTAAACAGATGTTCATGCAGTACTTCATTGATCAATTGCATAAATACCCCAGGGGCCCCAGCCAAACCAAAAGGTAACACCTTATACTGGAAAGCTCCCAACGGGCAATTGAAGGCGGTTTTCCACTCATCGCCCTCCTTGATGCGTACACGATAGTAGGCTTCTCTTAAATCAAGTTTAGAGAAGATCTTTCCCTTGGCCAGATGTGACAACATGTCCTTGATCAATGGAAAGGGATATTTATTGGAAATTGAGACGGCGTTTAATCCGCGGAAATCGGTACAAAGTCTCAATGTCCCATCCTTTTTTGGGCGAAAGAGAACCGGCGCCCCCACCGGTGAATTCGCCGGCTCGATGAATCCGCGCGCCAAATTTTTGTCCACAAAGTCTCGTAACAGAGTCAGTTCCTTTTGGGTCATGGAATAAATCTTTGGCTTGGGCAATTGGGTGTTGGGCAGCAGTTCAATGGCACAGTCCGTTTTTCGATGGGGAGGTAATTGGTCGGCTTCCTTTTCGCCAAACACATCAGCAAACGTCCTGTACTCCGCCGGCAAGCCTTCCAGAGGAGGGGCCGGGACATGCGGAGTCGCAGCTGCCGCAATCCCCACCATCTCCTCTGGGACACCCTTCCCCTCAGTCGCTTGGTAGAACCCATCCCTAAACGTGATAGTCCGGTAAACCCAGTTTATTTGGGGATTTTGCTGAACCAACCAAGGCACCCCCAACACCACCAAGGGACCCCCTACTGGAGCCACGACAAAAGACAAACCTTCCTGATGGCTGCCCAGCTGCAAGGATACCCGCCCGGTGAAATGGGTGACCGGTTTGCCCCCTGCCATGGACCCATCCAGCTGTGTAAAGGCGATGGGTCGCTGTAAAGGGAAAGTGGGTAGCTCCAGAGCCGCTACCACATCAGGGTGCATTAGACACCGGGAACACCCCGAATCAATCATGGCCCATACTTCTACAGTCTTGGATTGGGAGCCCAACTTCAACTTCACCGTGAGAATGCGGTAACTGCCACTCACCGATGAAGGCTCGCGCCCTTCTTCCACCACCTGCCCTGCGGCGCCCGTTAAAGCAGGTGGCTGGCGTTTCCCGCCGGCTGCAGGATTTCGGGCTCACCCTCCTCCTCGTAGAACATCACATTGTCTCCCACGGTTTCAGCCACCGCAGCTTTCTGCTTCCTCGGCAGGGCAGGGGACTTCGTCGGCGGCTTGCTGAGCCGTTCCTCTCCCTTTGCCTTCGGGCACGCTGCCACTCGATGCCCTTCTTTACCACATCTCAGACACAGGCCTTTTGCATACCGCTTCTCTCGCTCCTCATCCCAGGGTCGTTGTCCTGGTTTCCCCCCGGTGCTTGCTGGGCGGCTGGGCTTCACCTCCCGCCCCAACTTGGCGGTCTTTCGATGGGCGAAGATCTCATGGGCATGTTCAGCCCTCCCCGCCAGCAGGATCCATTCATACAGCGTATATGGGTCGTCCCTCCCCAAGGACCAGCGCAGCACCTCTGTATTCAGGCCATCCTTGAATAGCTCGATAATGGTGGCTTGGTGGACCAGTCATCCACCTTCCCAGCCAGCACTTTAAACTCTAAAGCATAATCCGCCACGGATCTGAACCCCTGCTTAAGTTCCTTCAGGGCTCGCTTCGCCCTCTCTTTCGCCAAAGGATCCTCGAAGTGTTGTTTCAATGCCCAGAGGAACTCATCGAATTTTTCCAGTTCAGGCGCTTCCGACTGGCACATCTGGACATACCAGTCTGCCGCCTTCCCCTTCAGTTTGGTGGCAATGGTGATGATCTTTGCCTTTTCCGACTGGAAAAGCGACCCCCATTCCTCCATGTAGGCTTTAGCATTCGTCAGGAAAAATGAGAGTTTGGTCGGGTCCCCATCAAACTTGACCGGGAAGTCTCTCATCCCGCCTCCCGCCGGGCTGCGCCCCGCCGCCAGTGCTGCAGGGGTTTGTACTTCCCTGCCTCGCGGCGGCGCGGGGCCCCGGGGCGGTCGCCCTGGCGATGCCGCGATCTCCATTTGGACCGACTGGTCCCCTTCGCGCCTCCGCACCGCCCGTCGATGCTCCGGGGACTGCACATGGGACGAAGGGGTTGAATACCGCTGGCTTGATTCTTCCCGGACCTCCCGCAACGAGGTCACATCTAAGCTCAGCTGTTTCAGTATCGCTTCTAACGAGTCCATTTTTGACTCCAGCACTCGGATCCGATCCGGGGTGGGAGAGCCCTCCGTGGGCTGCACCTGCACCACGTTGGGGGATAATGGGTATCTCTGCCTCCAGGAGGGGCCCCCCGCCACCGTGGCATCCCCTTGGGTCTCATCCCAGGTGACCATCTCACCCGGAGAATTTACGGTAGTCTCCGGGGTGGTTTTCAGACCCTCGGCTTCATCCTCCGACTCGGAGCTCGCCTCTTCTAGGATGGCTGACAGCTCCCCCCCCGGGACGGTCGGTCGGGCCGCCTCACGGTCGAGTCCGGTTCCCCTTCTTCCATCATCACGATGTTAGGTTCGGTCATCGCTGGCACTCTCCCTCACAGGGGTAGACAACTTGTCTTTTCCTGGACAGGGGCCAGCGGAGTTAGGATCTTAGATTCTCAGCTTTATGTAATGATTGCCCTAGCCCAAATACTCAGACTCACAAGAGGCTGCTATATGAAATCTGATTTATTAAGGAACTAAAAGCAAATACAGAGAAAGCTGAGAATGAGCAAAAGCGCGCCAAATACAAACTTAAACCCTTGGTACAAACGTATCCCGCCTCCCTTGTAACAGCCCCGCCCGGCACAGGTGCAAACAATCGTCAGAGTTGCTAGCCTGGGAAAGTAACCTTGAGCGCAGTAGATAACGCAAATACATTCCAGAGCAAAGCCAAAACATAAGTACTCCCATCCTCCGGAGAAAGATGAAACACGCAACCTGCTAATGACATGCAAAACGTTACGATGTATCAAAGACATTGAAACGGCGAACATGACATCACCTGATTGGACTTTTGAGGCGTGCCTTCTCACTGGCTGCTTCAGTCCTTTGGAATAGCCTCCCACCTGAGATCTGAGAGATTCTACACTTTCAGCCTTCCAGACCTGGCTCCTTCCCCCAAACACTGCCCTAGGGTGGGGGTTATGCTGGGAGGCTGTTGGTCGGCCTGGGGGAAGGGTGGCTTTGTTTTTATCTCATTTTTATTTTTTGTTGTGCATCACCTAGAATCATTGTATAAAATGGGCAGCCATAGAAGTTCTACAAACAAACAAACAAACAAACAAAACAAATCAGTCAAAGTGCTTGTCAGATATGGGATTTTTAAGTGGCAAGATTTGATTGAAATTTGAAATTTGAAGACAAGAACACCTGAATGAGCTGATTCAAAATTGGAATTGACAAAAGATTTCATATACTGTACAATGGAGACTTCAGCAAAGGATCATTACCTTGTCGTGGTGCTGGAGCTTGAGCACCTCAATGATGCCATGAGCTAAACCATGAAGGGCCACCCAAGATGGGAAGGTCATGACAGAGAGGTCAGACTAAATGCGATCCCTGGGGAAGGTAATGGCAACCCACCCCAGTATTCTTGCCGTGAAAACTAAATGGATCAGTACAACCAGAGATATGTCGGTATACCATCGGAAGATGAGACCCCCAGGTCGGAAGATGGTCAAAATGCTACTGAGGAGGAACAGAGGATGAGCTCAACTAGCCCCAGACGTGATGACGCAGCTAGCTCAAAGCCGAAAGGACGGCTAGCGGCCGACGGTGCTGGTGGTGAACGGCGAATCCGATTCTAAGGATCAACACACCATTGGAACCTGGAATGTAAGATCTATGAGCCAGGGCAAATTGGATGTGGTTATTGGTGAGATGTCAAGATTAAAGATAGACATTCTGGGCGTCAGTGAACTGAAATGGACTGGAATGGGCCACTTCACATCAACTGACCACCAGATCTACTACTGTGGACAAGAGGACCACAGAAGAAATGGAGTAGCCTTCATAATTAATAGTAAAGTGGCTAAAGCAGTGCTTGGATACAACCCAAAAAATGATAGAATGATCTCAATTCGAATTCAGGGCAAGCCATCTAACATCACAGTGATCGAAATATACGCCCCAACCACAAATGCTGAAGAAGTGAAGTAGAGCAGTTCTATGAGGATCTGCAGCACCTACTGGACAACACGCCTAAAAGAGATGTTATTTTCATCACAGGAGACTGGAATGCTAAGGTGGGCAGTCAAATGACACCTCGAATTACAGGTAAGCATGGCCTGGGAGAACAAAATGAAGCAGGACATAGGCTGATAGAATTTTGCCAAGACAATTCACTCTGCATAACAAACACTCTCTTCCAACAACCTAAGAGACGGCTTTATACATGGACTTCCCCAGATGGACAACACCGAAATCATGTTGACTACATCCTTTGCAGCCAAAGGTGGCGGACATCTGTACAGTCAGTAAAAACAAGGCCTGGAGCTGACTGTAGTTCAGATCACGAACTTCTTCTTGCACAATTTAGGATCAGACTAAAGAGATTAGGGAAGACCCACAGATCAGCTAGATATGAGCTCACTAATATTCCTAAAGAATATGCAGTGGAGGTGAAGAATTGATTTAAGGGACTGGAATTAGTAGATAGGGTCCCGGAAGAACCATGGACAGAAGTTGGCAGCATTGTTCAGGAGGCGGCAACAAAATACATCCCAAAGAAAGAGAAAACCAAGAAGGCAAAATGGCTGTCTGCTGAGACACTAGAAGTAGCCCAAGAAAGAAGGAAAGCAAAAGGCAACAGTGATAGGGGGAGATATGCCCATTTAAATGCAAAATTCCAGAGGTTAGCCAGAAGAGATAAGGAATTATTTTTAAACAAGCAATGTGCGGAAGTGGAAGAAGACAATAGAATAGGAAGGACAAGAGACCTCTTCCAGAAAATTAGAAACATTGGAGGTAAATTCCAGGCAAAAATGGGTATGATCAAAAACAAAGATGGCAAGGACCTAACAGAAGCAGAAGAGATCAAGAAAAGGTGGCAAGAATATACAGAAGACCTGTATAGGAAGGATAACAATATAGGGGATAGCTTTGACAGTGTGGTCGGTGAGCTAGAGCCAGACATCCTGAAGAGTGAGGTTGAGTGGGCCTTAAGAAGCATTGCTAATAACAAGGCAGCAGGAGACGACGGCATCCCAGCTGAACTGTTCAAAATCTTGCAAGATGATGCTGTCAAGGTAATGCATGCTATATGCCAGCAAATTTGGAAAACACAAGAATGGCCATCAGACTGGAAAAAATCAACTTATATCCCCATACCAAAAAAGGGAAACACTAAGGAATGTTCAAACTATCGAACAGTGGCACTCATTTCACATGCCAGTAAGGTAATGCTCAAGATCCTGCAAGGTAGACTTCAGCAGTTCATGGAGCGAGAATTGCCAGATGTACAAGCTGGGTTTAGAAAAGGCAGAGGAACTAGGGACCAAATTGCCAATATCCGCTGGATAATGGAAAAAGCCAGGGAGTTTCAGAAAAACATCTATTTCTGTTTTATTGACTATTCTAAAGCCTTTGACTGTGTGGACCATAACAAATTGTGGCAAGTTCTTAGTGGTATGGGGATACCAAGTCATCTTGTATGCCTCCTGAAGAATCTGTATAACGACCAAGTAGCAACAGTAAGAACAGACCACGGAACAACGGACTGGTTTAAGTTTGGGAAAGGAGTATGGCAGGGCTGTATACTCTCACCCTACCTATTCAACTTGTATGCAGAACACATCATGCGACAAGCTGGGCTTGAGGAATCCAAGGCTGGAGTTAAAATCTCTGGAAGAAACATTAACAATCTCAGATATGCAGATGATACCACTTTAATGGCTGAGAGCAAAGAGGAACTGAGGAGCCTTATGATGAAGGTGAAAGAAGAAAGTGCAAAAGCTGGCTTGCAGCTAAACCTCAAAAAAACCAAGATTATGGCAACCAGCTTGATTGATAACTGGCAAATAGAGGGAGAAAATGTAGAAGCAGTGAAAGACTTTGTATTCCTAGGTGCAAAGATTACTGCAGATGCTGACTGCAGTCAGGAAATCAGAAGACGCTTAATCCTTGGGAGAAGAGCAATGACAAATCTCGATAAAATAGTTAAGAGCAGAGACATCACACTGACAACAAAGGCCCGCATAGTTAAAGCAATGGTGTTCCCCCGTAGTAACATATGGCTGCGAGAGCTGGACCATAAGGAAGGCTGAGCGAAGGAAGATCGATGCTTTTGAACTGTGGTGTTGGAGGAAAATTCTGAGAGTGCCTTGGACTGCAAGAAGATCCAACCAGTCCATCTTCCAGGAAATTAAGCCAGACTGCTCACTTGAGGGAATGATATTCAAGGCAAAACTGAAATACTTTGGCCACATAATGAGAAGACAGGACACCCTGGAGAAGATGCTGATGCTAGGGAGAGTGGAAGGCAAAAGGAAGAGGGGCCGACCAAGGGCAAGATGGATGGATGATATTCTAGAGGTGATGGACTCGTAATTGTCTAGCAAAGAGCCTACAGAGAGGTTGTGCTAAACCAATGCAGAAAGTATAACAAATATATGTAATATGAGTTATCAGTATCATGTATACATGATACACTATCTCGATATCTACTTATGCACACTATCTCAAGTCTACTCACAAAAGAAAGAAAATTCACTCATTTGGGACAAGATTTAGAGATTGGTAGGAAACTACAACACCACTCAGAGTTTCAGCTGTTTCTAAACCAGTGCAGAAAGTATGGGAAACAAACAGGGGAATTTTAAATCCTAATACAAGATGACAAATATGAAATCATAGAAATCACTGAAATTTGGTGGGATAGCACACATTATTAGAACATAGGCCTGGAAGGATACAATTAATTCAAAAGGAACAAACCCAACAGAAAGTGAGGCAGTACTGCACTGCACAAATTGAAAACAACAACAACACATGAATACTTGCACAGAAATTCACAGTGTGGGAATCCTGTTGATAGTATTCAAGTAAGAATAACAAGCAAACAAAAAAACAAAAGTGATATGGGAGTATATTATAAATCTGCTTGGACAGACAAAATGTAAAATTAAGGACTTTCTGTGTGAAATGACTTAACTTCAGAGACAAGTAATAGTGAGAATCTGATAATAAGAGGGGGGTAGTGTCAACTATTCAGACATCTGCTTCAAATGTAGCTATAAGAGGCAGAAACCCCACAGGGAGGAACTGGTTGAAGAAATTAAGGTGACAGAGCCTTGGTAGAAAGTGATCATGCTATTCTTGAGTTTGTGATATGAGGGGAGAAAGATTACAGAAGAGTCAGACTTATACATTGGATTTCAGAAGAATGGATTTTAATGAACTCAGAAGGAAGGAAGGTCAGATCCAATGACCAGAAATCGTAAAGGAGAAAAGTGAGTTTCTCCTCCTCAGGGAAACTCTGTTTTGTAAAATGCTGGAAAAAATGGGGGTGAGGCATATAAAACAAATGAAAGGAGGGATGTATAACCAACAGAATACATGGCCTTTGCCAGAAACTATAGGGAGCGTGCCAGGAAGGCTGAAGTGCAGAATGAGCTGAGGCTTGCAGGAAATGTCCAAAAAACTCAAAATGAGGCTTTTTTTTCAAGTAAGAATCAAGAGAAAGGCAAAGAGGCTGTAGGTCTCTTGCAAGGAGAAAGGTGTGAAATGATAATGGGTGATGGTGAGAAGACAGAATGTCTTAACTCCTATTTTTGTCTATTTTCTCTTGGAAAGCAACTGAAGCCCTGGTTGGCACTGCTATGCCACTAGTGGAAGGAAGAAACCGCTGTTTGAAAATCAAGAAGTGGCTAAGAGAGAATTTAGCTGATTTCAATGAATTACAGCCTAGGATGATGAATGAACTAATGGAGGTGGTTGCTAACTGTGATCTTTAAGAAGCCTGGGGAATTGATGAGAATATAGAAGACTGGAAGAAAGCAAATGCTGTCCCTATCTTAAGAAAGGGAAAATTGTCAGCTTGATGCATCTAACTGGTTGAAGTCTTTGAACAGATTTTTAAATAGCTTATTTGTGAACACTTGGTAAGAATGCAACAATTAGTGAGAGTCAAGCATGGTTTGTCACAAAAAGTCATGCCAAACAAACATTATTTCCCTTTTTGACAAAGTTACTAGCTTAATTGGGGAAATGTCATGGAGATAGTGTAGCATAAGAAAATATCTCTCTGAAACTCACATTAATAAAGTGATAAAGTGAGCTAGATTATAGAAGTATTAAAGGTAAAGGTAAAGGTTTCCCTTGACGTAAAGTCCAGTCGTGTCCGACTCTAGGGGGCGGTGCTCATCTCCGTTTCTAAGCCTTGGAGCCGGCGTTGTCCATAGGACACTTCCGGGTCATGTGGCCAGCATGACTCACGGAACGCCGTTACCTTCCCGCCGAAGCGGTACCAATTAATCTACTCACATTTGCATGTTTTCGAACTGCTTGGTGTGCAGGAGCTGGGATTAACAACGGGAGCTCACCCCGCCGCGCGGTTTCGAACCGCCGACCTTCCGATCGACAGCTCAGCGGTTTAACCCGCAGCGCCACCGCGTCCCTTAGTATAGAAGTATTAGGTAGATACATAAGTAGCTGAATGGCCACATTCAGAGAATACCCATAAATGGTTTCATATGGACTTGAAGAGTAATACTGAGTTGATTGCCATACGGTTCTGTTCTAGGCCCTGTGCTGTTAAACATTTTTATTAATGACCTGGAGGAAAGAGTTGAGGGATGCTAAAAAAATTCAAAAGACACAGAAGTAAAGCAATTGATATTTCAGAAGAAAAGAGAAGATGCAAAAGTATCTAGGCAGAGTTGAAGAGACAGCTGAAATTTATAAGATGAACTTTAACAGGGAAACATATGAAGTCCTTCAGAACAGTTTATCCTTGGCCTGTTTTAACATTCTCCCTACAGCAGTGTTGGAAGGGAAGTACAGGAAAATCCCCTTCGCCAAACAATGGTGCCCCTATGATGCAGGTACAATAAGAACTATTTCACATGTTGTGTTATACTGCAGTTCTATCCCAGCACATGCATTTGTAGTTGATTTCCTCATTCCTCTCTAAATTCCCAAAGCATTCTCACTTACTTTAGTTACACTGCTTATTAGACAACAAAGACAATTTTGTATCCTTAATTGTTGCTAAGTTTTGTTATACAGTATATAGACACCACCCTACTATGAATCTTAACTGTTCATGGTTTTGCATTGTTTTACCCTGGTATTTGTTTCTTTGTTTCTTTGTTTTGCTTTGTTTTGGTCTATGACTATAATAAAGTCTTATGGTTTCATGTAAAGGTCTGCATCTGGAGAGAAAACAAGGAAACAAAAAATGAAAGTCACAACTATACGATGGGAGGGATTGGCAATAATACTTGTGAAAAGGGTCTGAATATTCTAGTAGATCATAAGTTGAATATAAGCCAGAGGTGTAATGCAGTGCTAAAAAGGCAAATGTTAATTTGGAATGCATTAACAGGAGCACAGAGTCCAGATCATTTCCCTGTTTTGTTTTGCCTTGTGCAGTATTTCTGGTTGAAATACTGTGGCTGGTTCTAAGCATAACCGTCTAAAAATGACATCCACAAACTGCAGCAAAATTAGATGAGGACTATCAAGATGGTGAAGGGATGGGAATACAAATGGTATAAAGAATAGCCAAAGGAACTCAGTATGTTTATCTTGCAGAAAAGGAGTATGACAGCACTCTTTAGTTATCCAAGGGATTGGATACAGAGGAAAGAGGGGCTTGTTCTTTTTTCCACTGGAAGGCAGGACCAGAACCAATGGGTTGAAACTACAGCTTAGTAGATTCAGGTTAGAAATGAAGAGAAATGTGAAGGCACTGATTCAATTTATAGCCCCAAACTGATTGACTTAGAAGATTTAATTTAATCAAACCTTCTAACTGAATTACCCATTTGAAGCTCCACATAGCCTTATGGATAGTGTTACTTTGTAAATTTAAGACAATTTAAAAGAATAGATGAAGTCTATTAGGAAGGTAATGTGTATGGATTTGTACAGATGTTTGGGTAAGTTTAAATACTAGTAGCTATAATAGCCCAGTTTTAAACATATTGCTTATGAAGCAAGTCCTACTGAGTTTAGTGCCCTTCCACTCTTCTTTGCGTAGGATGGCAGTTCTGAAAGAGCAGTTGCAACAGAAGAGAATGACTATCTTGGTTTGGCTAAAAGTTTTTACTGGAAATCAGCATGAACGTCATAACTTTTGTTGTATGTACCTGTAACTGAAGTAACTAAAATTGTTCATAGGGCACAAAAGAGTTTTTCTGAAAGCCTAAGCTTTTTAATTGTTACAAATATTGATACAAAGCAAAAATTATGCTTTATATACAGGGAGATCGCAAAGATCTCAAAAATAATAGGCCAATTTGCTTATTATCGGCTATCTATAAGCTATTCATGAAAGTGATTACAAACCGTCTTACAAGAACATTAGATGATCAACAGCCATGAAAGCAGGCTGGCTTTAGAAGCAAGTACAGTACTACTGATCATATATTCACTCTTACTCAGCTCATTGAACGGTCAAGAGAATATAAATTTACACTTGCAATCATATTTGTAGACTATGAAAAAGCATTTGACAGTGTTAAAGTCAATGCAGTAATGCAAGCAATCAGTGAACAAGGAATCAACTCTGACTACATCATGCTGTTCAAAGAAGCAAATATGCTTTACAAATATTACTCTCTTTGAAACCGAAATATGAATACCAGTGGAGAAAGGTGTAAAGCAAGGTGATACGATCTCACCTAAACTTTTCAATGCTTATTTGGAAAATATCATACGCAAAATGAAATGGGAAGACAGAATTGATGTAAACAGATAGAAGATAAACCATCTCAGATTTGTGGATGATGTTGTACTGATCACAAACGATTCTCGAAAGCTGCAAACAATGCTTCGACAACTTGAGGCCGAAAGCAGAAAGCTGGGTCTAAAGTTGAATCACACTAAAACAAAATATATGTGACAAGGAACCTTCCAAAATTCCAAATAAGGCTTCAGAATGAACTTATTGAAGAGATTGACCACTATGTCTGCCTGGGATGGCTAATCAAAATGAACAATGATCAAAGGGAATCACTGGTCAGAAGAAAGAAAGCTGGATGGGCTAGATACAAGTCCATTAGGGAAGTCTTACAGAATGAGAAGATCAATGGAAAACTGCATGCTAATCTTTTTAATTCAACTGTCCTATCGGTGGTGCTATATGGAAGTGACACATGGTCACTAACAAAGACAGAAGAGGAAGAGCTTTCAAGAGTAGTAAGAGCTATGGAAAGATCCATGATGAAAGTTTCTCTCCGAGACCACATCCCAAGCAGCCAGATTAGAACACAAAGTGGAATAAATGTCATTGTTGAATATCGAAAATGGAAGCCACGCTGGGCAGGACATGTCACGCGCATGTTGGATGGCTGTTGGACTCCATTCAGGAGTTGCTGAATGGTATCCAAGAGAAGTAAAAAGTCCTATTGGCCGACCTCCAAAGGGATGGGGCTTTGGACTTTGGCCAAAGGACTTTGGCCAAACCTGGAGAAGAAAAGCTAGGACTTGAGATGAATGGAAAGCAAGTTGCAACCAGCAGGACTCTATCTGGCGACAGTTTGGTCAATCAAGGTGATCAAGGTGATGTACAAGCAGCTCAATTCCTGGATAAAGGAAGAGACTCCAAAATTCCTTAAGATTTGTGGGCGGTACTTGTTCTTCCTTCTCTTTTCCTGTCTTGAAATTTGTTTTGTTGGCTGGAATTGGACCCACAGCATCTAGTTACAAAATAAATTACAGATTTTGAGCATTCAGTGGTAAAAGACATCCTTTTTGTACTAGCTTATGGTACATTGCTGTTCACACTCCATGAGATCTTTGAATTCTTTTGGAATCTGCTGTTTTAGAAGGTCTGAATAACATTAACAGCTTCCTTTTTCAAGAAAGCCACAAAAATATAGATCAGTAGCATGTAGATATTGGTTCCCAAGGTGAAGCTTTTATAGGTTTAGATTGGCTCACCAGGCCTCAGAAAAAGTAACTAATACACTTTCTGAATCCTGTGGGGAGGAAAGATGTTGGAATGTACAATTTGCAGCTGCAAAGCAAAGCAACTTCTTACCACAAGTACTCTCAGAATCCAAATGTTATTTGTAAAAAATGTTTTAAAAGTTGTTCTTTTGACAACTTCTGTCAGTGACACAGTGCTTTATTTTTCTTTCTTCTACTCTGTCCTCCTTCCTTCTTTAAAATTTAAAATTTCCTTTCTGGAAATAATGCAATCAGTATTCCAAAACTTCTTCATAACACAAGACCAAACAAAGAAAAAGTAAGGGAAAGTGAGAAACAAAAAATACAGAAATAAAATAAAATAAAATAAACAAAACAAAAACAATGCTGAATGATCATATGTAATTTCTTCATTTTATTTTTGATATTCTTTCATATGTTTCAAGATATTTTTTTTCCCTAAATGTTTCAGAAGTACCAGAAACATTTTATTATCTTATATAAGCTGAGTATTTCTAGCACTACTCAGTTTGTGTCTGGATGGCTGCTTGGATTCATTATGATTGGTACTAATTTCTGTGTGGTTGAGTCACCACCAGCTTGATGGCACATAATCAATCACTCAGTTCTTAATAAAACCTGGGAAGTAAAAGGAAGCTGTCGATGACAGAGAGTACTGCACAGAGTGATGAGAAGAACCAAGTGACTGTTCTGAGGAATCTGGAGCAATCAAATTACTGGAGTCTATGTAGCTCCTTTAATAAAGACCAAACTTTTAATCAAAGAATAAGTAAATGCTAAAGATTTTAGAATGCCTGCAATTAAATTGGTCTCTATCTCTGTCTGTCTGTCTGTCTGTCTGTCTCTGTCTGTCTGTCTGTCTGTCTATCATCATCATCATCATCATCATCATCATCATCATCATCATCATCATCATCATTTAAGGTGGTATTTTTTCTTTTGTAATCACATAAATGCAAGGAACTGCTTTAACACTATTACAACTCAAATTTACTATTTAGGAAGAAATTAATAAGAACAATGTCCTCTTGCTTGGGCACTTGGACTAGGAGCTGGATTCACATCAAGGGCACTAAGGAGGGAGAAGGCTGAATTAGAATAGATGAGAACAACAGTAAACTAAACATTATAAGGCTTTTGGTAGCATAGGGCCCCTTCCTTGTATACTTCAGTGGTGGTCCTGCCTGTTTAACCCCCACATGTTTAGTGACATCAGACTTCAATAGTTTGGGGAGCTGTGAAACATTAGTATAATGAAGAATCATATTGCCAAGCAACCTTTTCTTTCAAAGATTTCTAACAGTATTAGACCTGCTTCCTCAACCTGATTATCTATAGTGATACTAGATTATGTTGGCTGGCTTATGGGAACTGCAGTTCAGCATTTCACCCTGCACCATATTGGAGATTAGTCTGAGGTTAAAGAAAATATTTGACAGATATTCCCTTCACACTGAGATCTATCAATATATTAACACATATGTATGGTTTTACTACCATGTGTATATGAAAGGAATATATTTCTGAATGTAAGAGGACAATTCCATACAAAAAGAGAAGATCAATCTGTAGTTTATAAATATTAGGAAAACCCTAATATTCCTTTTGGACAAATATAGTATATTCAAACAAGAGTGGAGCTATGATTTTAGACTGCTCTCTGAAGTTCTATAATGACACATTTAGCATGGCAGCTTGCAAGGCATGAGCAGCTGCTTACATGGTGGGATATATACATACATACATACATACATTTGAGACATCGTCCCAGCTGGATATCTGGTCAGGTAGAGTTCTGGACATAATCAGATAGGTCAGCTATTTTGCAAAGGACTGCTCTCAACATGTAGATATAGAAAGTCAGAAAGATGATATGGGAGATAGGGATATAAGCACATTCCCTATTCCTGCTTTAGCATAAAGCCCTACATACTGTTAGCATGTGAATGGAAGTATGTACAGTATGTATATATTTATTTATTTGGATTTATATGGCCACCTCTTCCATACAGTGACTCTAGATGGTGAACAAAGTTTTAAAATAAAAAATCCACAGTATAAATATTAAAACATACAACATATTCAGATGAAGTAAGATTAACAAAACATATTACAAATATATTTCAAAGTTCACTTTAAAAATTCAGTAATAGAAAATAGATAAATTTACTTTGAAGTTGTGTTTGTGTGTATTTTGCTAGCTACAAAGGAAAAGTCCTTTTTGATCTTTATTCTAGCCTTGAAATCACTGAAATCATTGATTCCTTAGAGATTCTTTATATCCCTAAGGGAAGGCTATGAATGCTAACAGATGGTATAGAATTAAAATTCAAATACCTTCAGTAAGTAATTAGATCCAGTAAACTTCATTATATAGTCAAACACAGCTGTTTTTTTAGTTTCCATTGCTTTGAGGACTACTGAGACTACACTTCTCACAATATCTTCTTGCATATGCAAAATATGATGGCCAACATAACAATCTGTTCCAAATAGTTTATATTTTATCATTTTCTTCAATATCACTGGATGTGCTGGTTGAATACAATGTTCTAGACCCTTATACTGAGATTTTTCTGTAAAAAAAATAAAGTTTTTTTCCAGTAGCTACAGTAGTCCAAGAGAAGAAAGTGATATAAAGATTAAGGGAGCCTTTCATTACAACAGTTTTTAGTAATTTTTAGTAACAAGAGAAAACAAACCAAAAAACAATCAAGAATTGCTGTTGATGACTAAGCTGCTGAAAGGCCGACTGTTAACTGAATTAATGAAGTCTTTCTTTCCCACTGATTTAGTCTGTCCAGTATTCTAGTTGGTAGAAATATATTGGCTCCTCTTAAGACATAAGGATCACAGAAATATCCTTGTACACATTTGCTTCAAGAAAACTGGGGTGAACACTGCTATTTAAGTGACTAATCTTCATTCCTTTTCAATCCTTAGTGAGATAACTTATTAACCTTGTCCAGACATCAGAACACACCCTAAACACATAGAAGGAAAGCAGGTAGGGCCTTTTTAAGACTATGCAAAACCCAGGAGCAAAATGATCATTTGAGTGAGCTGATAGTAATAAAGGCCACTGCTAAAAATAATGAAAAGGATTTTTTCAGATATATTCAAAAGATAATATGTATAGTGTATACGTAATCCATCCCAACTTCATTAGACCATTGGACAAAGTGCCCCTTATGTGCAAGGTAGCTGTGGACTGGAAGACGTGAAAATGAAGTGAATATCTAGCTGGTTTTAAAATTGTACTCAAAGTGGTTCCTCATCAAATTGGAGATAATATCAAGTGAGATCCCACAACAATCAATCTTCTTCAATTTTTTTATAGCTTGGATGAAGATCCCTTCTAAACAAAAGCAGAGTGGGGGCCATCTGGATTTATGGGGACCTCATTCCAGAGGGCATGCACTGCTACAGAGAAGGTGTGCTTCTTGGGTCCTGATAAATTACATTGTTTAATCAAATGGACCCAGAGTGCACCAACCCTGCAGGATCAAATCATCTGGGTGGATACTGTAAGAGACAGGCAGTCCCTCAAGTAACCAGGCCCTATGCAATGTAGGGCTTCATATATAACAACCAGCATCTTGAATCACACCCAGAAGCAAACTGTCAACAAGTGCAGCTTGCAAAGCAAAGGCGTTACATGGACATACCAAGGCATGCTTATAACTGCCCATGCCATTGCATCCTGGACCAATTAAAGAAACCACCCAGAAGGTGGTCTTCAAGGGCAGCCCCATGTAGAGTGCATTGCAGTAATCAATCTGTGAGGTGACCAGGGCATGAGTGACTGTCTGAAGCCACATCACTACCTTCCAGTCTAGGAAAGGATATAACTGGCATTCCAGGTGAATTTATGCAGTGGCCTTCATGTAGATGAACATGGGTCTTGCCTTGAAAATTCATAATGCTTGGGACAACTTGAACTGTATTTTTTATAAACACAACAAAAGCAAAATTGCAGTAAAAAATATGTTATACATTACATTGTGGTTGTCAATTCTTTCTTACATAACAGTTTTATCATATCATATTTCTCCATTTTGTTTCCTTTTCCACTTCTCTCCTAAGTCCTTTCTCATTCTGTTGTAAAGTATCTTGGCATCTGTAGTGCTATACTACATTATATGACAGATGTGCACAGTTCAAAAATAGGGAAGGATAGATACAGTGAAGTTCAGTATACTGTGGCAAGACTGCTCATACAAAAACATCTTAAAGTTTATTTGGAAAAATGGCCTGCTATATGGTATTATCAAGATTTAGGAAAGAACTGAAATCCATTAGGGAGATCATAATGTAAAGAACAATGTGCAAATGGAAATAATACCAGTCATCATTATATATATCACTATTACAGAAACAAATAAGAGTTATTTGTGTTCTTCATTTTAAGAGTCTGAGCTTCATGATCAATGCAACTATATGGTCTAGCTTTGGAAAGATTATGCTATTCCAAACAGTGATGTGTCAGTATGTGAAGGAGAAATCACTGCATTATTTGATTACTACATATGAAATACAGTATATATTGAAAAAAATAAATATAATTTTGTTGTTGTTGTTTATTCATTTAGTCGCTTCTGACTCTTCGTGACTTCATGGACCAGCCCACGCCAGAGCTTCCTGTCGGTCGTCAACACCCCCAGCTCCCCCAGGGACAAGTCCGTCACCTCTAGAATATCATCCATCCACCTTGCCCTTGGTCGGCCCCTCTTCCTTTTGCCTTCCACTCTTCCTAGCATTAGCATCTTCTCCAGGGTGTCCTGCCTTCTCATTATGTGGCCAAAGTATTTCAGTTTTGCCTTGAATATCGTTCCCTCAAGTGAGCAGTCTGGCTTAATTTCCTGGAGGATGGACTGGTTTGATCTTCTTGCAGTCCAAGGCACTCTCAGAATTTTCCTCCAACACCACAGTTCAAAAGCATCGATCTTCCTTCGCTCAGCCTTCCTTATGGTCCAGCTCTCGCAGCCATATGTTACTACGGGGAACACCATTGCTTTAACTATGCGGGCCTTTGTTGTCAGTGTGATGTCTCTGCTCTTAACTATTTTATCGAGATTTGTCATTGCTCTTCTCCCAAGGATTAAGCGTCTTCTGATTTCCTGGCTGCACTCAGCATCTGCAGTAATCTTTGCACCTAGGAATACAAAGTCTTTCACTGCTTCTACATTTTCTCCCTCTATTTGCCAGTTATCAATCAAGCTGGTTGCCATAATCTTGGTTTTTTTGAGGTTTATCTGCAAGCCAGCTTTTGCACTTTCTTCTTTCACCTTCATCATAAGGCTCCTCAGTTCCTCTTCACTTTCAGCCATCAAAGTGGTATCATCTGCATATCTGAGATTGTTAATGTTTCTTCCAGAGATTTTAACTCCAGCCTTGGATTCCTCAAGCCCAGCTTGTCGCATGATGTGTTCTGCATACAAGTTGAATAGGTAGGGTGAGAGTATACAGCCCTGCTGTACTCCTTTTCCAATCTTAAACCAGTCCGTTGTTCCGTGGTCTGTTCTTACTGTCGCTACCTGGTCGTTATACAGATTCTTCAGGAGGCATACAAGATGACTTGGTATCCCCATAAATATAATTTATATAAATATAATTTAAAAATCATGTATTCATTCTCATTCAATTTGTTGAAAAAGTAGTTGGCTTTTTTCTCCTTTCAAAATGTTTTGGTGAAATTTTCACCCATAGGTTTTGGTTTCTTAAGTGGTCCAGTGATGTCTTGAGTGTCCTGTCTTTCACTGTACAATAATGTCTCCAAGGGGCTCCAATCTTACCAGCATTCTGTATTTCAATTAAAATTGAAAATTGTCATGAAATGTCCTAAATAGGAAGCCAAAAAAGCTGCAGAGTGGTGGAGACATATATATTAACAACCAAACATCCAATAATCCATGTACCACTTTTAAACAATAAAGTAGCTCAGAATAATCAAATAGATTATTTCAATTCTATTCAGATAGAATTCTAAAGTGTATAAGATTTGAAGGAGAAGCCAGTTTTTTCCCAGGCAAAAGTATCTTTCAGATACTAGAATATAGACATTGGCACAACTTTCATATATATCCTTCTTGAATATAAGATATCTCAAAACTGACAAACTAGTATTTCAAGTGTAGGAAGTTTGTGTATAAAATATGCAGCCTCATCACTCTGTCAAATTGTTTCTTACAGTTCTGTTGTGTGTATGTCAAGCAATCAGTTAGCCAAACCAGGAACTGAGATAGTATTTCAGAATAGAGAGCAATTAATTGTGTCAGATTTACTACCAAAGATACTTGTGCAGATGCTCATTAATCTCTACAGCATTGTTCATTTTCATTAAGCAAGCAGATGTTCAATATGCAAGGGGAAAAAATAGCCACCACAACAAGTAGTCTTTTTTAACTTGTTTGGCTAACTTTAGAGTACACCTTGTTCAATACAGTGTTGTGAGCATGATTGTTATAAACTGTTACTGTACTTGAAATTACTCATAAGATTGTAGGGCTTTACCTTAGCAGCAGTTTGCTAATTGTTCCAACTGGCTATGAGTCATGTAGTGTTTACTTCAAATTTCTTTCTTTCCCCCCCCCTCTTAGTGTATAAGCTGTTAGTAACTTAAAAAAAAAAAACTACTTAATTTCTAGTTTATGAATGCAGGAATTAAAAATTGACACCTTATCAATTTATTCACACTGAAATGCTCTAAAGGGTACAAGGTAAAGGTAAAGGTAAAGGTTTCCCTTGACATTAAGTCCAGTCGTGTCCGACTCTAGGGGGCGGTGCTCATCTCCATTTCAAAGCCAAAGAACTGGCATTTGTCCGTAGACAGTTCCGTGGTCAGCTGGCCAGCATGACTACACGGAACGCCGTTACCTTCCCGCCGAAGCGGTACCTATTAATCTACTCACATTTGCATGTTTTCGAACTGCTAGGTTGGCAGAAGCTGGGACTAGCAATGGGAGCTCACCCCGTCACGCGGATTTGAACCGCTGACCTTCCGATCGGCAAGCTCAGCAGCTCAGCGGTTTAACCCACAGTGCCACCGAGTCCCTGTACAAGGGTACAAGGCACTAAATAAAATGTCTAACTAATAAGTTTAGGAGAAAGGTTTTTATCTATTTGTTTAAGTGGAAAGATGCCCCCAATCAGTATTTTGTGCCATGCTGCATGGTCAGAAACAGAAGTAAAAAGTATCCTACCATCACCATCTTTTCCCATCCTCCCATTTCAGCTTGTAGGAATGAATTCATTTTAGATTTATGTCTGTTTATGTCTGTTTACAGGAGTAAGTGTTCTATCGTGGGCAGGCAGAAATTATTTAGGGAAAACGGCAATGACATTCAGATGAAAAAGAATATGTGACTACAGGCATTTGGGATATAGCGATGAAAGCCAATTTATTCCATAGTATTCATTTTAAACAGAGATTGAAACTGGAGGCAATTCCATCTTTTGTTGAGGGTCAATATGCAATTCATTTATTTTGAAGAACTAAGGGACATTTACCTTTGAAACCAATCAAAATGGTCCAGTTGCAGTTTTTTTAATGTATACCAGAAGAATGAAGAAAACTGTACATAATATATTTAATTGCCATGGCATTATGATATTTGCAAAGTGTACTGAGCTTTTTTCTTTTAGTCTGCACTGCTAATGAAAAATAATTGTTGAATGCTGAGTTTTCAAATAAACCTAGTCCTATGCTCAGTGAGCTAGTCTGGGTTGTCTTAAATGGATAGCACAATCTGCTAAATTTTGCAATTGCTTACACATAGGCATTTGGCAGAAGCCACAATGATGTATTGTGACTCATGGCATCATCATACAAATGATGCAAATGAAGTAAATGAAATTTTCATCATTTTGGTGATAATGTCATGCTGCACACCACATCACTTGATTCTTCCTGCCCTTCCCTGAGAATTCCTATGCTGCTATATTTTAACTGATAGCAAGGGAAATGCCAATTATGAAGGTGTTTTTTTTTTTTGCCTTGATATGAAAATAACTTTCTGGTCTTTGGTTTTAAGCATCTTGAATGCAATCAAGATGCTTAAAACCAAAGACCAGAAAGTTATTTTCATATCAAGGCAAACAGACACACACACACACACACACACAAGCACACAAAGATCAGCCCTTAAGAATTGAGTGTAGATGCTTCCTAGTCTGTATGACCATTTAATGAGAGATTTCTTACAAGCTGCATTTTTTGGGACATCCTGAGTCAGCTTTCAAAGGGACAGAGGAAGGCTCCAGTACAGAGACAGGTCACTGTTGAGAAGAGAGGCAACACAAAAGTCTATATAGTAGGTAACCAGTTTGTGGACAGTTGGCATGTAATCTAATCAAACCCTTACCTGAAAGTACCCCCTCCAAGTCTCCTGGGGTTGTGCCGTTTGGTATTAAGAAATACAATTTAATAGTCTCTTGGGCCAATCTCCATCCTCTTGTGTTAATATTCTTATCCTTGGAACAGCAAGGGCCAAATGAACAAGATCTAGCTGTGTGTAAGTCTGGAGCATTGGCGTGTTGGTCCAAACCCATCCTAGCTTGACAGTATTCCATTACAACCATCTGTGAATGGGCAGCTGCTTGAGCAGCCAGTCTGCAAAATAGTCCCAGATGCTATTGGTTTATAAGACAAAGGCAGCAGCCGGTGTGTGTGTGTGTGTGGGCGTATATGTTAAATGGTAGCAAATTTAACTCAATAGCACTGTCTATTGAGCTGAAAAGAAGGCAGAATAAGAGATAATTATGCAGAGTTTAGAAGAAATACATTTGCTAATAATCCTGTGAGTGTGGCCACACTTCAGGCTAGATGCTTGTAACAAGAAAGCAGCTACATAATTTTTTAGTTCAATGTAAGAAGAGGATTTCAAACTGTCTCAGAGAAGAAATGAAAGCAGAATCCCCACATTTGGCTGCTGTATCTCATGCTGTGTGGCCAAATGCCATTTTGCAAAGGTTGGCATTGGTGCTGGCTAGTGGAGGCCATAGCTTCTCAGTTAATGGGAAGGTCACCGTGTGATTCGCATTCAAGTGTGTGTCCACATAATTTAATGATAAAGCTTGGGTCACACTCCTTGATGAATAAAAAACTCATTGGAATGACAATGTCTTGTTTCTGTGTTAAGTCAGCCATAGTGTTTGTATCAACAGGTTATGTAGCTTTCCCCCCTGGATGGGATTGAAGGGTGGGAGAGATTCTGTTTCTGCCCTACATGAAGTTCTGAAGGTAGCATCTGGGGATGGGAGAAAAAAAATGAGAAGTAATTAGCATAAACTGTTTGCTGAGATCAGGGGGTGCCAATACTCTTAATAGCTTGAGACTGAAAAAAAAACAAGGCTGTCCTACACTATTGTCATTGCCACTGGATACTGGTGTTGAACTATCCCAATTAGCATTGAGATATAGGTTGGAGATTAATTGTTTCATGTCCTCCTCCAGTCTTTTCAGGATAGTAGCCTTTTCCTTTCTTGGTAATTGAGAGAAAGCATTCATCGCCAGGTTTTGTTTTGTTTTGTTTGTACAGTTGTTGGAGCTGAGAGAGTTAAGTGTTCTGTGATTGGAACTTGTCTGTTATTGTTCAAGGCTGTCTTATTGGTTGGTAATTGGTGATTTGCAATCGTCTTGACTTTGTGGTTGCACATTTTGGCATAATAAAGGTGTGATGTTCAAGTCAAGAAAAGTATGACTGGGATAGATTGGGGAAAAAAAGAAGATAGTTCTTTCTTTTAAATAACGCAAGTGGGATGGTTGAAGTTTTACATTTAAGCACAATTCTACAGCTGCCAGGAGAGGCAGGGAGCCAGTCTATTCTTACAAGTTTGGAATGGGTAGGACCTGGCTCAGAGAGATAGTAGCTGTTTTGTGTGAAATCCATCTGTGCATGTTAATTCTGTTGTTTCTCATAATAAGAGAAATTTGGTCCATTTGAAGAACACAGGCAGATGCAGCACCCACTTGCTGACTGGAAGAAGCATTTCATCTTCTCTAGGAAAGAGTGGATCAACTTTCTCCATGTCAAGGGGCTCAGTTCAGATGCAGGGACTGATATATCTTTTAGGAAGTTGTGCAGCATGTCACATTTTTTGTTAATGGACCTTTAACTTGAATAGATAGATGCCACAGCTTCTGCCACAATTAAGCATTGCTTTGCCAATAACTCAGGCTGTAGGAACACTGCTTGGAGAATCTTTTGTGAATCAGACTTTCCAGGGTTATTTAGGTACCCATTTGAACATGTCTTCTTTTGAGTAGGAGGGAGTTATATTCATTGACTAGTCCCAATTTCAGTAGTCAATTGCTTATAATGATATATGGATATGGATATGGATATGAATATGAATATGGATATGGATATGGATATGAATATGGATATGGATATGAGTATGGGTATGGGTATGGGTATGGGTATGGGTATGGGTATGGATATGGAGATGGATAATCTCCACTTAAGTATCACTGTCCAGAAATAGTTCACCAATTCTCCGTTGTTTCATAACTTTTCTGGGGCTTGTATGTCCAACTTTCCTTTACTTTAGCTCTCTGTCTACCCAGGAATCTATTTATTGTGTCCATAAGTGGTCTGAATAACAAGTAGTCTTATATCTATAGTAGGCAATATTGTGTCCATGGGCATAGTGTACCCATACCACCTTCTTTATTACTCAACCAGATTGATTTTACCAGATGTTAGTTGTTTAAAATTATCTTATTTTTAAAGCTTAATAAATTGGAAACTTTAGATGCTAAAATATATCAATCTTTTATCACCTTTGTTTATAAGAATGCTCCTGGCTGCCACCAGGCTTTATGGGGTGAACAATTTATAACCCATGCACTGTATGCACCTCCCAGAACCTCATTTAATTTAATTATTTACTTTAATGCTGAAACATCACACTTCTACAAGATTCCCAGCAGTTTACAAAATATATTATGATAATATGGGGCAGTTTTATAGTTGGTGGAAGGTTTAAATGTAGGAATGGGCACACTTTGTCTCCCAGGGGTCTACCTCCAATTTCATTATTTCTCCTTTAACACTCCCAATTCCAAAACATGTTACAAAGTTTTTTGACTATAGGCCTTCCAATGATGTTACCAAAATACCAGATGGACTCCCTTGGCTATCCAGAAGGTTGGAGGCCTAAACACTTTTAGAAAATAAAATAGAGGCATTTTGAATTGAGAAGGTTTTGAAACAGGAAATAGAAGTAGATCAATTTGATTAAAACATATTTACATGCCACAAAAATGATACAACTGCAATGTAATTACTGCTGCAAAAAATTGAAAATCACCTTGTTGTGAGCCACCCAAAGTCATATTGTATAAGATAGGTGGCCATATAAACCTTTTCAATAAACAAATAAATAAACTTAACATTTTCTATTTTTTTTGCCTGGTAAATCCAACAGGAATTACTTCCCTCCACCAGATTGTTTTACTGCACAACAGCTTGATCCACTGTGCTACTTCCACTGCATTGTTAAAGTTTGTTTGCTGACTTATTAATGCTTTCTCTTAGCCAAATGCATGAAGTATATTGCAAACTATCCCTTGAAATCAACTGTTCAATTAGAAAAATATATTCTAGATTACTCTGAATTGCATTTCTCTGAGGTTCATAGTTTGCTGTACTGAAATAAAGATCTGGCTCAAATTGTTTCCCCCCACCTAAAAACAGAACTTTTTTTATATCTCACAACCTAAATTAAATCTGTAGCATTCCCAGTTCAATCCTTTTTCTCTCTTTATTTCCCATTTACAAAACAGGAGCTCCCAGAGCATTCAAAGGCATAATTAAAGACTGTATTTTAGAAAGTTAGAGAAGAAGAACAACTAACAAGACAATAGCTCAAGCTTAAATCAAAACAGTAAAGTGTAGAAATATTTCTAACAAAAGTACAGAAAGGCTTCTTAACATTTGTTGCCCCAAGAGATAAGCTGTTTGAGGAATTGTAATAGAAATCTTCATAATTGAAATACCATTGAAATATTGTACCATTTTAGATGGAAGGAAAATTAGCATGAATAGTTATTATACTCTTAATGTGAACTATATAGTATGTAATAGTCAATATAAGTGTTCAGTTCCCTTGAACAATTAGCCACATGAAAGAAAGTGCAACTTGTACACTGACTGTTCCCCCTCCTTTTTTCTAGCATTCTTATCACAAGGTCTGTCAATTAACTGATTTTTGATTTTTAGTGTGTTTTGTTCTTTTGTTTCATGCTCAGAGTTCCATTGGTTAGATAGATAGATAGATAGATAGATAGATAGATAGATAGATAGATAGATAGATAGATATTTAAATAAATAATAAACCACCACCAAAAAAAGAGGAGCACTTTAACACCATCTGCTCAAGTGACATCATGAATTTAAAGCCACAATTCCTGCAGCCCTGATTTTTAAACAAGATTTTTTTAAAAAGTGGCCTCTCGAGTCATAAAAAGTAGTCTGCCCTGATTTAGGATTCTATGTAAATACAATAATTCACCACTTGCATAAGTTCACTATCTAACATGTAAAGAATAGTGGAACTGGAAACCGAAACATGTAATTGCATAGAAGCATTGATCATTCAGTTAGAGCCATCACTTGTTGAGAGGATATAATTCAATCCAGCATTCGGCCTTCAGAGTGTTCATTAGAAGTCCACAAGCAGGACATAAGAACTACTTTCTATGCAATGGGAGGAAGGTTTTCCTTTCAAGTGTTTCCTATTTAGCTCCATTTATGAGAGAGCAACATTGCCATATCACATATGCAATTCTGTGCCTTATTATGTTACAGCATAACATTGACTGTATCTTTTACTCATTAGTAGTAGCAAAAATGTTGTGTTATTTCTCCGTTATTTTTTACACATTTTGTTTACTTTCTTTAGTTTCATAAAATTGCACAAGAAGAAATTCATGATCTGAGCTGTAGTCAGCACTAAGTCTTGGTTTTGTTGACTGAAGAGAGTACCTTCACCTTTCCTTGTAAAATGTATAATTTGATTCTGGTATTGTCTGTGTGGTGATGTCCATATATAGATTCATATTTTGGATTGTTGTATAAAACTTTTTACCATAAAGGTTGAATTATGTAGAATTTTAAAAGTCTGTCACCTCTTTTATTTTGTATACCAAGGCCATTGTTTTCTATTGTTCCTTTTTCTTCCAACTTCAACATTCCAGGTATCCATGATAAGTATAATGTCCTTTTGAGGTGTTGTAGTAACAACATGTTGCAAGTTAACATAGAACCCTTTCACGTCACCTTTTTCTGCATCCATGGTTGAAGCATAGACTTGGAGTATTGTAAATTGAAATGCTTGGATTTGGAACTGAGAACATTTTGTCATCTCAGCACTGAATTTAGCTCTGTTTTGTTAATAATGGTGGCTACTCTATTTCTATTTTTTTTTCTTGTCCACAGTAGAATTCTTGTGTTTCTTTGATGGGAAATGATCTATTCTAGCCCATTTTATTTTTCTGATTGTCGAACATCTGCTATTTCTGCATTGCCACCTCAAATTTGCCTTCATGTTCTATCTTTGCATGTATCAGTAGCATAGAACTTTTGTGTCTGAGCACATCATAAAAATCAAAGCTAGGAATACTTTCTGACCTATGAGCTTATCTTCCAGTGTCATGTAGATATTGTTCCTATTATGAATATCTGTTTGGTTTTCACTGCAAAATACTAAAGTACTTCATCACTTCCTTTTCCAGTAGATTGTATTTAGTCTAATTCTTCATAAAGAATTAAAGGGGTCCTTTTTAGGTGTGAGGACTTCCTATGGTATAGCTCAATAATTATGCAAGGTGATGATCTATGAAAGGGAAGATTTTAAGAAACATATGGCAATGGGATACAAAATGTTACTTTATTGATGAAATATGCTTAATGATCAGCAGGTACAAGAAATGCTTGCAGTGTGGAAGGCTTTGGTTCAAAATGTTGCCAGAATGCTAGGACAGATACTTCACAAATGTAATCTACATTCTTGGGACAGGACATTACTTGGGTCAGCAGAGACAATTCATCTCATACTTGTGCTTTTATCATGCTACTTTATTTCTCTCCCTTGATGAATAATCTTCAGAGGTTAGGTTGATGAAAAGAAAGTAAAAACCTATCTCTAGGTCCCCTTTGAAAACTGTATTCTGTCATCTCATCAAGTGAATATGAAATTGGTTCAGTTCAGCCAAAAAGTAGTCAGAAGAAAAGAGAACTTAGAAATAAACAAGTGTCTAAGGCTGTAGGGTTTTGTTTTTTTGTTTTTTTGCTTGCCACATAACTGGAAGAATAATGTTCAGAGTAGATTGCTCACTTTCTAGGTGTATTTCTGTATGTGCTTGAGGGCATAAGGAACAGCTAAAAAAAAAACCTGCATGGCCAACAAATAAATGCTAATTTGAATTGCATTTGGGACAATTCAATCTGCTTTTCTCCCATTTTGAGATTTATAAATAATGGATAATGGTATAGCAATATATTGAATATAAAATACAATTTCTAATTAATTAATTTTTCACCAGCTGCACTTGTTTATTTTCCAAAAGATACTACAGGACTGCAGGTGACCAGAGTCTTCTATTCTATGGCATTATAGACTAGGCAGTTGCAATCAGATACTGAAATTAGATATTGTTTGATACTGCAGATCATGGGTTGGAATGTGAAGTAAAGAACACTGTGTAAGCCAATATTTTAAAATACTTTCTGATCTCAAATAGCATGACTTTGACCTCAAATTCTATGACTTTACAGCATCTTTTCATCTTGAGTATGAGCTTGATTCCAATGTCCCTCCTCTTTAGACTGTTCCGATTAGTTTGTTCATTCACTGTGATCTTGCTTGTGACCGTATAGAGTACTTTCCCATTAAACACCAACACTATTTTATGAATTTATATCTCTCAACATTTAATTAATATTTATCAAACATTTTCATTTGCTCTTTTCATAACTGTTCACTATAAGTTAGGTTCTATTCTTTACAAGGCACAACTGAGCAATTTTTCACTAGCTTTCGTAGTAATTTCAGTGTAACTAATTATGAATGGATAAACTTTTAGGGAATTGTCATCGCAACACCCTGGAGGACAACAGACTGGAAAATCTATTGTAGGTTAAGAGCCACATATATAATGATTATGTGCCATCAAGCCATTTTCAACTCCAGCAACCATATAGATAGATTTTCTTCATGATGATCTATGCCTAACCTGTTCTTTCAAGTCTCCCAGTGATACAGTCATTGCCACTGTAACTGAGTCCATCTAGCTTGCTGCTGGTCATCCTCTTCTTCTCTTTCCTTCCACCTTTTCCAGCATTAGAGCCTTTTCCAGAGATCTGGGTCTTTGCATAATATGAGCCTAGTCATTTGTGCCACTGGGTTGATTTGTTTGATGATCCATTATATATAATAGACCCTGTGATTTAAAGAGGGCAAGTGTCCTATTCTCATGAAGCAGTACAGAAATTTGGAACACAGTATTGCATAAACTGAACCTCCAGCTCTAAGTAACACAAAATTATCAATCTCCTCCACAGCAGAATACAAGAAGCAAAGGCAAATGGTTGACTGTTGTACCAAACAAGCACATTGATCTAGATGGAAGGCTCTGTAAGGCTCTGAAGACCTGGCTGTTCCCTTAGGCATTTGGGCAGGAGGTGAGGTGAGCTCTGCTGGTGATGTGGCTTTTTGTTTGGGGTGGTAGAAAGAGAGTTGTGTTTCAACCAGGGTGTCATGGGTTGTATGTTGTGGTGATGGTGGTTTTAATCTTTGTATGCCACCAAGGGTCGCTGCTGTGAGAGGGATGGTCTAAAAATCATTTAAATAAATGAATGAATAAAATGCCACTTTCTTTCACTAGCATTATTAAACACAAATAATAATAAAAAATCCTTGTTCTTGCATGGTTTGCCTAAATTTGTTATTCATTTGGTTTTGGTTACAGTATTAACAATTTCTTTGCTGCTTCTGAAACTAGACAGGGGTGTATAGAGATATATTACATATTAGATTTGCTAATTGGGTTTGTATAATCAAAACACACCTTGAATTACTGTTGATCTGGGTCACCGGAGCATGGCACATTAACAGTAAGAGTGAAATAGCTGTGAATTACCATATTTACATTGTGTAATTATAGCAAAGAAGTTCTCTGGCCCTGTGAATGCATTGCTAAGAAAAACAATGACCACTTCACAACATGCCCTACTGCCACTGTGCATTCCTGTCCTTTGAAGAATGCTGACAGCAAACCAGGAGAAACACACTGCAAACAGGGTGGCAATTCCTGGAAAACCAGTTTTTATTCTTTGTCTTGCTTGTCCATGTTTTTGCCCCCTCTGTCTACCATGAAGTCCAGCTCCCAGTTCTTATTTAACTAATTTAGTGAAGCCCAAGGAGAGCCCCTAAAATGGATTTTTGAGGACTTTCCTGGGCCTAATACTTTTATTAAATATCAACAATATTGTAAATACTGTTATTTATAATAGTTAAAAATAGATGAACTCCTTGCAGCCATTAGTCTGTTTTCCTAGGAGAAACTTCATTCCCCAATTCCTGCTTCCTTTCTCCATTGCCATTATAACATTGGTTTCCTCTTCTCCTAGTTATTGATAGGAACACATTTCACAAGAAATGCCATAATACAGGATTTCCATTAAGACATTGAACTGTGCTTGCTGATTTGAAGCCATGATGACAGGCAAGGTTCTAAGGGTTTCTTGCATTTAATGAATTTGGTTTCAAAATAGCACATTCACTTGCACTTGGTTCCATATAAGTGTATGAGCTTATTTTTGCAAACTACAAAAATATGCACAGAAATATATGTAGTCAGCTGCCTAGACTCTCTGTGTTGGGGAAAAGAAGAATGCTAGGAACTTTCAGTCTTTATATGAAGGAAGGAGAAATAACTGCTTGTTATTTCATAGTGTGCTGAAAGCTGGGTCAGGATGAGGAATGAATTTATAGACTGGCAAATATGAAGCTGAGCTGATGCATTTTCTACAACCAGTTAATGACTAGCTCTGGCTGAAAAATTATTAGCTGGAGCTCCAAACTCATAAACATACACTGAAAATCTCTACTCCCCAGATGATGAGA
This sequence comes from Candoia aspera, assembly GCF_035149785.1. Taxonomy (NCBI): domain Eukaryota; kingdom Metazoa; phylum Chordata; class Lepidosauria; order Squamata; family Candoiidae; genus Candoia; species Candoia aspera. Next base: position 32,573,585 of record NC_086160.1, read on the forward strand.
ACAAAATGGGGAAAATATGGTTTAGTTTTAAAGTGCTGGAAATAATTTGCAGATGGAAAAGGGGATGGAATGACAGAGCTTTGCATTTCACCATGAATGTGGGCCATTTCTGACAGGTGCTCATAAAATATTTCCTGAAGAATCTTTAAGGCAAGAGAGCTTAGGCTCCCCCCACCCTGCTTTTCTCATATTTTAAAAATACTTCCAGTTAGGAAGCTTGCCCCAGAAATGTAATTACATCCTCTGCTATCTGAATCCATGATACCTTTAATCTTTATGTCCTTCTCTGAATGTCCTCTTCTATTTATGACAATTTTACATACTTTAAAATGATAATGTCTAGATTCATTATTATCTTCTGCATGCTTTTATTTAAGCTTAGATTACCTAAAGATGCCTGGGGGGGGGGGGGGAAAGAGTCAAGGACATCTTTTATTTTTTTCTATTTTCTTGTACTGTATACTGATGCCTCATAAGGATTCCGAACTATGAGTGATGGTAAATAACAACTGGGGATGGGGACGGGTGGATGAAACATGCTACCTAATAGAGCTATGCAACTTTAAAAATTATTCAAAACAATGCTTTGGAGTTCATGTGAGTACAGCGCCTCTCTGCTATTCATTACAACAGTCCATATTTTTTCCAAGGCTTCTTCATGAGCCTGAAAATGTTGCTGCTGCTTTAAGAGTTGACTCATTAAAGCTAATTGACTTTTTGAGGATCTGCAACTTTTTTCAGATACTTCTAAAAATAATTCCAAAATCCCATTAACCAAGAAAGTATCAAGACCCCAGAATGCCCCTTTTCCAGAATCTTGTACCCCTTGCAGATTTTTTGGGGGTGGGTGGGTGAGGGGAATAAATCTGCATCCCTTTTTCTTTGCGGTTTTATCTGGGAGGAAATTCTGCAGTAAATATGATCCCCCCTCTTAAGGAATTGTCTCTTTCAGACACACTGTGCAGAACCTCAAGATTTTAAACCACTTGTAGAATATTGGCAGTCAGTTCTATGCTGAAGTTTTCTTGGGCCTTTTCCCACCAATCACTCTAATTTAGATTAATGGAGAAAACAGGTTTCACTTTTTTTCCAAAGAGAAGAAAAAGTGAGTAAAAGTCTGACAGATATGGTGAGGGATGCTTGCTCTTACTTTAGTTAAGAGATTAGATTTCTTTCATTGTGCAATAACCTCCCTAGCAATCTGCAGCCTCTTCAGCTTCCTACAAAGAGGAAAGTACTAGTATGGGAGTCTTCTTTATCATTTTTACAAGAAAAATAAACTAAAAGCCTGAACTTATATAATTTCAACAAGTTGTATCTCCATGTGTATTCACTGAACTTTATTCTATATGATGTTTACTATGTGAGACTAAAGATTCATGTATCCTACCTGTTCCTATGGCTATATAGTTAAAACTTGGCATAGATGTCAAGAACGGGCAACCTGGACTCCTTCAGATTTTTGGACTACAGGGCATCTCATTTAAGTTCCAGCCTTTGTGGCCAATAGTAAACTATTGAAGGCCCAAACATTTGGAGGAAGGGGCATCAGACCTCATTCCTCTGGTTTGTGTAGTCCTTCTCCACTCTGAATCAAATATAAGTGTTTGTACCTTTATTTATTTATCTCTTTATTTGCAGTAGATGACTTTTGCTGGGTAGCTTATAAAGTTGAGCTTCCTATATTGTTTTTTCCCCTTTTTTATATTCCTTGCCTAGCAGAATGTTTATTTCTTTGAACAGTCAAAATTATATATGGAAATATTCCTGTGTTTGATCAAAATATCAACATTAGTTTTGTTTTCTTACCTTTGCTGCTGTTTTTCCAAAGGGTCTGAAGTAGCCTTTGTGGTTCTGCAGGCTGGGCTGGAGTCAAACTGCTGCCTGAAAAGAAGACCTCATGGATTTGAGTGTCTATTTGTTACCCTTCTTTCCACAAAATTTTGGGTTATAAAATATGTTTTGGTATCCCCCCAAATGCCTTGTTGTATCTGGTGTATTGTACACAAATGTGCACACTTGTTATAAGCAGATTATTGCTTTGAAGCACAAGCTACTTCCATGCACCACTAATATGGAAACATTATTGATGTGTAATGTTGCTATGGATACTCTGGGAATATGTGTGGTGTTGCTATACTATCTTTTGTTGCTGCTAGTTTTTAAAATATTTTTATGCTGGGAATGCATAAAATCAAACTTCCTTAAGTCCTTATAGCACTGAAGCTAAGTAGCTGTGATCATATCATGGCCAAACTGCTCTGAGTTGGAGATACTCAAAGGATTTCTAAGCAGCATTTGGCAGCAGACTGTTTGAGAAAGATTGTACTCAGACCAATAAGGGGTGATTAACTTGTCAGTTATTTATGAGATAGCTGTGCTCTCCTATTGTGCTCCTCCAATAAAATGCAATCAAGCAGTGAAAGCATCATGCATGAATCACTTCTATAATTGCAGAGGGATCTCTTCCTACTCAGAAATACACTGAACATTGTTCTCCAGGGAATGTTTGCTACCTCTAGCATAAGGACTAAGTTTAGTTATCACAAATATTAAGGAAAAAAAAAAAATGAAGGAAGGGGAAGAGGAAGCATTCTCCTGACCTTCAAATTCAGGAATAGTGTAAGACTGACAAAGTTGTTGTTGTTGTTGTTGTTATTATTATTATTATTATTATTATTATTATTATTATTATTATTTTATTACTATAAGAACAAATGGGATTTATAAAAATCAACTAATTCTTTATAATTTTTAATCATAGTTTTTAAGATAAATATTAATTTTAACTGAACTATATAAAATGTTGCCTTAGAGAAATATATGGAGAAATAATATAATCTTTCTTTACATTATTACAAGTATTACATACTCAGGTGTGCATGTATGTATTATTGAACTAATGAACTTTTTAAGATGGCTCCCAAACTGGATATTTAAAATGAAACTCTTCTCTATGAAAATTGAGTGTTGCCTAATAATGCATTTCAGTGGTGGTAGTTTGTGTAGTATTTTATACCCTGGTGATGAATTTGATGTGGAAATAGATGAAACCAACTTTCCCTAACAGAGTTTGTCATATTCCACATGCTGATTCAACTTAGTTTAGGTTAAAAAGAATGATGTTAGACTGGATTACTTAAGCATTTTAGGCAGATACACTTTATAATATATTTAAGTATAGTACGTATTTTGAGTTAGAAGCTACATTCAACATTCAAAATCATATTAGGAAGAATGAGGAAGCATAGGCTAGAAACGTAATTGGGGAAAAAAATGGCCATCTTTGAAAACATGGCAAATAATAATTACTATCAAAATCATTACTGTCATCAGTTATTCTCTTTATTATTATATTATGAACATAATCATTATGACTACTATCAATGCCACCACCACCAGCACCACCAGCACCACCACTGTTGTGTTTTTCTGGGGTTTATATGCTGGATTCAACAATGAATTTTTGGGATAGGGTTTGTCTTGAAAATTTTTATCACACCCAGCAAATATATATGTTTGGACACACTTTGGTCAGTTTTACATTGTAATTCAAACAATAATTTCCCCTGTAAACCAAATATAGGAGAAAACTCACTCAAATCCATACCCAAGTGCTCTGAAACAACATCAATTTTTCTAACAATAATTTAGACTTAAGCATGTTTTTTTCTTACAGGCACAACATATTCAGGCAACTTCCCTTCCCACCCTTTCTTGTCTATTTATGTGTCCAGGGGGGTGAGGGTGGGGCAAGAGGTGATTAAATGTGCAACAGTGGAGGCAAGAGAGGGAACAGAAATTTTCAAAACAGTCACAAGTATCTTAGTTATAGGCATGCTTCTATTGAACAATGTTTAATGTTTTAAACATTGAGCAGAAACTGGGAGTGAATATAGATAGGCTTCTGGACGATGACCAAACACGTTTACTCTGTTTTGAAGATAACTTGAAATACAGCACGTGTAGTCAACCTATTTTAATTCTATGTTACATAATGTCTACCTTTATTCTACATTGTTGTTATCTAATTTGTTTTCCTGACATAGCTGCATGGTATAGTGCTTTGAATTGATTGATTTTCTGATGATAAGTTGGCAGATTTTCTTCTGAAATACCAATTGGGTTTGGGATGCCTATTTTTCTGTTGTACTACATATTATTGTTCCTATCCTTATTACTAAGAACATATTATTGTTACCATCTTTATCTCTTTCTTAGTGTTTTGCTGGCTGTGTAACACATTTATAGGTTACTTCATCCTGGATGAATAGAATATTAACTGATTCACCTTACATACGTCATTTTATTTATTTCAGGTAGTCATTCTACAACAATCATAACTACAACTACCACCACCACCACCACCAGATTTGAGTAGAATCTCATTACCAGTACTGAGAAGGATAGATAGAATTAAGAAAACTGAACTTTTCTCTTGTGATGGGCTATATAACAAAATATCACTATCTTCAAACGAAGTAACATACTTGTTTTCAGACAAGTAACATATTTCAGGGAGAATGCTATTTCATATCATCCAAAAACAGGGCACTTATTTTTATCCTGTTTTGCATTTGTTATGTAGAGAATAAATTACTGTTGTTTCTATTTTAATATATTTGCACAATTATATTTTTCATGCTAGCCTGGAGATTTTATTGAATTGGACCAACTTTGGAATGGCATGCATTTTTAGATATCTCGATAAGGCTCATCTCAGCTAATCTTTGCATGTGAAGAAAGCAAAAGGTCCCCTGTGCAACCACTGAGTCATGTCTGACCTTTGGGGGGATGCTGCTTTTGCAACATTTTCTTGGCAGACTGTAGCGGGGTGGTTTGCCATTGCCTTCCCCAGTTGTCACCTTCCCCAGCAAGCTGGGTACTCATTTTACCAACCTCAGAAGGATGAAAGGCTGAATCAACCTGAACCGGCTACCCAAGAATCCAGCTTCTGCTGGGATCGAACTTGGGTCGTGGGGAGAGTTTGGTTGCAATACTGCTGCCTACCACTCTGCGCCACATGAGACTCTAATAATTTTTGCAAAGCTCTGATTTGTACCCATCAGGAATCTCAACATCTTCTTGTTCTCCTCCTCTTCCTCTTCTTTCCCCTTGTTATAATAACAGAATAGCAGTTATCATTTAATAAATTACAAGAAGCATATCAGAAAACTCACATTTCTTCAGGGCTAATGTCCTCTCTTAGGAGAAGTGCTAATTTTCCCTTCTTTTGGAAACACCACTAAAACAATACTGCTAGGTTAATAAATGCCACTGATATGTGACTTACAGTGTATCCTGAGGACTTGTGAGTGAAGTCATAAATGACACTTTTTACTTAGCTTAAGTAGTTGTTTACCAATGAGACAATGACTTTACTGTAGTAATACATTAGCAAAAATCTTCCCTGCACAGATATTTCAGCTCCTTTACTACCTGCACATTAGTTTTGCCAAAGGAACCAAGACCCCCTGTTCTGTTGCCTTTCACAGAAGTTACAAGCTCATAAAGAAAAGAATCCTGTTGTTCAATTTGTCTCTGTTCCTATAAACAGGCATGTTTTCAGATCAACTCATGTAATCTTCCTATATTTTCTAATTAGAATACTGAGAAGGGCTAGGGTACACTTTTATAATAAATGTTCGTTTGTATTACATCCTACTTTTTAAATAAATAAATAAGATAATACGTGTCTGATATTACAACTTGCATTCATATCCTAGTCAATCACCTTAATGTATCAGTTCAAATTTTAGTTTTGGCAGTTGATTCAGGAGAAACGATATGTCTGCCCCTCCCACACTTTTTGGTGTATGTATTACCATTTTCATTGACACAGTTTTTTGAATAGATTTAAAATACACAATTACAGAAGTGTAGTGGTTTTTATTTTAATTACAGAATGTGTAAGAGGCATAATTCCCTTTCATCTGCTGGGAATTCTGCTCATTTCATTTCAGCAGCAGTATGGTCGCCAGTCAAGTTTTCCATCATGCAACTGGCCAGTCTACCAGTGGTGAGGTTCAAAGCATTCCAGGAAGACAAGTTTATAAAATATAGACATGTTTTCCTAGCTGCTATGTATATAAACTAAAGAGGTTAGCTTAGCAGCTGCATTATTTCAACCTAAATGTCACCAGGACTACCAGATAAGAAATGCCTGGCTTGGTAGAGAAAAACATGTTTACACCAGACAGCTAGCAGAAAATCTCTGTCTAGATTTCCCAGAACCGTATTCACCTTAAGAATTGGAAGGACTCAACTAACAACTAACAACTAACTAATAATGTTGACTGTCCTCAAGATGGAAAGGTCTACTGCAGGTGCTATCACTATTGTCTGTAGTTGTCATGCATTCCATTTAGCAATTTTACACATTTTTCAGTACACTAATAACACTTAACATAAGTTTTCATGAAGTGCTGTTTCTCATGGTAAAATGATTAATCTTATGTGGCAGAGCCAGTGGCCTACTGAATGATCTTTAATAAATCATCAGAAAAGTAAACACACTAGGAAAAAATACAATAGCTTACCACAATGTAGCTCTTTTTGCAGTAGTAGCTTGGATAAGAAAAATAAATGATAACATTACATCCAGTATAGCAAATGGCTTTCAATGAGGCTTTCTGCCAAAATAGTTACTCTGCCCTCCCCTAAAAGATCTTTGAAATTTGAACAATGAAAACATTTTGTATGTATTTTGCCACCCATGAAACACTGCAGGAATAAAAAAAGATGCAGTAAAGTAATTTCTTATACTACCTCAAGATCCTTACTTCATTTCATTTGCATTTTTGTATGTCTATTAAAAAAATACAATACAATAAAACCCTTGAGTAGCTGATCATAAGAGAAGTGCAGGTATCCAAAGGGGAATGAGGTGTCAAAAATGTCAAGATGGAGGCTGAAACTATGAGATTGAAGCTTGTTTCCTTTTTATTCATGGTTATATTTCTACACATGGTTATGTGTAGAAAAAGGAACAGTGCTTCAGTTGCAAGACCCCATTGACTCCTGTCTCTGTTTGCAAGACCCATGAAATAACAGCATTTAAGTGAACTGTACAATCTGGGAAATAGGGTAATGCAACAGCTCTTCCTAACACAGGAAGTAGCTGCCCGTAAGCTCTGTGGAGTTTGCAGAGTTTCAGAAGAGACCATCCTTACTCCATTTTCAAATGAAGTAATATGGACTTATAAATACACCAATTCAGTTATTAAAAAGAGACAATGTCATACAATTCTGTGTGGAGATGATCTGAGTCAAACCATAAATTGCAATATTTAATTTCCAAAAATATTCACTCGCCCTCACGCACATACATTCACTTTTTTCTGGTATACCATGACAATCATCTAGAGTTTGCTATAATGTCTTTGGAGAGGCAGCATGTAAATTGTTTGGGTGATGTTCAGGAGAAACACAGGGTAAATATGAATTATTGATCCCATTAAAATTTAATATTCTTCTTCCTTTCTGCTGAAACTTTCATTTCTATATTCCCTACAGAGGTGACAGCAAAGCCTTTTCAAAATACCTTTTTTCCCCTCTTTTTTACAGATCTTTGTAATAACCTGTTGTATATTGGCTCCCAAGGTCTTATTTTTCTTAAAACAAAATGATCCATCTATTTTGAGCTGCTAAAACTGTATAAGTTACAAGGCTCACAAATTCCTCTACAAATCAATGCATTTCAAAATTAAAAATCTTCAATATAGACATGTAAATGACTTTGACTCATTGTCCAACTGCTTAAGTAAAAGCTTAACGGAGAATGCAAGATATCAGGAGATAGGGAGATCTACCCTAACCCTAGTATAGAGCGGCTAGGGCTTGCTGAAAAAGTTAGGTCTTCATTGCCTTATAGAAACACAACACTGTCAAGGCTGTTTCGGCCTCAGGGGGGAATGCAATTCCAAAGATGTTAGCCCTGCAAGGAAGTCTATACAAGCAGCACAACCAGGAGTACTAGCTCTATCTTTATTGTAAGGTTACATTAGCAGAGCCTTGTGAGAATTAAAGCATTTCTTCCCTCCTTTCCTTTTACTGTCTGGAAAACTAGGGAGCATCCCTTCTGAACGTTTCCTATACCCTTTCTCCTTCTGCGGGCTGAGATATTTTTTATACACTGCTTGTCCAGTCTGTGGCTCTCCCTCCTGTCTCCCAAGATAATTTCTACATAACCTTACAAAAGGGCAGGTGCAGCTACAGAAAAGGCCCATCTGTCACCCCTATGAGATAGACCATATCAGGAAACAGACTAGAACTATACATTATAGAGATAAGCTATAGTAACAGAATCTTGCAAGTTGCCTATGTTTTCCCTTCTCTCCCTCTTATATCACAGGAAGTTGGGAGGAAACCAGACGGAATCTCTTCCTAATACTTTCTCACCTACTTTGGCTTAATGAATGCTTTTGAACTTGTTCTTGTCTTAATGGGTTCTGGATAGTTTCTCCAAGCATATCCATCTTCTCTATGCCATCTCCAAGGTCCCTGATAACACTGCTTTACAGATGGGACTTGGAGCAAGTCAGAATTGCTAGATGATCTGAAACAACTGGAGAAAGGCAATTCAGTAATCTATTCTATAACCCATGGAAGGCTTTATAGGTGACAGCCAGCTGCACCTTGAATTGCAGCCAGAAGCTAACTACCAACCAGGTGAGTTCATAAAATAATGGTGTTACATGGGTAAAATGAGATACACCCATAACTACTAGTGCTGCTACATTCTGGACTAGCTGTATCTTCCAAGTGGTCTTCAAGGACAGTCCCATGCTGACTGCATGCAACAGTTCAGACAGGAAGTTATTAAAGCATGCATGATTTTTTGAAGGGCCACCCACTTCAGGAAAGGCTGAAAATGTCACACCAGATAAATTTGTGCAAAGTTATGGCTGCAACTTGCTTGTTCAGCAAGACATGAGAGTCAAGGGACATCCCCAAACTATACATATATTCCACCTGAGGAAGCAGAACCACATTGAGACCTAAAGCTGAACATTCTTTGGAAAAGTTCCTTGAACCCAAAGCCACTCAGTCTTGCTAGAAGTGAGCCTGAACCTCTTGCTAACCTTCTAGAACCTAATAGCCACTTGGCCCTGGGACAGGACTTCAATAACATTGCCTATTCAGACCTAGGTTGAGATGTAAGTTTAGATATCATCCCTGTCCAGCAGCCTCATGTATAAGTTAAATGAAAATTGGGAGAGTATCATGTCCTGAGGAAACCACAAGGCAAGAGCCTCAGACTTGATCTCTTTAACCAACACTGACTGGAACTGAACCTGGAGAAAGGAGGATAACCACTCTAACATAGTACCTCCCACCTTTAATCCTGGAAGAAATCCAGAAGGATACCATGATTGATGGTACTAAAAGCCACTGAGAGATCAAGCAGGACTAGGAAACCCATACTACTATCCTGGTCCTACCAGAGGTCATCCACAAGTATAATCTGTGCTGTTTCACCACTGTACCCATGCCTAAAGCCTGACTTGAAAAGAGTCTGGATAATCTGTTTTCTCAGAGCACACTGGAGTTGCAGTAGATGATAGATGCTCTGCTTGTAAGGATTTTTTTTTTATTGCATTCCTGCTAAGAAAGTTCTCAGAGATGTAAGCCAAACATGCTTTGTTAGCTATGTCAAATTTTATTAAGAGTATCTTATTGTGGTTGTGATCACCTTATCTGCTGCTACTTCACCTCTTTCTCCTCTGACTTTTCGTACCTCTTTCCTCATCTACTGTTTACTTCCTCTTATATGAGCTATCATGGATTTAATATATTCTGGATTTTAAATTTTAATCAGTTGCAATAGCTGAACAATTCTGTTGTAGCTTAACTATGCAACTATTAAAAAAAAAAAAAACAGACACAGAATAAGTAAGCCTGCAAGCAAACCGAAAAAGCACCAAGTCATAATTGGCTTTCCTTCAGGACCAGTAATTTAAATTCATAATATTTTCTATTTTAGCTTAGATTTCACATTGTTGGGATTTTCCCATAGTGGAAAAAAAGAAGAAGCTGAAACTATATGGATCAATCAGCAGCTTTTATTGGCCCAGGTGCTAATTGACATAATTAATATTGCCAGCCTGAACTGAATGTGCTCATTAAAGCTTGTCATCTGCAATTTTTCTTTCTTTCTTTTGAAATCTTAATGGAAAGAAGTTTTACTTGATTCCCTTACAAACGTATTCCTGCATAGCATAGGCTTTATCAATTACCCTCACTTTCCAGAAGGATTATTTTCCTGATATATCACTTTTTTCCAAATTATTTTAAAAGTTGATGAGAAATTCCAATCACTGTAGCTATTGCACAGGTACTAAATTTATGCTAAGGTCAGTATACTATTTTTTAAATCATAATTTAAGAAGACCACATTACATGTGAGTTAATTAGAAAAACTGGGGATACCCCACAAGTAAGGGAACTATGACACATTAGCTACCTATCTGTCAACAGCAACTGAAAGAAAAGAGGAGAACCACCATAAAACAGTGTTTTCCTATCCCTAACCCTCAAAGGCAATCCAAAAGGATACTGTGATCAACAGTATCAAAAGCCACCAAGATATCAAGGAGCACTAGGATGGACACAACATCCCCATTCCAGCACTGTCACAGGTTGTCAACAGATACAACCAAGGCTGTCTCTGTACTAAACCCCAGCTGAAAAAAGCTGTAAATAATGTGGTTCCTCCAGAATGTCTGGAGGAGAAACCTGGCTACTCTTTCTACCACATTCTCTAAAAAAGAAATGTTGGAGTTTGGATGGTAATTGTCCAGGACTTTGTGGTCCAGTGAAGACTTCTTAAGGAGAGGACTCCTTCATAGCTGAGGGCACCATCCTCTCACTCAAAGTAGCCACTACCACTTCATGGACCCAATCACAGGTAATTTCCTAAGGAGCTTTACCATCCAGGAGGGACTTGGATCTAACAGGCAGGTGGCTGAGCTTACAGAATGGAAGACCCTGTTCACTTCCTGAGGAGTCACATAATCAAACTCACTCCACATAACCCCACAAGACCTTGTCTTGGGCACCTTAACTTGACCTGTCCAGTTGGAATCCAACTCGGAGTGAACCTGAGTGACTTTATCTGCTAGATTATAAGAATATTCCTCACAGCAGCTCTGCAGATGGGCCTGCAACACATCTGTCCCCATCAGGGTCTCGGGGGAGGGGGTGTATCAGCAGATATAATAAGGTGCAGATATGACACTGTGCCACCCTTATCACCATGATGTAATCCCTAATATGAGTTTTTATTTGTGCTTGGTCAGATTTACTCTTTGTCTTCCTCAAATGGCACCCATGCATCTCTTCCTGTGCTTCATCTCCCAGAGCTCCTCAGAGAACCAAGGTGCACCTTGAGATTGGCACAGGGATAGATATCACATAGGGGAAATCCAGTCTAAGTCCCTTGCTGCATGCCCATTCCAGGCTGCAACTAGGATCTCAGCCAAACTGCACATCAGTCCCTTGTGGAAAACTCAAGTTCCCTCTGGAGTCTAACCAAGTCCATCAGTCACCTGGGGTGGGTTGATCTAACAGTCCTTATCCCCCTGTGGAGGGGGATGGCACCAGAGGGCTGGAAAGCAATCAGAAAGTGATCTGACTATGATGACGGACTGATAGCAATGGCCTCCAAAACCACATCATGTCTTAAATACCCCAAGATACAAACTGAGTCTAATATGTGGCCCCCATATGCATCTGGCCCACAATGACATAGGTCCATGGAAGCTATGGCATTTGTGTAAGCTTTGTGTACTAGTGGTGTAATATTTAATATTATACTGTATTTAAAGAATTTGCATTCAGTGCATATGCTGGAAACCATAATCCTCCATTCTGTACAATGCTCTCTTGATCGTTCGCAGATGTACCTCATCAGTTACATTTACAGTATGGCATATAAATAACACTAGGTGCCTAGATAGCCTCATAGCATTGGTCTATGGCTGTCTGCCAAAGCACTGTGCTAAATCTATTTCAAAAGCAAGTCTATTAGCATGATACAACCATTTGTGTACATTTATTATGAGAATTACCATAACATCTGCTCTATTTCCATATGTAAGTAAGCTTCTGCTAGGCCTATTTTATTGAAATGTCTTTCAACAAGGTTACCAGAAAATGTACTCAGTTCTATACAGGGTTATTGTTTACCCTGTAATAGTGGATTAATGGTACCTTTTAAATAAACACAGATCCTGACAATTCTATGTTTTTTTAAGCTATTGTAACCACAGGTGTATCCTGTGGGAACTAATCAATTAAATATCCATCAGGTCCAACTCAAATTTCTACCCTTTTGTGTATGAAACTGGGTTTGTGCAACTTTGGTGTGATATTCTATTATAAAACTATTTTACTTTTAATGTGCTTGGATTTGCTGAAACCATCTTTGAACACAGGTATAGCAATCGTTTTTCAGTTTACTTTTGGTGGTCTCTGTGACCAACTGTGTACTGCACAAGTTCTTCATGTAATTTCAAATGGATGGCAGCTTCCTCAGCCAATCATGATCCATAGTGTTGATCTATTGGTTTTCACAACTTATAACTCCAACATACCTTGCTGGTTATATATTTTAAAGTTGCAAGTATCACTTCAGTGGGAAAGATCTTTTCTCCCTATTACTCTTTATGTTTAGCAAATGATTTGTTTTTTCTTGAACTCTCTGAATATGACCCACTTGCCCACAATTTTCTGCAGGTTTCTCCTTTAAATATGAATTGAGGTGGTGGGTCCGACCCTCTATCACAATGAAACCAAAGTTCATTTTAACTTCTTGTTGTTTTTCTGTACTTTCTTGCAAGCTTATTTAAATTTGTGTTTATTCCCTAACTGCAGCTCTACAATAGCAACAGTTTCTATGGAGATAGTAGTTTAAAATATTATCTTCAGTGTTAAATATACCTGTTAAGAATCTTTTCTGAATGCATTCTTTTATAATTCCCCAGACTAGCCAGTAAATGATTCAATGATTGAATCATTTGATCTTTCACCACATTTTTAATTTTCAGATATAATTTTAAGTTCAATTTTAAGTACATACCCTGCAGAAGATTCTACAATCAGTAATGTTTCTAGTACCCAATATCCCTGCATTATTTTTACTAGTTTTGTAAAGCTGAATTGTGAGGAATATTGTGGGGCAGTTAAGCATGATATTAAACTGTGTGCTTTGTACCCCTTAATATTCAGTAAACAGTCTGAATCTTTTTTCAGCAACTATCTTACTTGCCTCAAAAATGTGTTCAAGTCTCTCTGTATATATGTAATGTCCAGTCATGTGCAGTATAATCATACACACTTATCTTCTCAATAAAGCTAGCCATCCTGCTGTGATCTTTTTCCCTTTACCATTACTCACTGTGAATGGTTCAACATTCTTCTTCTTGGTTTTTATTGCCCATACCCTTCAGGAGAGAAGGTGAGGCTTGAAAAGCTCTATTTTCTTACTGTTTTTCTTTGTTTTAGATCCCACATTTGTCACAGAAGTTGTGTCCTTTCTACTTACCAAGCAAAATATACCAGAGTCAGTATTTTTTTATTTTTTTTAATGCTTCTTGTTTTACTAAAACTTCTAGAAAACTAACTCCAGTGAGTCTGCAGAAATTAATACATGCTGGCAGTTCAGGGCAATTGAACAGCAATGCTAGATCACAGGAGCATCAATCAATCAATCAGTATAACAACAACCCACATTTTGTTTTGTCTTCTACCAGAATTTCACAGAAAACTTTGTTAAATGATTTGCTGGAGTCAAGATACGCTATGTTCACTGCGTTTCCATGTTCAACTTCCATCAAAAAATAAAATCAGGTTGTTTAGCATGACTTATTCTTGATAAACCCATGCTGGATCCTGCCAAGCAATGCATTCTTTCTAAATATTTGTTGTTGTTTATTCGTTTAGTCGCTTCCGACTCTTCGTGACTTCATGGACCAGCCCACGCCAGAGCTTCCTGTCGGTCGTCAACACCCCCAGCTCCCCCAGGGACGAGTCCGTCACCTCTAGAATATCATCCATCCATCTTGCCCTTGGTCGGCCCCTCTTCCTTTTGCCTTCCACTCTCCCTAGCATCAGCATCTTCTCCAGGGTGTCCTGCCTTCTCATAAATAAATATTTACAAACCTTAATAATAATTAAGTTGAATATTCTTTACCAGATTTTTGTCCAGAATCACATCAGGTTGAAAAGTATGTAGCCAATTTTGGACTATTTGCTTGTAATGGAAAAAAATGAAGTTTTGATTCTGAGTTTTGATGATTAAATGGTTTGATTTTAGAGAACTAATGTTACTAACTTCAGCAAAGGATCGTTACCTTGTTGTGGTGCTGGAGCTTGAGCACCTCAATGATGCCAGGAGCTAAACCGTGAAGGGCCACCCAAGACGGGAAGGTCATGACAGAGAGGTCAGACTAAATGCGATCCCTGGGGAAGGTAATGGCAACCCACCTCAGTATTCTTGCCGTGAAAACTAAATGGATCAGTACAACCAGAGATATGTCGGTATACCATCGGAAGATGAGACCCCCAGGTCGGAAGATGGTCAAAATGCTACTGGGGAGGAACAGAGGATGAGCTCAACTAGCCCCAGACGTGATGACGCAGCTAGCTCAAAGCCGAAAGGACGGTTAGCGGCCGACGGTGCTGGTGGTGAACGGCGAATCCGATGTTCTAAGGATCAACACACCATCGGAACCTGGAATGTAAGATCTATGAGCCAGGGCAAATTGGATGTGGCTACTGGTGAGATGTCAAGATTAAAGATAGACATTCTGGGCGTCAGTGAACTGAAATGGACTGGAATGGGCCACTTCACATCAAATGACCACCAGATCTACTACTGCGGACAAGAGGACCACAGAAGAAATGGAGTAGCCTTCATAATTAATAGTAAAGTGGCTAAAGCAGTGCTTGGATACAACCCAAAAAACGACAGAATGATCTCAATTCGAATTCAGGGCAAGCCATCTAACATCACAGTGATCCAAATATACGCCCCAACCACAAATGCTGAAGAAGCTGAAGTAGAGCAGTTCTATGAGGATCTGCAGCACCTACTGGACAACACGCCTAAAAGAGATGTTATTTTCATCACAGGAGACTGGAATGCTAAGGTAGGCAGTCAAATGACACCTCGAATTACAGGTAAGTATGGCCTGGGAGAACAAAACGAAGCAGGACACAGGCTGATAGAATTTTGCCAAGACAATTCACTCTGCATAACAAACACTCTCTTCCAACAACCTAAGAGACGGCTTTATACATGGACTTCACCAGATGGACAACACCGAAATCAGATTGATTACATCCTTTGCAGCCAAAGGTGGCAGACATCTGTACAGTCAGTAAAAACAAGGCCTGGAGCTGACTGTAGTTCAGATCACGAACTTCTTCTTGCACAATTTAGGATCAGACTAAAGAGATTAGGGAAGACCCACAGATCAGCTAGATATGAGCTCACTAATATTCCTAAGGAATATGCAGTGGAGGTGAAGAATAGATTTAAGGGACTGGACTTAGTAGATAGGGTCCCGGAAGAACTCTGGACAGAAGTTGGCAGCATTGTTGAGGAGGCGGCAACAAAATACATCCCAAAGAAAGAGAAAACCAAGAAGGCAAAATGGCTGTCTGCTGAGACACTAGAAGTAGCCCAAGAAAGAAGGAAAGCAAAAGGCAACAGTGATAGGGGGAGATATGCCCAATTAAATGCAGAATTCCAGAGGTTAGCCAGAAGAAATAAGGAATTATTTTTAAACAAGCAATGCGCGGAAGTGGAAGAAGACAATAGAATAGGAAGGACAAGAGACCTCTTCCAGAAAATTAGAAACATTGGAGGTAAATTCCAGGCAAAAATGGGTATGATCAAAAACAAAGATGGCAAGGACCTAACAGAAGAAGAAGAGATCAAGAAAAGGTGGCAAGAATATACAGAAAACCTGTATAGGAAAGATAACAATATCGGGGATAGCTTTGACGGTGTGGTCGGTGAGCTAGAGCCAGACATCCTGAAGAGTGAGGTTGAGTGGGCCTTAAGAAGCATTGCTAATAACAAGGCAACAGGAGATGACGGCATCCCAGCTGAACTGTTCAAAATCTTGCAAGATGATGCTGTCAAGGTAATGCATGCTATATGCCAGCAAATTTGGAAAACACAAGAATGGCCATCAGACTGGAAAAAATCAACTTATATCCCCATACCAAAAAAGGGAAACACTAAAGAATGTTCAAACTATCGAACAGTGGCACTCATTTCACATGCCAGTAAGGTAATGCTCAAGATCCTGCAAGGTAGACTTCAGCAGTTCATGGAGCGAGAATTGCCAGATGTACAAGCTGGGTTTAGAAAAGGCAGAGGAACTAGAGACCAAATTGCCAATATCCGCTGGATAATGGAAAAGGCCAGGGAGTTTCAGAAAAACATCTATTTCTGTTTTATTGACTACTCTAAAGCCTTTGACTGTGTGGACCATAACAAATTGTGGCAAGTTCTTAGTGGTATGGGGATACCAAGTCATCTTGTCTGCCTCCTGAAGAATCTGTATAACGACCAAGTAGCAACAGTAAGAACAGACCACGGAACAACGGACTGGTTTAAGATTGGGAAAGGAGTACGGCAGGGCTGTATACTCTCACCCTACCTATTCAACTTGTATGCAGAACACATCATGCGACAAGCTGGGCTTGAGGAATCCAAGGCTGGAGTTAAAATCTCTGGAAGAAACATTAACAATCTCAGATATGCAGATGATACCACTTTGATGGCTGAAAGTGAAGAGGAACTGAGGAGCCTTATGATGAAGGTGAAAGAAGAAAGTGCAAAAGCTGGTTTGCAGGTAAACCTCAAAAAAACCAAGATTATGGCAACCAGCTTGATTGATAACTGGCAAATAGAGGGAGAAAATGTAGAAGCAGTGAAAGACTTTGTATTCCTAGGTGCAAAGATTACTGCAGATGCTGACTGCAGTCAGGAAATCAGAAGACGCTTAATCCTTGGAAGAAGAGCAATGACAAATCTCGATAAAATAGTTAAGAGCAGAGACATCACACTGACAACAAAGGCCCGCATAGTTAAAGCAATGGTGTTCCCTGTAGTAACATATGGCTGCGAGAGCTGGACCATAAGGAAGGCTGAGCGAAGGAAGATTGATGCTTTTGAACTGTGGTGTTGGAGGAAAATTCTGAGAGTGCCTTGGACTGCAAGAAGATCCAACCAGTCCATCCTCCAGGAAATAAAGCCAGACTGCTCACTTGAGGGAATGATATTAAAGGCAAAACTGAAATACTTTGGCCACATAATGAGAAGACAGGACACCCTGGAGAAGATGCTGATGCTAGGGAGAGTGGAAGGCAAAAGGAAGAGGGGCCGACCAAGGGCAAGATGGATGGATGATATTCTAGAGGTGACGGACTCGTCCCTGGGGGAGCTGGGGGTGTTGACAACCGACAGGAAGCTCTGGCGTGGGCTGGTCCATGAAGTCACGAAGAGTCGGAAGCGACTAAATGAATAAACAACAAAACAATGTTACTAAATATTTAATTAATAGCAAGAGATTAATTTTTGTGTGCTTTTATATCTGTATTGGAGAAAGTCAGAAGTCACCTGTCTTTTATTTTTTTCTATCTATTCTTGTACTGTTTTAGTTTTTCTTGTTTCTTTTTTAGACTTGTAGTCTATCTGTTCTATATTCTGTATTTTGTGTTTTAATTATATTCTGAAAAATTAAATAAAGCTTTATTTAAAAAAAGATTGACAAGTATGTAGTTATCTGGGTATTCTTTTTTTTTTTTTTTTTCTAAAAAGAAGAAGAACATTTGTCTTTTTCTAGTCCTCTAGCACTAAACCCATCCTCCATGATTTCTCAAAGATCATGGAAAGGGATTCTGAGATGACTTTTGCAAGCTTTTTTAAGAATCTTGGATGCAGTTTGTCTGGTCCTGGAGACCAAAATTTATTCTTAGCAGCCAGGTGCTCCCTAATAATCTCTTTACCTATTTTGGTTGCAATTCTGACCTACTTGTATCTATTTGAACATAGTTTCTGTTTGTGGAGAAGACAAAAGCAGAGTAGCAGTTGAGAAAATCTGCCATCTTCTCTTTACATGTTATTATCCTTTATTCTTCAAAGAATCTTCTTCGTTTTTGTCAAATCAAGTTATTGTCCTAAAGTATGCCACAGGGACGTGGTGGGGCTGCGGGTTAAACCGCTGAGCTGTCGATCAGAAGGTTGGCGGTTCGAAACCGCGCGGCGGGGTGAGCTCCCGTTGCTCGTCCCAGCTCCTGCTCACCTAGCAGTTCGAAAACATGCAAATGTGAGTAGATCAATAGGTACCGCTTCGGCGGGAAGGTAACGGCGTTCCGAGTCGTCATGCTGGCCACATGACCCGGAAGTGTCTATGACAACACCGGCTCCATGGCTTAGAAACGGAGATGAGCACCGCCCCCTAGAGTCGGATTCGACTGGACTTTACGTCAAGGGAAACCTTTACCTTTACCTTTATGCCACATATATTATTCTATTCAGAAAAGTAATAACAATAGACTACATTGTTATTGTAAGATATATTCTAAGCAGCATAGCTTTGGAAGTAAGCATTGTTCTTTTCAGTGTTTAGCGGGTCTTGTT
This sequence comes from Candoia aspera, assembly GCF_035149785.1. Classification (NCBI taxonomy): domain Eukaryota; kingdom Metazoa; phylum Chordata; class Lepidosauria; order Squamata; family Candoiidae; genus Candoia; species Candoia aspera. Next base: position 32,592,246 of record NC_086160.1, read on the forward strand.
TAAATTCATTTAATCATAGTTTCATCGACGAAATATCCATTAAGTTACTGCATAAACTATACCTCTTTCTTATAGTAATTTTATTAAAAGTTACAATTGAAAATGCAAATTAAAAATAAAAGAATAAAAAGAAAAAAAATAGAAAATGCAGAAATGAAAAAAATGGAAAAGAAAGAAAAAATAAGAGTATAGTAAAGAAAAAGAAAGAAATATATAAAGAAATGACTTCCCCCTTCATCATAACAGGTATAAACAATTTTAGTAACTTATCACCTTCTCTTAAAATACAAAAATTATCTCTTCTTCCCATATCCAATCTCTTATCTATAACCAAATCCTTAAAGCGTCATCATTCAGTTCTGATCAGCAAAAGTCCATTAAGGGTGACCAGAGATAACAACATATCTATTTTAACCTTGATCAAATAACCAACTTCATATTCCTTCCCTTTAGTTTTAACAATCTTAATCTTTAGTCCCTTCAAATAATGTCCTAGAACTTGATTTCTTTTATTTTTTTCTTTATCCCTTCCCACAAAATTCTTCAAAGCTTTAACAAGTCTCTTTTATAAATCCAATATAGGAAAATGATCCAGGTCACTCTCTTGGTTTGTTATTCATACAACTCTTTTAATTATTAAGACCTCAGCTGGTTTCTTTTGTATGTCCAATGTAACATCTTTTTCCATATCATTCTTGTAGCCTATCATTTTTAAATCCACTTTCAGATCAGTCTCAATCTTGTCAGGTAAAACTTTTCCATAACATCTTTTAAACACAGTCTATCTATAGAGGCAGGCACTCTTAAAATTAGCTTCTGGGTCCATTGTTCAATATGTCCAATGTTAAAATATTTTGCTTCATTCTGTACTTGTAAAGTGAAAATCCAAACAATGTGAAATATAAGCTAAATCCCAACAATGTGAATTTTGTATTTCTTTTATTTTGTTTACTTGTTATTATCATTTTGGCTTTTTACCATAGATTGCCAAAAGGCTATATAGAAATGTTGTGGCATATAAATAAAGTAACTAACTAACTAAACTGCCTGGAGTCCCCTTTTGGGAGAGATAGGTGGTAATAGAAATTTGAAGAATCGATCAATCAATCAATCAATCAATCAATCAATCAATTCCTGCTAGATCTGTTTCTTCCACCTATAATTTCACACAAATTTGTGAACTAGAGCCTGAGAAGGTGGAAGTGAGGAGACAGAAACACTCTTCTTAACATCTATATATAGATGACCTATATACTAAGGAATATTTTAAGCATGACCAGATTACAGCACTTTTTTGTCTGAATCTTACCTTATTTATCTTGTCCCACACAAAGATACTAAGTATATTTCTTTAAATAAAAGGCACTCTATGTTGAACTGAAAATTAAAAATATCAAGGTTACAGTGACATCCAGAAAACTCACTTTTTCCATTGCATACTGCTTTACATGTTTCTGTCACATGCTTGTTGTGAAGGCATTTAATTATGGAGGCAGCTGCATGACACAATGACAGGCTGACAAGGACTCACAAGTGGTCTTGTATACTTCCATTTTGCTCTGATTTTTTTATTAAAAAAAAGAAAAAGAGGAATCCTTTGTTCTTAGTTTGCAATGGAAAAAGTGGGTTTTCTTGATGTCACTGTAACCTTGATATTTTTTATTTTCAGTTCAACAGAAATACGAAATGCAGAAATAATAATCCTTCAAATATCAAAACCTTAAATAAAGTATTATAACTAGAAATAATAGGCTTACTAAAGACAGAACTTAAATAAATGCTTTTCCATGTAATATATAATTGGCAGACATTCAGAGTATGGCCCACTTGCAGTAACATGGATACGTTCACTTACCTGCCTTGATTATACATCCATTTGGGACAGAGGCCATACTCTTGGAAACAATAGACAAATAATAACTATTACTACTACCTCTTTGAGAAGTTCCCCAACATTAATTTAATTCAGGATTTTCAGCAGCCTTTTCCAACTTTTTGCCTTTCAGATGTGTCACAATTTTTATTTATTAATTTATTTATTATTCACATTTCTATCAACACCCATCTCCCCCTAAAAGGGGGACTCTGGGTGGTTTACAATAAAATTCACCTTAAAACCTAACATCATAAAATCACCAATATTAAAATAATAAAAATATAAATATAAAATCCAAGTGGGAGGTTTCCATTCCATCAGGAGAACTCTACCTCGCCAGCCACCCCCAGGAAGAGCTATTGCCCTTCCCATCCCAGGCGAGGCAGCAAAACCTTCAAGCCCCTCCGGAAGGTCAGGAGTGAAGGGGCCTGCCTCACCTCGGGGGGTAGAATGTTCCACAGGGTGGGCACTACTGCAGAGAAGGCCCGCCTCCTTGACCCCACCAGATGAAATTATTTTACAGATGGGGTCTGCAACATGCCCTCTCTGCATGATCGGGTGGGACGGGTTGATGTTATAGGGATGAGAAGGTCCCTCAGGTAGCCTGGCCCCATGCCAGACAATTACTATATCCAGAATCCCTAACCTTCAGCCAGAGACAAGGGATTCTACTAGTTGTTGTCCTAAGAAAGCTTCAGGGCAGATCAACCACCTCGATCATACTATACTTGAAGCAGTCGTCATTACCTATCCTAAGGTGGATAGACTTAGTCATAACTGTTTTTCATGAGAATCAATTTCATGCTGCTTGGATCTGTAATATTGCCATATCTGGGGGTAGAAAAAAAGTAGGTCTAAAATGCCCATGTATTTTGAGTGAAGCATTATAATACATATTAGGTATAATAGACATGGCATAGACCTCTCTTCTTTTACATATTCCTCCTTCATTTTTGACTTCTGTGGAAGAAATGGAGAACTGAAGATGGCAATGATTGCAGTACAGTGAAGAAATGGTGAGTAACAGCTCTTTGTAATTCTTTTCCAGAGAAGGAGAGGACTTGAGAACACCCACAAGTGCTCCATACAGTTGCTTCTCATGAGGAGACCTCAAGACAGCAATCTCAAGTGGGTTTAGAGCTCTGGGAGATGAGGGAACAGACATATTTTTGCTCAAACCACAGTTGGCACCTTCAAAAGGACCCTGGGTTCACATACTTGTTGTGATGAAGGGGGAAGTAATTTCTTTATAAATTTCTTTCTTTCCTTTACTATATTGTTATTTTTTATTCCTTTTCTATTTTTTTCTTTTTTGCACCTTCTATTTTTCTTTTTTTTTCTTTTATGTTTTTTAGTTTGTATTACTTTTTATTGTTGCAACTGTAATTTTTAATAAAATTACTATAAAAGTTAGACAAATTAATGTACTTGGTTGAGTATTTTTGCATCCTTGTTTGTACAATGCTATCTTTACTAATTAGCCTATGAAACTTCATGAAATTGACTTGGCAGAGCTTCTAAATGTAAGCTATCTTTGGAAATTATGATCTGAGGCAAATTGGCATGATATAGTTCTTTGCTTTTGTACAAACTCCAGTTCTAAACAGAAATTATGTTCACTTGATATATAATGACTACAAATAAGAATGAATCCTGTTCAAATTGCTAAGGCTATAAAATGGCCTCTTTTAAATAGAATATGTCTGAGTGAACATAGAAAGCTTATTTATAATATTTTTTTTTAGTAAGATTTAAGTCAGAGTTCTGCTGCTGTCTGTCATCATGGTCACCCATCACATAATGAACCTGCCAGTTAACTTCTTTGATGTCTAAGTAAAATGTCTAGTGGTTAAGGTGCTGGGCTAGAAACCAGGAGTCTGTGAGTTCTAGTCCCACCTTAGGCATGAAAGTCGGCTGGGTGACCTCGGGCCAGTGACACTCTCTCATCCCAACTCACCTCACAGGGTTGCTGTTGTGGGGAAAATAGGAGGAGGAAGGAGTATTAGGTATGTTTGCTGCCTTGAGTTATATATAAAAAAATAATAAAGGCAGGATAATAATAAATAAATAAATACATAAATAAATAAGCTGTCTTGAATAGGTCATGTTTAAAAATCACTGTCAGTAACATTTTCACAGGGCTTGACTCCCAATACAAACCATCTGCCTCAAACAGTGCCAATGGGCTAAAATCTATATAGTTTTGTTATATGTGTTTGATAGTAAAACATGGTTATTAGCATACCATGTTGGCTTCAGTTAAGTAGAAATTTAAACATGGAGAGAGAGAGAGGGACATAGAGATGTACAGAGCCTTTGACATTAGAAATAGCAGCCACAGTGTTTCTTCTGCAAAGAGGTTATATCCAAGATATTGAAACTAGTTGAAAACCTTGCCTCCGAGGAGAGCTCCTGGAAATTCACAACCTGCATTGAATTCCACCAAAAACCTTGGAAAAGCAGAAGGCAGCATGTGTACTATCTAGCTCATGAAACAGACTGCATATTTGGTTTCCTTATGCTGATAAGAGCAGCACAGAACATTTTGTACACATATTATAGCATAACATAGATTTTAATCTCCTGTTGCCTACCTATTGCTTTTACAACTGAAGCTGTAATTTATATATATATATATATATATATATATATATATATATATATATATATATATATATATATATATATATATATATATACACATTCCTACAGACCCATCCAGGTGCATATACACACTCTTCTTGTAAGATCTACACTAAAATGGACAATACAAGACCAGAGGGAGGGATCTTCAAGATTTCACCACCAAAATTTAGTGAACTGTTTTTGATTTGCTTTTCAAAAAATGAATTACGTCCTAAAATATGTATGCTAAACTTATGGAAGTCTTAACATGACAATTTGGAGTAAGAAACCCCACTATTCAAACAGCAAGCTCAACATTTCAGCTCCATTTCCCCATCTGGTGATGTTTGTATCACTACCAGACACCATTCATCCTTGAAAACAGGAAGTATATCTCCTGATTACAAGAAAGCTGCTTCAAATTGAAGAATGGACAGTGTGGAACAGCATGGTTCCTCTGCCACGTTCTTCACGTTAATGTTGTCAACTACTTTAAAAAGAGTGTCTTTGCAGAGGAGAACCTTCTCTACCTATGAAGATTCTCCCTCAGAACCCTGGAAATTGAATACTTTAAAACAGGAACTGAAAAAGGTACAGGGAGGGAGAAGGTGAGTCAGTATATTCCTTACATATGAAGAGTGAATAACCCTTTGGATGGAGTTGACATCATCTGAATCTCATCAGGACATCACCTGTATATTTATCATCTTTTCGCATAATCTTTGACTCAAACCTTGATCCAACCTTTATTTTTTTTAAAAAATGAATAAGCTGATGCACAGCTGCCTTTGTAATTATAGAAATATTCCCTCCAAAGAAATGCAAAGGATATAAAAAAATATTATAAGTGACAGTCAACCTGCAAGACAACCTGGCAAAAGGCAGGTGAACAAAATACTGTAGAGGCTTTTCAAAAAGTCCTTTGTTAGCACTGTGGGAAGTGAAATGCTGTACAGATAATCCTTTAATATTATCTAGCAGAACTTTTCTTAGGTTTTTATGAGTAACAACTAGAAGTAGATGGACTTATATTTATAGTGTTAACAGTTCTAGAAATGATGTATGAAAGAAAGAGGGAATGGCCACCTGTTCAGGGCATTGTGTATGTATGTTACGTGGGTATAATAAATTAGGATTCATGACACTTGCTTCCAATTACTATCAGGATTGCAAAATTAGTTTATCAGTACAGATTTGCCACTAACTAGTCTACAGCCTGGTTGATTATAGAGCAAGGTTAATTTGTAGCAGGGAGGGGGATTAGTTAGCATAAACTCATTCAGAATTTAGCACTGCATTTCACATACGTGACACAACAAATAAAATAAAACAATGGAATTAGAGGCACAAGGCAAATAAAATGCTTCCCCTTCCGTTAGTGGCACTGAATGGGGTTGGGGGTTGGGGAGGAAACCAGACTTTATTTGGAAAAGGCCATTTTAATGACTTATGGGAAGATTTGGATATATTCTCTATACAAAATATTGTTTGCCTGATATAAAGTTGAGATGAAGGAGCCACTTCTGGAATGCAGCCTGAAACAGCAGCTGGCAAGTTTAGGCATGGTTCGTGGTGGGAGATACTCTGTGTGTGGCAGGAATATCCACATTCCAGATGCTTTCCAGTTCCCAAACTTACATCCATCTGGTGTGCAAGACAGATAACCCTTATGTTTCTGGGTATTTTTTATTTAAATGAGCAAACTGCTGGATGGCAATTCAGGGCAAATTTGATTAACATATATTGTTGGAAACAAATTGAATAGAACTCTATGTTCTAATGGTTTACACCATTTTAAGCTAATAGTTAGCTTAGAGGGTTTTTTTTTATTGTAGAATAAATATGTAGCCCTTCTCCACTTGAAGGGGAAAACAGTCCGATAGCTTTTATTCTCCTGCATCCTGCCTCTATGGAACAAAAAAAAGGTGACTGGTCAGTGGTTGCACAAACTGATTTAAAAAACAAAACAAAACAATGTGCATTAATACAGTATGCTCAGAGCAAAGCTGGTGATTCTTGCATATAACAGAACTAGAGATGGCCATAGCAACCATTTCTCCCATGTGGCAATATTTTGTTCATATTGCTGAGTGGATTTAAAACAAAAACAAAAATATGTTAACCTAGATGCAAAAACTCTGAAACCTTTGTGTCCCTTCTGGCAACACAAATCTTTGAGGATAAAAATGAGACAAAATATATTTTAAAGAATAATGCATATGTACAAAGTCTTACCTCAGAACCAAGCCCAGCAGTTGAAATCTATATTCTGTCATAAGGTTGGAAGCAGAAAAGATAATTTATTATTTTCAGTATTAATGAGAAAGGAGGATGTAAACCAGTATATCTGTGTGAAACATTTGTTTAATTAATTTTGCACTTGATTTCTAGGGGACTAAGCAAAATCAGTTTCAAAAGCAACATGTCTTTCCAATTGCTGCTTTAGTCCTTGGAACAGCATTTATCCTTAAATCTATATTGCCCAACCTTACTGGGCTTTAGAAAAGCAACTAAAATCTAGCTTTTCCAGCATGCTTTCAGGATAGGTGTGTTTTGAAATGTCCCCACTTGAAATATAACATTCTGTTTGAATTGAATTTGTTTATTGTCCCTCGCATAGGGTGTGTGGTGGATCAGCGGTTAAGATGCCAGGCTTGTCAACCAGAAGGTTGCAAGTTTGGCAGTTTGAGACCTGAGTGCCATGTGGCGGAGTGAGCTTCTGCACTCACCCCAGCTCTTGCCAACCTAGCAATTCGAAAGCATGCAAATGTGAGTAGATAAATAGGTACCGCTTCAGCAGGAAGGTAACAGTGTTTCCATGATTGTCATGCTGGCCACATGATGCCGAAGTGTCCTTAGACAACGCTGGCTCTTCGACCACGGAAACGGAGACGAGGACCACCCCCTAGTGTGTCATTAGACATGACTAAATGGGAATCTTTACCTTTACCCTCACATAGGATTGTATGTGTGTGTGTGTGTGAATGTGTATGTGTATGTGTATGTGTATGTGTATGTGTATATGTATATGTATATGTATATGTATATGTATATGTAATGAGTAAATAGAATGAACTGGCTTCATTTCCGAGTGTGGGACTCACTACTCTGATCTATGAAGATACTGATGCTTTATCGAGGCTATGGCATACCACTGATGGCAATGGGATCCACTCTTGTTGCTTTGGAGAAATAGCCGGCTGGTTAATCCAAATCTGTTCTCAAATACAAAGTTTTTCACTGCATCTTAGAAACCAATTGTTGAACCATTAGTCTTTTTTGTTTTCCATTGCTGAGCTTCATGAGGAGGGATTAAAACAACCACTCAGCATATATTATTACTCAGTTGCAGAGGGTTATACAGGTTTATCATATACAGTAAATATACAGATATACAGATATAGATATACACTCATGCACACATGCACGCACAATACATGTACCTATGTGTCTGTAATATTTGAATATGAATATATATATATATATATATATATATATATATATGAAATAGTAACTATTTTACGTACTTTGTATATGTGCGCATGCATGCACAAGTGTGCATATATATTCACATATTCATACATACAGATATATGAAGAAAGGTCTTTGAATTAAAAAAAATAGAAGAAATTCAATATTTAATATATAACTACTGCATGTAAGAATAAATTACCTGATACAAGGCTGTCATCTAGTGACTATATTTATGCCACAAAATCAGTCAAATATTATTAAGATTGATATTACTTTCTTTGCTAAAATTTTATCTTTTGACTTCAAAGTTATTTGGGATAATAAAATTGGAAATTAATAGACATTACTTAGTGTTGAATATATTTATTTATTTCATATAAAGATAAAAAACACTATGACTATGGGATCAGCTGGAGCTGATCCAATCTGGACTTGAGTTGTTAAAGGTATTTTATGTTAATACCAATTCCTAATTCCTTGGATCAGACTAGCAGCAGTAAATAATTACTTCGTAACCTAATCAGAAGTTTTGCAGCATTTATAGCCCTGCATACAGTGGATCACAGTAGCAAAATCTTGAGGTTACCTATGCATGAACCACTGTGACCAAGCTTTACCAATTCAGGAACTGGAGAAGCTAATATATCAATTTAAACTGGTAACAATGCTCTTAGGTACAGCTATTATCTGGGCCTACAGCAATGAGGGATGCAAGAGTGGCCTCAGTTCTGAACATATTCCTTCAAAGTGAGTCAACTGTCACTAGAGCATGCACTCTCCCAAATTAAATGGCTTTCAAAAGCAACACACCCTGGTGGTGCTTGTTCATTTTTCTAATTAAAATCGTTTTTACAGTAGATGATAAAGAACAATTTGTTTTAATTTTTTAAAAAAAATAGCTCATGTAGTTCAATTAAAGATTGAATGGCTCTTCACTGCTCATAAAATCTGTCCTGAATTTTTTACATTTAACAATGAAAATCCATAAACAAGTAAAGATATAACACACCTTATGAATTTAAAATAGATTTGATACTTTACATTGCACACAAGATTCCCCACTTTTTCGGTTATTATTCCTAAATAACACATAGTGTGACTTACTAGCCTTCTATTTTAGGCAATTAAATAAAATCTAATTGCATTGAAATTAAATTTCTTAAATAAGGCAATTAATGTGACATCAATTGCTATTATTATCTAGATTGTAATGATTTCTTATTCATCTTGTTTCAGCTGTTCTTTTATGTGCTTATTATTTGTAATATTCTTTTGGCTGTCATTGAAAATATTTTCCATACATTTTTCCCCCTTTCTCTTCCAGCATCTCCATCATTCTCTATATTCCTTGTCACCATGCCTTGCTATTCTAAATGCCATTTCCTCTTTCTGTCTCGACACATCTGCTGTGATTACCATTCCTTCTACCAGCGAGACATCCATATTTAGATTTGTAGAAACGAATAGCATATAAATAGGAACTCATTAAAAAAACCAGAAGAGACTAAAATGTGATTCTTTTCTTGACTGAAACATTTAGAATCACACAGCTGAGAGGACCATTGAGTCCAACCCCTGCTCAGTGCAGAAATGCAGTTAAAGCATCTTTGATAGATGCCTTTCTTTTCAATATTAGAAAAATGTTGGGCCATAGATTAGAATACAGGATTTGAAACAGGGTAGCCAAGAGATGTAGAATATCAATTTAGCATGACAGGCAAGAATTTGGCTTACAGAATATTGGTTTGCACAAAGTAAAATGAAGAAAATAAGATATAATATATAAAAATGAACCATAGTATTCTGGATTATGGCTTTGGTGCATGAGGGAATCAGTCTTCTGAAAGTGTCCTTTTGCAATATTTTCTTTTCCATTTGGCACACATAGGAGGTCTTTACTAATCATGTTGGTGGAAGGAAGAGTTAAACCTTCCATACTTGTGTACATAGGCATTCCCTGGATAGAGCAAGTGAAAAAATGTACATCATGTCATCACAGTGCAAACCCTGTGACTTATGGAACTGTGTCCAACATTAGGATGCAGGTACAAATGGCTGAGTTTGTGTTGTGACAATGCAACTCACATTTTGGTGTTGTTGTTATCACCATCACCATCACCATCACCACCACCATCACCACCACCATCACCATCACCATGATTGTGGTTGCAATGGAAGCCTGTGATGCAATATAGAAACTTTTCCCAAGGCCCTGACATGATAATGATTCCACCCACAGTACCATCCCTAGTGCCTCACAATCTTACTCTCAACACTATCCACACTACTTTCAAGTTTTAAATATATAATGAAATTATATTAAGATTTTGCATTGTTCTTCAGAGAATTCTATTTTGCACATGCTTATTATATGTCTATAGCTTCCTATCCTTCCCTCCTAGAATTCTGAAAGGCAGTTAATATAACTCGGTTCAGTTTGAGCTCACTATTTAGTGGTACAGATCTTTGCATGGTGGGGGGGATTCTATTATACTTGTAGTTGTTTTTTCTTCTACATTTGTATTATTGTTCCTCTTTGGATGTTACTCGGGGTACATGGATTGAGGGAAGTTACACAAACTGTAAGTAAACAAACAAACAAATGATTCTTTATTGCTGCAGTCAGAAGAATACTGCATATAAAAATGCATTCTCTGTACACATTTACTTTTCATAATATATATTTGCATATATAAACTTAGATCCTAAATTTACTTATATACAGTTATCTAAACATTGCCTTTTTTGTCCTCTGGTGTATGAAGTCATGGTATATATATTTAGAAGTTTATTAAATTTTCTCATTCTTCATTCTCATTCTTCATCTTGGGAATTTGGGACAACTTACTAAATTTAATTTGTGGTAAGGCAAGTTACAGTAAAGTATAATTTAACAGTTACGTGTCTTTCATTTTTTTAAATCACTCCTGGTAGTTCCATGGATATTTCCATGCAGTTTTCTTAACAACAGAATTATGGAGATATAGATTTTGTTGTTGTTTATTTGTTCAGTCGCTTCCGACTCTTCGTGACTTCATGGACCAGCCCACGCCAGAGCTTCCTGTTGGTCAACACCCCCAGCTCCCCCAGGGATGAGTCCGTCACCTCTAGAATATCATCTATCCATCTTGCCCTTGGTTGGCCCCTCTTCCTTTTGCCTTCCATTCTCCCTAGCATCAGCATCTTCTCCAGGGTGTCCTGTCTTCTCATTATGTGGCCAAAGTATTTCGGTTTTGCCTTTAATAACATTCCCTCAAGTGAGCAGTCTGGCTTTATTTCCTGGAGTATGGACTGGTTTGATCTTCTTGCAGTCCAAGGCACTCTCAGAATTCTCCTCCAACACCACAGTTCAAAAGCATCTATCTTCCTTCTCTCAGCTTTCCTTATGGTCCAGCTCTCACAGCCATATGTTACTACAGGGAACACCATTGCTTTAACTATGCGGACCTTTGTTGTCAGTGTGATGTCTCTGCTCTTAACTATTTTATCGAGATTTGTCATTGCTCTTCTCCCAAGGATTAAATGTCTTCTGATTTCCTGACTGCAGTCAGCATCTGCAGTAATCTTCGCACCTAGAAATACAAAGTCTTTCCCTGCCTCTATGTTTTCTCCCTCTATTTGCCAGTTATCAATCAAGCTGGTTGCCATAATCTTGGTTTTGCACTTTCTTCTTTCACCTTCATCATAAGGCTCCTCAGTTCCTCTTCACTTTCAGCCATCAAAGTGGTATCATCTGCATATCTGAGATTGTTAATGTTTCCTCCAGCGATTTTAACTCCAGCCTTGGATTCCTCAAGCCCAGCATGTTGCATGATGTGTTTTGCATACAAGTTGAATAGGTAGGGTAAGAGTATACAGCCCTGCCATACTCCTTTCCCAATCTTAAACCAGTCCGTTGTTCTGTGGTCTGTTCTTACTGTTGCTACTTGGTCGTTATACAGATACCTCAGGAGGCAGACAAGATGACTTGGTATCCCCATACCACTAAGAACTTGCCACAATTTGTTATGGTCCACACAGTCAAAGGCTTTAGAATAGTCAATAAAACAGAAATAGATGCTTTTCTGAAACTCCCTGGCTTTTTCCATTATCCATTGGATATTGGCAGTTTGGTCCCTAGTTCCTCTGCCTTTTCTAAACCCAGCTTGTACATCTGGCAATTCTCGCTCCATGAATTGCTGAAGTCTACCTTGCAGGATCTTGAGCATTACCTTCCTGGCATGTGAAATGAGTGCCACTGTTCGATAGTTTGAACATTCTTTAGTGTTTCCCTTTTTTGGTATGGGGATATAAGTTGATTTTTTCCAGTCTGATGGCCATTCTTGTGTTTTCCAAATTTGCTGGCATATAGCATGCATTACCTTGACAGCATCATCTTGCAAGATTTTGAACAGTTCAGCTGGGATGCCGTCGTCTCCTGCTGCCTTGTTATTAGCAATGCTTCTAAAGGCCCATTCAACCTCACTCTTCAGGATGTCTGGCTCTAGCTCACTGACCACACCGTCAAAGCTATCCCCAATATTGTTATCCTTCCAATACAGGTCTTCCGTATATTCTTGCCACCTTTTCTTGATCTCTTCTTCTTGTGTTAGGTCCTTCCCATCTTTGTTTTTGATCATACCCATTTTTGCCTGGAATTTACCTCCGATGTTTCTAATTTTCTGGAAGAGGTCTCTTGTCCTTCCTATTCTATTGTCTTCCTCCACTTCCGTGCATTGCTTGTTTAATAATAATTCCTTATTTCTTCTGGCTAACCTCTGGAATTCTGCATTTAATTGGGCATATCTCTCCCTATCACTGTTGCCTTTTGCTTTCCTTCTTTCTTGGGCTACTTCTAGTGTCTCAGCAGAAATATTTTTCAGGCCTCTGTGAACGCCTGCATGTTCAGGCTCAAATATAGGCCAGAAGTTACAAAATTATTATATTTGTTTCATGTGTAGGCCTGTATGTATGCACTAACAGTGTTATTAAACTAAAAATAAAGAATGAAACTTACCCCTTTAATGTGAATTTGCTCAAATTTGAAATATTTTTTTAAAGAAATTGTGATCTCCCAGGGAAACTCTAGTGACCTCATGCAGAACCCTAGGGTTCCACGGAAACCCTGGAACCCTGTTTTAGACTCATATGAATCCTGTTGATACTTCCTCTTTAGCATATAGGTAAATGAACAGATTGCAGGTAAAAATATTCTAATTGCAGATAGTTGCTTCTGATGAAAGTATAGATTTAAACTTTATTCTGGCTCAGTTTGCCATTTTTTAAAATAGAAGTATATCAATTGTATTTTTATTTTCTACTTCTCCCACATTTTACTCTGATTCTTAAAAAATAAAAGCTTACCTTCTTTTTTAAGATCATATTCTAGAGTCAGATTCCTGGATCATTGTATATTGGGACTGAGCACAATCAACATTTATTTTGTGAAAATAAATTATTCTGAATTTATTTATTTATTTATTCAATTTCTATAGCTGCCCATCTCAGCAAGCGACTCTGAGTGGCTTACAACAATAAAAACTATAAAACAATTAAAACAATTACAATTAAAACAATTACAATACAAAATAAATATACATGGATGTCATAAGAAGCACTATACTGAAGAGACAATATTTTCTACTGATTCTTTAGGACAGCTGTGAATCACCAAAGTCAGCTTTCATTTATCATGACATATTTATTCTCTGAACGTTCTGTCATTTTTGTCATAGATAGCAGCCACCCCTTTTGTTTTGGTATTTGTGAATTGTTTGTAACTGAAACACTGGCATTGGGATAGAGGTGAGCAACACTTTGTTGACTGACAATAGCATTTAATTGTGTTTTTGGAGAAAGACCAAATGATGCAACATGTTTGAGGTCATGTGAACCACATGGACCAGGCCTGGCTATTTTGTTTTGTTTTGTTTTGTTTTACTGTATTTTAGGGAAGGCATTGGGAAGATTTCTTATTTAGTTTGAAAACAAGCAAATGTGAGTAGATTAATAGGCACCGCTTCGGCGGGCAGGTAATGGCGTTCCATTCAGTCATGCCGGCCACATGACCACGGAAGTCTCTACGGACAAACGGCGGCTCTTCGGCTTTGAAACGGAGATGAGCACCGTCCCCTAGAGTCAGACACGACTGGACTTAATGTCAAGGGAAACCTTTACCTTTTTAAGCTTTTTTTAGTGCCTACAATTTTTACAGGTTCCTGCTCAAAGTGATGGGAAACCGCTTCCATATTTTTATCAGTGATCACATAAAGGGTTCTAGAGCTGCACAAAGCAAGTTTTGTCTCAGTGTTGCCCTAGGAACTCAGGATGTCCATCTCTGCTTTAGAATGGATTCAAAAATAAGATTCAAAAGCAAGTCATTATAACATCATCATGAAACCTCTTTCATGCTCTAATGGCAATAATTTTTCAGATTCTAGTTAACACTGGACCCAACAGAAACAGGAACAGTTCTATAATTGATAATTGGGTGGTGACAATAGTATGATGCTTGAACCATGACTGTGGATTCAACATATCAAGTTCTAGGGTTTCCTTAGCCAACTGGAATGGAGATACAGTATGTAAATAATGACTATACTTCAACTCACTATGAATATTTAACCACAATGGAGTTGGCTAATTCAATTTCATTCACTCTCTGACAATTAAGCTGACTTCTCTAAAGTACCTAGTCCCCAGTTAGAAACATTCCACAGAGATCTGCCTTACACACTACAGTTCAGGAATAGTGATGCTGGTAAGATTGGAGGCACATGCCTAAAAGGGGAAACAAATCTGCACTAATTTACTTTATATCAAGAAAAATTACTTGATGTCAAGTAATCTTTTTTTTACAATAAAAGTAAATTTTTGCACATTAAATTGCGTATGAACCCTAATAGATACTGTATGTTAAATCAAAAGAGTATTTATGGCAGGCCCACACGGTATATACACATTTATGTCCTGGTTTGAATGTGAATGTGTTTAAAATCTTATTTAATAACAAATATGTAATATGCTCCATTGTGAATTCAAGACCACTTTTTATTCTGCCTTGAAGCTCTTGACATATTTGCAAGTATTTCCATAGATTAGGGTAAGATGTTGAAATTTCTTTCTAATTCACAGTGTAAAAGTCCTTTCTTGCTCTAGACAAGGCTGTTGCATATGTTAAGCAAATGCATGGGAAAGGCGAGTATGGTATTGGTGGAAAAATGGGATAAGCATTTGATCTGTTTTATTTTATAACCTGTAAGCCAGACTGGGTTGTCCTAGGAGAACAATTATTTTTGGAGTGAAGAAAGGAGAAGGAAAACTAATAAACATTTTTCCTTTGGCATTTTTGCGACAGACACATTTTCAAATATTCTAAGACTGGTATTTTTGAAAATAGATATTTTCTCACATTTCTTAGGTAACCGATATAATATAAACTATCCATCAAAACCTCTGTCCACATACGAATTCAGTTGATACCAGCATTCTAGCAAAATACGCTTTTTGTTCATTTGATGTTGTCCCTGTGGTAAATATTAAAAAAGAAAGAAAGAAAAGCCAGGCCATATTGCAATAGAGCTGCCTAAGGCAGCTGAAATTCTCTCCAAAAATGTGTGTTTGTGTGTTTGTGTGTTTGTGTGTTTGTGTGTTTGTGTGTTTGTGTGTTTGTGTGTTTGTGTGTTTGTGTGTTTGTGTAAGTCAGTTATTGCATGTATTGGTATTAAATATGAAGAAGCTAATTAATGTTAATGTCAGTTAATGTCAGATGGACAGGCAGGTGCTAGCCAATCAACCAGATATTGTAGTAGTAGACAAGGACCAGAAGGCAGCAGTGGTGATAGATGTAGCAGTGCCAAGTGACAGCAACATCAGGAAGGAGGATGAGAACCAGGAAAAGTACCAGGCCTCAGGGAGGAGCTAGACAGGATGTGGAAAGTGAAGTCCAAAGTGGTCCCAGTGGTGGTAGGGGAACTTGGGGCTGTAACCCCCGAGCTGGGAGAGGGGCTCCAACAGATTCCAGGAACAACATCTCTGTCCAGAAGAGTACAGTGCTAGGAACAGCTAAGATACTGCGCAGAACCCTCAAACTCCCAGGCCTCTGGTAGAGGACCTGAGGTTGAGGAAGACACATGCGACCCATAGGGGTGAGAAAGGAAAAAAAAAGTCAGTTATTACATGTATTGGTATTAAACATGAAGAAGCTAATTATATGTCAGTTAATGTTCGCAAACTTATTTGCAGATTTACCTAATCCTGCCATTACATTCTCTGCATGCAAAATATCCCTAATTAAGCCCTCTGTATCTCCAGATAAGACTGGGAGTGAAAACCTGCAGGATCACTGTCAGTCATTGACTATATTCACTCTGAGCTCTTGTTTGTTTACCATTGTAAGTTAATAATCACAATGGGTGATTATTTTATTGTATTAAGACAATATTAGTTATGTTATGAATTATAGTAAGTCAAAACCAAATCATATTAAAATTTAGTGTGATAAGTGAACCCAAAATGAGAAATTATGAGCCATTGCTATGACTCAAGAGAAGACATAGATAGAAAAGGAGCTTTCATCTATTTATACTAAATGCTTTAATCTAATGTTATTTTTTTTTTAAAAGTTCTTATTTGTTTTAATAGAAAAAAGGAAAAAGAAAGCAAATAAAAGGAAAAATATAAAAAAACAAGAAAGAAAAGAGACAAATACATACTATGAAAAGATATGGAAAAAGCTTAGTTTTTAAACTAATCATTAAACCTTGACAAATGGAGTAATATTGGTCAGTCTTCCCAATAAACCAATAAAGAACCAATTACTAAGCATCCCATGTTAAATATATAGAGTTCTTCATACATTTTTATGTACTTCAGTATCTTGTTGACATAATGATTAATTGATTGATTAAATGATTAAATGATTTACAAAAATCCATATGCTACCTACTCACTAAATTCTTTAAACCCAATTCCTCCTCCCCAAACCATATTAAGAAATGTATGAATATTAAATCAAAATGGAAGAAGAAGGAGTATTAGCTATGCTTGCTGCCTTGAATTATTTATAAAAATAATAAAGGCAGGATAATAAATAAATAAATAAATAAAATGGAATTGTGGTGGTACCAGACCATATCATTCCATAAGTGGCCTCTCTAGCATTTTATACTTTCATCATAATGAATTTGTCATCCAATCTGTCATGAGTACTGCTGGTGAACAGGAAGGGGCCCCTATCCAAAGGGAGAAATGCATGCGTAGTTTAGAAGCTTTGAATCTCCCATCGAAGAAACTCAGAGCAGACCCGCCTTAGATTTCTGAGTTTTATCTGCAAGGGTTTTCCCACTGCCTTTTAGTTCAGCAGGATTTTATGTCTAGTAGAGTAGAACAATAAATACTAGTGATCAAACCAATCATCTCAGCATTGTTCTTCACTCCAAGATAGGACACAATCCTTTCCAAACTGTTTGAATTTTGAAGTTACTGCACCTCCATATATTGATTGCCAGTTATATATACTTGACCTAGAGAGCCAGTTTGGTCTAGTGGTTAAGGCATCAGGCTAGAAACTGGGTGATAGTGAGTTCAAGTCCCATTTTAGGCATGAAAGCTGGCTGGGTGATTTTGGGCCAGTCATCATGGGCACCTCTCAGCCCATGATGTCAGGCTGGGGTGAAAAGACAGTCAATTCCTGTGGCAACCAATGGATCAATATTTGGTTGATACAAAAAGCAGACCCTGCACCCACAGAAAACGCTAGGAAGGAAGGGAGAAAGGGAGGAAGAGAGGAAGGAAGACATACTGATCTATTTATCTTCTATGCAAAGCTATCCAGTTTGGTCTAGTGGTTAAGGGGCTGGGCTATAAACCAGGAGTCTGTGAGTTTTAGTCCTGTCTTAGGCATGAAAGCCGGCTGGGTGACTTTGGGCCAGTCACTCTCTCTCAGCCCAATGCACCTCACAGGGTTGTTGTTGTGAGGAAAACAGGTGGAGGAAGGAGTATTTGGTATGTTTGCCTCCTTGAGTTATTTAAAATAATAATAATAATAATAATAATAATAATAATAATAATAATAATAATAAAGGTAGGATATAAAATGAATAAAATAAAAATAAAAAAATTCTTATACTAAAGAATATGGGCTTTCTGTTGCCTGGGGGATAAATGGATTACAGTTTAACTTGGTTGTGGAAAGAGGACTGTGATCTCATAATGGCAGGTATAGCAAGAAGGAAAATATCTGTATCGACGGCTACTTCATCAAGCTTAATGGACTCTTTATGATTTGTATTCTCTTTTGCAAGCATTCATACTCCAAATAATGTGGAATAAGACATTATGCCTAGCTCTTCTCTATTCCTTGCTTCTGCATTGGTTCTGAAATAAAACCCTAGCAGGTATGGTTGTATTTTAAAAATTGCCATTTTCAAGAAGAAAGAAGTAAGGATAGGGATCTATACAATAAGATAATTCTCTTAGAAGCAGAATTCAGGGTATGGAAAAGCATAAGTAGCAGACAGTAAAGAGGAATGGCTTGTGTAATTTGTACAGCCAACCTGTCTAACAGAAATTCTTTTTGCTTAGAAACAGAATACTGCCTGTTAACAAAAGTAATGAGAATAATATTTCAAAACTATTTTGTGAAAAAGAATAACTGGTAACCTGGTGGTGGTGCTTAATGTTGTGATTTGGATAAGATGGATATATAAAAAGTGATGCTAGTGAAACATTAAAAACAAAACTGTATGAGTTTTGAGAGGAGCTTGTAATCATTCTGCAGACAGATAATTCAGTGCATTCATTTACACTTAAAGTTCGTGTTAACATTCCATTTATTTCCTGATAACAATTTGAATGTGATTTGCATGTAGCATAATGTCATGGCATAGCCAGAAATGTCGAGGCAAATATGCAGAGATTATGGATGCTTTAGAATGCCAGAACTTTCCACAGACTTAATGGCCCTGAGGCTGTTTACAGCTGCTGTGAGCTTACTAAAGAAAGATTTGACTGAACCTCAAGAGGAGAAGGGGCTGTGATGGCTTGTGATTGAGCAGCTGCCAATCAAAAGGAAAAGTATAAAGAGACAGGGCCAGAGGAGAAAGAAGGACAAAGCAACATAATCCATTGGTAATTTTATTATGCTTATTTCCTTTTTTAATGAGTTTTTCTCTTTTGTTTTTAATTTTAAAACAGTATCTTATAATTGCCACAAAAGATTTCTTTGATTAGCTATGAAATAATGTTGGAAAAGGTAATCTATCTGCCCCATAAGCAAAAGTTTTAATATCTTAGTAAATATAAACACATTAAATTTAGAATACAATAGAGGAATTACACAGGTTTCACTAATTGCTTTGTTGCAATCCATCATTATATAATTATGTTAATAGCACTTAGGGAGCAGTACTATTTGGCTGTGAACTTTTAAATGGGAGTTTATAACACAAGGTATGGTTTGTCCGCACCTTTTATGTACCTATCAAAGTAGTAACCAGCCAGCATAGCCCTGCACCATTATACCACCTCTTTTTAGTAATTGCGTGCATGGCAGGCCTGTGCAGTTCCAGTTGTTGCCCTTCAATGAAATGCTTTTCCTCACAGACATGTTGCCTCAATGCTGTACTCTTAATATACCTTGGTAGGTGGATTTTAGACAGCCTGCTGTGAGGATTTTGGATACTTTACTCAACCCATCTGATGGAAATGATGAGAGATGTAGCCCAACACATTTGCAAGATGGCAATGGGGGGTGGGTGAAGATGCCCAATCCCTTGCTGTGATATTTATTATTATAGTGTTAGCATGAATATTGTTTCCACCACTAGGATGCAAAAAATGGGTTTATGGGAGAGGTGCTTATAGGAGGAATATTTTCTCCAAATGTCCTAAAATGGGAAGGATTAACTTGCCAAAGGGCTTAAACACATAGGCTTGCTTGCTGGACTGAGGGCAGGGGCAGGGGGAGGGGGAGAGGAGCAGGATTGACTTGCACATTCCATGGTCTTTACCCTTGTTTTTCTGCTGTTAGATACTGTTACATTTTACAATACAATTTTTTTAAGTGTTTTCTTTTCACCGGTCCACAGATTTTTAAGTACTAAGCACAGAAACAAAGAAAACAGATGCCATCTCTTTTTCTTCTTTCTTTCTCCATAATGCCTTTCCTTATTCTACAAATGATGATGATGTGTGTTTGGGGGATGGGGGGAGAGAAAGAGATTTTGCTGTGAACAAGGTGCCACATAGGCATTTATTTATTTCACATATTAAAGCCCTGGCAGATTTTCTCAGACCACAGTGTAAACCAGTAAGCTGCAGACTACTTAGACAGAGGGGGAAAACATTTAGGCTCCCAATTGGAGGTCCCTTAACTTGAAGCACAGATAAATTCTATTGATTCTGATCGTTACATTTGTTACAGCATTTTCTATTAGATCTCTGCAAAACTAACTAACAGCTGGCTAATGATTCTGTACAATGTGTCCAGGACTGATATGCTGACAGCAGGACCCACCCACTTCTCCCTGGGGGAGGAGTTTGGTAGCACATCCTAGGGAAGATGTTTCAGTTTTGTTCTCTAATAGTATTGGTCAAAACCTCTGACCAGAATGACTTATCCTCCTGAGATATGCCAGCCAGGAACTTTGACCAGTGGGTTCTGCAAGAAGTGGGCAGGTGACACTATTGTCTTCCCTATCTCAGAAGCACTGGCCAGGAGCTTTAGCTGGACAAGATGAGCTACACACTCTCACTAGTGCCTCACCCACCTCCACTGCACCTGCAAGCCAAAGATTTTTCAGGCTCATTGGCTTTGGTAGCCATAATGGGATTGCCTGCAGTGGGTGCACATTGAAGTCCACCAGCCTTGAATCTCCTTGGTAGGTGTCAAAATACTTCCAGGTTAACTACCTTCAATTCATTCTGTGGATAATCTAAATTCTTGCTAACTCTGCCCAGCTGGAGAATTTTCAGCCCATGCCAGGGGAGCAACAAACTGGGCAGTTTAATAAATGCCATAGGAGTGAAGGGCATGCACATTGAAGCTGATCACCCTGGACCCTAGTAGTATGCACAGAAAGTATTTGAGGCTGGCTAGTTTTACATCTGGGCTACCACTTCTGGACTGCAAAAAAAAAAAAAAAAAAGGCATTTTGTTTTGTTTCTTTTTGCTGCCATCCCATAGTGATCTGGATTTTTGCAGCTAAGATCTGGTATCACTAATAACAGATACAATACACAAGCTAAAACAAAGATGCCACTTCTGTCCAGTATTGTTTATATGAACATGTATAAATCCCTAATTCATACTGATGCTTAATATATAAAAGTAACTTCTTAGGTGTTAAGATCAGTAGGTGTATGCTGCTAAATTCACTGAAATGATTTGTCCTCTAGGCTTTAATATGAAAATGGGACACCATTATTTCAGAGGAAATGATTCATCTCCTGCCAATCAGTGTTTTTCTTTTAATATAATCTGAATTATAATGCAACCCCCCACGCCTTAGAATAAAGGGACTGACAGTTCAATTTCTAGATGCTGTCATGCTTCTTTTTGAAATTGAATGGGACTGTCTTTTTACACACACACACACACACACACACACACACACTAACATGTGTTAACACTGGATATTACATTGTCATTCTAAGAGATTACTTTTGAAAAATTGAAAACTCCAGTGATGATTAAGTATTATTCATTAGAAAGGTCACACATAGTTCTAAATAAGCCAACATCTTGTAAAGAAGGATTTTAAAAATCAAATGCAACCATTTCATTTTAAACTGAAGTTCACAATCACATAGTAAAAGCATTTGTGCCTGTCTACAACAGTGCAATGGTTGAAAAGTTGTTTTATTTGCAAAAGGCCTTCACTTCAATATATAACATCCACAGTAATTGTTTTCCCTGAAACCCTGGACCAATGAACTGATTCATTGTATGACACCTTCCTATAGCCCATCTCCTGCTACATTCTACCTAAGGTAAAGGTAAAGGTTTCCCTTGACGTAAAGTCCAGTCGTGTCCGACTCTAGGGGGCGGTGCTCATCTCCGTTTCAAAGCCTTGGAGCCGGCGTTGTCCATAGGACACTTCCGGGTCATGTGGCCAGCATGACTCACGGAACGCTGTTACCTTCCTGCCGAAGCGGTACCAATTAATCTACTCACATTTGCATGTTTTCGAACTGCTTGGTGTGCAGAAGCTGGGACGAGCAACGGGAGCTCACCCCGCCGCGCGGTTTCGAACCGCCGACCTTTCGATCGACAGCTCAGCGGTTTAACCCGCAGCGCCACCGCGTCCCTCACATTCTACCTATCCTAGCTTAATGCATAAAAGGATCTCTCAGCAATGTGCAATATCAGTTTCATAGTAATTTTAAGAGTCTCCCCAACTCCATTCTGGAGTTTTCAACAGACTAACAATGGGAATTTGATTAATTAAAATTTAAGGGGAAAAAAGTTTAAAATTTCCTGATTTTAATATATGCTATATAATGAATCTGTGATTGGATATCCCTCCAGACAAACAAACAAATAAACAAACCATATTCCTATTTTCCTCCATGTGGCTAATAGTATCTTTAGAAGGAATGACAATTTAGATCAGTAAGGTAACATGTGAAAATGGTCGACCAAGGTTTACCAACCTTGTTTCCTTTGGATGTGTTGGAGATGGGAATCCTGGGAGTTGGGGTTCCAGCAATTCTGGAGGGTATCAAACAGCAGAAGCTTAGTAAAATTTCCACTTTGTCCAGTTTGTCCATTTTGAGCCCCTAGTTTAAAAGGAAAAATGAAAATATTAGAATATTTAGCCATGCATCTCCAGTTTTGGCCCAAGGTGTAGTTGCATGGATGAAGCAGAATTCTGTAAGTCAGACCAAAGATAAAATGGGATGTTTATCAGATAAATTGAAATTTACTATTTTCAATGAACTGGAACAATTTCCTTTCAGTCATTCAGGAATAGGTCCCATTCAAATCAGTGTAACTTACTTCTAGTTAAATAGGATTGAACACTGAACAAGACAGTCTAATTTTCAAATGTTTTAATATCATATTTTTCCTTTTTGGAAAGATGTAAGGAAATAATCCATTTTAAAGCAGATGTAATTTTTCCAATTTCTTAAATTTTGTATTGAACAAACTGAATTTACATGGAAGTTCATGTCAGACATGGGGCCTTAAAAGGTAAACATAAATTTCCCAATTTCTGCAGTGTTCTAGGGAGCTGAATGGGTGCATTTGTTGTATTCAGAAATGATTTCTGATAAACTTCTGGCATTTTCTCCACACAAGTGCAGGCCCTACACTACAGCATAGATTTTGTCTCATCTTTGAAATATATTCACTTTGTGTTATAGAAAAGCAAGATGAAACTTTTCATTTCCAAATTAAATATCCTGAAAGAGCATACAACTGCACTAATTAAAACTTTGTGGTTGCCATAGGAACAATATTTGTTTTTTTTTATTACCTTGCAACTGCATAATTAGTGCAATTATAAAAAGGGATGGAGAATCGTGATGATTATACTAATATTGCTTCTTTCTACACGTTTCTGTGAATAATTGCATTTTATAGGAGACCATCTCATTTTCTTCCTCCCACTGTTTGGTAGGAGTCTGAGCTGCTGTTCATGAAAAGATGCCAGTTGGATCAACCGGAACCATTTCTGTGTTGATGTTTCTAATCCATGTTTTTTGGCCCAACAAAATGCTTCACAAATTTGTTGTTTTCTTTTGACCTAAGTTTCTGCCAAATGCAGTAAAAGATTTTGTGAAACAATTTTATTTCATTTGGACTCCATGATGTGGGATTGGTGTACCAGTTTTTTCTTAATGATGATGAAGTATCTACTGATAAAGTTGCATAGTGCTATATTGCATTTGACACAAATACAAGGCTTTGCTACAGAATACAACTCCAGGGCATTCCTTGTTAAAAGACAATAATATTGCTGGCTAATTGTACAAGAGTGTACCCTCAGTGTTTCTATAGATTCTTAAAAAAAATTGTGAAAGCAGTAAAATGATATATAAAGAAGATAAATATAAAGAAGGTGGGAAATGTCGATATAAAACATACAGAAAAACCCACATTCTGTTCAGGGAGCATTGTTTCATATTCTTGCTGAAAATCTATCTGCAGATTCAAGTATTTGAAGAGACAACACAATACACTCAAATTTCAGCTGATCTATGATTTTGCTTGTTTTTCTCTACAGCAAGGATAAGAAAAAGGTTAACTTTCACAAGCAGGCTGGCACACAGGCCATGTAGATAGGAAAGCCTTGCGCTACTTGCCAACTGGATTGTGTTAGCTGAAATGCAGAGCATCCAAAATGTCCTGGGATTGTTGTGTAAAACTGCAGTCCACAAGAACAGATCAGCAGACTATCAGGATATAGCATGTTTGTTCTGGGTTCAAAAGAACACATTTTCAATTTCATGTGCACCCTAAATTTAATTACTACAAAGGATAAAATGTCATTCACTAGTTCCAGGATTTGGAGGAGTCCTCCAAAGGGCTCTTACACTTGCTACTTAATGAAAAAAAACACTCCCCATTTCCCCTGCTTTCCTCAGCAAAAAAACTAAGCCAGTTTTCATCTCAAACCAGATTACATTTTATTAATTTCAGTCAGTGATCAGCATAGGAACACAGGTAAACATATAGTTAATTTGCGTTTCTTCTTATTGGTTTATAAACCAGCTGGCACCTTTTGAATGGTTTTTATTTCCTTATTTTTTACTCTCAACAGCTACAAACCCTCTTGAAGCTTTCATCAACCTTTTTTTTTCCTCCTCAGCTACTTCCTTTGCTTAAAATTGTTCCCAATTCTGGTTTCAGGCGGTTCCTTATGTCCTTATCTTCTCTGTCCTTTTTACTCCTAGCTGCTTTATTTCCCATAATTGTTTCATTTAAGAAAAAGCATAATTCTGAAATATTTTCTTGTCATCCCTTTCCACTTCAAAAGTTACCATATGTACCCCTTTGTCTAGAAAATTAAATCTATATCATTTCTAGCAAATCCTCCCACAAATACAAGTATTATTTTAAATGAATTTTGCTGCATTATAGCTGCTATCATGCTTACTCTGTGTAGGATTCTAATTCCCCTGGTGTATTCTTGGAATTCGTTTCACCTTTAACAGACAAACTACAATTTTTTCAGGGCTTTTCTGTTTTGTGGAAATGTTATAAAATCCAGCATGTGTATGATTCATTTTACATATTACACTGATTGTAGCAGTGTAAACAGTCATAAATAAATAAATCCTTGTTAACATTATGCTTAATTGATTTTTTTAAAAAAACCCACATTACAACGATAGTATGATGTATGCGTTGAAGAGATGAAAAATTAAAATGCATCCTACTTTCTAGATAATAGGGAATTATTATAATAAATGCTAATTGAGGAAACCAAAGAAGGAAACTTCTTATAAAGCTATAATAATTAGCAAAACAGATTAATTCCAGAATTAATATTTTAATTCTGTTCTGATTTTCAATGGGAATAGGCAAAGTGATCTTTATGGGTTTTTTTTTTTTTTTAATCAACACGTTTGATTGCTTAAGTCTGTCTGTCTCTCACTCTTGTATTACTTATTGCTACCCATTTAGTTTATCTTGGCTGATCTCAAAAAATCTCAGCAGGGTCAGACTTAGTGAGTACTAGAGAAGAAACAACCAGAAAATACCAAGGCAATTGTCTAGAAAATTAGAAGGTGACAATTAAAAATTACATTTATAATGTTACCAAAGAAGCTACATGGAGCTGAACTTACCTTGAAGGAACAGTACCTTTTTATAAATTATTATAGAACAAATATTCAAAAAGTTTATACTTTTGAAAATTGTTAATGTTCTTTAATTTGTTTAATATGATGGCATTATGTACTAGAACATATCCATTGAATTTCATTTTCTTCTCTTACTTTTTTTTCCTTTGGCACTCAGCTGAAAAAAATATGGCTTCACTTAATAATTCAGGATTTACATATTTTTCCTAGAAAGCAATTATTTTAGCTCTGTATTTTTCATATTACTAATTGGAGTAGTAATTGGTAGGTAATTGGATCAATTATTCAGTTTCAATTATGCTATTTTTATTGTTACTAACTTCAGTGCTTTATTTTCATCGATATCAACCTACTTTATTGGTGAGAAAATTGAAGATATAAATATAGGCTGCTTGAAATGTTTATCTGCAATGCTAGAGTGACTGTTAAATCCCTGGAGCATACATTATCTTCAGTTAACTCTAGCTGGAGGGGTTAATTGAGGTAAAAGCTTGCAAGGGCGATGTTTATAGTTAATGAGATGCTGCATAGGTAAAATCCATGTGGACCTAAGTGAAGGATTTCAGTCTACTTGAATATGGACTTCCATCAATTAGGCTTGGGGAAAAAAAAGAATTTAATTATTCCTAGGAAAATTTTATTTCTCTAACAGTGAGCAGAATAAGGCTAGGGCAATTCCAAAAGAATTCAGCATACAGTAGTTACAGGAAATGTTTAAATTTAAACATTTAAATTTAGCAGAGTTCTTATGGACATTTTAGAAGGAGAAAGTTAGGAACTGTGATTCAAACTCCTCATAAATATGTAAGACCACATTATAATTTACCAGGCTAAATGTTCTCAAGAAAATATGCATGTTTTTATGTATGAGGGAAATTCAGGACTCTTCAGAATTTAGTGATTTCAGAAAAGGTGAACGTTCTTGAAAAGTTTGGCTTGATAGTTCTTTTCTCTCTTTTCAAACTGCATGTCATTTCATCACTAGTCAGTATTTTTTTCCCAGAATGCCCCATGGTTCTGGGGACTTTTTGAGGGGGGGAAGCCAATAGTTGTCAGCTACCGAAAGAAACTCTACTACCACCACCCCATGTCTGTGACCTTAGTGTATAGTGACAAAATGCTTACCAAAATGTTTCCCCAGATTTTTTTTTTAATCTGTTCAATTGTGTCTGATTCTTGGGGACTGCCTGGACAAGTGTCTGCAGTTTTGTAGTCAGGTTTTTCTGTAGTGGTTTGCCATTGCCTGCTTTCTAGGGCTGAAAGAGACCAACTGGCCCAAGGCGACCCAACTGGCTTTGTGCCTAAGGTGGAACTAGAACTTACAGTCTCCCAGTCTCTAGCATGGTGCCTTAACCACTACACCAAACTGGCTCTCTTCCCCAGATTACTCCTGCCAAAATAAGTGATGAATTGGGGATTACATTTGCCCAGAGTCCTACATTTTTAGGAAATGTTTCTTTCACAGATTGTAACTGGAGACCAAAATACTGAGACCACATTTCAACATTCCTGCCATTTTTGCCAATAATTAGTTAGAACCACAGCAATGTGTCATAGCATCTAACATGCACTGCTTTAAAGTATTGCATACAGATGTACATTTGTGTCCCCATGAACTTCAAAGCACCTCTTATCCAAAAAGGCTGACTTTGCTCTTCTGCCTTTGTTCTGCTTTTATCCTATCTCTGAGTCAGAAGGGACTGTGTTGCCCTAATCTTGCTGCCTGCACTGTGTACCCTTGCAGGGCATCTAGAATGGGATCATACTTTGCTGCTGTCCCTACAGCTCTATCACATGATACTCTAAAGGCCATGATCGGTGGTTTTCACTAGCTGAAATCAGTGTATCACTAACTGCAAAAAAAAAAAAAAAACAACCTATCAATTCCCACACAGAATGTCTGTTGGAGTAGTGTGTGTACAGGTGAGAAGTTCCATCCAATCATCTTTTTTTCTGATACTCTGCTGTTGATCCATTTACATAACAATCTATCAGCCCTTTGAGGTAGGCAAGGTCAGGAAACAATCATAGCAGGGATTCCAGGAATGCTCTTTATTGTTGTAGGGTAGAAAGCAGAATCTTGAAAGCCTGTCAGTGTTTCTCTCTACTTCAGTTTATCCCAAACTAAATCAAAGCTGGTTATTTTGAATTTCTTCCTCTCTCTTTCTCCTTTTCCAGGACTGAATAACATTTTCTGAAACTTCTCCCTTAACGGTTCTGTCATTCCTTCCCCACTCCCAAGGCCAGGTCTATATCCTTCCACACAGTCAATAGATGGCGGCAGACTTTGTCTCTCGTGACAACAAGATAGTGGTCAGCCAGATTTGTGCTGTCTGGTGAAGGAATGTGATAGGAAGGGAGGGGAAGGTTGGTTATGTAAAGACAGGTTACATGTCAGATATTACCAGTACCTTATCAATTAACCATTATAATATGTTAAAAATCAAGGGGCGTACTTGGGCACTATATTCATGATTTATTCTGCTGTATCTGTGCATAGTAGCAAGTAATTGCAGAAGTATATTTAGCCTTTAAATAGTGTTTTCATTTTAAAAGTGTTTAATTAGGCTTTAGCATACTTCACATTTTCCTTCTTTCTTTACAGTTTGATGTAAAACTTTTGATATTCTTTATTTTTAAATTCAGACCATAAGATTAGAAATAATCTACCTATATTAAATAATGAAACAAACATGAATCAAAGAAGATTTTTTTGTACTAGAAGAATTACTTTATCATCAATATTAAAAATCCAGTTAAGTAGGAAGATTAAAATAATAATAACAATAATAGAGCTCCTGATTTCAAAATGTACTAAATACATTTTTATAAACTCAAAATTATCAGCTGAACTAATTGCTTTAGCAGTTTCATTTGCTTTGATATTTTTACTTTACTTTGGTATTTTATGTCATAATTTAATGTTCTACATATGTTATCCTATCCACAGAATAAGAAATGTATATGCTAAAATTAAAATGATCACAATGATATTAAGAAGACAAAGAATTAACTTTCATTGCATTTAGAGTATTTAATTAAGGATAGTTACTATTATTTTCAAATCTGGATATTTTTACAAGTTCAGCAGTATGCAACATGAAAAGCAATTCTAGCTACTGCATTTTTTCCAAATTGTACATTGATTCCAAAGTGTTCAATACCATTGAAAGGACATCCAAAAATATTTCCTCAAGACTGTTCAGATGAGCTTTTTTAAAAAGATAACATCCAAATTTCTACTGGGATAATTTCTTTCACATTAATTTTCTATTTGATCAAATATATTTTAGCCTTTGGGGAATACACACATGTATTATGTAATTTTTATCCCTTATAATAAATAATCCATTATATGCCACTCAACAAGAAAAAAAGTTCCCCAGCCTTGACTTGGCTTTATCAGGTCAGCTTCTTCTATATGGCCAATAGTCTTATAGAGTTTGATAAGCTGAGAACAAGAGATTCCTCTTCTTCTTCTTCTTCTTTTTTTATGAAAAATCAGAGCAAAATGGAAGTAAGACCACTTGTGAGTCCTTGTTAGCCTATGTCATTAAGTCATGCAGCTGCCTCCATAATTAAATGCCTTCAAAAGAGGCTTGCAAGAGAAACATGTAAAGGTAGTATGCAATGGAAAAATTGAGTTTTCTGGATGTCACTGTAACCTTGATATTTTCAATTTTTAGTTCAACACAGAGTACCATTTGTTTAAAAGAAACATATTTAGTATGGCCACCCATCATGCCGTAGTAACTCTAGGCAGTTAACAACAGATAAAAACACAATTAAGAGAACATCAAAACACCATAAGAAAAAGATTAAGGACAGTCAAGAAGCCAATGAGCAATATCTCAAAACCAAAAGCACACGGGTTCAAGCCCAGTAACACATCTATCTTTCAATGCTTTTGGAAAGGCTGGCAGAGTCAGAGCCAATCTAAGCTCAGGGGGTATGGTTTCCAGTTGGTGCACAAAACACAGCTGTGCAGAAGCCCACCTGGCCGCAGCTGCCGCTTGCTCCTAAAACAGGAGCTGAGAATCCAGAGGAACCCCAGATTTCACAGTGGGTTTTGGTGGGGTAATGCAACCTCCATCCAGAACTAGAAATGAACAATCACTGGATCTGGCAGGCCCTAAAACCCCAAGTTGATTGAAGAATAGAAATTCAATTAAAAGGTAAGTGATGCATTAGGACTGGCTCTCAAAGTTGAAAACAATCTCACACTCCAGGGAGTGTGAGAGAGAAGCCATAACAGGTTGAGTGGTAGACAAATGGGGAGCAGTAAACATGTTCCTTTCAACATCTGAACCACCATAGGAATGCTTAGACTGGGGGAGTGTGATGCAAGCTAATGCAGCATACTTATTTTTAAAATAATATGGTCTGCTGGATATACTATGGACATAATTAGAAGTGCTTATTTTATTTACTTGCTTATAAATAACCACATAACAAGAGGGGCTAATTCTCAAGTTAGTTGCATGCTTCATAACTGCAGTAATGCCTATGGCAAACAATGAGATTATTAGGCCCAGAATATCTTGTACCATTAAATAGGATATCTGTCCCAAGAAAATGTATCTTCCTATTGCCACATTCCCATTATTCACATTTCGGAAAAACAAAGTTTTCTGAATAAATATACCTTCATCCCTACCCACACTATTTACTTCACTCCAACATGTAGTTCATTTATTACAAAAAATAGAAATATGGATAAGCACTAAACATTTATCTACTCTGGATTTGCAGTGGTAATAGAACTGAGGTATGAAAGTAAAACTGAAGTGAGATCACTAAGGCTCACAACTGTAATGAGTATCTTAGCAACATCAATAATATATTTTTCTTTCTTTTTTCCCCCCAAAATACATACTTTGCACATCTCTACATATTATACTTCCTACTAGACAAATATTTTCAGGCTTTCATCACTTCCTTACTCTCTCAGTTGAGTTCTTGTTATCTTCTGATTTTGACTGTTCAGTTCTGATCTTTACATGACTCATAGCTCTCTCCATAATGAAAAAGCACACACTGGAGGCTCTTAACTATAGAAAGATTTAAGTATCTTAGCTTTTCCTATCACCATGTTATTTCTTAAATAAAACTTATCTTTATTTTGTTTCACTCAAGCACTAGCCTCAAGAGTACTTTCTTATCAATTTTCTCTCTTACACATTTTTTTTCCATTATATGAAATTATCTGCTATCCAACATTGCATTGCTAAAGAGAGGCAAGATTAATGGGAAACACAATAAAGGAACTGTACTTTATATATATGTTCACTACCTAATGGATTCCAATGTGGGTCACTAGATTCCCTGAGATGACTGCTTTTAGCTTTCAGTATGCTTTATTTTAACTGAAGGCTGAAGGCAAATGAAAATCACTTAAGGTTGTGTAATTTTTTTAAAAAGAGGTACATTAGAACATGTGAGAGCACATATGAAGCACTCTAAGTCATGTCTTATTCCAGAGTCTTGTGACCCTGCTCACCCCAAAGCATCTCATTAAAAAGATTTGCATGCCCTGATTATTACACTTCTGGTTAGTATCAACAGATTTTTGTAGAAACTCAATACAACGTATGCTCATTTACTTCAAACCATATGAACTGACAATAATTGAATCTCCTCCCACTCCAACTCATCCTGCACTTTCTTACTTTCTTCCCTCAGATTTTGGTTTTCATCACCTACCCTTTTAAGGGCTTCCAGCAAAAGCCATTTGGTCCGAGCAACTAGCATGCTCCTGTCAGCTTTTACTGTTGAAACTTTTAAAGTTTCCAGGCACTGCCTAATCTCCACCAGGAAATTGGAAGCATCCCCCTAATCCCTAGGCATCTCTAACTGGTTAAGCCAGTCCACAACTGAACTCCAGTACAACATCAGCCAAGGATTCCTCCTGAGCCCCATCCTCCTCCTTTATACCCCAGCCCATTTCTTGGAAATCCTGTTTGTGGTGCCAATTGTTTCCCCACATGTGAATGCAAATGCAAATGCCCTCCAGGGGCCAATATCCATGAGACATTTCCAAGAAACAGGAGCTGAAAGCTAGTGTGATCATCACAAGCTGTATTAAAGGTAAATACTTACAGGAATAAACATACAATGCTCCCTGGGATGGACACCAGGCATGTATGCAATGTTCCGCCATGGCATGTCCATGCCAGGGGGTGGATTTGTAAAGCTGTTATAGCCAGTACACTGAACATTCATTAATCATGAGCAACACAGACTGTCAATTAAAAATGTGTGAGAAACTAACTTATCAGCCTGTGAAATGCCTTCCCTGTGAACTCTCAGTGTCTCTGCCCCTGACATTACCCCCATGTATATTCCCAGGTCATGGTATGCATCTAATGTATTTTATACTAAAAGCCCATGCAGTAGTTAAATATGGCAGTAGCTTGGTCCAGGATATACAATGTCCTAGACTTACGTTGTTTATGTCAACCTTATTGCTGTAATTAACAGATGTATAACTCTTCAAAAAGGATGATGAGTTGATTGATGCCAAGGAAAGACATCTCTCATAGAATGTTCTTAGCAGGCATCTCCTGGTGTTAAATTAGATCACATTTCTTCACTTATGAAATATTATTTAGCTAAGAGAAGTCAGGATGAGATTGGAAACTTAAGCATTGATCTAACAGGGAAGATCCTATGTTCCAGCTGGTATGAGAAATGGGTCCATCTACAGTCTTTCTGGAGTTCCTGTCAGCAGAAAGGATGTTTGGGTACACCTTCTCTTGTCATTTATATAACTTAAATAAATTTGTGGCTCCTTGGTCTATGAGTGTGTTTATTTTCTTGAACCTTAAAAGAACATACTGGTACTCAACAATTGGGTGGTGGAACACAAGCAGCTGTAGATCACAAATCAGTCTTGCTAAATACATTTTAGAATATCCAGGATTAATAAGATACATATCCTGGTAGAAGCCTGTACACATTTATGATGTGAAAGATGAGCATTATCTATGAGCTATGTGTAGTGGCTTTCTGTTTGTCCCAGACAGAAGTTAATTAATGCTTTTATAAGATTTGGATGGTCTTCATCAGGTCACAAGTTGTACAGACTTGTTCTGCAATTGATGTTCTTAGTCATAGGAAACATACATAAAATCTCTAACAGCGTCCCTTATTCCATCACTTGCCAGGAAAAGATGTTAAGTCCACCATTTAATCTAGTTTTACATGCTTCCAAGGAAAGAGGTTAGCATTTACTGTACATTACAAAATATGTTTTACATTGAGCAATAAATACTTCAACCACCAAATGGATTCAAAAGCAAAAAACGAATAATGCATAATCTTCCAAAGGGAAAAAGGCTATTATCGCTGTTTTAAACATCATTACATGTCTAAAGAGACATCTTAAAAAATAAGATTTATTTATTCTGACTGAAGTTAAATGTCCATTTAACTCAAACCAGACTGGCAGATGTACATGAGCTTCTTCTGAAATTACTTCTTAATTTTTCAGTATTTATTTTCTTGGTGATATACTAAACCATAAATAGTTATGATAATTTCTTCCAAGCAAATAAAATGAGGAAGAAGTTGTAAAAAACAGCTCTTGCGTGGCTTATAGCCACTTACCTAGCTGAGTTCTTTAACACAACAAATACAAAGCATTATTGCACCAAAGTAATGTACAAGAACAGCATGCATTGCCATTAAGAAAAAAATGTAATATTAATAACGTTTTTTAAAAGGAGAAAAAACTGATGGGGGAAAAAGGCTCTGGAAAATGTATCTCAAACAAAACATCTCCAAGAAATTGACCAGCTTGTCTGAAAGTTTTTTTTTATTAACCTATATTAGAAAAAGAAAAAGAAAGGCTAATTGGAATGTTGACAGACTGCAGTCTATTGCTTCTAATTAGGTTCAGCTTTACTCTTCCAACATTGTATAACGTGGATTTTTGTGCAAAAATTTCATGTACAAAAATTGCACACTTCTTGATATTTTTATTGATTTCAAATACTGAGGATGTACAGAATATATGCATCTCTAATCTGCAGAAATTGTTTTAAAGTCATTTAACAATTCTGTGTATTTTCACCCCAAATCATAGGACAAATCTGTCCATGTGAGCTAATGTTCCAATTTCTGAACTGAAGCAAAGGCCTTCTATCTGTATTTACATGTGAAAAAGAGAGGAAGATAATCAAGGGGGAAAAAAAAAGGAGATGATTAAAATCTCCTCCAATTATTATAGAATCCACCATTTGTTCGTTCGTTTGTGTAAAATATACATGCATACATGAATTATTTATTTGTTCTGGAGACCCAGTGCTTGATGTTGTTCTCCCAATCTAACAATAACATTAAAAATGATGTTCTTCATTATTTATAGTATTAGCATTTGCAAAAGATTCTTGGCCAGATATTGTTAGTCTTCATGTTCCAGCTTCTCTTTTTTATAGAGCTGTTTATTATGAAATTTATCACTTTGCAATGAAGATGAACTCGTTTTTAAAACCAAAACATCTCCCTAAAAATCTGAACCCTATTTTTCTAGGATAATTACATAAAATAAAGTCCTGTATTACATTATTTCCATTTTCAATAAGGAGGTCCAACAGTCCAGGAAATAATTTCTAACAGTGAGACACAATGCTTATGAGAGGATTATTCAGTATTTAATTAAGCATTCTACCATTAATGGACAGATATAGAATTCCTTTTATAGTTTTGCAAAAGCCAGAACATGTCTTACTACCTTAACCTCCCAGTGAAAATTCTTTGGAAGATTTACAACTTCTTATGATTTGACACTATTTACTTCTAACTCCAGATCTTCATTAAAGCCAACTAACCAACCATTTTAAGAACTGTTTTATGGTTTTCCTTTCATAATAAAACTTGCAGAATGATATGTTAAATGATATGTTATACTACCTACTATAAATTATGCAGACACTCCATCTAATTTATTATTCTCCCATCTTAATGCAAAGCAAAAGAATAAAATGTACATGCATTCATGATTATATCAGATACCAAAAGTGATGCCACATAAACTTACAGCTTTATTTCCACTTCAAAGAATAAAAAAATACTATAAGCTATTCTATTTATTCACTGAAGTATTTAGGACAGCTGGGTAAAAATAATTGTAGAAAGTACATAATTTTATGAAGAGTAACTTGGATTGCAACATGATCCATTAAACTCTCATGGTTTTCATGTCAGTTTAATATAAAAGTAAATTTAAGAACTTGATAATTGCAGCTATGTACAATATATTAGCAACCATGCTATTACATATATTAATGAAACCTATATGGTAATCAGATAGTTATCATAGGTTTCTGAAAATGTTCCCTAAGGAGGAGAAATACATTATAAGACATATAAAGAATATTCAAAGACTGAGAAACATTATGTATTTAAATCTGTTGAATTAATGTTGTTAGGAATATAAATCCAATGGATTATAGTTATTTTAGATTAGGTTTACACATTTGAAGTCAGCATGTATAACTTGATTAAATTTGTTTTCTTATAAGAACATAATATTAAGATGCACAGTTCGTGAAGTTAATAAAACTAGTTCATGTATAAATACAAGTCTGCATCTATACTAATAGAAAAGGCAATTATATTTACTTCAGCAACATGAAATATGTTATTGTAATTGTACTAATGGTTTACATTTGATCATCATCTGTTATGCAACCTAAAGTGATTAATGAGTACAAATATTGGACTACTGTTGTTTTATGATCTGACTGTATGATAAGTTAATGAAAGTAAAGATAAGAGCCTGGCTAACACATTTCTAATCTAGGCAGATTTACATGCTTAATTAGATTTTGAAATCATGATTGCCCCAGAGAAAATCAATATTGCAGTCTGGCTGTATTGAAACATAAGTTTTCAGTGGTCATTTAAGCAATTTATCTGGGTATCAAAACATTGTCTTAAGTGCTGCAG
The DNA here is from genome assembly GCF_035149785.1 of Candoia aspera. Taxonomy (NCBI): domain Eukaryota; kingdom Metazoa; phylum Chordata; class Lepidosauria; order Squamata; family Candoiidae; genus Candoia; species Candoia aspera. Next base: position 32,627,965 of record NC_086160.1, read on the forward strand.
ATCAGACCAGTGAGTTTTAACTTTTTTAGTAATATTATGAAGGACTTACAGTGAGCGGCAACACAGGAAGCTGCACGCATGTAAGCACCATCTGATGATTTCAAATTTTATACCATAAACATTGGGTAGGAGTTTTTAACTGAAGTATACAGCACCAGAATAAGCTGTGGTTTGACTGTGACAAGCTAAGTTATTGCAGAAGTGTGGTATGCTGATAATGTAAATGAAAGGTGGAACTCCAAGCATCTTATTTCACAAAACTTGTTTTAGCTCTCCCAACTATAACATAGGCAGTCAATTAGTAAAGCTGAGAGTACTTACTGCAGCAGGATGGAAGAATGATTGAGAACATAATAAGAAGGAGGCTATTATTATTATTTAAATACTTAAAATGGTCCTCACAAGAGGTGACTATCATCAACTAGGTTAGAGCCAGAAAGGAAGCCAAGCCAAGACAACAGATATTTTCCTCCCAACAAGACCCTCACCTAACCTTTCTTTAGACAAGGCCCAATTACCCCAAATGAAGCCCCTGTAATGATGTAATCTCATGACTGGTCATTAGGACCTCATTGTATGTTTACAACAGAGCCAGTTTAGTAATATTATGGCCAGGGACAATAAAAATATGCATTCTTCAAACAAATTTTAATAAGTAATTTGCTATTTTTGTCAGAAAAGTTTTTTAAAAAAAAGAACCATAGAGTTAGAAGGAGCCATTTAGGCTATCACTTCCTCACAGGAAGTACAGTACAGGCTGCTCTACTTCCTCCTGAATGCATGCAATGGAGAGAAGCTCATTATGTCTCTGGGTAAATGGTTCCCCAGTCAAACTGCTCTTCCTGTAAATAAGTTTTTTACCACTCATTTGAATCTGCATTGTGGCGATGTAAATCTATTATTCCATGTCTTGAACCATATATATCAGGCTCCCCACATTCACAAACTGAAGCTTCCCAGAGACCTAAACAATATGGCCAGAAAATTTAAAAAAAACAACCAAATATTATAATTGTGCAGAGTGAGGGTGATGAAGAACTTCTATCTCCTAGTTTATAGCAACCTAAGAGACGGCTTTATACATGGACTTCCCCAGATGGACAACACCGAAATCAGATTGACTACATCCTTTGCAGCCAAAGGTGGTGGACATCTATACAGTCGGTAAAAACAAGACCTGGAGCTGACTGTAGTTCAGATCACGAACTTCTTCTTGCACAATTTAGGATCAGACTAAAGAGATTAGGGAAGACCCACAGATCAGCTAGATATGAGCTCACTAATATTCCTAAGGAATATGCAGTGGAGGTGAAGAATAGATTTAAGGGACTGGACTTAGTAGATAGGGTCCCGGAAGAACTCTGGACAGAAGTTGGCAGCATTGTTCAGGAGGCGGCAACAAAATACATCCCAAAGAAAGAGAAAACCAAGAAGGCAAAATGGCTGTCTGCTGTTCTACCCTAGAAGTAGCCCAAGAAAGAAGGAAAGCAAAAGGCAACAGTGATAGGGGGAGATATGCCCAATTAAATGCAAAATTCCAGAGGTTAGCCAGAAGAGATAAGGAATTATTTTTAAACAAGCAATGCGCGGAAGTGGAAGAAGACTATAGAATAGGAAGGACAAGAGAGCTCTTCCAGAAAATTAGAAACATTGGAGGTAAATTCCAGGCCAAAATGGGTATGATCAAAAACAAAGATGGCAAGGACCTAACAGAAGCAGAAGAGATCAAGAAAAGGTGGCAAGAATATACAGAAGACCTGTATAGGAAGGATGACAATATTGGGGATAGCTTTGACGGTGTGGTCAGTGAGCTAGAGCCAGACATCCTGAAGAGTGAGGTTGAGTGGGCCTTAAGAAGCATTGCTAATAACAAGGCAGCAGGAGACGATGGCATCCCAGCTGAACTGTTCAAAATCTTGCAAGATGATGCTGTCAAGGTAATGCATGCTATATGCCAGCAAATTTGGAAAACACAAGAATGGCCATCAGATTGGAAAAAATCAACTTATATCCCCATACCAAAAAAGGGAAACACTAAAGACTGTTCAAACTATCGAACAGTGGCACTCATTTCACATGCCAGTAAGGTAATGCTCAAGATCCTGCAAGGTAGACTTCAGCAGTTCATGGAGCGAGAATTGCCAGATGTACAAGCTGGGTTTAGAAAAGGCAGAGGAACTAGGGACCAAATTGCCAATATCCGCTGGATAATGGAAAAAGCCAGGGAGTTTCAGAAAAACATCTATTTCTGTTTTATTGACTATTCTAAAGCCTTTGACTGTGTGGACCATAACACATTGTGGCAAGTTCTTAGTGGTATGGGGATACCAAGTCATCTTGTATGCCTCCTGAAGAATCTGTATAACGACCAAGTAGCAACAGTAAGAACAGACCACGGAACAATGGACTGGTTTAAGATTGGGAAAGGAGTACGGCAGGGTTGTATACTCTCACCCTACCTATTCAACTTGTATGCAGAACACATCATGCGACAAGCTGGGCTTGAGGAATCCAAGGCTGGAGTTAAAATCTCTGGAAGAAACATTAACAATCTCAGATATGCAGATGATACCACTTTGATGGCTGAAAGTGAAGAGGAACTGAGGAGCCTTATGATGAAGGTGAAAGAAGAAAGTGCAAAAGCTGGTTTGCAGATAAACCTCAAAAAAACCAAGATTATGGCAACCAGCTTGATTGATAACTGGCAAATAGAGGGAGAAAATGTAGAAGCAGTGAAAGACTTTGTATTCCTAGGTGCAAAGATTACTGCAGATGCTGACTGCAGTCAGGAAATCAGAAGACGCTTAATCCTTGGGAGAAGAGCAATGACAAATCTCGATAAAATAGTTAAGAGCAGAGACATCACACTGACAACAAAGGTCCGCATCGTTAAAGCAATGGTGTTCCCTGTAGTAACATATGGTTGCGAGAGCTGGACCATAAGGAAGGCTGAAAGAAGGAAGATTGATGCTTTTGAACTGTGGTGTTGGAGGAAAATTCTGAGAGTGCCTTGGACTGCAAGAAGATCAAACCAGTCCATCCTCCAGGAAATAAAGCCAGACTGCTCACTTGAGGGAATGGTATTAAAGGCAAAACTGAAATACTTTGGCCACATAATGAGAAGACAGGACACCCTGGAGAAGATGCTGATGCTAGGGAGAGTGGAAGGCAAAAGGAAGAGGGGCCGACCAAGGGCAAGGTGGATGGATGTTATTCTAGAGGTGACGGACTCGTCCCTGGGGGAGCTGGGGATGTTGACGACCGACAGGAAACTCTGGCGTGGGTTGGTCCATGAAGTCACGAAGTGTCGGAAGCGACTAAATGAATAAACAACAAAAGTTTATAGCAGTGCCCTCTTTTTCCAGTTGTCCTATGTAACAGAATTCTTGCCTTCCATTTCTTATACCTAGTCATCAGTGGCAAATGCACATCTGTATTCATCATATTTCTGCTTGAGATTCTCTTGCTGCTAACAGAATCCTGACACAGTGTCACATGAGAGAACAAATATTGTTCTTGTATGATTTTTTTAGGCATTTAACGAATGCTATCACATCCCTGTTCAGTTAGATTTATTTATGGTCACAGACCAACTGTCCATCCCTCCTCCAAATCATCTTTCTCAAGGCTCAACATACCCATTTCCTTCAATTTTGGAACACAGTATTAACCCAAAGCAAAATATAATGGAATTGGAAATTATACTTCTATTGAGGCAACCTTCAAAACATGTATCCCTCATCCTATAACTGTGCATTAATTTTTGTTGTCCAAGTTAAAACTTCATACTTGTCTTCATAAAACTTGTCTTCTGTTCCTTACAGCCCATTTTTATAATCTATGAAGACAGGTTTGAATTTTATTTCTGTTTTCTACCATATCAACTATCCCACACAAATATGTGTGTTATCTAAAGTCTGATAAGTATTCCTGAAGTACTCTTCATCCAAATCATTAATAAAAATGTTGAACTAGAGGACCCAGGATTGATTCTGGTAGCACTACCTAATAGTTCTCTCTCCAATTTGTTTAGGGATGAGTAATGAGCATTCCTGGGTATGATTTTGGATCCAGTCATGTATCCATATAAATGTCATGCCATCCAGATTACAATTAATATAGCATATTTAATAATTAGCATATCATAAGGTATTTTGTCAGATGCTTTGCTGAAATCATGATATTACTTTTACCACATTCTCACAATCTATTAAGGAAGTTATCCTTTCAAGATTTGTTTTTGACAAATCGCTGCTGACAAAAGTACTGGTTTAATGTTGTTTACAGAACTGTCTCCTCATTACCTTCTTTAATATCTTCCCAGAGATTGATATCTGATTGACCAGTCTGTAGTTTGCTGGATCATTCTTTCCCTTCTTTTTGAACACAGGGACAATATTTACATTCCTTTAGTCATCTGACCCTTCAACAGTTCTCCAGTATTTCTCACAGATAATACTTAAGGATATACCCAGACCATGAAGTAGTTCCTTTAGCACTCAAGGATGCATGAAATCCAGTCCTAGAGATTTAAACTCTTTCTAGGTAAAGAGGTTCTTTCACTTTATTCTGCTCTTTGAAATTGCCTGGTAGAACAGATATGAACACTGAATCAAAATAGGGAATAAATACTCTGCCTTTTCCTTGTTACTTGTTAGCACTTTGCATCTTCACAGAGTAGCTGATATACGGAACAGATTATTTTATTTTATTTTAATTTTAAACATTTCTAATATTCTTTTGATTATTCTTGGCATCCTTCATTATTATTGGTTCATTCTGTGTTTTCAGTCCTGTCTACCTATCTGTACTCTTCCCTTGTGATCTGACTCTCCTTTTATTTCTACATCTGTCCTTTTTTATGTCCTGACCGTCTACATTTTTTTGTAGCCTCCATTTTTTTCTTCTCACTGGAATTGTTTGGAATTGTGCTATAATTATTATTATTATTATTATTATTATTATTATTATTATTAGTATTATTATTTCTTTAAGAACTGTCACCAAATTTGAGCTTCTATGCCTATTAATGTCTCTTACTATGGTATCCTACTTATTGCTGAGTTTATTCAAGACCTCTTTTTTGAAGTCCAAGATATGTGTTTGACTACATTTATTTTTAATTTGCCTTAAAAACAAGAACTCTTGCACTAAATGGTTACTTCCTCTTATGTTCCTGCTGTTGGAGACTTAAGTTGCCCTGCCTGATCTCTGGACCTTTTTGCTGACTGCAAGGTATGTAGTGTTAGAAATTTCCTCCATATTCTCTCTTTCTCTCCTATTAAGCCAGATCCTTGTTTAAAGGATAAAAGAGATCTCTTTCCTATTGATTATTTTAAGCCAACAATAGTTTATCCTCTTGTGCTTTCCTTCATCATCTGAGAGAGAAAATTGCAAGCAAAGCAAGTCAGGAATTTTCTGGAAAAAAAGTACTTGGCTGAATTTGTCACTCAAAAGATGACATGGTAATTTAAAATAATCTGTGAATTGCTTTGGAAAGGCATCAGATGTATCTTTTCCTTGGTAGAGTGGGCAATACTTGACACCAATAACAGTGCTATTTTTTTTCCTTATTTTAACCCAGCATTGAGAATTCATTCATTCAGAATTCTGACCAGAAATGGATATTTTTAAGATGCAGTGAAACTCTTCATTTTCTATTGTTTTATATCTTGTATATATATATATATATATATATATATATATATATATATATATCTGTTTTAGATTTTAGGTTTTATTTGTAAAAGGTATTGTTATTTTCCTTACCTCTGTTTTACTTATAAATGTGGGCAAGAATTTTGTGTTGTTGTTGTTTGTTTGTTTTAAAAGTTGGATTTTGAGAGATTTTCCCTTTAAAACACATAAACAAACAAACCTGAACTCATCCACGTCAGCACTACTATTAATGGAAAATCTACATTATCTATTCATATATTTTAGCAGCAGGTTTTATGAAAGTTCAGACCTTAAGACATTAATATTTCTTTAAAAGCACCAAGTCCTAATAATTACCATACATCTGATTTTCTTACTTCACATTACAACTGTGTATTTCATAGGTACAGGTGAGTGACTCACATCAAATGTTCATCTTATCTGATTTTCAGCAAAGTTTAATTTTTAAATATTCTAAAGCAGATTGGAGAATCTTTTTGGCCCTGAGTGCTGCATTAGATGCAGTTTTGTAAGTAAGCAGCTGTGCATGTACACAACTGTCCCTACACACCACATTCACACTTCATGTGTACATGCAACATTCACATATTATATAAGGACACACAATTTACATCTCAGTTGGCTGTGTTACTTTGCTAACAGCTCATGTGTACAAAAGCCACATTTACCAACATGAAGGAAAGATATGCCCCAGTTTGATCTATCACTTTACTTTGAAGGTATACTTCAACAGAATCCTTGATAAACTAAAGCACTCCTTTGAAGATGTCCATAGCCATAATATCTGGGGAGGGAGGATTTTAGTCCCCGTCCCTAGCAATTCAGGTTGGAAACAGCAAACTCTAAATTGCAGCAGGAAAAAAAAAGGTTTAATCGTGTTTCTCCATTCTTACTCCTTTCATCTGCCAACCCTTCATCTGCCATCATTCCTTACCTTCATCAAAATCTCTTTTAATAATATTGCTGGTAACATGATCACCAGGCCTTGAGTGTATTGACAGATAATATGACAATTCTGAAAGATGATCTTAGAACCCTCCCAGAGTGGCTGCCAGACTGCCTGATTAATCTATGGCTTTAAACCTGCAAGAATCTGTCTGTCTGTCTCTTTCTCTCTCTCTGTCTCACACACACACACACAAACACAGACACATTTATAAAAGCTGCCATACTCATAATAATTCTTGGTGGCAAATAAGTTAAAAACTGATCCCAATAATATAAAACTGATGGCAATAACCAGGGAATCAGGCAACCCACAAATTAATACAGTTTCCCACAGGAGCATACATCTCATGTAACTCAGAGCCTGGGAGAAAAGTCAGGTCTTCATGGGCATTTAAAGGATAGCTAGAACAGGACAACTCAAATACCCAGGAGAATACTATTTGACAGGGAACACACTGAGACAGAGAAAGTATACCTTCTATGATCCATCAGGTGGTAGTGCTTTAAAAAGCCAGATCATGCTCACTTTCTTGGATCTTACCATATGGGCAAAAATAGTGGGAGACGGGTGGTACTTTAGATAGCCAGGCCTTATGCTATGAACTTTGTTAATATAGCCATCTAGCCAGTTTGGAATAGTGGTTAAGGCACCAGACTAGAAACCAGGAGACTGTGAGTTCTAGTCCCACCTTAGGCATGAAGCCAGCTGGGTGACCTTGGGCCAGTCCCTTTCTGTCAGCTCTAGGAAGGAGGCAATGGTAACCCACTTCTGAAAAACCTTGCTAAGAAAGCTGCAGGGACTTGTCCAAGCAATCACCAGGGGTCAAAACCTGAAGGCACAAAAATAAACAAACAAATAAATAAACAAACCTTGTGATCAAGCATAGTGCCACTTTACAGCAGGGTTTAGATTGGCTTTTTCACACTAAGCAATAGAATTAATAGCTACATTTTAGAAATGACAGTAGTAGCATAAAAACCTGAAGGGAGAGAATTTGGAAAGCCCTGAAGGTCTCTTATGAGATAGGGCAAAATTACAGCACAAGACATAGAATGTTCTTATTCTTTTCAGTTATTTCCAGCATCCAGAATAAGTTCTACAGTAAAAAAATGCATCCAACTAGGTTAATTGACAATTTGTTTTGCAGGAAGAAAAAATGATATTTTTGACATTTTTCAACTATCTGTAGTACTAAAGTATTAGATATGCATTGTAGTATTGGAAAATATATTTAATTGATTTTTGAGTAACAATTACATGTTATATTATCATGGATTGAATCTTCTGGTAGCTATTTGCCCCAGTCCTTCCCAAACTAGCTGTACCACCTGAAAATGTAATATGAAGTTCATAGAACTGCTTAGAGAAATAGTCCCAAATCAGTCTTGGATACTAAAATAGATTACTTATGGAAAATGTCCCTTACCATCTTTTTTCAGCTGCTCACCAAACTTCCTTCAGGGATGCTGAACAAAAAAACATTACAGTACTGTAAGGGTTATTATCTATTATGACTAATTCCTGCTGAGTAAACAAGGATAGTTGTAGAGACTGTAAGAAGACTATCAGGTACCTAGTTTTATGGTAACAAGTTTACTGAGTAATTAAACAGGGAGAGCTAAACAGGTTTTGGCAGGGGAGATTTGAAGCCATTAGTGGACAACCAGGACCACTGAGTGGAGCAGAGCTTAACACAGCAGAGAAGCCATTCACAGTAAAAGGATATTATCTAAAATAGCTTTAATTAACACATTAGAGAAATATAGGTTATTGATCTTATGCATTTAGCCCACCCAAGCATAAAGAATTACACATTTAGACAAAGTAGGTTCAAAAGTAAGTAAAAAGAGTCTTACTGATTTATTTGGTTCAGTTACTGTCCTGTTCAGACTATAAGATGGCCAGGCAGAATTACTATTAAAATTCTTTATTGAAATAACTATTTACAGTAGCAAAAGTCCTTGTAATAGATTAAGCAATGCAATTCAACCAAGTCCACCCAGGCTGCAAAGGACACTCAGGCAATGCTGCAGGCTCAGACTGTGGCAGGACAGCAAGGCAGAACTCAGCTAGTTCTCTGATTGAAGCTGCAAGACTTGAAGGAGGTAGAACGCATGACAAAGGGGAGACTTGACACACAAGTCTGTGAACGGGCATGCAGGTTGGACCAGGCTGGAACACAGAGGCTGGACAAGGCTGGATTGGAGCATCTAGGCAAGGCTTGGATCTGAGACAAGGCTGGACTGGGCTGGATTGTCTAGGCAAAGCTCAGCTCTGGAGGTAAGGCTGGACTGAACTGGAATGTCTAGGCAAGGCTTGAATCTGGAGACAAGGCTGGATTGGACTGGAGCATCTCGATGAGGCTTGGGGCTGGAGGCAAGACTGAATCATGCTGGAGCAATGAGGCAAGGCTTGGAACTTCAGGCAAGGCTGTGCACAGCAGGAATGGCAAAGACAGACTCGACTGGAGTGGCTGGTGCAGGAAGCAGGTCCACAACAGCAGAAGGTGCTGGCTCTGGTTCCACGCTGGCTACAGGCAAGGCTTCCAACTGGTGTAAGGACTCTTCTGCAGGTGCTGTGAGCTTGAAGGATTAGTTGTCTCTGGCAGCTTGCTCTTGGTGTGTCTGCCTTTTAAAATGATCCTTTCCATGCTTTTTCTTACCTGCAACCAATTGGGCTGCCTTTTGATTCAAGTGCTTCTGTGCTCGTCTTTCTCAAGCACTGATTGAAGGATTTAATTCACCCTCTAAAGTTTGACCAATCAGTGTCTCTGATTTCTCCCACTCTGCTGAGTCACTTCTGGGTTTTATTTCTCCAAGTCCTTCCTGATAAATTTCGTTTTCCCCTTCTGACTCCAGATAAGTTTCATTTTCAGAGTCAGGAGCAGGCTCAAACCTCACAGTCACATTCATCTTCAGTAAAAAAAAAAAATGATGCACCTTGTTTCTTCTGTTTCTTCCCTAAACTTAATTTACTCTTAGCCCTCATTGCTGCAAGAGCTGTGTGGAGAAAAGGGGGAAAACTCCTTTATCCTTAGGCCTACCACATGGCCCAAGATGGAGAGAGCTGCAAAGCTTGCTGTATGTTCCCTTCCTAGATAGTGAAGAAGGAGGAAGAAAGAGGAAGTGGGAGGGACAACAAACAGCTTCCTCAAGAAGCATGGAGAGTTGCATCATGGGACGAACTCATTTACATTCTAATGAGGCATGCTGATTTGCCAGGACCTCCAACAAGATTAAGGAAGGGAGAATTATTATTTTTTCCTCTAAGTGGGTACTCAGTGAACTTTAGCTGCTAAGAAATGACTATAAATGAATAAAATATTGGTGATGCCTTAAGAAGCAGAAGTGAAGATGAAAAGACATGAGCTACAGCACTCATGGTTCACGTGTATCCCTGCCTGAAAACAGAATAGTATGTATCTTTCATGCATAAACAAGTGCAACCTTGTGTTTGGGGGTGGGGATGGGGGTGGGAGAGATAAGAATATAAGGACTGGAACATTTAAGGGAGCAAATCTTTTCAAAAACAAGTCTACCTGTTTTCTGTCATCACTGAAGGTGGGGCATGGACTAATGGATTTAAGTTCCAAAAAGACAGATTCTGGTTAAATGCTAGGAAATTTTTCCTAACAATAAGAACAGCTTGGCAGTTGAATTAATTATATAAACAGGCAGTGTTTCCTCTTCTCTAGATGTTTCAAGATGAAGGTGGAGAGAGTTTTGAATTGCTCACCGAGCAGAGGTTTGGATTCCAATACTATAATTCTGACCTTTGTGACCTCTGACACATTGTGGTTGTGGCAGGGTACTATTACAGACTTAATACAGGAAAACAATGAATAAAAGATTTTTTAACAACAACAACAACAACATGAATACTTGAAGAGTAAGAAATTTAAATCAAGTTATAGGAGGCCTCAATCTATAAACAAACACTACCAATAACTAAGAAAACAAATAAGTATGAACATGTAAGCTAAAGTATGAACATGTAAGATAAAACTACAGAACTGAGCAACACAGATTCAGAAATGAATCACCCTTTTATTTCCCTGCCAATTTCCTGTACTGGCTTTCCCAAGTCAGAGGACCTGAGTTCCAGTTCCAGCCTGAAAACCTGCTCCTATTATCTGTGCTACTTTGGGGAAAGGCAAGCAACATTGACTAGAGGGAAAATAAAGTCCTGCCCCCCCTTTCCAGGCTGAAAACTTCTCATGCCCTCATTTAAGGAGACAGTACTATAGGATACCTGGGGTGACCAGCTAGCCTACAGCTCCCTTCAGCCATTGCAATGGTAAGTTCAGTTAAAATGTTAAGAGCAAGCCTATAAATTATAGTAATTTGAAAATTTGAAATGTTGGCCCTGGGTAGTCCAAAATAGGAGTTCAGTACCAAATGATTACTACTCACATCAGTATGTGAAGTATATCATTTTGCAGGGTTCTTCAAAGCATCAGAGGAGGTGCAAAATGTGTGGGGGGAAGCAGAACACCCTCCCTGATATGTTAAAATAGCTTTCTAGCTACAGGCCTTCTGCTGTTTTTGCCAACAGAGTTTATTTGGCCATACTTTTACTGTTTTCACTCTAAGAAGCCAAATCCATTCTGCCTACTGGCATTCTGGTTCCATTATCAGAAGTTGCTTCCAGGGCTGCAGGCTGTGAGACAGAACTGGACTCATTGCCAGCACTGACATTCCTTGGCAGCATGAGGTAGGGGTGGTGCTTGTTTCTTATCAATCACTTCTTCCTGATTCAACCTACATCCTTCCTTTATATCTGCAACCTGTCAGCCTGTCTACATTTGGGCACAGATTTAGTGATTTATTTATTTTTTTTGGAAAATTGCTAGACCTGTATTCAGAAGTGCCCAACTGACAGGGCACAGGTATAGAGGATGACCATCATCCTATGACCAGTTAGTTAGGCAATTTTACAAGTGGATTTTTAAGATGTCTTAACTATTTGTATGCTATGAATATGATGGACATCATTATGCCCACCACTCTTCTTTTATGGGTGAAAAGTTGCATATCTTCAGTACTTCTTTGGGTTTAGTTTCCTTTAGATGGAAGTCACAGGAAGGAAATTCACATGTTGCAATATCTGCACTGCTAGAAGCAAAAACACTCCAATTGCTTCTCCATCAGATTTCTAGTTCTAAAACCCAGTTTTCAGTTCCTTACTCTGTATTTCTGCAGGCTTTTGTTCTTGTTAAAAATACTGCTAAATTTCACTATTGCTGAGAGAGAGAAGAAAGTCTGCATCCATCTATGATCACTCTTTATGAGAAGATCATTCCCAAATGTCACTATATCAAGAAATAATTGGCTAACAAGTGGTTTCCATAGTAACACACTGACTGTATTTTACCTAAAAAAGGATGTGCCTGGCCAGCAGGTTTAATTTTCTCAAGTTCATGACGCCCCCAGCTTCACAACAACATGTTGTTAGTCTTACTAATAATCTTTAAATATTTTTTCTCCACTGTTGTCTGATGCTTCATGTTCTCTGAAAATACCTGCATGATTCACCCATATAGGTACATTTCTTGCTTATTGTATATTTGAAAATTAACTGTTAATTGTGTAAATTAAAATCTATTTCAAGTGATACAACTATTCTAATATGGTTATAGCTATGATTTATGTATGTAAATATATATGTATTATTAATCATGTCACAAAGACATATATCTAAAACAAGTATTTTGCTTCCAAGACATATCAAAATAGCAGGCATATTAACATCTGTTGGCAGAGTGCTAGAAAGCATTTGGCCCAGGAGAGATCAAAAAAGTCACACACCAGGCATTTCTATAAAAATAATTTTATTTACAGAAAACAAACATATTTAAAGGCTGTTTGCTGAGAGGAGAGATATCTCTCAGCTGCATATTCTCTGCAAGCCTACACAGAAGGGAAACTGAAAAACTAAAACAAGTTCAGGCAAGTTCCTCCCTTAGGCAATGCAACCATTAACACGTGAAAAGGGGACAATTAAATTCAACCTCTTCACCTGGCCAAAATGATTAGTTACCATAGTAACCTTAACCTGTAGTAGAAAACATATTAACAACATATTCATTTATACTTTTTATATCCCTTACAAATAGATTTTCTTGCAGACAGAACACAGAAAGTAATAATGCTTCAAATATCCAATTGCAAAGCCACATTGATAAATATTCTATTAAGTAGATGGCCTTTTCTTCATTTCACTGGGCCTAAGTTAGCTTGCTCATCTCCAGTGGTAGAACAATCCCCCTGTCTCCAATTGAAGCTTTAAGTAAAATATTTTTTTCTGATATTAGTTTTGTTTTGTGATTATTTATGAGTTAAATATTATTTCCTCTTGCATCTTCTGAAAATGCCATTAGGAACAAAATGGGGCATAATATTTTATTCAACTTTCTAGATAAATTATCATCCCAGCCTTCTCTTTGCCCTGCTATTGCACCCTAGAAAAAGAATATGGCACCCTCTTTGGCCCATAATGGTGAAAAAACTGCTGTAACTTTGAACAAGTTGCCAGCAATGCCAGAGAATGGGAAAAGCTTTTGCTTTCCTAACATATATTAGGAGTAAGAGGATATGACTAATTAGGTGAGAAGGAATTTAGAAGAAACTGGATATTTAGGGTGAAGAAAGATTTGTTTTCAGATACAGTGAAGAAGGATTTTTTTTTCTGGGTCATATTAAAATCCTATCTAGGGAAGATCCCTCAGAGTCACAACCCTTGCTTTGTGCTTGGGATAAATTAGGATAATTATAGAACTTGGAAAGTTTACTGTTTACTTCTATCTTGCTTCAATATTTCTGTCACTATGTGAAATTATAGAGTTTCTAATCTAATCTGGGAGAAAAAAAACCTTCCCAGCAAAAGTACTCCTTACTCTTCCCCAACTATAGGTCAGTGATAGAACATATGCCTTTGATGCAAGTAGTATAAAATTCGATTTTTGCATGTCTAGATAAGGCTGGAAAACATTTCTAACTGAAACCCAGAGAGCTGCAGGTGGGGTGACAATATATAAATTGCTGGCTCAATATAACATAGCTTCCTCAAGAGATTTTTTTGGTATCTGTAATTTATAAAACAATCCTATTAGAAAACTTGCTTTCCAGAACACTAAGCAGATATTCTATTTGATTCAAAGTTATTGGATAGTTTTGAGAACCTATACTTTATATTCTTCCTTTAATCTTATCAGAAATAGGTCTACCAACTGTAAAAAAGTTACATATAGTATAGTGCAGTAGAGTGGGATGAGAGAGAGAAGAATATGCTGCAGGAAGCAGAAGAAATAGATCAAATAGAAGATGGTCTTACCCCCTTAACATTATCCCTCACCACTGACTTCCCCAAAAGTCAGTGCTAAAAATTTTGGTTAGACTCTTTGCCAAAAAACTAACTTTATGTTATCTAAAGGGGAGGAGATGATATCATTGAAAAAAGCTGATTGATTAAACCATCTCTCCTCTGCTCACTGTCTTTGATTTCTTCCAATGTGGTTACCAGTTCTGATATAAAGTCCCAATGGAACATGTCCATGATAGGATGACATTAATCAGAAGTATTGCTGAGAAGACAGCAGATGAATCAACCAGTGATGCCTATACAGAATATTAATAGTTTTAATCATTAATCATTTAATAATTAATTATCAAATCATTTAAATAAATAAATAAATCATTTTAAGGTATAACACTCTAGCAGTATGAAGCACTGTAGAAATTACTACAACACCGGTTTCCAAACTTCTGAATGAAATCTTGTCAATCTTATGGCAGTGTGGAACAATGGGCTTTACAGTGTGCACTGATTGCCATCTGCTGGCAATATTTTACAAATGAAGAGAAAGGTACCAATTTTGCCACTGTATTATATTTACACAAAAGGAAAATTATTTTCTCCCTCATGTAATTTTCCACTGAATTGTAGGATCATCACTAAATTGTTGATAATATATCAAGAATTCAGAGTCAAGGTGGATTGTTTCATATTTGGGATAGTTTTCATTTAGATAAATATGGTATCTGGTTTGAGGGTGTTCTCTTAAGCAACTCTTTTTGGAAACAGAAACTCTTTGTTTCTGACATCACTTTAAGTCTTCTTTATTATGGGAGGAAGTAGACAACAATGACAATATTAAAGAACTTAAAAGGTTTCTTACGTATAGATAATTCCTTACTGAACCCCAGTAAGATCAGCCTGTTTAACTTCTAAGTACAGAATAGTTTGCAAGATAAGGTTTACACTACATGGCAAATGTTCCAGTGCAAACACTGTTCCCAATTTAGATTTAAACAGCATTAACAATCGTGGATTAGATTACACCCATCTGTAGAACTTGGAATTAAACTCTGCTAAACATACTTTGTAAAGGCTGTAATGTTGGGCATTTTCCATAATGTAATCCTAGGTAATAAATATGTGTCAGTGTAAAACTATTTTATGAAAGTATGTATCTATTCTTAAATATGGAACAATTTTAATATAATTGATGTTTATTTTTCCAGGAATAAGTTTACTTTGATAAGAAGGGCATGCTTTTCCAAATCCTAGCATTCTGTGCTGCCATCATGTGGTCTTTTGTGACTTAACTGAACCAATCTTTGGACTGATACATAGCTTGCTGATACATGGTTACAACTGCTAGAGATTGTAATAGTGCAGGGAGGAGAAGTGGGTTGCAGAAATTGCTGTGAGATGTATTTATGTGCAGCTTATACACGTATGCTCTTTTCCTCCATACAAACCTAGCACAAACACAGAAAACTGGAAATATGTGAATTCCACTATATCTCAATTTACATGCTTTCTATGCATAAATGTGTGTGGGATTCTTGAAAAAAATCCATTCATCTACAAGTTTTGCATGCATTCTTAAAAATGGACAAATGTGGAAAGGAGAAACAAAAGAGAAACAAACAAACAAACAAATAGATGGATTTGTCAGCCTTGCGAGGTAGTCCAGACAAGAAGCACAACCAGATGAACTAACTCTACTTTATTGTAAGGTTACATTAACAAAATCTTACAAGTCTGAAAGTACATTTCTCCCCTGTTGTTTTTACAGCCCAAGAAATTAGGGAGGGTCCCTTCTGAGACATTTGCCATGACTACATCCTGTAGTGAGCTAAGCTGCCTCTTATCCGACCATTGCCCTGGCTGTGGCTTTTCCCCCTGTGTCTCAAGATCATTCCCATATACCATTACAGGATTGAATCCCCTCTCTTATTTAGTACCTATATGAGGCTGCTGGGAGAGGTTGCCTGCCAATTTGAGGGTAAATATAACCAATATAATGATACCTTGGCCAAGCCAAGAATGGGAAGCAGATGGAGGCATAGCCAGATGGTGAGGAAGAGGAAAGGATAGTTGAAAAGATCCATTCTGGGCATCAGAGCCAAATTATTTCCAAAATGGCTGAACCATGGCAATAAGAACATACATAAGAAAGCACAGCAATGACAGCCCTTTGAGGTAGACCAGATCAGGAAACACACTTTACAGGAAGACTGTATTCTATTGAGGTAGGCTATCATAACAGAATCTTGCAAGTCTGATTGCGTTTCTCTTTCCTCTCCCTCTTATTCTCCAGTGAGTCAGGGAGGAGTTATCCTGAGTCTCCTCTTAAAACTATCTCCCTTCCTGGGACTTAAGGACTGCTTCTGTTCTTTCTGTTTACAGTTTCTGAATATTTACTTCAAGTCTGTCTCCTAAGCTCTGTACAAATAACAACAATGGCTTTTGGTGGGTGTGTACCTATGTATCCACATGTGTGTGATCAAATTTAATGATTCTGACTCCTCAAAAATACCTAAGTCAGATAACTAGCCTTCAGTTTTGCCAGGGAGCAGTAGCTTGCATCCTTTCCTGCATCCTGCCCAGGCTGATGACTGTAAAGAAACTTGCTATTTACTTACTACTCATACTATGATTGGAAAAGGCAGATCTGGTTTCTGACAAAATAAACTCACTGCAGAGACTCACTTCAGGAAGTTTCAGAGTTAACTTATAATAAGTTAACCCTCAGAATAAGAGCTGTTCTTCTATTATCAATTGAGGCCTTAGGAAATTTAAAGAACTAGATTATTTCTTAGCTCCACTCCTTTTGTCATTAAGTCTTGATTTAAAGAGTCTCTGACCTTTTATGCAGCTTAAGACTCCTGTGTGCCTAGAGGATGACAGAAGATAAAGAAGAGTTTGAATCTAAGCTTTCCAACAGTGAGAGAGCTACATCTTCAAGCTGGGTAGTTATAGGAGGTTTTCCTAAATTAGGCTAAACTTAAGTTTCTTACATTCAGGTCCCAGTCAGAGCTCTAGTGAGTTCTAGGTTTGTGACTCATCCTCAGTCTGAGTCGAAGCTAGCAGAGCACAACTGAATACAAGAGAAAGCTTATATCTAGCCATGCCCAAATTAAAAACTGACTTCCTGAGTCAGTTTGGTTCTCTTACTGTCCCTCATGGCTTAGTCTCACTGTCGAGATAAGATGATTTTATTCTGACAGCCTTCTGATGAGCTTTGGCTAGAGCAAAAATCCAGATGAAGATCAGAATTTGAGTTTAGCACATAACTCTCATGTTTTAAAGTGTTTTTTACTTGGTAGTGCTCCACTCTTACACTGTTAATCCTTATAGGATTAACTATATTTTTTCTGTGGCTATTTCCTTACAAATGAGAGAAAAATACAGAATAGCATCCTTCTCTTTCTTACCCCTCTAGATTGGCAATCTCATTTCCTCATATACCAGAATGATGTAATGGCAGCTTTTTTTCAGGCTGATATTGTATGGTAGCTATACAGTATATGTTGAAATTGAATAATGTTCTTAATAATAAAAGAAAGAAAAATAAAAAAAGTCAGGCTGCTTGAATGTATAACTGAGGACTCCTTGATCTGTGACGGGGATGATGAGGTGCCCCTATTGGCCTAGAGCAAACTCAAAGGGAGGGGTAGATATTATTGTAGGAATTAGCTTTAGATGTAACCCAGTTAAAGGAATAATGTGTAGTCACTCAAACAATCAATCAAACTAAATCTATACATAGGCTGACACAGTGGCATTTGTGAGTAGACTCAGACAAGATGGCCAATGTAGGATAAGCCCTGCCTTTTGGTATGTGTGCATGACATGGTGACCCTAGTCATTTTGTACCAAAAGTCGACATACTACAAAGCTAGCAATCATTTCTTTTTAGAATCTGCTAGTGGTTTTATGCTAAACTTTAGCATAAAACTAAATGAACTGCATTCATTTAAAGCACATGGGTTATGTCAATATACCAGGAGGGAAGACTATAAAGAAAGAACTCATCTGCCATTAGCATATTTTAAGAGAATCTAAACATTTTCTCTATTTAAGAGAAAATATTTTGGGAAAAAACCTCAGCAGATAAAAAAAACTGTAGGAACACCCAGTTACTTATGACTGAAGTTGATATATAGCTTTCAATTACTGGATTAAGGAATAAGGGCAAACCCACTTAGGTGAGTAGATCCCATGGACATTGGTGGGATTTAGTTCAGGTTATATACTGTATTTGCTCACTAATAGGAATAAAAAAAAAACATTAAAGCCTGACAGAATTAAAACTTTTATATTTCTGTAGATAAAAATTCAATAACTTTAATGTTTCTACTATGGAGGGCTAGAATGAAAGGAATCACTATCCAGACCTCTTCAAAGAAAATGGTTGATAAAGAATGAGATGCTTTTTATTTTATTTGAGGGTAACTAATCTGATTAAGCTCACAGAGTTAGAGTAATTCTATCCTATTTTTCACTCACAGTAAAATAGCTTCCTGTTAAAACAGGCATATCTATAACCCTGGGAAAATAGCAGCTAATAGAGGCAAATCAATCAATGCAACTAGCTGAAAGCAAATGTAATAAAACCTTATATAAATCTAATGCTCTTATATTCATTTTTAGAAGTATTTCATTTAGGAATCCCAATCCATGAAAGAAATAGTTGTTCTTAGTCAACTTCATACATGTTTATTCAAAACTAATGTCCTTAAACATCTTTTCTGACAACAAAAGCACAGAACTATTTGTCGTAGTAAATCTTATATGTAATTCCTGACATTGGTAAGCCTGCAATCTTTAAGATTTTTTTTTCTTTATTTCTACACATAAGCCCCACAAAGCAATCATGGGTGTATTTTTTTATAATTTTGCTGGAAAGCTTTTTCACCTGCATTTTTTTCATTTTACTTTCTTTAACAGTAACAGAAATACTGGCATGGATGATTTTGATTCCAACAGAGAGACAGATAAAATTGTTTAATAGTATTTTTGTGTGTTTTGTTGGACCCTTGTTTTGCCATTTGTTGTTTCTTTAACTTACTCTTCAGCACACATTTTTTCACTAATACAAACTCAATCTCTTTCTTGCAGTATTTCTTTTTTAAAAAATATTCTGTGTTATATACCATGTCCATTTGCTTATTACATTCATGTCCCACTGTTCCTCTAAGAAGGTCAGGACAACATATATAGCTACTTTTCCTCTTTCCTAGCCATTTGTTCATCAATTCAACCCTGTTTGGAAAATTACGGAATTGCCCCATATCACGTCTAGGTAGGATTTCAGTCTGGGTTTTCTGAACATATTCCAATGTTCCATGGCATTGTTTACTTTTCCAACAGCTTCTTTTGAAGAAGTAGGAGAAAATAAATAATAGCTATGCTTTACAAAATAATGGAGAGCAGAAGTCTTCAGGTTGCCCATTTATATATGTCTTTTTAAATTTTACTGATTTATGTCTACATCTGTAATACAAATTTCTAGGTCCTTATTCCACTAAAAGAACTTGTTTTCTTTCCATTGTGTCCCACTAGATGGCAATAGAAACCTTTTGAGCCTAGATTGACTTGGAAACTAAGGCAGTTTGATTTAATTTAAGCAACTCCTCTGGCAACTTTGTTATTGAGCAGTGCAAAAAACCTAAATTCCAGCTTGGTGCATTTAATCTTAAATAAATAATATCCATCCTAATGCCATGTAAAGGATCAAATAGGGGAAAATGTTAATCATTTCTAGTACTAAAATCAAATTAAAGTCATGTTGCACAGACATTTCTAAATAAATACCATTAAGAATGCATGCCTTAGTTCTTCTTTGCCTCAGCCAGGTATATTTCTTAAAAAGCCTCTTGGCTGCCATCTATATTGCAAGGGAAAAACATATCTTTCATTTACAGTTCACTGTAACAAAGGTTGGTTTCATCTTCTGTGAAATATTTCAATGGAATGGCATTGTTCAAGGGAAATAATTGATGAAACAATACTTTTCAGATGAATCCTAGCTCATTCTTGGCACAGCAAAAAATATTGTTGGGAGGGGAGAGAAAGAAGAATAAAGAATGTGGTTTTATATGCTTTTTAAATTTTGGTTGTAAAGCAGAAGAGGACCCCCCCACACACACACACACACTTACACATATACATTGAGGAAACAATAAATCAACAAGTAAGCAATCATTACCAGTTGGGAATCTGGAAAAAAAAGGAGATAGATAGACAGACAGACAGACAGACAGACACTGCAGCCATATATATATATATATATATATTTATATTTATATTTATATTTATATTTATATTTATATTTATATTTATATTTATATTTATATTTATATATATATTGCAGCCAGATAAAAGATGTGTGCATGTGTGTGTACTACTACAATGCTTCTTACACAAATAGTACTAATGCTGCAGAGGTTATGTAACTTATAAATGAAAAGAATACTGACACTATGCTGGTTTATTTAATTTTGGCCTTTCTGCTTTGTATACTGGTTTGCTAAGGCTTGTTCTGTGTCTATGCACCTTATACATGCTCTTAAGACTTTCATAGTACATGTAATTCAGATTTTGCTGATTCTGAGAGCCTGGCAACTGCAAGCACAATAATAATGGGTCATCCTCATCCCTGCCCCCGAACACATAGTATATTATTCATACAAGTGCTAAGCAATATCAGCACATTTATTTGCAAACAAATCTAGGTAAATACAGTAGCACATAAGTTAGACTGAAAAAAAAGAAAAAGGATACCAAGATTGTTGCTAGATTTTGCTAAATAGGAGGGATGGCTGTTCATTATGACTGATAATGGCTATCAACCCGAAAGTAAAATTGGCAACAGGATAATCCCTATAGGGAAAAAAGAATCAATGTTGCTTTAAAACATGTTTTAAAAATCATCCCCTTCATCAATTTTTTTTTGCAGATTGGTTAGCAAATAGCAGTTAGGATTGACCCTCAATCTACCTATCATTGAAGCCCTGGGATGAGAATAAAGAGAAGAAGGGGTTGTTCTATTCTCTGAATATTTTCTCCTTTGTTCTATTAAGCATAGAACACTAAAGACTATTGTCTTCCACTGGAACTTTTTTGTTGACTGTGTTCCAGTAAGATTTCAAGCGACATTTGTTCTGAGCTTGAAACAAAGGATGATTTTCATTTTGTACATAGTCTTGGATACTGTGTAAACTGGTATCTAGCATCAGCTCAAATCTCTTTGGGGCAATAGAAATGTTAGACCTTCAGCAACATAGCCTTATACCAATTTCAAGAATTTAATACTTAACTACTTAGAACAACCTCAAAAAATTATAAGGTTATTATTGTAATCAGAAATAGGAGATCCACCCCATGGTTTAAAGGAAGTTTGGGACTCTGATCCTTATAAATCCATACAGGAGATAAATTGTCAGGAATTACAGAAACTGGGTAGAGTCACCTCAGCTTCATTTGAAGAACTGCAGTTGAAAATTATATATCACTGGCTCTTGACTCAGGTCATATTGGCACATATTTATCAAAATTATTCTTACAAAGGTTATATTTAAAAAAAGGGTATTTTTTTTTCCTTTATAGTGGTCATGCAATAGTTATACCCTTTTGGTGTAAAGGTTTTGGGGAGATAAGTGCCATTACTAAACAAAAAATTGAATGCTCCCTGGAGTTAGGCTTACTGCAATTATTTACAAGATCAAACCTCATGCTTAAAAATAAGGAACTTATTATCTATTTAATTTTAGCAACTAAAATAATAATTGCCCAACATATAACATAACAATTGAGATGAGGATTAATAAGGCCTTTTCAACTGCCACATTAGAAAAAATCAAAGACAAAACTAAAATAATGAGACTTCAGAGGCAGGAACCACAATTCTATCAAATTTGGATGGATTTTATGGTTTACTCAATAGCAATAGACCATAATATTGTAATACTTTGCAGATATCGTAACTTTGTACATGTGCTGTACCTGTCTGTTTACTTACTTTTTAGGTTTTATTTTTTATTTTTTGGTATTTTCTATATCTTTTTTTTCTCTATGTATCATGGATTTATGTTAATTTAGTTACTTGAAAATATTTTTTTTAAAAAATAGTAAAGTATATAAACCAAAAAGTCCGTTCACCTTAGTTTTATTTGGAGAATTACCCTACAGAGATTTAATTACACACCCACACCCACACCCACACACAAACACAAACACACAGAGCTAGGTAGACCTTTCAAGGGTACAGCCTATTAACCTAAAGTATACTTTTTCCACATCTGGTCTAGTTAGCCTCCTAATAAGGGAATATTAGTGTAGAATGCCAAGATTGACAAATGGAACAATATACTATATGAAGCTGACTCTATTGCATCTTCCATATGGGCAGGCACAGTCTTGCAGGGGGATGTTACTATGTCTGCCATCCAAAACCTGAAATGGCACAGTACCGAATTTAGCTTCTGAGAACCTGATCTGTGTGGAACAAGCAAAATATTAGTAAAGCTGTTGGCTGGTATACAAGGCTTTCCATGCAGAGTGCTTATATAATAATATAAGGCTGGAGTTCGATCTCTTTGTAAATTTGAATCAAACACAAGGCTCTTATAACCTTGTTGATGCAGAAAATAGGCTAAAAACCCACAGTACTTTACAGCTGTTCCTGTCATGAGTACTGATGGTGAGCAGGAGGGGGCCCATATCCAGGGGGGAAAACGCATGCGTAGTACTGAGGAGTTAAGCAGCCATTCAAAGAGACACAGATCAGACCCGTCTTGACTTTTGGGGTTTGTCTGTCTGGGTTTTTCCCATGCTTCTTCAGTTTGTTAGGATTTTCTGTCTAATGTAGCAGTAATAAAACACTAGAGATCTATTCCTTGTCTCAGTGTGGTTCCTGACTGTTAGGACAGTTCCTTTTTCTTTCAAGAGGAGGCATGTCTATGAGAATTATAGCTGAGAGAAGTCTTTCATGCAGTTTACATTAAGCTACTATCACAGTGGGCAAATGTATTTGGAACACAAAAAGATATTCAAAGAATCAGTCATAAATTTGGTCTGAACTAATACTCTCAGGTCTTCACAGAAGCTGATTGTGCACTTAAAGCATTAGGTTTAATATCTGCATTTCAGAGTTTTATAGCAGATGGGACAAAATGATTGCCTCTATAGCTGGCTAACTGAGCTATTGCATTAGACATTCTTTGTGCACACATGCTGATGTCTTTTATTTGTTTTTTCCATGTTAAGAAGGATTTAAAAGCAATTCCTACCTCATTTACCTGCTTAATGATGATACTACTTGTATCTTTCAATTATCCTTGTAACTGCTATGTCTTTTGATGAAATCTACAACATAGTGTACCATCACTGGTACAGTATGCTGTAATGCTTGCAGATGCCATCTTAGGCCCACCTGGGATAGGATAGCTGAATAGCCAGCATATAACGGGATAGATGTACAATTCTTCACTGACACTAGAGTATGGAAGTCTTTATTGTTGTTGTTAAAGTTTATGTGAGAATTAATATAAAATTAATTAATGGACAACAAATATACAACCCTGTCTGGTTCTTGTTTGGTCTGGTATGGAAGAGATACATCTGGCCTATATGTAAGCATTCTCTTGTCGCATTTACACCTCTACTGTAGAAGGTGCTAACATGGTCCATAGTCATGCCCTTGGTATACAATCAATGCTGTCTTCATATCAATGAGGGTGGCATATATGCTACCTTGAAGGCAGCTTGACAGTTCATCTACTGGATGTTGCAGAACGATTCATTAGTTGAGTGTTCATCATCTGGTTTTGTGGTGGATTTCAGTAATGCTGCTGGTTCTCAAGAAGGAGGAAGTACATTCCAAGGATGAGGACAAGATAAGAGGAGACACAGTCCAGGAAGCAATGGTGGGAAAACTAAGAGGTTCAGAATAGCCCCACCCTAGAGCTTTCCCAGGTTATTTCTCCTTAGGTTAGGTAGAGTTGCTTTAGTCTGGCAAGATTCTGTCTATATGGCGTGAGCAAATAAAGAACTGGAGTTTGACTGGATTCATTCTTCATCATTCTTGGGCTGGGCCTGACAGGTTTAAATCCAAACTGTTCTACTGTGAGCACATTTTCCTGTGCCATCCTATCCACATTCGCATGTAAGGTGTTTGGCATATAGCTGTAATGATTGCCTACCCTAACAGACTCAGACTCACAAGCAGGAACTTAATGATATCTGATTTATTAAAGAATAATATGCAAATACAGAGAAGGCTGAGAATGAGCAAAAGTGCACCAAATACAAACTAAAAACCCTCGGCACAAACATAATCCCTCCCCTCACCCGGCCATTTCAAACTCCCCCCCCCCCCAGGTGCTGGTAACCGTTTCTGCAGATGTCCTGGGAAAGAAACCTTGAACACAGGAGATAACCCAAACACATTCCAATCCAGCTGCAAACAGATAACAATCCCATGAGACAGAATCCTCCTCCCCTCCCAAATGAAACACGCATCAGCCAAATGACATGCGAAACATTACAATGCAGCGGTAACATTGGAACAATGAACATGACATACCGCCCCTCCCCCCCAAAAAAACCCTGAAAAACTAAGGAGCAGGTTTCAGAGGATAAGCGAGATGAAAGCATCTAACTAAAACAGGAGATTGAACATTCCGGGCAGACACCCATTCAGGGTGGGGGAAATGCTTCCAATGAATCAGGTATTGCAATGAAAAACAGGATGCAAACGTCTCAGATTGTGAGGCAAATCCAGTTTAAACATGACAGGGTTCATGATTCCCACAATGAGGAAAGGACCCACAAACTTAGGAGCCAACTTTTTGGAGGGCTGTGGGGACTTTATGAACTTAGTGGAAAGGTAGACCTGATCCCCAACTTTAAAATCAGGTTGAAGGGCTCACCGCTTATCGGCTTGCAGCTTATAAGCAGACTGGGCATCAGCCAAAGCCTGCTGAATTACGGGCCAGGAATCAGCTAGCTGAGCAGCCCAATCAGAAGGAGAGCAGGGCTTCATGGGGGGTTGGGGCAACTCAGGGATGGGGACAAAATCCCATCCAAAAATAACATGAAAAGGGGTATGCCCTGTGCTCTGATGAATGGCATTGTTATAAGCCACCTCAGCAAAAGGCAGCAGATCAACCCAATTATCCTGTTGATAATTGACAAATGCCAGCAAAAACTGCTCCAGGGTCGAATTGAGAACCTTCGTAGATCCGTCAGTCTCCGTATGCGACGCAGTGGACAACGCCTGCTTGGTGCCCACCAGCTTCAAAAATGACTTCCAAAATTGGGAAGTGAACTGTGTCCCGCAGTCCGTGACCAAGCGGGAGGGGCTACTGTGGATCCGGTAGATGTGGATTGGAAAAAGGCGGGCCAATTGTGGAGCAGACGGAATAGAAACACATGGAATGAAATGGGCTTGCTTGGAAAAGTAGTCCTTTACCACCCAAATCACAGTCTTTCTCTGACTAGGAGGCAAATCCACAATGAAATCCATAGAAACCTCCTCCCATGGACGGGAGGGGCTGGCAACCGGCTGCAGCAGCCCGTGCGGCTTCCCCCCTTTCCGTTTTGACATGGCACAGACAGGACAAGAAGCAACATAACTTTTTACATCACGTCTTAAGGTGGGCCACCAAAACTGGTGCCGTACCAGGTGCAATGTTTTAACAAACCCGAAATGACCAGCTACCTTATCATCATGAGATCTATTTAAAATTTCCCTTCGCAAAGTGTCAGGCACATAGAGGCAGTTTTGCTTCCAAGCTAAGCCTTTGTCAAATGTAACATTGTCTCTATCCGCCTGCAACCAAGTATCAGATTTCACCTCTTGCAGAAACTGTTGTTGCAATTGAGAGGGCACTGGAATCTTCCCCCCAGCCAGTGAAACTGAAGCAGGAGGCAGCTGCGCACGAGTTTGACTGAGTGTGACAGCCTGCAAGCCCAATTGGGGTTCTGTCTATACCATACCCACAATGTCAGATACCTGGACTGCATCCTGGGGTAGGCAGGAAAGCGTATCAGCCAGGAAGTTTTTCTTGCCCGGAATGAATTTCAATTTAAAATCAAAGCGACTAAAAAATTGAGCCCAGCGAATCTGTTTAGGACCAAGCTTCCAGGGTGCGCTGAGTGCTTCCAAATTTTTATGGTCAGTCCAAACCTCAAAAGGACATTTAGCCCCCTCTAAAAGGTGGTGCCATGCCTCCAAAGCCACCTTGACAGCGAAAGCTTCCTTTTCCCAAACATGCCACCACTTTTCCATCTTGGAAAATTTCTGGGACAGATACGCACACGGCTTCAGGCGGTTGTCAGCATCCGCTTGCAGCAAGAGTGCTCCAATTGAAAAATCAGAAGTATCCACTTGAACCACAAAGGGTTTAGTGGGATCAGGGTGTTGAAGAATGGGTTCAGCAGTGAACAGGCTTTTGAGTTTGTTGGTAAAAAGCCACCTGGCAGTCAGTTGTCCAATTTAGCAAAGCCCCCGGGTTCTTTACCTTGCGTGTGTCCCCCAACCCTTTGGTACATAACAAGTCAGTAAGAGGCAACGCAATTTCTGCGAACCCCTGGATGAATTGGCGGTAATAGTTGGAAAATCCAAGGAAACTTTGGAGCTGCCTATGGGTACGCAGGCGCTCCCACTCCAAAATGGCTTGAATCTTTGCAGGATCCATTTCAATGCCCTTGTCAGAGATCCTGTACCCCAGGTAGTCAAGCTGAGTCATATGAAATTCACACTTAGAAAGCTTGGCATAGAGCTCAGCCTTTCTCAGTTTGCTAAGCACCTGTTTTACCAATCGCTCATGTTCCTCTTCAGTTTCAGTATAAATCAAAACATCATCCAAATAGACCAGTAGACCCTTGAACAAATATTCATGTAACACTTCATTGATTAATTGCATGAACACGCCTGGCACCCCTGCCAATCCAAAGGGCAAAACTTTATACTGAAAAGAACCCAGTGGACAATTGAAAGCAGTCTTCCATTCATCCCCCTCCCATATGCGGGTGCGGAAATAGGCTTCCCGCAAATCCAGCTTAGAGAAGATTCTCCCCTTAGCCAGATGTGCTAACATGTCTTTTATTAACGGAAGAGGATATTTATTTAATATCGAAACCACATTTAATCCACGGTAATCTGTACAAAGTCTCAATGTCCCATCCTTCTTTCCCCGAAACAGGATGGGGGCGCCTACTGGCAAATTCGCTGGTTCAATAAACCCCCTGGCCAAGTTCTTGTCCACAAACTCCCTCAACGCCACCAGCTCCTTCTGAGTCATGGCATAAATTTTCGGCTTGGGCAGTTGAGCGTTGGGGACCAACTCTATAGCACAGTCAGTTTTTCGATGGGGTGGGAGTTGGTCCACTTCTTTCTCACCAAACACATCCGCAAAGCCTTGGTATTGCTCCGGCAAGCCCTCCAGTGGTGTGACAGTGAAATGCGGGGTTGCTGCCACCATTCTCCCCACTGCAGCCTCCGGAGCGTCTTCCTCCCCAGGGGCTTGATAGAAACCATCCCCAAAAGTCAAAGTTCGGTGCACCCAATTTATATATGGGTTTTGTTGGACCAACCAAGGAATTCCCAGAATGACTAAGGGACCCCCCACAGGCGCCGCTACAAACGGCAGCCCCTTACAGTGGCTGCCCATTTGCAATGCCACCATGCCCATGGAATGTGTGACTGGCTTCCCCCCCGCCGTAGAACCATCCAGTTGGGTAAAAATCATGGGACATTTTAGTGGAAAGCTGGGTAACTCCAAAGCAGCCACCACGTCAGGGTGCATCAAGCAACGTGAACACCCTGAATCGATCAATGCCCAAACTTCAACGGTTCTTGTGCGGGAGCCTAGCTTCACTTTCACTGTCAGTGTGGGATAGTTGCCACTCACCAAAATATGGTCACGCCCCTCCTCCACCACCTGCCCAGAGGTGCTCTTTAAAGCAGGTGGCTGGCGTTTCCCGCCGGCTGGAGTAGATCAGGCTCCCCCTCATCCCCGAAGTAAGGAATCTCCTCCACTTCAGTTTCAGCCATGGCTGCCTTCATTTTCCTGGGTAAAGAGGGTGATTTCCCTGAGGACTTTCCCGGACGATCATCGGTCTTTCCCTTCAGGCATGCTGCCACTCAGTGACCATCCTTCCCACATTGGAGGCATTGTCCTTTCGCATAGCGGCACCCTCTCTCCTCTTCCCAGGCACGTTGACTGGTCTTTCCAGTGGGTGCAGCAGTGTGGGAACTCTTGCTGAACCCAGCATATCTCATCACCTTCCGGTGAGCAAAAGTCTCATGGGCATGCTCAGCCTTCCTTGCCAGCTGTATCCATTCATACAGGGTATCTGGGTCATCCCTGCCAAGCAACCATCTCAGGACCTCAGTATTCAGACCGTCCTTAAAACGTTCTATTAATGTGGATTGGGACCAATCCTCAACCTTCTCAGCCAGAGCCTTAAATTCCAGAGCGTAATCTGCCACTGATCGTGGCCCCTGGCACAGCTCCCTCGATGCCTGTTTTGCCCTTTCTTTAGCTAACGGGTCTTCAAACTGTAGTTTCAACACCCACAGGAATTCTTCAAACTCCTCTAGCTCAGGAGCATCCGATTAACATAACTGCACAAACCAATCGGCAGCCCGCCCCTTCAGCTTAGTGGCAATGGCATTAATCTTAGCTCTTTCCGGATGAAAATACGGTCCCCATTCATCCATATAACTCCTTGCATTAGTAAGGAAGAACGACAACTTAGTTGGATCTCCATCAAATTTAACTGTAAAGTCCTTAACCCCCACTCTGGGCGGTCCCTTCACCACAGCTGGGTGGTTGGATTTTCTTTTAGCTCCCAGGGATCTCCGCTCTTGAGAAGAGGACTTTGAACTTTGCACCCTGGGCGCCCTTGCCTCCTCTCTGTGCCGGGTTCTACTCCTTTCCTCCGAAGAAGGGGGGGTGGCGAAGAAGGGGATGAATGCCTATTACTAGACTCCCCTCTCCTCCTCTCCAGAGGACCCCAGTCCATTGATAGTTTCTGGAGCATGAATTCTATTGACTCCAGTTTGGCCTCCACCAGTCTTATACAGTCAGGGGTTTGGGAATCCTCCTTTCCCTCCTGCCTCACCACGATTGGGGATATTGGGTATTGCTGCTTCCAAGATGTTTTGGACATCCCTGGTAGGGATCCCTGTGTTTCATCCCAGGTGATCATCTCACCTGGTGACTCGCCGGCCGGTTCAGGGGCTGTTTTACCTCCAACCTCCTCTTCTCCCAGGCTGGAGCTCAACATCTCCTGAATCTCCGAGAGCTCTCGAGTAGGGACCCTCTCTGTTCTTATCACCGTGGAGTCGGGTTCCCCCTCGCTCAATTCCTCGCTTTCCATGGTTTGGGGATTTGGTTTGGTCATTGCTAGCACTTCTCCCTCACAAGATAAATCTGGAAAGGGGCTAACGGTAAATCTTTTGGATTCTCAGCTTTATGTAATTATTGCCTACCCGAATAGACTCAGACTCACAAGCAGGAACTTAATGATATCTGATTTATTAAAGAATAGTATGCGAATACAGAGAAAGCTGAGAATGAGCAAAAGCGTGCCAAATACAAACTAAAAACCCTCGGCACAAACGTAATCCCTCCCCTCACCTGGCCGTTTCAAACTCCCCCCCTCCCCCAGGTGCCGGTAACCCTTTCTGCTGATGTCCTGGGAAAGAAACCTTGAACACACAAGATAACCCAAACACATTCCAATCCAGCTGCAAACAGATAACAACCCCATGAGACAGAATCCTCCTCCCCTCCCAAACGAAACACGCATCAGCCAAATGGCATGCGAAACATTACAATGCAGCGGTAACATTGGAACAATGAACATGACAATAGCTTACAAATGATACTTAATTAGACTATAACGGACTGGATCAATTTTGGCATCTTTCGTGAAAACTAGAATGGCTATAGATAGGCACCGCTCCTTTGATATTGAAAAAGAGTCATCTATGTGAACAAATAGAATTGTGCCAGTGCAGGAGGCCACCAATTAGAATTGAATTTTATAAGTTCAGCAGGATTTGAATCTTTCCATCCCATTCCTTGGCAAATTTACCATTCTTTAGTTGCACAGTGAGCTTAGTTGTTTTAGAAATAGACACAGGAGGCTAATCAAGTAAATATTTTGCACTAGAGACAGAAGAGCTTAGATCACATGTAGTCACACATAATAGAGATTGAAAGTGCTCCAACCATGACTCCACTGTGATTAGCTTCCCTGCTTCAGAGGTTTGTCTAGTTCCAAGACAATACTCCATAAGTAAGGCCAAGTGTTATTTCAGGAGGTCTTTGTCATGAGCACTGATGGTGAGCAGGAGGGGGCCCCTATCCAGGGGGGAAAATGCATGTGTAGTAGAGAGAATTTGAGCTGTCATTCAAAGAGACACAGAACAGATCCGCCTTGACTTTTTGGGTTTATCTGTCTGGGTTTTCTCATGCTTCTTGAGTTTGGTAGGATTTTCTGTCTACTGTAGCAGTAATAAAGTACTAGAGACTTATTCCTCATCTCGGCATGGTTCCTGCTTGTCAGGACATTCTTACTGGCTTCAATTAATTTAGACTTTGCACCTACACAGTCACAACTGAATCAGAATTAGGTTTAGATTTGGTTCTACTATCATTATTTGATATTTCATCTTCTATTGATTCTTGTTTATTTGCTGATAGGAGTGCAATACTGAATTAGAGTCAGAGGTTAGTCCTGTTTTACTTGATCCTAACTCCTCACAAACAACAAGAAGACATTAGCTTTTAAAGTCCATAAATCACAAAACAATAAACTGGGGCCTGGGTAAGACAGACAATACTGGACATTCTATTTATCCACTCCATGACCCACTTCTGACCCCACTATTAGGAGAGGAATGTGAAGAACATAGACTCAATTAGTCAATGATGAGAAACATTTTACAAGTTAGATCAATAGGAGCTGCAAGGATAGCAGCAGTCAGAACCTCCACACTTCACAAATTATCAGAGCAAGTTATACAAAGACAAGTGCGTGACCCAAGTCTCTAATAAGAATCTCAAGAATGAAGATCAGCTATCAGACCTGGGCACAACAGATCAACCTCTGCATGTCTCAGATGGATTGCCCAAAGCTTTTTTCTCTGTTTCAAGGGAGGGCAACAGAGATGTGAAATGGATTGAATGACCACCAGACTTTTAACATAGCAGGATGGTGTTCGAAGAATGTCCAGTCCTTCATGTCTTTACTAAACTAATTTGACACTATCTGTCTACAAGAGACTTGGGAGTGTGAATCTTTGAAGTCTGATATTTATAATTCACTAGCATTGTCAGCTATCCATACTAACTTGGGTAACAGGACTCAAGATCTTTGCAACTTAATTTCAACCAAATTGTTGAAATCTCTCCACCTGTTATGTAAAATCCTCCATCCCTAGCTATTAACCTGGACTTAGGATGTTGAAACATTTTACAAATTAATGTCTATTTCCCACCTTATCAACTATTAAAGCTATTCAATACCAGATGGAACATATTTGAGGACTATATTTGGGCTTGATGTTAAGATACCTCAAATATGAGCTAATTATACTATATGATTTTAACACTAGGTAAGACTGCAGTAATCAAATTTTGCATGATTGTTATAATAATTTCTGTTTTCTAACCAACAGACCATCCCACCTAGGGCTATGGCATTCAAAGTTTAAGAGACTTAATTATTTTAAATGGGTCAGTTTCAGGAGACAGAGGAAAGGAACTAATTTTGGGGAGTTGCAGGAGTGCTAATACTGTCAACTACCAGATAATGTATTTAAATATATTAAATAGAATTATAGAGTTCACAATAAATTCATACAGATAGCAACCATTCCCTACTTTCTGAGAAATGTGTACATAATGTTCTGGCTTGTAGACCAGAGCTTAAGGGTAGAGATAAACCATTATGGTCAAGATCCCTCAGATTATACTTGTTCATTTATTTATTGAGGAAAATGACCCAAAGTTACATATTTATGTGTGGCAAAAGTATGTGAACCTCTAGGATTATTAGTTCATTTGAAGGGGAAATTAGTGTCAGGTGTCTCAATCAATGGGATGATAATAATGTGTGAGGGTGGGAGATACTGATTTATTTAAAGAAAAGAATTCTGGGTATTTGCTATCAAAGTCTGATCTTCACAACAAAGTTATGGGGAAGTGTGTTATGGTTCGAACAAAGGAGATTTCTGAGAACCTCAAAAATACAGTTGTTGATGCTCACCAGGCTGGAAAAAGTTACAAAACTATTTCCAAAGAGTTTGGACTCCAACAATCCAGTGTCAGGCAGATCATGTACAAATGGAGGCAATTCAACACCAACGTTACTCTCCCCAGGAGCAGTAAACCAACCAAGATCACAGCAAGAGCATGGAGTCTTATACTCTGGAAGGTCTCAAAGAACCCCAGGATAATGTCTAAGAAACTGAAGGCCTCTCTTGCCTTGGCAAATGTCAGTATACATGAGACCACCATCAGGAAAACACTGAACAACAATGGATTGCATAGCAGGGTTGCAAGGAGAAAGTTACTACTTTTCCAAAAGAACATTGCTGTCCATCTACAGTTTGCAAAAGACCACATGGATAAGCCAGAATGCTATTGGAAGAATGTTTTGTGGATCAATGAGACCCAAATAGAACTTTTGGGCTAGAATGAAAAGTGCTGTTTGGTGAAAGGCAAACCGTGCACTCCAGCATAAGAAGCTTACCCCATCTGTGAAACATGGTGATGGCAGTATCATGATTTGGACCTGTTTTAGTGCCTTTGGACCAGGATGGCTTGCTGTCATAGATGGAACCACGAATTCTAAATTGTACTAGCAAATTCGATGGGGAAATATCAGGGTATCTGTCCATGAACTGAACTGAAGCTCAAGCAA
Source organism: Candoia aspera (assembly GCF_035149785.1). Lineage (NCBI taxonomy): Eukaryota > Metazoa > Chordata > Lepidosauria > Squamata > Candoiidae > Candoia > Candoia aspera. The sequence goes on from NC_086160.1 coordinate 32,660,831, forward strand.
AAATGGGTCATGCAGCAAGACAATGACCTAAAACACACAAGTCGCACAACTGAAGAATGGTTACAGCAGAAGAAAGTTAATTTTGGAATGGCCAGGTCAAAGTTCTGACCATAAATGTTGTGGAAGGATCTGAAGCAGGCAGTTCATGTGAGGAAGCCTACCAACATCCCTGAGTTGAAACTCTTCTGTAGGGAAGAATGGATGAAAATTCCTCCAAGATTATATGCAGGACTGATCAACAGTTATTAGAAACATTTAATTACAGTTATTGCTGCTCAAGGGGGCCACACCAATCACTGAAAGCAAAGGAACACATACTTTTGTCACACACCAATATGTAGCTTTGGATCATTTTCCTCAATAAATAAATGAACAAGTATAACGTTTTTGACTCATTTGTTTAACTGGGTTCTCTTCATCTAGTTTTAGGACTTGTGTGCAGAACAGATCACATTCTAGGTCATATTTATGCAGAAATATTGAAAATTCAAAAGGGTTCACAAACTTTCAAGCACCGTTCTCTCTCTCTCTCTCTCTGTGGGTGTGGGTGTGGGTGTGCATGTGTATGTGTGATTTTAATATAGAGAGTACCTTCTGTTTCAATTCCAAGTTTCATACTTCTAATTCTTAAACAAATATAGATAATTTAATATCCCTTATTTCTCCATATATCCTAAGCTGCTGGTGTTGTCTTTCATTACATCTTTTTCCATTGCTGTTAGATAAGACAACAAGCAGTATCACAATATCTGTAGAGACACAGAAGATGGAAACAGACATGGAAAAACAAAGAAAGTCTTCCAAAAGTTCTCTGAACTTAGAAGTAGTTTCCATAATTGTATGGTACAGGCCTCCAATGGACAGATGGTAACTGAGTCAAGGAAGATCAAGTGAAGATAGAAGTAATATACTGACATACTGTACAGAACAGATGTCAACATCCAATATACCTTAGAAGTTATTCCCTATTTAGAAGAACCTCTAGCATTAGAAGATGAAATTAGATCAGCACTCAGGTTATTACCAAGTTGGAAGGCTAAAAGAACTGATGAAATACCTACAGAAATATGTCAGACAACTGAAGCAGAATCAGTAAAGTTTCTGATCAAGCTATGGCAGCACATCTGGAGAACTACCCAGTGGCCAACAGATTAGAAGAGGTCAGTCTACATTCTAATACCAAAAAACCAGAAGCTTGGGGGCTGTGGGGCCTGGATGGGGGACAACAGGTTGTGTCTGAACCCAGGGAAGACGGGGTGGCTGTGGATTAATGGCTCCTTGATTTCTGGGAAATTGTCATCTTTAGTTCTGGATGGGGTTGCATTGCCCCAGACAGACCCGGTGTGTAACTTGGGGGTCCTCCTGGATTCATGGCTCCTGCTCGAAGAGCAGGTGGCAGCTGTGGCTAGGAGGGCCTTTGCGCAACTTCATGTTGTGCGCCAGTTACGACCCTTCCTGGAGCAAGAGGCCCTTCAAATGGTCACTCATGCCCTGGTTATCTCCCATATAGAGTAGTGCAATGCGCTCTACATGGGGCTACCCTTGAAGAGTATCCGGAAGCTACAGCAGGTGCAAAATGCAGCCGTGTGGGCGATCTTGGGTTTCCCAAGATCAGCACACATCACTCCTTTGCTCTGCGAGCTGCATTGGTTGCCAGTATGCTTCCGGGTCCAATTCAAGGTGTTGGTTATCATCTTTAAAGCCCTACATGGCACGACTCCAGGTTACCTAAGGGACTGCCTCCTCCCCATCACATCAGCCCGTCCCACCTGGTTGTGTAGAGAGGGCATGCTACGGACCCGGTCTGCAAGAGAATTCCATCTGGTGGGGTCCAGGAGGCAGGCCTTCTGTGCAATAGCACTTGCCCTTTGGAATATCCTTCCCCCAGAAGTGAGATTGGCTCCCTCCCTCCTGGACTTTAGGAAACAGCTAAAGACCTGGTTCTGTAATTATGCATGGGGCGGGAGAAATAGTAGCCATTCTTGGGGATGGTTAGTTTCTTAGAAGGACCCAGCTCTGCCTGCAAATCATAAAGAACTTCCAGCCATTAAGGTTTTTATTATATTTATTGTATTATGTATTATACTGCTTTACAGTTTTATATTTTTAATTATGTTTTATTGTAAACTGCCCAGAGTCCCTTTTGGGAGTTGAGCGGTGATAAATTTGATTAATAAATAAAATAAATAAAAAGGAATCAGCATGTGCTTCATTAATTATAGAAAGGCCTTCAAAGCTGATCATGTCAAGCTGTGGAATGTGCTTAGAAAAACGGGAATCTCAGAACTTCTCATTGTCCTCATGTAAAAGCTATGGTACATGGTTTGGTCAGGAAGCCACAGTATGGAATAAACATGGCAAAACAGACTAGTTTCAGGTTGGCAAAGGAGTGAGACAAGGCTATATACTCTCACATTATTTATTTAACCTATATGCTGAACATACAGTATATGAAGGGAAACTGGATTGGAAGGAAAGAGAACAAGAGGATGATTAACAGCAAGGTGGATGGACTAAGTTTCAGTGGTGATGGTTGCACCATTGGAAGACCTGAAGGACCAGGTTAGGGACAGATTGTCATGGAGAAAATCTATCTATGTGGTTGTTAAGAGTTTACATTGACTTGACAGCACATAATCAGTCAATTAAATATTGTAGCAATTGGGAATTCTCCCCACTATCCTTCTTTCTAAAAAGTCCATATAACTATTATTGGTTTCCTCATCTAAGTAACTGAATTTAGAAGTAATACAATTTTGTCTGAATGTTATTACATTTCTGTGTTCTTTGAAGTTTACAATTATATAGCGCAGAATGGAAACTGAAATAATGGGGAATCTCACTGAAATAGAATGGCTATATCTTTTTACTACATTATTAATTGCATGACAACATAAAATTGCACACCTTTCACCCTTCACTGTGTGTAGAGGTAGTTCAAGGGAAAGCCATTATATTTTCATATTTCAGGGATATCAAGGTTAAGGCTGTTTTAAAGTTAAAAAGAAAGTTGTTCAAAAACCTAGCAAAAGGCAATTGAACAATATTTCCCATGTCCAGTTTAAATGATATATGTATGTCTATAAGAGTAATTGCTCACAGCTCCCTAATCAAAATTCAATATTCTTTCATTACATTTTTGTATCATATTGTTCAGTCTAAATATGGCTGCTTAATTCAGGCATCTCATTGATTTGGTGCCCTATCAAGAATTTTAATTATGTGCTTTTATTGGGATTTATTTTGCCATACGTTTTCTTACTATTTACTGGCCCAATGGTCTTTTTTTTGATATTTTACAGCAACAAAGTGCAATTATCAACTTATCTAATTCAGTAAAAGAGCAGAATAAAGGTTTAGTAGGCTGTAGAAGATATCAATGTCTGTCTCCAAAGCTTAACAGCTATATTTCTCTTTCACTCTTATGTACAGAATGTTAATTTATGTTACAACAACAATTCTTTAATATTTAAACTATATATTTTAGTGCAAACATTCTATGCAGAAAAAGATGAATTCTTTGCTCAGGTAGAAAACTTTTTAAAAAATGCATACACAAATCACTACACAAGTTCTGGCACACAGCACACTGGGATTGGAACATAAAAAATGCATAGAAACACTCTAGCTCACTCACAGATATAAGGTGGAGCTGGCCCAAGACATTTGCTGCCTGAGATAAGGAAATACTTCTCCTTCAAGTTCTTCATTAGATGGAGATGGGCTAGTTGCTACTTCTCAGCCTAACCAGTCATGAAAACAAAAGATATAATAAAGGGAAGACCTCCAGGAGGAAGAACACAGTATCATTTAAATAAAATAAAATATTTAGCAATTATATATGCTTATAAATACCTAGCTATATTATACTATATTACTAGTAATTCAAATCAAGTTTCAGAAAATGACCAGCTGTGTTCTTCATGGTAGATGCATCCAGTGCTCACTTGAAGCTAATCATATAGTGACACTGGAAACTATACTAACTCTGGAGGAATGACACCTCTAACACATACTATGCTTTTAAAAGGTTCCTTGTATGTCATTTGCTTTATCATCTTTTGCATGATCATCAATGCCAATGAACAAAAATGAAAGAAGAACTTTGCAGCAGCAGAAGCAGAACTACAGTAGACAGCAATGAGACTTATTTCCCAGAAAGAATGTAAAGACTAGTCCATTTGCAAAACAGAGCTTTCCTGCTTTGCTGAGTGCAGTAAAGTAGGAGAAGGAGGTTGAGCCACTTGTCAAAATTCACCACTTCCCCAAGCCTCATCCTTACATCACTGTCTTGAATGATTTGTGGTTTTCTGTGGGCTAGTTGCATTAAAAAAGGGAAAGGAATACAGCCAGAGGGTTTAACTGCCTGCTCTGCAGTTTTCTTGGCAACATTTTTGGAAGTGGTTTGCCACTGCCACCTTCTACACATGTAACCAGGACACCACCAGTTGGTAGCCAGCCAAAAGAGAGCTAAAAAAAGGAGGATACAGATTAGAAATGGAGTAAACTTTTTTCTGGTATGGTATTCTGCCAAATAGATAAGTAGTCTATCTCTCATTTATTATTTGTTTGTATTTGATCAATTTGTTTGCTACATCCATCACCAAAGCAACTGCCAGTGGCATGTAAGGTAATAAACAATTTACACAGAAGATGAAAACGCTGACAGCAGGTGAAATCATAAAACTCTACATCTGGGAACAAACAATGTCATGTAACAAGAAGCAGGGCAACAAATCACCTGGCTCCAGGACTGCTGGAAGAGGCAAGACTTCACTGCTTTCCCACAGGCCTGCAGTGTTTAGGCATTATGAATTCCAGAGGGAATGCAATTTCACAAAGGAAGGGCAGCCACAGAGAAGACCTTCTCCAGAATCCCTCATTATTTTCTATGCATGATGATGAAGATGTAGTATAATGGCTTAGAAGTTGCTCTAGGACAGAAAACCAAATATTGTGTTGAATGTGAACCACAAAGTTCATTTTGAAGACAAGCAGTCACTTTTCTTTATGGTCAACACCATGAGAGATTAACAATTATGTCTGCAACTCCTCCCACATTCATCTTCTCCTTTCCTTCTACTCAATCCTGTAATATCTAGTGCTACAATTGCTATGGATGCTGAACAGGTCTGTAATTTAGTGTTAACCTTCTTTGGATTCTTGACCTCCTGTGTGCTGTGATAATTGGGAGAAATGCTGTAGCTGGGTTTTGAAGAAAAAAGACCAGTTGTGTTTGCTTATTTATTTATTTTCTTTCCTGCTTTTATTATTTTTATAAGTAACTCAAGGCAGGGAACATGCCTTATCTAATACTCCTTTCTCCTCCTCTTTTCCCCACAACAACAACCCTGTGAGGTGAATTGGGCTGAGGGAGAGTGACTGGCCCAAAGTCACCCAGCCGGCTTTCATGCCTAAGGCAGAACTAGAACTCTCAGTCTCCTGGTTTCTAGCCCATTGCCTTAACGGCTAGACCAACTGAGCTTTTTCTCCTTTCCTGTTCCAGAACATGTCATATATGACAGAGACTTGCTTTCCTAATGACTTGCTCCCACCCCACCCAGCGCATGAGAGTTTTCCACACTTGTACAGAAATAAAATATTGAACATTCTGCCTAATAAGTAGATAGATTTTGGCTACGTATAAAAATAATACTTTTCATAACATCGGAAAATTATAGATTTTAACAACACAATATCTATTCTTTAAAAACATTCCAGTTTTTAAAGTTAACATTTGCTATTCATATATTTATTCAGCTGCTTCCTTGACTATTAGGGTAGCTAGGGAGTTTGAAGAAGACTAGACAGATGCAGCCTGCATACTTAAGTTGAAGCAATCTCAGCAGAACACTTTTCTTAAAGGAATATTGCTATCTTCTGGTGTATTATTAATTCCTTGGGAATTGTTTCAGATAATGGAATGCCCTCCAGCTGAAAACACTCTCTGAAGCTGAAATGCCTTCAGCAACTATTATGTCATATCTTGGTTACTATCTCTTCTTAGTTCAAAGCAATTAATACCTCAACAAGGCATTTCACTTGTTCTGTAGCTTTAACTGGCCTGAAGAAAAAAAGGACGTTTAAATTACTTCAGAATCAAAATCGAATGATCAGCAGCGGTATACTTTTGCTTAACGTTTTGTCATGTATCTGCAGCAGTGCCATTGGCTTATGAATTTAATAAATCCAATTACAATGGTGCCATTATTAGATTTTTGAAGTAGGTTCAGTACAGGAGTAGGAAACTGATGCCCCTTCAAATACTGTTAGACTACAGTTCCCATTGTACAGTCATTGGTTATTGTTGCTGCAGTAGATAGGAGGTTGATGGGACTGCAAGCTTACAGATTCTCCATCTTTGATTTTTTTTTTAAAGTTGTTATTCAAAAGGTATAGTAGGTATAGCATCCACATATGGATGCCAGAGCTTTTCAAGTAATTGCTTAACATGAACCAAGACTCTGCTGTAATGTTAGGATATTTTAAAGTGTGCATTCTGTATCAACCTATTCACTGAGGGGTATGTCACTTATGAGATTTGGGCCTTTTGAATTGTCACATTCTGGTTCTGGATTTCACTTCTCTGGGATGTAAAACTGACTCATTACATATTTTTTGCAATAATTACATGGTTTTTTCAAAGGTTTAGTTTAGTTTTGACTAAGTAAATGAGAAGATGGCACTTTTTAATGTACAAAAGCTGATAATGCTGGAAACCAAATATTTATCCATGAAAAGGCAGTATCTTCAGTTATTATTTTCTTACAATGCTCATATTCTGTCCAGCTCATGACATTGGAAGTTTACAATGGTAATATCAAAAATCAGTTCTAGGCCCAACTCAGCAGTAAATATAATGAACAGTAACATGGACCCAATCCACAATAAGTCAACAAAAATAGTAACAATAATTCACCAAACACTCAGTTAAAGAATATGGTCTTTACTAACTTGTGAAATACCAGTAGGGAAGAATCAACGCATGGTATTGATGGAACTATTGTTTGCCATCAGTAAGAAATTACTTAGCAACATAAACCAGCTCTCAGTAACTGAATCCATTTCTGTTTGTCTATGGACATCTAAAATCTCCCCAAAGAAGAAGAATTATTTTCTACTTATGAGCAATTTCTAAATTGCTACTTCTCTTCAAACTACTGAAGTCCTTCTGATTACATTACTAGAGATGCTAGAAGAATAAGCTTCTTCAGGACTAGTAATCATACTGCCACTTCTGAGTGAAGTGGGAAATACTGTAACTACTGTAAATGTTCACTATCTTAAAGATATTCTGTTTACTAAAAGTGAATGCAACATACAGCATGAATTCTACAATCTTCCATGTAGGTCTCCAGACTGGATAACTTGGCTCTGGATTCATAAGCCAAGACAGTTTTCATTCATTGAATAAATTCATCAGACTCAGTTGCACCAGATGGAAAGGGAGAGTGAGAGAGAGTGAGAGCAAGCAAGAATGAGCACAAGCACAAATCTGGCTTGTGACTGATACTCCTTTTCAATGCTTCCATTTTGTTTTTGCTTGGGGAATAAGACTGGAAGCTAGCTACAATTTCTGTCTTCTGAAGTAAGCGCATGCATGAATCACAGTTGCCTGGCTTCTTCATTGTTGCGTTATTATGTCTGTCCCTAGGAACTAGCCCACCTTAACATTCTCTTTCTCCATCTTCTTATTAGGCTCTACCTGGAAGACTTGTAATATAATTTTATTAAAAACAGTTTAATAGTCATACACTATTTTTTGAAAAAAATGGGGGGGGATCTAATAACAATTATTTCTTTGTTTCTTCTTAGTAAATTTTAGGAGACACCCTGATGTAATCTAAAGCATTTCTAAGAAAAATCATTTTGCATATCTGCAGACACTCTATCATCTATTTAAGACTGTTTGATTTGACAGGGTCTGCTCATAATAAGAGTGTGAATCTCATAACTGTCTTTTCTTGACATAGATTATTTTAAAAAATATTATAAAACTACTGAAACATCTTGGGGAAAGAGACAGTTGTCTTTAGTGTTAGGTGTTTAGATACATCTTGGTTAATGATTGCAGATGTATCTAAACACCTAATACTAAAGGGAAATGAACAAGTTGTACAGTTTTAAAGAACTGTAAATAGCATGTATCCTTAACATAAGAGTCTGTTGTTATCTTAAATTAGAAAGACGCATAAGCAGTGCAGAGCATGCTTTATGCTAAAAGTCCCAGTTGCACTCAACCAGTGAGGTCTTGAAAATAATCCTCTTTGAAAATGCTAACAGTCAGGATAAAGAATGCTGAGCCAGGCGGACCAATGATCTGACTTGGTGTAAGTCAGTTATCTCTGTTCTAATTCTACTCTGCCTATCAAAATGTCGGAGGGCAGACCAAGCACGATGCAACTTTCCTAAGTAGCTATCTGGACCCAGCGCCAGATAGAAAGTAGCACCAAAAAATGCCCTTGGCTGTTTCTATAAAGAGTGGCTGAATCAGGGAGCTCCCATTTTAATTTTCCATAATGCCAAGCCAAACAGCACTAAGGGCACTATAGAAAATAAAATGATCACATTCTTCCATTCCACACTGATTCCAAGAAGTGCTGCTGCCTACAATTCTGCCATAAAAGCCTCTCCCAGATCCACTAAGGAGAATTAGACCTATCACAGGGTATTTTGCCTAGTGGCCTCTCTGATCCAGAACCAGCTACTGGTTATGGATGTGGGCAAAGATGAAATTAAATGAAAGACCTAGATGAAAGCAAAGGTTTTTGAGAATGCATTTGGAGAATCAAAGAGAGAATAAGGGTAAGTGGCTAGTAAATGTGCAAGTGTGCAAGTAACTAGTAAATCCCAATCACCCACCCCACTCTTCACCCAATCCCCTTGATTCCATCTCTATTTTCTGGGAAACTGGCCTGCTGATGGTCTGTTCTCCTGCTGCAATAATTGGGAAAGTGTTCTGGCTGATTAGCAGGCTTGCAAATTATGTAGGTAGGCATACAGTATAGGTGGACACTTCAGCCAGCTTATTTGTACTTCATTCATTACTCATCTTTTATATCCTGTCTTTCTAATACCTCAAGCACAGTAAATAAGTAGATACAATAAGGTCAAGGGTCTAACTGACCAAAAGTAGTCAAGTAAACAGAAATTAATGAGCAAGCAACAGAATAAGGCTGAAACAACTCTGACTTCCACTGCAGTTGTGTTATCTGCCTTTCTGTCATGCACATTTATAGGCCACATTAAAACACACACACACAAACATTTTCAATAAACCTAGTTGCCTGAAATTTGGCAGGCTTTACCTCTTTATAAAGAGCTACTTCATTTGCAATTCACATCAAGAAAAGAAGCATTTTTGGCATTTATTAATTGTTTTGCTTGTGGCCAATAGAGATAACGGGCTCAAAAATAGCTTTGAGTTGACTTCTGCCTTGCTTCTTATTAAACCAAACCACCGAATCAGTGCATAGTCCTTGCAACTTTGCATGATAGCCTGAACATGCAAAATAGGCCTATGCAACTACATGTCACAGAGGCAATGTGACTGTTGAGACAATGCAATGTGCCTTTTTAAGACACTTTGCACCTCTCTGTCCACCACAACTGGCAATTGAAAAAGCCATAAAACATTTCTGAGTATGCACAGTGCATGTGCAGAGGCCTCTTTCAGCTTTTCCAAGTACCATCTGAGGCACATGAAGCAAAGCAACAGGGTGTCTTTGGTTTTAATGTGAGGGGGGTCTCACATTAATATGCAAAATAGCTTTTGGTGCTGTTCCACTTGACCCTTTGTCCAAGTGTAACACTCCCTCTTGAAAATCTGCACATTCCTAATGTGTAAGCCGTACGTTGTTATTTGTAAAACATCCTAATCATCATATGACAAAGTGACACACAGAAAAAGATATAAATACAATCTAACATTAAAATAAGAACCAAAATAACAACCACTCATAGAATATACAAATGGTAAAATAAGAAGCACAACAGCAACAACAACAACAACCACAATCTACCAGTAAGTTCACAAACCTCCTCAACCCAGGGCCTCCTGGAAGGTTCAGGTCTTTATAGACTTCCTGAAGGACAACAGGGAACAGGGTTTGGCCATACAGACCTGGGCGGGGTGTGTGTGTCTGGGAAGGAAAGCTGTTCCAGAGAGCAGATATAATGACAGAGAAGTCAAAGCATGCTGATCCTGTACAATGGAGAGGGTGGGCAGCAACAATAATTAGGCCCTAATCTACAGTATAAAGAGCTTTATAGAGTACCATAAAGATATTGAATTGCACCTAAAAGCCAAATGGCAATCTGTAACTCACAAACTTGAGATGCTACATGGTTGTAGAAAGGTGGACCCATAACTACTCATGTCACTGCATTTTGGATCACTATAACCTCTGAGTTGCCTTTAAGGTAGGTCCATGCAGAATGTATTGCAGTAGTCCAAATGAGAGGCATGGCTGATCATTACAAGGGCTTCCTGATCCAGGAAAGGATGCAATTGGAATACAAAATGAACCCTAACTAACTCCTAACCTTTGAGCAGGAGCTATGAGTTTAGCAGGACCTCCCAACTGTGCAACAGTTCCATCTGTCAAAAGGCTACCACATCCAGAAATAAAACTAGACAATGTCCTGGAGTGGATGGTCTTTAAATCCACAGGCACTCAGTGTTGCTAAAGTTGAAGAAACAGTTTAAGCCTGTTTTTTTCCATCCAGACCCTAACAGTCTCCAGGCTTGGGAAGGGGTTGATGTGTAGTTATGGCAGTAGGTACATCTCTGTCTCTTTCTATTCATGATATACTAAAATAACACCTTGTGAACAAATATGCAAATAGTCATTGAATTTATATTGTTGTTTTTTGTTTATATAGAAATAATTGGTTGGAATTAAACCCTGAACCCAGTTTATGCAGACTTATAACAATTGTTTGTACATACTTTCTTTGGGGTTCTCCAGGCTCAGGAAGATCTGCAACAAAGTACAGATCAAAAGAAAATTGCTTCTATGAAATGTTCCTGAGCCTGGAGAACCCCAAAGAAAGTATGTACAGATAACCTGGGCAACTACTATTGTAAGAGATCATTAAGAACCATGAGTGTTATGCACTTCACCTAGACAGAAAATGGGAAATTAAGAAACTCAAAACTACAAAAGAACAAATTTTCTTTCTGCATGGATAATCCCATGATTTTGTGACCTTCTAAAATGTACTATCATCATGAGTAGCCTAAGCACAGCCGTAAGCATGAGTAGCCTGGAAGTAGAAACTCCTTGCCTCTGTATTGATACATATGTCCATATATCAAACTAGCGATAGGATTCCTAGAACCAATCAATACACAAGGGTGAAATGGTAGAAATCAAATACAGGACTGCCTTTATATAATATGACTTCAAGTAACAAAAATAAAGGAAAGGAAAGGAAAGGAAAGCAAAGGAAATCCTTATTATTCCCTTTATTCAGTGCTGCTATTGTTATCCTGTTGAACAACTGGATTATGCAATACTGAACATGCACAATTTACAACAGTAACTTAGCAAGAAGTCTGAAATCAAATTAACAAAACTGTATTGAATTGAAATAAAATAAAAGCAGATTCCAAGGATAACATCTGTACAATCCATCTGAATAAATTTACTGCTACCAGCAGGATGTAGCATCATGAGGATCAAGTTGTTTTATAACTGAATCACAGCTTGTTCAAATTATAGGCTAACTTCAGAAATTAAACTTGGTATTTCTGTCTGAATGCTGAGACTCTTTCCCATCTGGAAATATCTTAAAACTATACCATAAAGACAAGGATCTCAAAATACAGCCATAATTTGCAATGATTAACAACTAATCCTGAGCTGGCATTCTTCAATAAGATATGGCTGGTTGTCATGGATTTCAAGAGAGTGATTAAACCTATATTTTGTTGTCTGATTTAAACTGCCACTTTCCTATTTATTTTGATAGGCAAACATCAACTTTTGACTTCACTGTATGATGTAACCAAAATAGCACATAGTTGAGAGATTCCAGTGGTTTTGAAAGAATTACCAAAGCACTTAACATGTAAGCATAAAACAGAAACTAAAACCACAAAAAATCCCAAATAATTTCCCAGTTGGCAGGAAAATGACTTTTGTTAAAAGTCGTTGACTTAGGGGCTGTCTAGGAAAACCACAAACATCTTCTATATTTCCCCAATATACATAAGATGTTATACTAGGACATCAACCTTGGGTTTCTTTTTAATATCTGCAATTCTAACATACATACACCATAAATAGCAAGTACTGTAATTAAGTGGTCTTTCAGTGGCTTTTCCCAATCTGTATTTTTCAGATATAACTTTATATGAAGCTCTAATTCCTCTTCACATCACTTCCATCCAGCATATGAGGGGACTGCTGAAGGTGGTGTTCATAAAAATATTATCCCTTTACATAGAAGAGAATCTAAAGACAAAGAAATCTTACCTAGCAATAGATCATTTAGAAATCAAACTAGGATGTTGTCATTTAGGCAACTGCTATGCAAAAGTATTTGAATAACATATTAGTCCTGAGTTAGGAGTCAGGGGGCATTTAAAAATAATAGTGGTATGCCATCTTTGCCCAAGAATAGCCATCCTAGATTATTTAAAGTTCAACTCTCAGAATTCCAAGTCCACATGGCCAGAACCCATGAATCTGTAGCCCCAGCATGGGAGAACACTGGTTGAGAGCAGATTAGCATGCCAGAACCAAATTTAAACTTAGCAAACAAAGTTACATAGGTGTATGAAAGTATACAATGGAATTCATGTAGAAAGCACTATCTTAGGAGGGGGTAAATATTTATTTACTTATTTATCTATTTAGTATTGAATTTATTTCCTGCAAGTTTTTTCTAATGCTCAAGATGGCTTACAACAATTTTTTAAAAATGAAATATAAAACAAAACAGAATAGTTACAATTAAGTCAAACATTAAAATAACAATTCAAAGCTTGCCAAAAAAAGATGACTTTTTACCATTTTCCTGAATACCAGGAGAAAGGGAGCCAAATACATCTCCCAGTACCTTATACTAGCTAGAGCCTGGCTGCTGTATTTTGCACCAGTTACAATTTCTGGACATTTTTCAAAGGTAGTCCCATGTACAGTGAATTGTGGTAATCAAGACAATTTGTATTCAAGTTGTATCTAAGTGTTTCTAAATCTGACTCATTCAGGAAGGGTTACACAGTGCATAATTGTGCAAATAAACTTCTTGTCATAGCTAGCACTTGCAAACAGTGTCAGGCCTGCTTTTTATGGTAGAGTGCAACACCATCTAGAACAACTTTCACCTCTATCTCTATCTATTGTTTTCCCTTACCAAAAGCACTTCAATTTTTTTCTATATTTAATTACAGCTTTTACTCCTGCATCCAACCCATTAATGAGATTAGGCAACATTCAAAGGTACCAAGAGGTTCCTTAGATCTATAACTGAGAGAACAATAAAGCTGGGTGTTATCAGAGAATTGAAGGCATTACACTCGAAAGTTTTGAATGCTATCCTCTAGCGGTTTCATGTAAATGTTGCACATCATCACAAGAGACAGTTTAGAAAGTTATAGAATACTGAAGGTCAATTTCCTAGCACCACCTTCAGAGCACATCCTGACAGCAAGGACCAGAATCACAAGAAAACATTTCTCACAAGGCCTAATCAGATAGCCTAGAAAGGAAACTATGATTAATAATACTGATAGTCACTAAGAGATCCAAGAAATCCCACTTTTGTCATCTAGTTTCTACCAGAGGTCACTAACCAAGCTGATTTATAATTGTTCTTTCTAATTTATAGTTAGAAAGATCAAGTTATACTTTTAAAATAAAGTTCTTATAATTGTCTCTTTTAATCATAGAGGGACACATCCCACATTCAAGGAAACATTCATTTTTTTTTTCTTTAACCATTGGAGGAGCCCCAGTTTAGCTGATTTAAACAAGTAGAAAAGGCAAATGGTGGCCCTTATCCTTCCACATACTGTATCCACTACTTGCTTGCTCAAACTTATTCTTATTGTCCACACACGGTCATCCTTGAGTTAATCCCAATGAATCTGATGAGTAGTTGCCAAGGGTATCTCCTTATGTTTTACCTCAAATACAGACAAATCTTTGTTATGGCAAGTCTTCATCTGTGAAGAATGAAAATGACTCACAGTGAGCCTCCTACATTCTAGATTCATTCCCCCAACTTCTTAATCATAGAACATAATGATTGAAATATATCTTGGAGATTGTCTAGCCCAACCTTCTGTCCAGTGTAAGCATCCAGTACTTCAACAGCTCTAACATATGACTATCCAATCTCTGTTTAAACAACTCCAATGAAGCAGAGTCCACCATCTCTCAAGGCAATCTATTGTATTATTGCACTTGTACTGCCATTTGGAATGTTTTCCTGATGTCCAACTGATATCTGTTTTCTTGTAAATTAAACTTGTTTTTTCTTGACTTTCTTCTGAAATAACTTTGAACAGTTTTTCTATTTGGTAAACCTTTAGATACTTCAAGACAGCTATCATGGTTCCTCTCAGTTCCCTTTCTCCAAGCTGAACTTACCTGTTTTTCTTTCCAAGGCTCTCATCTTGTTGCTATCCAGCCTGTTAATGTGTCTCCTAATATATGGTGCCCAGAACAGATACAATATTCTATGCACAATCTGACCAATGCAAAATACAGAGGATTAATGACTATGGTTTATAAACAATAGTGGTTAAGTTTGCAATGCTGAAACCAAACATGCACAAATTATACCTTAGCACCAAGATTCTTAACCAACAACCCTTTAAAGTTTGCAGATTGAAATGTTAAGATGTAGAAAACAGATTATGTATTAATATATACAAAAATCAACACAATATTGGTAGGAACAATAAGGAGCAGAGCAACTAAACAAAAGATCTCATTTTTTCAGTTACATTAAAGAGATTATACTAATATGTATTGGCATGAGTGACAACACCAATGTCTTAAAAGCCAATGCATTAAATAAAAATATTGTATTTAAATGATTCCAGTTTTGCTTTACAGTAGGTTCTACAAATTATAACTGTCTTCCCATTTGGGACAAAGCTCAAAAGGCAAGAGGTTTTTACCAATATTTTTGACTCCAAGCAATTTCTGCTTCCTTATTCATTCTCCCTGGATTTTCCCCCAAGAAACTTGAAAGAACTTACAGATAGTTTACACATTCTGCTCCACATCTTTGTGGTATTGTTATTCTGGAACAGAAGCAGAAAAAAAAATACAATAAAATATACACAGTGGGGACAGAAAGAAATGTCTTCGTGCAAATATAAATCTGTAATATGTTTAGTCTATGTAGTTTTGTAGACTGCTCACTTAAGGAAATGATATTAAAGGCAAAACTGAAATACTTTGGCTACATAATGAGAAGACAGGACACCCTGGAAAAGATGCTGATGCAAGGTAAAAGGAAGAGGGACCGACCAAGCGCAAGATGGATAGATGATATTCTAGAGGTGATGGACTCGTCCCTGGGGGAGCTGGGGGTGTTGACAACCAACAGGAAGCTCTGGCATGGGCTGGTCCATGAAGTCACGAAGAGTTGGAAGCGAATGAACGAATAAACAACATGTAGTTTTGTAGAGTTGGTTACTGTCATGAGTGCCGTTGAGCTAAAGTCATCAGCGCAATGGCACTCATGACAATGACAAGGAAATAAGTGAAGGGGCACAAGTTAAGTAGCCATCAACCCACAACGACTAACGGCTAACAAACAATAGCTAAACGAATCACGGAGCCACCCAAGCCATCAGCGACAATACAACGGGGATCGCCCAGCTGAAAGCAATCAGCAGAAGAATGGAAACCTGAGGATGGGCGATCCTGGAAACCCTCAACCAATGGCAGGGCAATGCATGGGACAAAGGGGGGTGACGTGACCGTGAGCGAGGGGGCGCTGACCGGCGCGGGGTATTTAAACCCCGCACCGGCGCGCTCCTGTCACTCTCAGCTTTTTTCTACCAACGTTGTACCTAACCTGAAATAAACCAGAACCTGCTTTGCAAACCAGCGTCTGAATGTTATTCAGAGGTAGGCAGCGCATGACATAAAGCTGAGAGTCATAAACTCAGCCTCGCCGAGCCCCACCGGACGACAACGAGCCGCGGGAGGAGTAGACGGCGAGAAGACCAGCAAGATGAGGCCGGAACGGCGCGGGCAAGGAGGGCGAGCCGCGCGGCAAGAGACAGAGGAGGACCGACCGAGGCCAGAGGCACCGCGGACTCCCGGAGCCATGGACGCCCACCCCACCCGACCCGAGCCTCAGCTCCAACCCCAAGGGGAGATGGCGACGGAGGCAACCCGACCGCGGGAGGGAGCAGCACGACTTCCGAAACCAGCGGAGGACCCCGCGCCCCACATCGCACCCCAGCAACGGGCGTGGAGCGACAGCCCCACGGTGCTCAACACGGAGGAGGACGACGGAGACACCCATCAGACGGAGGAGGAAGCGGACCCGCGGCGGAGGGACGATGAACCCCACCGGCAACCCACCCCCGAGGACGCGCCAACGGAACCGGCCCCAGCGGCGGCGCGGGCTGTGGACGAGGAGGCACGAGCTGAACTCGCGGCCATGCGGGCTCAGCTGACGGAACTCCGGACCATGCTCCAGGCGCTTATGCCCCCCACGCCACCCAACGACGTCCCCGCACAAGCCCACACCCCGAGCGAAGCACCGAACCCACACGGGCCAGCGGAGAGCCAGCAGACGGCACAGGCGGCCGACACCACACCCCAGGAAGCGAGAGGCGGGGCCGCACAAAACGCCCGGGCCCCAAAGGACTTCCCCATCTTCTTCGATGGGACCCCCTCAAAACTCTCGTTTTTCATCACCAACGCTAGGGAGTTCATGGGGAGGCACGGACACTCCTATGACTCCGAGGCCGACAAGATCGCCGCCGTGGCGATCAAACTCCAAGACAGGGCGGCGGACTGGTACGTCCAACTGTACGAGTCCAGCTCCCCCGCCCTCGCCACCTTCCCTGCTTTCATCAAAGAGATGAAAAACTACTTCGAAGACCCCCTAGCTAAAGTACGGGCGAAAAGCGCACTCCAGAGACTTAAACAGGGCACACGCACGGTCCCTGACTACGCCCTGGAGTTCAAAGCCCTCGCGGGAAAGGTCTGCGACTGGTCTGAGACCACCCTGCTGGAAATCTTCAAAAGGGGGCTCAACCGCGACGTTCTCCAATGGGCCCTCTACCGCGACGACCCAGAAACGTTACACGGGTGGATCCACCTCGCGGGGAGAGCCGAACACGCGCACCGTACCTTCCTTATGACAACCACGGAAGACACAAACTATGTCGGGAAAAAGGTACCCGCACCACACGGGGGGATGGCCGGCCCCATATACCCAAAAAAGAGGTTCAACCGGGAGCCCTGCGGGAGGTGTGGCAAATTAGGGCACAAGACGGCGGATTGCTTCGCCAACCGACCGCCGACCAGCGCGCCCAAGCCCGCCCCGAAAATTAGCCCCAAACCACCCAACCCGGGGCCGCCCCCTCACCGCCGAATGACCGTGGCCACAGCGACACCGGAAGAGGGCTGGGACGCGTACTGGGGGGAAGAGGACAATACCGACCCCGACCAGCCGGCGGGAAATGCTCCCCGCCTGCTCTGAGACGCGTGGCAAGGCAGGCGGTGGGACAGCAACGCGGACCACCTCAACGAAACGACAAAAGCTCCGTAATATTGGCAGCAATCCAACTCTCTGCCGGCAACGGAGCCACCACGGCCGCGGCACTAGTGGACTCGGGGTGCTCAAAAAACCTCATCCACCCCGACCTAGTTGCCAAACTCGACCTCCGCTGCTTCCCCCTCCCCACGCCGCTGGCATTCCACCAGCTGGACGGCTCTACAGCGGGAGGGAAACCAGCCACGCTACAAACCGAGCCGGTCACCCTGCAAATGGGCACTCACACCGAGCGCACATCGTTCGTAGTCACGCCCATCGGACGGCCCATTGCAGTCCTGGGGATGCCATGGCTCGCGAAAAACAACCCGCGGATCAACTGGGCGACCCGCACCTTCACATTCGGCGACGGCGAGTATCGAGCACCAGCACCAGCTGGCAAAAGCAACCCCACGGTAGGACGAGCGGAGGCGACCACACAAGACAACGCCGCTACCACAGCAGACCTACCAGAACAATACGCCGACTTCTCCGAGGTCTTCGGAGAGGCAGAGGCAGACCAACTACCCCCCCACCGCAAGACGGATTGCCGGATCGACCTACTGCCCGACGTCCCCCTACCTAGACCAAAGATCTATTCGATGACCCCGAAGGAGATGGCAACCCTCCGGGAGTTCATCGATAAAAACCTAGACAGGGGATTCATAGAGCCAGCATGCTCACCGGTCGGAGCCCCCGTCTTATTCCGGGAGAAGAAAGACGGGACCCTACGGCTCTGCACCGACTACCGGGGCCTAAACGCGGCTTCCCTGTCCAACAAATACCCCTTACCCCTGGTAAAGGACATGCTCGCCCACCTCTCCACGGGCAAAGTCTTTTCCAAATTGGACCTTCGCGAGGCGTACTATCGCATCCGAATCAGGGAGGGGGACGAATGGAAGACGGCGTTTAACTGCCCCCTAGGCGCCTTCCAGTACAAGGTACTGCCCTTCGGACTTGCGGGGGCCCCTGGGGTGTTCATGCAGCTCATCAATGAGGTACTGCATGAACATCTGTTTAAAGGGGTCCTGGTCTACATCGACGACGTCCTCATTTACACAAAAACACACGAGGAACACGTAACCTTAGTCAGGCAAGTCCTCGACAAGCTCAGAAGGGCGCAGCTCTACGCAAAGCCTACAAAGTGCGAGTTTCACAAAGAGCGCCTAGACTATTTGGGGTATCGAATCTCCGGAGACGGCATCGAAATGGACCCCGCAAAAGTCGAAGCGGTGCTAAACTGGGAGCGGCCCCGCAACAGACGGCAACTACAGAGCTTCCTGGGATTCGCGAATTTCTACAGGTCCTTCGCCCGGGGGTTCGCTGAGATAGCCCTCCCCTTAACGGACCTCCTCAAAACCAAAGGGGTGGGGGACACCCGACGCGCCAAGAACCCAGGCACAGTGCTGAATTGGACTCCCGCGTGCCAGACCGCATTCGACAAGCTGAAAGCGCTGTTCACGACGGAGCCAATCCTCGCACACCCGGACCCAGAACGGCCGTTCGTGGTCCAAGCCGACGCCTCAGACTTCTCCCTGGGAGCCATCCTGCTACAAAAAGACTCCACGGGGCTCCTGAAACCATGCGCCTACCTGTCAAGGAAGTTCTCCGAGACAGAGAGGCGATGGCACGTCTGGGAGAAAGAAGCCTTCGCGGTGAAATCGGCACTAGAGACATGGCGTCACCTACTCGAGGGAGCCACCCAACCATGGACGGACCACCGGAACCTCGAGGCCCTACGAACGCCTAGACGCCTTAGCCCAAAACAGGTCCGATGGGCCCAATTCTTCAGCCGCTTTGATTTCCAGCTGAAGTTCATGCCGGGCAAGAAGAACTTCCTGGCCGACGCCCTCTCCCGGCTGCCCCAAGACGAAGAGCCCGCCCCAGACACCATTGGGACGGTCCTATCCGCCTCGCAACTGGGAATGGCCGTGACCACCCGAAGCGGCGCACGGAGGCAGCTCGACGCTACGGCGCAGCCGACGGCGGGACAACCGGCGACGGAAAGAAGCCAACCGCAACTACCAGGGGGAATGCGCACGGACCTCGCCGCCGCCCTCAAAACCGACCCCTGGTTCCTGGCAAACCCCGACAAGGTAACGATGGCGCAAGACCTGGCATGGGGGGAAGGCAGAATCTACGTCCCGGACTCGCAACGCCAGGCGATCTTGCATAGGTCACACGACGCCAAGCAAGCGGGACACTTTGGGTTCCTCAAGACCCTACACCTAACACGGCGCCAATTCTGGTGGCCCGCGCTCAGGCGAGACGTAAAAACCTACGTGGCGTCCTGCCCAACGTGCGCTAGGGCCAAACGGGCACCAGGCAAACCCGCGGGGCTATTGCAACGGGTGGCAGAACCCTCCCGCCCATGGGAGGAAATCTCTATGGATTTTATAGTGGACCTCCCACCCAGCCAGAAGAAAACGGCCATTTGGGTGGTGAAGGACTACTTCTCAAAGCAGGCCCACTTCATCCCCTGCACGTCGGTCCCATCCTCACAACAACTAGCCAAACTCTTCCTCATCCACGTGTACAGGCTACACGGATGTCCCGCACGTGTGGTGACCGACAGGGGCACACAGTTCACCTCCAAATTCTGGCGGGCCTTCCTGAAGCTGACGGGGACCCAACAGGCCCTATCTACGGCTTGGCATCCGCAGACGGACGGAGCCACTGAGGTTCTTAATGCCACCTTAGAGCAATTTATACGATCATATACGAACTACCACCAAGACGACTGGGCTGAACTGCTCCCGTTCGCCGAAGTCGCATACAACAACGCCGTCCACACGAGCACGGGGAAAACCCCGTTCGAAGTAGTCTCGGGGCGCGACTTCGTCCCCATACCGGAGCTACCTCAACCCCCGGAACCCCAGGTGGACGCCAGCGACTGGGGACGGAAGATCGCGGAAGCATGGCCAGTAATCACGGCGGCGCTGAAGGAGGCACAGGCTGCTTACAAAGAGCAGGCCGACAAGCACCGGCGCCAACAACCGCCGTTCCAGGCGGGAGATATGGCCTATCTCTCCACCAAGTTCCTAAAGTCAACCCAACCCTCGAAAAAACTGGGGCCTAAGTACATCGGGCCGTTCCGAGTCACGCAAATAGTGAACCCGGTAGCAATACGCCTGGACCTGCCACACAACCTCCGGAGACTCCACCCGGTGTTCCATACCAGCCTCCTAAAACCGGCAACCACCTCCCGATGGCACCCAAGCACGCCACAGCCCGCACCGCTAATGATCGACGGGCAACACCACTTCGAGATCAGGGACATCCTCGACTCCCGCAAGCAACGAGGAACTCTACACTATCTGGTCAGGTGGAAACACTTCCCCCACCCGGAATGGGTGGCGGCGCACAACGTTAACGCGCCTGACCTGACCAGAGCATTTCACCGGGCATACCCCGACAAACCGCAACCAAGGTCAGCAAATCCAACCCCCCCCGCAGGCCCCCCCCCGCCTCCCGTGCCCCAAGGGAAAGGGCCCCCCCCAAGCCCGCGACTTGGGTGGACCTTCCCCCCCCCGGGACTCACTCCCCCCGCCCCGGGCCCACGGGGTGGTGACAAACGATCGCCAGCACCCTCCCCCCGCCCCCCAGCCGCGGGGGAGTGGCAAGCAAGTCAACAGGGCAACCTGGGGGCAACGCCCAGGAGACACAACAAAGGCGACGCACTCTAAATAAGAAAAGAAGGGCCCTACCTGGAGCTGAGCAGCACACGACCAGCCACGCCTCTCGCCTCGCCGAACTGAGCCAAACAAACAGGGTGTGGTTGGAGCATGCGCACGCCAGGTCAGAACCCGAGCATGCGCACCATGGACACACCCTGGGAAGGCACGTGGTAGAGGGAGGAGCAAAGGGAGGGGCGACAACTACTCCGGCGGGAACTTTGAAAAAAAAAAAAAAAAAAAATGTGGCGTTTTGACAGCTCCACGGGGAAAACCAAGAAAACCGGGGGAGAACACTATTCGAAAAGGGGGCAGTATGTCATGAGTGCCGTTGAGCTAAAGTCATCAGCGCAATGGCACTCATGACAATGACAAGGAAATAAGTGAAGGGGCACAAGTTAAGTAGCCATCAACCCACAACGACTAACGGCTAACAAACAATAGCTAAACGAATCACGGAGCCACCCAAGCCATCAGCGACAATACAACGGGGATCGCCCAGCTGAAAGCAATCAGCAGAAGAATGGAAACCTGAGGATGGGCGATCCTGGAAACCCTCAACCAATGGCAGGGCAACGCATGGGACAAAGGGGGGTGACGTGACCGTGAGCGAGGGGGCGCTGACCGGCGCGGGGTATTTAAACCCCGCACCGGCGCGCTCCTGTCACTCTCAGCTTTTTTCTACCAACGTTGTACCTAACCTGAAATAAACCAGAACCTGCTTTGCAAACCAGCGTCTGAATGTTATTCAGAGGTAGGCAGCGCATGACAGTTACATATAGTAACCCTCTTCCATATGCACCTTTGCTTTGTGCCATTGTAGAATACATTATTTATCTGACAATACTGAAATATTCCAGTTGTAAAGAAACATGAATCTTTAACTGAAGAATTTCTTCCACATTCTAACCAGACGTTATAAGCATGAGGATGATGAAGAAGACTCAATAAAACTTTAAGGCCTGTTCAGATGTTTTCTCTCATGCATGAACAATCACCATCTCCCAGGGGAGAAGTGGGATGACCTACTGTCTGCTTCCCTATGCACATATTCCATTTTTCTTTCTGCTACCACCACTGGCATGTTGAGACTTGAATATTTTCAATGAGGAACACTTTATAGTCCAGAGGATCCTCTCTGCGATTTAAGATCTTGATCTTCTGGGCTGTACTTCACATGGATAGCCTACTGAGAAAGGACTTAACTGTAGCTTGCCGTACATTGGGGGGAATGGAGATGTGGTAATGGGGATCTGAATGGGCTGGTGGGCAACAGGTTCAGCTGCACCCTCCTCCTTGGAACCAAAATTATGTATTTGAAGGGAAAGGATCTCATCATTATATACCTAAGAATCAAGCCTGTTTTAGGATAGAAATAAACAGTCTGAACTTCCAATAATTAGAGTTTTCCTGAATTTGAAAGGAAGGGTTTCTTTTTAAAAACCATAACATGTAAGAAGAGATGTTCATGTTTTCTTTTGAGATTCTGATTTCTGTATCTCAGGCTGCCATATTGCACTGCTGATTATTTAAACAACAGATCATGACTCATGAAACGTTGAGATTATGGTCTACTAGTAAAAGTTTTTCTTTCAAATAATTTTATTAAAGATTACAGTTAAAAAGAATAAAAAACTATACAAGGTACAAAAATATAAATATAAAAAAATAGTGTGAAAAAGAAAAAGGAAAAAAGAAGAAAAAAGAAGTAACTTTCCCCTTCATCCCAACAAGTACACACACATTAAGTAAATTTATTGCCATCTCTTAAGTTACAACATACAGCATATTCTCTTCATCTCATCTCTTAGCTAAAAATAAAATCCAAAATCCTTGTCATTCATTCCTTATCAGCAAAAGTCCAGTAAGGGTTGTCAGATATACCTAATTATCTATCTTAACCTTGATTGAATAAGCCAACCTTGTACTCCTTCCCTATACTTTTAAAGATGTTAAGAGAGAACCTCATAAAGGAATGTTCTATTGGGCTTTCCTGGTAGCAGTGCTACTGTTGCCAGTAAGAGGGAGTGCTGCTGTTAAGAATTTGTTGGTGAAAAACATAACAAATCAAGTGCTCTATTTTATTGAAACTTACAGCATTTATTTATTTGACCTTTGTAAACCATCCTACTTCAGAAGGATGGTTTACAGTATGAACAAATAAAACAGACAACAATGAAGAGAAAAAAATACAACCATGATCCATAGAAATAGTCAGATTATAAAGGCAACCCAGATTCCCTATCTGCACTGAAAGCTGTTGGAACAGTATAGTTTTTACAGCATTTGATAAGCAAGCAGGGTGAGGATTCTCTGTGCCACAAGGGTCAAGGTGTTCCATAATATAAGGACCACCACTAAGAATTCTCATCTTCGTAATGTAAGGAATAAAGTGGGTCACAGACAAATCCAAACCTGTTAAGCACAACAGCTGCTGGAGAATAATTCAAAGGTAAATAACTCAGAACGCATGAAGCTAGCAAACAACAAATATATTAGATGCATTAATTTGGTTGCTACTATAACCCCCCCAAAGAGATTAAGATGATCCCATCGGTCAAGCAGATTTTTCTCTTAGACAGTTAACTTTATATACAAAAGATAATTGCTATGTTAAAAAAGACATTTATAAATTGCCAAACTATTTCTACTTGGAATATGGATTTGGTAATAGATCCTCACTTAATGCACTGAAAAATCTGAATATGAACTGAATAAAAAGCATACAAAAAGTCTGAAAACAGTACAACCCATAAACATAGATGTTTAGTACTTTCATTTATAACTAATGCTCTAGGATTCTCACTAGTTTGAAGTAAGAAAGAAAACTGGGCCATGTCTTTGAGAAAGAAAAAGCTGGGCACAACTGACCCCCATATTCTTGAGAATTAACAAGAGAAAAAAAGGGATAATAGGAATTGTGCTATAATGTGCACCTCATTAAAACTATTACTATTTTTTTTTTCCTTTTGGTACAACTTTTGAAACATTATCTTCCCTGTTAGATGAAGAAGTTATAGTTAATTTATCACAGAATTTACAGGAAAAGCAAACTGAACACCCAAGCTTATTATAACTGTAATGATGTAAACTGAGAACTTTATCTAGATTTGAACAGAAGAAATTGTACTTCAGAACTAATTACAAATATGCTTCTTTAACAATTACATCTTCTGTGACATTATGTAAGTATCTCTCATTTCAACATTTATTATTCTTCTGCTATAAGAATTTTTGTGCTAAATTTATGCAATCTAAAGTAAGATTATTTGTAACACAAAATAATCTTATTTTCCTTTATAAGCTCATACAGTATGTATATAGTCTCATTCTCTTTCTCAGTAGAGAATTTAAAAGATGATCTTGGAGAAGGTATGCAAAGACCTTTAGCAAAACATGAACTCAGCCTGGGAAAACAAGATGGCATGAGAAAGAAACTTGAAGTTGCCCCTTGTCTATCTTTAAGAGGGAGGGACAGGGAAATGGGTCAGGTTTTAAGATTTGTTATTATGTCCTGTACCAAGAGTTCCAGTATTTCTTGTGGGTCTATTTCTTGATCTGGACTACCTCAAAAGCCTTTCATTGATCTTGAAAGCCTGACAGTGTTTCTCCTTCCCTCCCTTTTATATATAAAAATGGTCAAGGTAGGACAACTTTTTCATGCTATCTCATTTTCTCAGTCTTTGCATACCTTCTTCAAGGTTATCCGTTTAGTTTTCTATACTCTTTCTGAAACAGTCTGAGCATTGTTCTTAGATTTCACCTTTCCAACTCCATCTCCAAATTAGTACATTTGTGTACAGATTTTAACTGAAGAAAAGTATCAACCTGTGCATTTGTCATACGTAAATGTCCTGCCACCTTAATTAAACAGTTAAATTCAAATAAAAGTATTTTGTTAGCATGCTGCTATGGAATGAGGATTCTTTCTGGTTTAATTTTATATTTGAAAATGAGTTCCTTACAATGTACTGTATGAAATGAAATGTCTTGTATATGAGACCATAGTTTCAGAGACAGCATAAAAGAGATAATGCAAACTAAAAATATAAGAAAGATTATATTTTCAGAATCATGGAGTTTAATACATATCACTAAAGTCTGTGGTTCTAATGGTCAAACACAGGTTACTTTAATTATAAAATATGCTCCTAAACTGCTTTATTTTTAACTTACAAGTATATGGGACCTCAGCTTATAGCAATACTATTGTGGAGAAATTTAAGAACTTCTTCCAGCTGGTTTCTTTCTAAAATTTATTTCTGAACACACACACACACACACAAATGAATAATGAATTCAAATAATAAATGAATAGTCACCTGGAGTAGTATGTACTTTTATTTTAAACCTTCACATAGGTTGGAGAACATTCAGAAATAACTGCATGATTGCTTTTAAATTAATTAAAAAAAATAAGAGGATCAGATGAATGCTACTTAATTCCATAATATGTGGTTTCACTTCAGAAGTGGAATTAGACTTCTTGAAAGATTCCAGTTTTCCATGTAGCAAAGGCTGGGGACATCTTGTAATGCAGGGCCCTGTAAAAGTAAAAGAGGAAAGAGCATTTTCAGTTGCTTTGTGTGTAAGGTAAAGGTAAAGGTTTCCCTTGACATTAAGTCCAGTTGTGTCTGACTCTAGGGGGCGGTGCTCATCTCTGTTTCAAAGCCGAAGAGCCGGCGTTTGTCCATAGACACTTCCGTGGTCATGTGGCCGGCATGACTACACGGAACACCGTTACCTGCCCGCCAAAGCGGTACCTATTAATATACTCACATTTGCATGTTTTCGAACTGCTAGGTTGGCAGGAGCTGGGACTAGCAACAGGAGCTCACCCCGTCACGCGGATTTGAAACGCCGACCTTCCAATCGGCAAGCTCAGCAGCTCAGTGGTTTAACCCGCAGTGCCACCGTGTCCCTATGTATGCATTAAAGGAAGAGTCTTACTTTTGAACTAGGGCTAGAGAATATGTGTGCCTCCAAATGTTGCTGAATTCCAGCTCCTGCCTATTGCAGCTGGTAAGGATGATAGACTAGAGTAAAACAGCTTCTTTTTACTATGTAATTTTAGGGACAGATTTCCAGTCCAACATATCTTTGATTTTTTTTTTTAAATAATGGAATTTTGCAATATAACACCCAGGGGCATATGGGGTATACTTACTTTATCAACTTTTGAGATGGTCATTGATGCTATAATGTAAAATCATCCCCAGATACAACACATACCTTGTTATCTAGAAGAAAATACAGCTGCCTCCTATAGCCACTGCTGGTAAAGAAGTTAGAAAGAATTCCAGATGCCATTCTCTGCAGGCTTTCCCCAGCTCACTAAATCTGCTTGTTATGCTTGAAGTACACAATAGAAGCTGCACAGTAAAACTAACAACGCTCATTTAATAGGGTATGCATGAGAAAGAAAAAATGAATAAAATTTCCTGGACTTGAATAATCCTTCTGAAGGAAATAATACCAATTGTTGTATCAGCCTTCTAGCAATACCATATTTTCCTGAGGAAGAAATATAGAAATAAATATATAGTGCTAATTTAATGTAAGAATAATTCAGATTCCTTTAGCTGAAGTCTACAAAACTATGTACTGTATATAGACAAAGTAGATGATCATTTTAAAGAACTGTTCATATTACAATTCATCTTATGCAGAAACCAGCATTACTGATAGTTCTATCATCTTCCAACCCCTCTGGGTAACTCAGTGACAATATTTGAATCATATGTTTTCTTTGTTCTTTAGAAATGGATTGCTGGTATAGTGCAAAGGAATAAGGCTCAGATAAAAAATGTATACATGGAGGGACTTCAGTTTAGTTGGAATGTTTTATATGAAACATTTGTTGTAGTTTTTAAAGGAAAGATGTTTTTTAATGTCCAGACATCAACCAAGACTGTATTCTTGATACAATACAGTTGGTTGCAAACTTTAATAACCAATTACATAAGATCCTTCAGAACTTTGACTAAAATAATTTGCTTTTAAATAATAACTTTACAAATTATAGCAGAAAAAGGCAAATGTTTTTATAAATAATGACCTATTATTAGGAATACTTTAATAAATACCTTTTTCTCAAATGCATAACATGTATGCTCCTTTTGTGGCATTAAAATGTGTTCAAATTCTTTACCAAACTAGTATTTTAGAACTAGATAGTTAAAGCTAGAATACAGGAATATTTTATGATCTCAAAAAGTAAAATTCACTTTTTTGCAGATATATGACATTCAATGTTTTAAAAAGTTATTGTGAACAAGAAGCGACCGAAAGAGGCATTTCAGTGTTTACAAAGTTGAGCTTTCTAAAAATATGATAGAATTTAGGCACACCTAAACTTATAGCACATGTAGGTAAAAACACATAACTGCTACAGTGAGGATTTTAATCCAGAGGGTCAAACAAGCACCTACATTGGATCAGCTTTAAAAACTGAAGATGATGTAAAAGCCCAAAGAAATCACCCCCTGTATCTCTGGAGGTTTAAAAGACTAACAAGGGTACCATAATTAAGAGAAATACATTGTGACTTTGCAAACCATTGATCTGCCATTGTTTTCCTTCCCAAGAATAATCAGATCCTTAATATTGTCAGAGTTGAGATCACTAAAGGTTTGATGGTTAAATGGCAGGCCACTAATATAGCTGTTCTTCTTTGATCAGAATATGGGTATATTGTATCAACATGAGACTTTTAGCAATGTATGTATGTATGTATGTATATGTATTATTTTAGTAAAGTGGGGCTTTGGTAAGTATTCTGTTACAATCCTCAGTTCTATCCTTACTATTGTCCTGCTATATTGACATTCATTTTTCCAGACAATTTAATGTTGATGTATGTCCCAAACAAAACCAACCTTGTATAAATTAACTTTTGCATTTAGATCTTTAGCCAGTATTGTCAACAAGTAAATCACTATGATTTGTAGGATTGCTGCAACATTTGGGAACAAATATATTGAAGCATATTTCCTTGGTAAGCCTATGTAGGGCAATAAAAACAATTACGCCAACAGCTGACTTTTTTACCATATTGTAAACCATACATATATTAGGGAGATTTATGGTTATATGTAAGGAAATTATACTTTCATGAAAGACAAAAATAAACATGAAGACAGATGGAATAATAATTGTACTCTGTACACTAGTTATTATGACTAGTGAGACTACTATATTTAAGAAATTTTTAAACATCTACTGTATATCTTGGATTATATATTTTTTTTTATTTAAGAACAAAGTTTTTATTGAATTTTAATGGCTATTTATTCTTGTTTTATTGTAAGCCATCCAGGGTCACTCTTTGAGTGAGATGGGCGGTGACTAAATTTGAAATATAAATAAATAATATATATATATTATTAAGAGTTCTAAAAGCTCCTATCATGTTCAACCATACCTTATTGTCCCTCTTACACACTGTTGAATAAGAACCACTGAATGCATCACATTAGTTTAAAAATCCAACATGAACAGTGTATCTATAATATAGCCTATAAAATAAAGCAAATTAACTGACAATCTGTCTTTTCTTTATGGTGCTGTTCAGAAGGATTTTCCTTTATTCTGCTGTACAAGAAGCCCTTCTAGATCATTACTGGCAGCAGTTCTCTCATCTCATGCAACATTTTCCTCAGTTTTGCTGATATTATTTCCGCATACATCTATGGAATAAAACTAAAAAGTTTGTAGTTTCCTTAACTTGATCTCCTCCAGATAATTCTCTACATTCCTAATTGTTGGGCATTCTGATTCAATATTTGAGACTGGGGAAGACTTTCTTAGCTTTATGGCCTGTGTTTTTCTATCATTTAACTAGGATTATTTTTTTTTTATTTTTTTAATATTTATGGCAGTTTTTTTTAAAAAAACTTAGAAGTTCCATTGACTCTTGTACATTTTATTTCATGTGATTTCATGAAAACGAAATCAAGGCAGCCCTATTTTAAGTAGTTGATGACCAAGTTAACTTTCACCAGAATATGCTGAATTTTCCAGGCTGGAAAGGAATTGGGATGATGGATTTCCCACTGGATTCATATGTTTACAAAATATGTTGTACAAAAGTAGCTGCTAAGTCTTTTATTCAGTTAAGTGTTTTGACCAAACACATATTCTTCGAAGAGAATTTATATAGGAACACCTCCAGTTGGCCTAAATTTGTGGTGGAATTGAATGAATAGTGTCTGAGGGCTGGATGAAGTACAACACAATTTTACAAACCATATTGATTATTCAGCCACATATTTCTTGCTTTTACTGGCAGATATTGAAGTCCACTGTGCAACTATGCCTCATTTTACCTTTAATTTTAGATAATTTGCTGGGGTTGTATTGGAGTGGAGCTGCAAGCCGGCTAATAGTTCCTGTCTCTTGAAAACAATCTTGGTAGAACAGAAAATAAGCTGCTTTTGCTGCTGTTTATGTTTTGTGTCTCCTTGGCATTTTTACAAATAAAAGTTATTGCTTTATAAGTGCTTGCTACAGCAGATTACATAATTCTTTCTATATAATTTAATGAAAATACAAAAACTATTTGAAGTTCACAGAAGGTCGGAAGAAAGATACATGTCCAATTCTTCTGCAATCAAATAGACTGCCTACAAGGCACAGGTGTACATCACATAAACAACCAAAATTATAGTTGTGATGGATGTGATTATTATTTGCTTCAAACAGCTTTTTTTTCCCCTGACTATTCTAATTAGGTAGTATCCAGCTGCTTAACATTTGCTGCTGACATATGCCATCTGAGATACATATCTCAAATAAGTCTGCTATCAAAAGCAACTTTTCATTCTAAAAAAAGTTCAAATGACAAGGCAGGCTATTAAGAGGGCACAGACATAGGAAGCTGAGAAATGTCAAAAGGGAATCCTGAAATTAGCTACCTGAAACAGGAGAATCATATATTATCCACACACAAAAAAGAGGACATACAAAATTATTTTATTTTTGGATTTGTAGAGAACTAAAGATATGTAGACTGGTAAAACAGTAATCCATTTTACTACACATTTTGTAGAACATACAGTATTTCTTCTGTTGACATATTAATGAATGCATTTAAATAAATCTACTGATCAATTTATGGACTGTAGTAGGTTGTATTGGTTGAAAATGTATGAGGTGGCTGAGGCCTTGGCTTGTTTTTCCTTTGACAACAAATATCACTGCATACAAAATAGGATTACCTGCAGAGACTGCTCCTTCATTGCAGCACTTCCTGGAAAGACCATGTGATTTTGAGAAGCTGCATGGTCAAATACTTATTCCAGGAAGTCCTGCAAAGGGAGAGCAATCTCTGTGAAATCTCTTACTATGAGTGCAGGAAGTCTCTCTTTTTTTGTAGAAATGAAATTATCATCTGTAGGCATCACATGTATTTAAAAAGTGAGGTGGATCTTTCAAAATGTATTTTTCTAGCATTCATTCCTCTGTGGAGCTCTGAGCGATAACACCAATCCACTCTTGACAGAATTGGTGGTAAAATCCTGTATGTATGAATTTATGTATGTATCTGATTTCTATAGCTGCCCATCTCAGCAAGTGACTCTGGGTGGCTTACAACAATAAAACTATAAAACAGTTAAAACAATTACAATTAAAACAATTAAAATATAAAATAAATACAAAATAAATATACATGGCCACCAAGTAAGCAATGTATGGATGTTAATACAGCCAAGAAGTGGGACCATCCACATGCTCGAGGCCTCAGGCCCAGACACAAAGCCAGGTCTTCACAGTCTTATGAAAGGCCAACAGGGTTGGGGACATCCTAATTTCTGGAGGGAGAATGTTCCAAAGGACAGGTGTTACAGAAGAGAAAGCACACCTTCTAGTTCCCACCAACCAACACTCCCTGGCTGATGGGACCTGTAATTAATATGAATAGTGTATGCATATTACACAGTTCATCACATTTTTATGCTTTTGTGGTTGTGAGATTATAGAGACTTAAATGGTACATCAATTAGATGATGTGTTTCAGCATTATCAAAATTTGGGAAATGAGGTCAGACAGATTGCAACCTAGCTTGGGAAGGCAGATTTTTTAAAAAAGAATATACAGGAGGACAAAAGGAACACAATATTCATTCATTCATTCATTCATTCATTCATTCATTCATTCACTGATATACTGTAACAAACTTACTCAGCTGCCCTTCTACCAGAAGGAATTTTAGGTGGCAAACAAGAAACAAGATATAACTAACATGAAAAAAACAACAACAACTATTTAAAAGAACACTGAGACCCTGATAAAATTTGCATCCATCAATCAGCCACATCATACGGGCTCAACCAACTTCCTGGCTCCAGCGTGTGGGGGAAAAGCCAGGTCTTCACTGTTTTTCTGAAACAGGGTTGGGGCCATCCATATCACTGGGGAGATGGCTATTTTATAAGGCAGGTGCCATGCCATAGAAGGCATATGAATTGCAATTTCCTGATCATGGTATCTTCCCTGCCAGATAAGGAAGGACTTCCAGATATAGACAGAATCTTGCCAGACTAAAGCAACTCTACCTTACCTAAGGGGAAATAACCTGGGAAAGCTCTAGAGTGGGGCTATTCTGAACCTCTTAGCTTTCCCACATTCGCTACCTGGAGTGTGCCTCCTCTTATCTTGTCCTCCTCCTTGGAATGTGCTCCCTCCTTCTTGAGAACCAGCAGCATTATGGAAATCCACCACATGCAATCCTTAATGAAAGAAAATTTTAACTACAAGCTTAAGAACTTTTAAAAAATTGAAATAAACAGCAAAAAACTAATTAAGACTTTGATTTTAGAAAGTTATAAATGGATTAAGGTCCACATAAATCTGAAATAAGATTTGAAAGTAATTATAAAGAATTCTTCCTGTAGGAAAGTCAACTTGTTTTGAATTTTTTCTAAGACATAAAAGAGGTAAACAATTTTAAAAACACTAGAGGGAACTAAAGATTTTAATTAAAGAAGAAGAATACATAAATCTGATTAACAGCTAAAGAATAAAACAAAATATTTTTACTTTGGAAATACTGAAGGATACTTTTGAATCAGAAATTAATATAAATAATGTCAATAGCAGTGTTTGCTTCTATGGATAGACTGTGTCCAAAAGATGTTTTGTAAGAAATGACAGAAGAGGAACAAGTTTTATATGACAAGACAGGTACTGAGTTGGCACTGAAAGTGGATCTACAAATGGCAGGCTACAAGAATGATATGGAAAAAGATGTTTCACTGGACATACAAAAGCATCTGTTGATGCTATAAAGATCAAAAGGGTATTACAAATAATAAACCAAGAGAGTTACCCAGATAATTCTTTTATATTGGATTTACAAAATATATTTATTAAAGCTTGGATGAATTTTGCAACAAGGGATAAAAAAGAAATGAAAAGAAATCAAATTCTATGACATTACTAAATGGACTAAAGATTAAGATTGTGAGAAGAAAAAAATAAGAAATATAAAGTTGATTTATTTGATCAAGATTAAAATGGATATGTTGTTTTTTCTGGCAAGCCTTAATGGACTTTTGCTGAAATGACGATGCTTTATGGATTCATTTATAGATAAGAGATGGGACATGGGATGAAGAGATAAGTGGTTATAACTTAAGAGGAGGTGAAAAGTCACTAAATTTGTTTATACTTGTGATGAAGGTTTGATATCACTTTTTTATATATTTCTTTTCTTCCTCTTTTACTATATACCTTCCTTCCTTCCTTCCTTCCTTCCTTCCTTCCTTCCTTCCTTCCTTCCTTCCTTCCTTCTTTCTTTACGTTTTTTTCTTTTCCTTTGCACTTTTTACTCTTTCTTTCTACTCTTTTCTTTCCTTCTTTTAGTTTGCATTAGTTTTAACGAATAAACAACAGATGAGTATTTAGACATGTACACATTTCAGTTCAAAATAGGCATCTGTTTGTTATATTTTTCCCTAAAAATGAATTTATAAATATATTTTGATACATGTTTAAACCTGCTATCCACATGTCAGTAAATGTTGGTTCAGGTTACATTCAATCAATCTATTGATAAAATCTTTATTATGGCCATAGATCAGCATAACAAGTTAGCTTATATTTGAATATGTAAAGACTAAATTATTTCAGCATCATTAGCAAGAGAAAAGGAAGGTATAAGGGAAGCTGAAATTGAATGGTACTTGGTTCCTTGCCTACAACAATGCATAAGCCTGCATTAAAAATGTAGTGAAGAATAATGAAACATGTGACTACAAGGAGAATAAAGCAATTGCTATAAATCTAATTTAATTTTCTAGCTCATGAGCATTGTAATTATTTTCTTTTAAACCCTTTGGCAAAATGAAAAGAACTATTCCCCCACCAGAATGCAAGCCCCCAAGGTGGCTGCATTTGTCGAACTTCTGTTGAAAGAAACAACTCAAATCCACTATTTTTTCCCTTCTTGAAACATTTTGCAGCCCATTATTTTGATGTAAGATGTGAACTCCATTTTTCCTGTCAAAACCAAATAAAGGGGTGTGTTCTGTTTGGATACTAGTTTTGAATGATAAAAAATATTTATTCATAGAGCACATCAGCCCGTGTTCTTTATTCTGTGAAGTAACAAATATAACAGAGAATATTTCAGACTCTCTTGTAAATGAAATAACAAGGCCAGAAGATATATTTGTGGACAAGAATTCAGTACAGTTTTTAACAATTGCCACATACACACAATCTAGTAAATACAAGTAGTAGTGAAACCCAGATGATATTTTAAACTATTTTATATTGAAGATTCTCATAAGGTTATCATACATCTAGATTTCCCCAGACAGCTCCTCTTTTTAAACTTTATGCACCCTTCAGGCTGGAAATCAAAACAATAATAAAATGTCTGAGCTTTAGCAGCTGGATTAGATGCAGGGACAACAGAAATGAGGGTGGACGCACTGCAACTGGAAGATCTCCTTAATCCTTTCCTGAAAGAGAGAGATGCAGGATTATATGCCATAAGTGCTGCAGGGGTAAAAATGCCAAGGTGGAACTGAAAGAATATTGAGAATAGTGGCTGCTCTCATGCTTTCCTAACATGTCACTCACTTTTACTATTTTATGGCCCCCTTTTTTATATACCTGGAGAAACAAACACACCCCACACAACATTTATACCACCAAAACTTTGGATTACTTTTTCCATCCACTCTTTGTCTGTTGCCTCTCAATGAAGGCAACAGATAAATTTAGAACATCATATGGCTTAGAAAATATGCAGTTCCTTTAA
Organism: Candoia aspera; assembly: GCF_035149785.1. NCBI lineage: Eukaryota > Metazoa > Chordata > Lepidosauria > Squamata > Candoiidae > Candoia > Candoia aspera. The sequence continues at coordinate 32,695,518 of NC_086160.1, forward strand.
TAATTTTTTTTCCTTAATAAATAGATAAATATTTTTTTGTATGCTACACTTTGAGCAACATATTACTGTAGGTAAAATAATCACCTGTCCAGAGAGTTATAGTTTTGGAAATTTCAAATAAAGTAACTCTGGGCTCCAACTTTGCATTGCCCTTAAGGAATATTTATGTGTCATCAGTCATCATTATCATTTTTATTCAGCTTAATGTCCAGCATTGCTTTCTAATGGGAAAAAAATATTTTGTGAGGGGAAAAATAACTATTACTCCTTTTCTAAGATATAGAAAATAATTGGGCTTGATGATGAGTCTGTAATTCAGAAGTCTGAATAAATCATGACAGTATTTGTTATGATATTAAACATAAATTTCTAGGAGTATTTCAGCAGCCAATTATATCAACTCACTCCCTACTGGTATGTAAAACATTTGTTTTTGCACTGTATTTATTGTATTGCTTTGGTGATGTTGGTAATGGCCCAAAGAATTATTAAATCCCAAACACCTTTTCCCTGAGTGACTTTTACTGCTCTTGGAATTTTAAATTAAGCAATGTCTCTTCTCACAAAGCTGGGTATGGGTTATTTCAGCATTCTTTCAATAATCCCTTTGATTCCTGCATTATTTTACTTGGAAAATGCAGATAAGCAGAGGTATGAAGTTGCTGATGTTTGGAATTTGTACAATCATTTAAAAAAATGCTTGATGTAGCCATTGGTGTTGCCAAGGCATTTTGTGTACTTCAGGCGGAAGAGAAATTATGGAAAAGGTGGACAGTTGAATATGAGTAATTAAATTTGATTTTCATAACTTCTGCCTACAGGATTTTTTAAGACGAGATATGTTGCAGTGTGAACATACAAGTTCCCTAAGTATCAAAGAATGCTTTGCTTTAAGTCAAATCTATGACATAACACTGAATTTTATTCATTTAATTCTCTGTTTAAAAGTTTGGTATAGTGGTTAAGTCATCAGGCTAGAAACCAAGGGACTGTGAGTTCTAGTCCCACCTTAGGCACAAAACCAGCTGGGTGACCTAGGGCCAGTCACTTTCTCTCAGCCCTAAGAAGAAGGCAATGGCAAACCGCTTCTAAAAAACTTGCCAAGAAAACCTGGAACTTGTCCAGGCAGTGTCCAAGAAATGGACGTGATTGAATGGATTAAAAAGAAAATCTGTTAAGGAGAGAAAGAGAAAGGAATTCTAGATACATTCTGTCCATTGTTAACTGACTTGGTAAGAGTCACCCACTTCAAAACCCACAGTTCCTTCCCCACTCTAACTTTTCCTGTTTAGTGAAAACAAGCATTTTTGCTGATACATGTGGCTTGTAATAGTGGACTACTAAACTGTTTAGTTTCCCTTCCGTTCTTCTAGGCAGCAAACAGACAGGAAGGGCAAGAATGGAAAAAAGATTTTTTTAGCAGTAGTAGGGACAGATTCCTTAGTATGAGAACAGAAGTATCTTAGATGCATAAGAACATCTTTTTTTCATCTGGGAAATGTGGTATGTAACAACCTTTCACTCTCTTGTTTGTTCTTTGAAAGAATCAACCTAACTTGCTCAGTGTTTGTTGAATGGAACATTCTCCAACTTCACAGATCTGCTCTTTTTTCTCCCATTCATATTTTTCCTCCCATGAAAGACAGGAAAGAAAAGTGCCCTGTGACCTCTGCAAATTATTCTGTATCTCTTTTCCCCATTTATAATGTTATAATGAAGAAAGCTGTCATTCTTACTGCATCCTGTTGACATATTCAGCTCTACATAAAAATGTATCTCCTGAAATACAGGCTACTGTAAAGGATCTTCATTCACAAGGAATAGAACTATGCACAGAGTGTGAAATAAGAATCAAGTTGTATAGAATCTTGGCTTCTGAAACAGCCATTTTGAGCAAAAGTGGCCAAGTGAAAGAACCTAGTAATAACACTATTAAACTGCTAAAGTTTTAAACATTTCATATTTATGGCTGAGTCTTTAGTCATACTATATTTGCAAGCTAAATGTAAGATTCTTCTTTTTAAAAAAAGGCAGGAAGATGTTCTCTTGTGAAACGGTTCAATTCTTAAAATGGATGTCAGCTGCTTGAGGATGTGCACACTTTCTATCCATTAGGAAGAGAGTAGTTGTAAGTGAGGGTATGGATAAACAGTGTTGAGCTCTTCAGCTCTCACCAATGGTGAGTAAGGATGGAAGTTGTACTCCACTGTCATATAGAAGGCTACATGTTGCTCAACTGGATAAGAACTACATTGATACATGTCCTTCAGTATTAAAAATATGCCAGTGCATTTGGCTAAAAATAATTTTAAAAGATGGTTACCTTGTTACCCATGTCTTCAGAATCCTATTAAGCTATATATTACTGAACATCCAAACATCAATGTACCACCTTTATCTCTCCAAACCAATCTGGAGATCCACTGAAGAATTGACCTCCATGAGTTCAGTACAACTGGTGGCACAGGAAAACATGGCAATGTGTACCCTGAAGGTACACTTAAAGCTTTCATGACAGCTGGAACCATGCAGTATCAGATAATTGTTCTCAAGTCATGGAGACCAGCTCATCACTGACTGCCAGAATGATCATGTTGTTTACATGTTCAGTTCTACATACAAATGAATCATCCAGTCATAGCTATTATGGCTGTGCAGTGCTTTGAATTTGATTCCAAAAAGTTCTTTGAGGCACAAGGAAGTTCAAACCTGTCTCTAACTATCTTAAAGCAGATGCATCTTTCCCCTAGATCAAATGATACTGTTGCACAATTCTAGGCAAGGGTGCAGCTGCAGTTAGATGTTGGAAACAGGATCTGTGTTTGTGCTCCTATTCCCTCCAAAGCCCTTTTTTATTTAGACTGAACCAAATTTCTGCACAGCCCTATTAGCTATGGTGTATTTCCATTCAAATGTAAAATAGGACAAAGGTGACTTAACTAGTAAGTAAATGTAAGGGCAAATGTGATTTTCTTTTTAAAAGGAATAAAAACTTGTGTTGCTTTTGTGGGTTTTTTTGGCTGAGTTCTACTCTTCCTTTTGTTTCTAGTCTAGTCTAGTCTAGTCTAGTCTAGTCTAGTCTAGTCTAGTCTAGTCTAGTCTAGTCTAGTCTAGTTATGGTCTTTACTTGTTTTATCCTGCTAAAATGAGTTGCATGATAGTTTTTACCCATACAAAAGTTCTTTAGTTTGCATCAATGAATATTTCATTGTATCATGCAGTGCAGTAGCCAATTTGAAATGTGATTACTTCAAGCAATTGCCTCAGGATAATTGCTGATTAATAAATGATACATTGGGGTGGGTGGGTTAGATGTTGTATCAAGCTGCTGATAAATAGGTCCAACTAACAATGCAGTGGGCAATTGCTGTAGTGCATTTAGGCCAATATGGTCAGACTGATTTAGTGCAGGAGCTATCACTGGGAAGCAACTAAAACTATAGGATTTGCACTTGAATAGTAGTTAGTTGGACTTAAAGTAATAGTAGAATAATTATTTCAATTATTCCACAGGAAATGTGGGGGGAATATTGAGTTTATTATGTCTGGACTTGCTATTCATGACTGGTGGATAAAATTACAAATTGCATTATTAGTAGCCATGCTGATTGTTATCTCATTAACTTCCCAAGTTCCAATCAAAAGGATAGAGACAGAAGGATGTTGCTTCTAATAAGGGTTAATTCTTGAATGGAGAAGTGCACCATCCATATTATATTAAATACTTTTATGGCATTGAAGGTGCCTTATTTTAATTCTTCAGTAGAAGCAAAACAAAGGACCAATATATTCAATAATGTTTGTGCAAAATTTGATTTCAAAATACATTTCATCATTTTCTATAAACATGGGATTTAAATCCAAACATTCAGGGATAGGCCCAATATGACATGAAACATATTAGTTGGAATCACATCATTTTTTTAATGTGATCTTATCAGGAATATTGTGCATGGTGAAGAGAGGTTTACTTCTACTGCAGTCTACATGAAAATTGCTTTCCCTTAGCTCTACTAAGTAAATGGTGGAATCCCATGTCCATTGTGTCTACTTAAAATATGTATATTTATATATACAGGAAGAAATGTGTATTAGGGAGGTGGAGCAGGATCACATCTCCTGGCCTGGACCCTATTATTCATATGTTTAAAATCCATCCCCCCCCACACCCCCAATATAATTCATACTTCTGGAACTTTGAAGATACAGATAAGCCAACATTGTAATGAACAGACAATAATGAGGACTGGGTGTACTACCATGTAGAATTAGGTAGCCTCAGATAAGTGACAATAGGTATTATGAAATGACATAATAACTCTTAATAAACTCTTATATAATTCTAAATATTATTGTGAACTAATAGTAATATTATTATGCGCATATAGGAAAGAATCCTCCGCAAAGGATCGTTACCTTGTCGTGGTGCTGGAGCTTGAGCACCTCAATGATGCCATGAGCTAAACCGTGAAGGGCCACCCAAGACGGGAAGGTCATGACAGAGAGGTCAGACTAAATGCGATCCCTGGGGAAGGTAATGGCAACCCACCCCAGTATTCTTGCCGTGAAAACTAAATGGATCAGTACAACCAGAGATATGTCGGTATACCATCGGAAGATGAGACCCCCAGGTCGGAAGATGGTCAAAATGCTACTGGGGAGGAACAGAGGATGAGCTCAACTAGCCCCAGTCGTGATGACGCAGCTAGCTCAAAGCCGAAAGGACGGTTAGCGGCCGACGGTGCTGGTGGTGAACGGCGAATCCGATGTTCTAAGGATCAACACACCATTGGAACCTGGAATGTAAGATCTATGAGCCAGGGCAAATTGGATGTAGTTATTGGTGAGATGTCAAGATTAAAGATAGACATTCTGGGCATCAGTGAACTGAAATGGACTGGAATGGGCCACTTCACATCAAATGACCACCAGATCTACTACTGTGGACAAGAGGACCACAGAAGAAATGGAGTAGCCTTCATAATTAATAGTAAAGTGGCTAAAGCAGTGCTTGGATACAACCCCAAAAACGACAGAATGATCTCAATTCGAATTCAGGGCAAGCCATCTAACATCACAGTGATCCAAATATACGCCCCAACCACAAATGCTGAAGAAGCTGAAGTAGAGCAGTTCTATGAGGATCTGCAGCACCTACTGGACAACACGCCTAAAAGAGATGTTATTTTCATCACAGGAGACTGGAATGCTAAGGTGGGCAGTCAAATGACACCTCGAATTACAGGTAAGTATGGCCTGGGAGAACAAAACGAAGCAGGACATAGGCTGATAGAATTTTGCCAAGACAATTCACTCTGCATAACAAACACTCTCTTCCAACAACCTAAGAGACGGCTTTACACATGGACTTCACCAGATGGACAACACCGAAATCAGATTGATTACATCCTTTGCAGCCAAAGGTGGCGGACATCTGTACAGTCGGTAAAAACTAGGCCTGGAGCTGACTGTAGTTCAGACCATGAACTTCTTCTTGCACAATTTAGGATCAGACTAAAGAGATTAGGGAAGACCCACAGATCAGCTAGATATGAGCTCACGAATATTCCTCAGGAATATGCAGTGGAGGTGAAGAATAGATTTAAGGGACTGGACTTAGTAGATAGGGTCCCGGAAGAACTCTGGACAGAAGTTGGCAGCATTGTTCAGGAGGCGGCAACAAAATACATCCCAAAGAAAGAGAAAACCAAGAAGGCAAAATGGCTGTCTGCTGAGACACTAGAAGTAGCCCAAGAAAGAAGGAAAGCAAAAGGCAACAGCGATAGGGGGAGATATGCCCAATTAAATGCAAAATTCCAGAGGTTAGCCAGAAGAGATAAGGAATTATTTTTAAACAAGCAATGCGTGGAAGTGGAAGAAGACAATAGAATAGGAAGGACAAGAGACCTCTTCCAGAAAATTAGAAACATTGGAGGTAAATTCCAGGCCAAAATGGGTATGATCAAAAACAAAGATGGCAAGGACCTAACAGAAGAAGAAGAGATCAAGAAAAGGTGGCAAGAATATACAGAAGACCTGTATAGGAAGGATAACAATATCGGGGATAGCTTTGACGGTGTGGTCAGTGAGCTAGAGCCAGACATCCTGAAGAGTGAGGTTGAGTGGGCCTTAAGAAGCATTGCTAATAACAAGGCAGCAGGAGAAGACGGCATCCCAGCTGAACTGTTCAAAATCTTGCAAGATGATGCTGTCAAGGTAATGCATGCTATATGCCAGCAAATTTGGAAAACACAAGAATGGCCATCAGATTGGAAAAAATCAACTTATATCCCCATACCAAAAAAGGGAAACACTAAAGAATGTTCAAACTATCGAACAGTGGCACTCATTTCACATGCCAGTAAGGTAATGCTCAAGATCCTGCAAGGTAGACTTCAGCAGTTCATGGAGCGAGAATTGCCAGATGTACAGGCTGGGTTTAGAAAAGGCAGAGGAACTAGAGACCAAATTGCCAATATCCGCTGGATAATGGAAAAAGCCAGGGAGTTTCAGAAAAACATCTATTTCTGTTTTATTGACTATTCTAAAGCCTTTGACTGTGTGGACCATAACAAATTGTGGCAAGTTCTTAGTGGTATGGGGATACCAAGTCATCTTGTATGCCTCCTGAAGAATCTGTATAACGACCAAGTAGCAACAGTAAGAACAGACCACGGAACAACGGACTGGTTTAAGATTGGGAAAGGAGTACGGCAGGGCTGTATACTCTCACCCTACCTATTCAACTTGTATGCAGAACACATCATGCGACAAGCTGGTCTTGAGGAATCCAAGGCTGGAGTTAAAATCTCTGGAAGAAACATTAACAATCTCAGATATGCAGATGATACCACTTTGATGGCTGAAAGTGAAGAGGAACTGAGGAGCCTTATGATGAAGGTGAAAGAAGAAAGTGCAAAAGCTGGCTTGCAGCTAAACCTCAAAAAAACCAAGATTATGGCAACCAGCTTGATTGATAACTGGCAAATAGAGGGAGAAAATGTAGAAGCAGTGAAAGACTTTGTATTCCTAGGTGCAAAGATTACGGCAGATGCTGACTGCAGTCAGGAAATCAGAAGACGCTTAATCCTTGGGAGAAGAGCAATGACAAATCTCGATAAAATAGTTAAGAGCAGAGACATCACACTGACAACAAAGGCCCGCATAGTTAAAGCAATGGTGTTCCCTGTAGTAACATATGGCTGCGAGAGCTGGACCATAAGGAAGGCTGAGCGAAGGAAGATCGATGCTTTTGAACTGTGGTGTTGGAGGAAAATTCTGAGAGTGCCTTGGACTGCAAGAAGATCAAACCAGTCCATCCTCCAGGAAATAAAGCCAGACTGCTCACTTGAGGGAATGATATTAAAGGCAAAACTGAAATACTTTGGCCACATAATGAGAAGACAGGACACCCTGGAGAAGATGCTGATGCTAGGGAGAGTGGAAGGCAAAAGGAAGAGGGGCCGACCAAGGGCAAGATGGATGGATGATATTCTAGAGGTGACGGACTCGTCCCTGGGGGAGCTGGGGATGTTGACGACCGACAGGAAGCTCTGGCGTGGGCTGGTCCATGAAGTCACGAAGAGTCGGAAGCGACTAAACGAATAAACAACAACAATAGGAAAGAATCAGATAGGATTTCCTGCCTCATACATCAGAATAACATACTGGAAGGGTGCACTTTTGTTAATCTACTTTACACAGCAAAACATCATGAGTTGGCTGTATACAGAACCTTTGAAGTCTGGTGGAAGACCACTGGATAAATTTCTAGTCTCACACTCCATTTATTACTGAGTGTAAAAATACATATCAGACCATTGCCTAACACTGTTGTCTATGACTATGACTAGTGGTTAAGGCACCGGGCTAGAAATCAGGAGTCTGTGAGTTCTAGTCCTGCCTTGGGCATGAAAGCCGGCTGGGTGACCTTGGGCCAGTTCCTCTCTTTCAGCCAAACTCACCTCACAGGGTTGTTGTTGTGGGGAAAATAGGAGGAAGAAGGACTAATAGGTGTGTTCGCCACCTTGAGTTATTTATAAAAATAATAAAGGCGGGACAGAAAATAAATAAATAAATAAATAGATAAATAGATAGATAAATAAATAAATAATTCCAGATAGAGATTTGTCTAAATTATATCAGAAGATTGTGGGGAATGAACCTAACACCCTCTGTTTGCAGGACAAATGCTTGACTCCTGTTCTAACCAAATGAAAACCTAGTTAGTACTAAAATATTGTGTTTATTTTCACATTTGCATTTAAACAAGAATTATATTACTTTTTTAGAATGGTGTTTTTGCTAAGATGAAGCACCATAGGTTGGCAAATATACAACAGTCCTCTGTGCCTATTCCATATGATTTCAGAATATTTACTGATCTCCAGGATCAGTTTTTGGGTGATGTAGAGAAGATATAGCCAAAATCAGAAGCCTCACTTTGTTCATGCAGAAATGCTTTCTTAGGTACGACTAACTATTATAATGTTTTACATTTCCCAGTAAATATACTGTAATTCTATTTTTATATATAGCTGCTAAATTCTCATAAAAGTATTTCATTCTTTTAATCTTACTATTAATTTTAGGTCAATACAGTTTAACTCCAAAATAAAACAACAAAAAATTAACAAAAAAAGTTAAACTATTGATTATATCTCAAAGAATAATGAAGCATTCATCCATCCTCCTTGAGAAATCTTAATTTCTAAATGGTTTTAAACTCTAGGTGGAATAAAAAGAAATACTGCTATATTTGTTATTGTACATGGCTTGCTACTTTTTATTCTCTGTGTAAGCATTAAAACTTATATGGGCATGCTGCGAAAACCATTTTTACAGCGGAAATCCTAAAATGAACAAGCAAAACAATTACCTCGCTGACAATGTAAATGAAAGTTTATGCTGAACTACTGTATATTAACAGCTCACCAAGGTATCCATCAAAGGTTCACTATTTATACCCTTGCATGTAAAGACTGAATCATATGTCTCCATTTCTTGAATATGGCGGTAGAACTGGGATATTCTTAAATACAGTAATTGTCTGCTCAAAAGAGATAGAAATAATATTCCTTTGCTTGGCAATCTATTCTGAAATAGCATTAAATGAGAAGGAAGAATTCCTGTACCTTAGACAAAATTACAGAGCTATGTAGTAGTTCTTCTGCAAATTTTACATTTTTTCTATTTTATAGCTTTACTCTGAAATATGTTCACTAAGATCAAGAGGCCTTCATGCGAAGCAGGTGTGCAACAACACAGAGTTCCAGCCTTGCAGCATAATTCTGCACACATGTGTTTAATTACTGTATTTGTTTATTTCTGTGCTGCCTTTCTAGGCCTGTTGCTTCAGGGAACATACCACTTTTCTTCTACCAGAATGGCTCAGAAACTAGCTGGATTGCCAAATAAAGAGCACCTCATGAGTAATTCAGGAACTTCAGATTGATTCATCGAAATGTTTTTAAGACATATTCTGCTAAAAAGCCACTAAGGCAATGAACAATTTCAAAAATACACTACAAAAATATAAGCCCCAATGGAACACGCTGTCCCCAGAGGTGAGGTTAGCGCCATCGCTCCTGGCATTCCGGAAGAACCTGAAGACTTGGCTCTGCTCTCTTGCTTGGGGCAGAGAAGGGAGTAGCTCTGCTATGGGATGGCTGGCACCCTAGAGCGCTCCTCACACACATGAACTGAATTAGACCTTGCCACTTGGATTTTACTCGTATTCTTATTTTTATATCTATTTATTAACGGTATTTATACAGTATTTTATATATTGTATTTGTATTCTATATTTACTGTTTTAATTCACTGCCTTTGTTTTAAACTGCCCAGAGTCCCTCTGGTGGGAGGAGATGGGCGGTGACAAATTTGATTGATTGATAAATAAATAAATAAATAAATAAATAAATAAATAGATAGATAGATAGATAGATAGATAAAATCATCATACATGTGAAGTATTACAACAATAAAATTCTGAAAAATAATTTAAAAGGCTGTTGGAAAAAAAAGTGCCTGTCTTTTTTTCAAAATGTAGAAGTGGGGAAAAAATTAGCCTTGAGAGAAAGATATTCTGCAGTTTGAAAGTAACACAGAAAAAAGCACTTTCCAACATGGCCAACTATTGGAACTTGTGGAGCAGCGATTGGAGTTATGTGATGTGTGATCTCAGTCAATATCCCCTTAATTATAGAATAAAAGGCAGTTAAGGAGCAGAGAACATTAGTGAGTCAAGGATATGAAAATGGAACTCCAGAAAAATAAGAAGGGAGAGGGAAGGACACTGAATCAAAAGACCAGGAATGAGGAGAGTTGGAAGATGATACAGACAAAGAAGGAGTTTTTTTTTTCCTATTCCGTATCTTCTGAGAGAGACGTGGAAGGAAGATCAGGTAAAAATGCAGGTAAAAATGATGCAAATCTGATTATTTCTAGGCTACATAAAGCCTCCACTGTTTTATTTTATAAAATTTATGCTATTATATTAATTAACAACAGAAAAACAATATATACAACAGTATGATAATATACTGTAACCTCAATATTATCATAATCAAGGAAAATAATGTATTTATTTTTAGAAAATGGCCTGGCAAGTTATTGTATGAGCAGAAAAAATGCTGTAAAATTGCTCAAAACTCTTATTTCTTGGTCCA